>NC_143550.1:77240000-78440000 GCF_054136105.1 Typopeltis vanoorti | reverse complement strand
GACAAATGGAATGCAGGTGTGGTTCAAAGAATTGAAAATGATGTATAACAGGAATTACACAGAATGAAAGGACTTTCTGGAATGAGTTTCCAGTGACTTCACGGAAACTTAGAAATAACATTAATGATAATAACTAATTTAGAGAGAATACATACATGCAATCAGATAAGAGGTACTTAAGGGTCAAAGCTATTTAACTGAGAGGAGACCTCCACATAGCCCTCAAAGGAATGCGGAGAACCGACCAGGACTTCTGACCTAATGTCCAATCCTCACCTTCTCGTGGAGCACCCGGGAATGTATCTACCTGGATATTGAACAAACGAGGATGGGCTGGTAATTTGGGATTTAGCTGATCAAATTGTATTCTAATTGGTTTAAACCACAATATAAAATGACGATACAACATGAAAGAATTTCATGCTGGCTGGGGGAATCACCCTGTTAAACAAGGCCCCCATTGTTTCCTTGAGGGGGAACAAAGTGAACAGCGAAAACTCAGCTACTGAAACAATCCTAAAATATCCCCCCCCCCCAACTAAACATCACCAGAGTTCAAGATTGGTATAATCAAAATATCCAAAAAATATATATCATAAGAAGCCTGAAAGGCAAAAAAATGAAGCTAGCTGACGAACTGGATAAGTATTAGATCGACATAATAGGGATGACTAAAACAAAAAAGACAAAAACTGGTAGGATCTTTCTGAGAAATAAATACAAAATGTAATATTCAGACAATGACAATCAAGGAAAAGGAGTAGCCGTAGTATTCAACACTAAATACGAGACTAACCTTCTTGAATGGCAAGCAATTTCAAGTAGAGCGATCTGCACAAATATCAAAATGGGAGAACTAAACAATGAGACTTATTTGCCTACGGTCTTACAGAAGGTTCTATTAAAGTAGAAGTGAAGGAATTTTTTTCAGGCTTTAGAGAAAGAAACTGACACAATGAAAAATTAAAAGTTGGTCCTTGTTGGGGATCTAAATAGCAGAGTAGGAAATGACTGTCACACATATCAAATATTTTTGGAAAATTTGGAGAAAAGAGCAAAGCTAATAATAATGGCAAATACCTGTTGGATTTCTGTTCAGGACATGGACTGGTTATTAGTAACAAAATTTCAACATATAAGTGTGCACAAATTCACATGGAGAGAAGGGCAAGGAATAAGAAAAGTCTCATTGACCATGTTATGGTTGATAGTGATGTTTTCTCCCTGGTGCAGGACACTAGAGTGTACAGAGGATTTGAAATTGGAAGTGATCACCATTTAGTCTTGAGCAGGATAAAATTGAATTTCATATTGAAAAGAAGAACATGTAAGAAAGTTTTAAAGAAAATAAAAGTTGAGAAGCTCTCAGATGTGAACTGTAGACTAAAATATACAAACATTATTCAAGAAAAAATGAAAGAGTGAGAATAGGAACTAAACCTTGGAGATTCAGTGACAAATCCATCCTGAAGAAAACATTGATTGATTCAACCAGGGAGGCATGTGGTGAGGTTGTCTACAAGGAAAGAAAAATCAGAACTCCATGGTGGACACAGGAAGTTAAAGAGGCAGTGAAAGAAATGAAGAAAGCATATCAAAAGTTTTTGGCAAATAAGTCAGCTTGTGCTCTTAGAGAATAAAGAGACAAATTTAAGAAAGCTAAACACTGTGTAAAACTTGCTAAACAAAAGTCTATCACATCCTGTACACCCCTTGAGGGTACATATCAGGAATTTGATTGTGATGATGATTCTCAGATAATATGAGAAGAAAAATTTCAACAAAATATATAGTATACATTACAGATATAAACTTTTTCACCTTGGGAACACCTTTTTAATCAGTTTTATTTTAAAATACAGGGTGATTCTAAATTACTGTTGGGGTTTCTGTGGCCTATAATTTTCAAACTGCAAACAAAAATAAAACTGCTTACAGAATATGAAAGTTTAACTCAAAAAGTTTTATTTGGCAACATTGTACTTGCCGTATTGATGTCCGGAAGACAATATAATGTCATACTTATCAAATGGCGACTGTTCAAGAGAAAGCAATGTGCATACTTTGGTTTTTTTGAAACAAAGTCCATTATTATAAAGCAACGTCATTATATAAGTGAGTATGGGAAACATCTGCCTTCAGATAATGTAATCCGATGTTTGGTTAAAGCTATTTCAAGATGTAGTGTTCTGCACCAAAAAAGGAGCAGGAGGACTATGCACTTCGCAGGAAGATGTTGATCTAATCCAAGAAGAATTTTATCGAAGCCCATAAAAATGAACTAGGCAAATTTCTTTGCAATTAGGTATACCACAAATGACTGTTTGGAGGATTGTTCATAACCCCATTCAACTTCATGCCTACAAACTGCAGATCGTGCATGATTTCACAGCTGGACAATAAACCCAGCCATTTCCAACTTGCCCAAGATATTTTGTCAAAAGTCAAAGCTGATGAAAATTACCTTTGGACATGGATATTCAATAATGAAGCAATGCTTTGCATATCAGGGAGAGTAAATTGTCATAACTTAGCAGAAAAAACAGTGGCAGTGGCGAACTATCTGGACATGCTATAGCTGTATTTGTTACCTCAGTTGGAAGATCATCAGCTAAATATGGTGTTCCAGAAAGATGGAGCAACTCCACATTCAGCTCTCATTGTCCAAGAATTTCTTGCCATGCATTTTCCTGGGCGCTGGGTTAGGTGTGGGGCACCAATTCAGTGGCCTCTGTACTCACCTGATATTACACCATTGATTTCTTCCTGTGGGGATATGTGAAGGACATTATTTATCAGACCACCGTGACCTCCATGAATACCAGAATTGTTGCTACGATAGAAGTTACACCACAAATGATGGGGAACACTTGGAACGAAACTGACTATCGCTTGGATATATTATGTACCACGAAAAGCATACATGTTGAAGTTGTTTGGCATTCTGCAGTACTGATTATATAGGTAATAAAATTTTTTCAGTTATACTTTCATATTCCATAAGCAGTTTTATTTTGCTGTTTCTGGTTTGAAAATTATAGTCCACGAAAATCCTGAACAATAATTTAGAAGCATTCTGTATATAGTCGATTCTCCTATATTCTGTATAGGAGAATCGACAATAAAAAGAAAGCAATGAAAATAATAATTAAGAGATGAATGTTTCTCAAAGTAGAGTGATGTGGGCAAATATCAGAATGGGGAATTGGACAATGAAACTTATTTGTGCCTATGGCTCCCACAGAAGGTTCTACTAAGGGAGAAGTGGAAAACTTTTTTTGATGCTTTAGAGAAAGCAACTGACACAATAAAAAAGGAAAAGTTGGTCCTTCTTTGGGATCTAAATAGCAGAGTAGGAAACGATTGTCAGACTTACAAAAATATTTTGGGAAATATTGCCTGCTTCTGTTTAAGAGTGCCCCTGTTTAAATGTCATTGGCTTTTTACTCACGGATTCTTAGGGCATTGTAGATGTATATTTACAAATAAATATATGTAGCATAAAGGACAAGAAATTTGCACATACCTTTTTCTGGTGGTGTGGCTTTTCTTCTTTCAGCGTTATCCAAACCATTGTGTGTGTGTGGGGGGGGGGGATTAGGCAATGTGGGAGAATTGAAATACAAATGGAAAAAACCCAGGTTTTCTTGAATAACACATATATTATAAGGGATGGGTGGAGCATTTTTTTATATTCATATAAGGTGGGAAAGGGTGAAAGAGGTTGAAAACAGCAACTGATTTTTAGAGGGGGGGAGGAAGGGGGGTGGACTGGGTGCAGTGCGTTTCGACTATTTTTGGTCATCATCTGAACACATGGAGGAAGTGGATGCTATGTCAGGTCGGGTAGGTGCTTCTGCTTTTGAAGTGTTTGTGTTATCGCCTATTGGTCGGGGTTGTGACCTCAATTTTATGTTGTGAAACTTCCAAGCCTCGGAGATTATGTAGGGCCTGTGTACGTTGATGGAGTTCGTGTCACATTTTATGGCTATTTTTTCCGACATTCTAAGCACTGTTTCATTGTCTTGTCTGTCTATTATGATGGCCATGTCAATCTGAGGGGGGTGTGTTTTTGTTCAAGGGCGTGAACAGCTATTTCCGTTTTTCCTGTGCTTTCTATTCGATTTTTCTTTTTGATGTTGCATTTTGTAGTATTTAAATGTTCTGGAATAGGGATGTTACAATCGCAGAAGTGTTCCTGTAGTCTTGCCCATAAAGATCTGATGGTGGAACCTGTGTAGGTGATATCACAGTCTTTTGGCAGGGAAATTTATAGACTATGTTGTGGTGTTCAAATATTTCTTTTTGTGTGTGAGATTTAATGAGTTTTAGGAGATTTGCCAATTTTTGGTTTGTGGTGAATACCAGTTTGATCAGTATGTTTGAAGATGTATTTGTAGTCTTCGTATGTGTTTTGGGTGTATGGTGGTTCAATAATTTTTTGTCTAGGGAAGTTTATTTTGGTACTTGGGTTGTTTTGGCAGTCTTGTTTGCGTGATTTATTAGTTGTGTAGGATAGTTGTGATTTTTGAAGATCTGTGTTAGTTTTTTTATTTCTGCGTTTAGATTACTCTGATTGGTTGAAAATTTGTACGCATTTAGAAATTGTGAAAAGATGACCGATTTTTTTTTTTAACGGAATATGGATGGTGTGAGTGGAAATGGAGGTAGTTTCCGATATGTGAGGGCTTGTGGTATACTTTCGAGAAACGCAGAAATAAAAAAACTAACACAGATCTTCAAAAATCACAACTATCCTATACAACCAGAGCCGGCACTAGGGTCTTTGTCGCCTATCAAAGTGCTCCTGTAACGATCCAGGCGTGTGTGGTTCTTTTACAATAATAAAAATTTTAATTATATGAAATTTCTTAAATAAATTTTGACAGAACAGCCACACGTTGGTTCGCTACATGTAACGAACCAGGGGTGTTGACTAGGCAGGATAATCATTAAAAACCCGAATATTCAAAAAATTCTCAAAAGTTATTCACAAAAGTTAAAGCAAATTTTGATAAAGCCACTTCACTTTAATCGTTGAATATAATGATACAGGGATTATGGCCTTCTCGCCGACCCAAATCGCTAACAAAATTAAAATGAATTTTAATTAAAGTTAAAATTTATTTGAACTAAAGTTTAAAAAATTCTTGCATTTTACTAAATTCTTGTAAGTTGTAAAATTTTTTAATAATTTTTATAAGTGGAACTATCTTTTAGGAAAATAAAAGAAACTCAAGATAGATGAGAAAATAAGAAATGAATTCAGAAATAATAATTAGAACATTTTATTAATATTAATATAAGTATTCAAAAAATAAAATCTTTACAGAATAACAGAAAATAAATTAAATTACATAAATAAACTTGAAATTTTTTTATTAAAATTTTAGGGTTCTTGATTTCATATTCACCAAATTAGAAATAATGGTCTTAACGTCTAATTCCGCACATACATCATTTTCAATAGCTATTAACGCCAAACTAACAAGCATTTTTTGTGACATACTTGTTCTTAGGTAGGTTTTAATCAATTTCAACTTGGAAAAGGAACGTTTACCGCTCGCTACACTAACAGGTAAGGTTAATAGTATTCTAAAGCAATTGAAAAGATAGGGAAAGTTAAATTATTGGACACAATAAAATTAAGAATATCGAAAGGGTTTTGAATATTTAAATTATCCTAGGGAAAGACAAATTATTGGACACAATAAAATTAAGAATATCGAAAGGGTTTTGAATATTTAAATTATCCTTTCGAAAAATATCCCAGAAAGCACATAACTCGTCATATAGTTCTATTGCATTTACGCCTTTATTGTCGCCGTCCATCAAGAGAATCTCTAAATCTTCACAATTTTTTCATAAATCTTCGTTATTAATTTGTAGTAATCTATACAATAAATTGAAATTATCATAATGTTTTTAGTTGTTCAAAACGTTCTATTAACGAACACATTGCGACATCTAGAAGTGTATAAAACACATTCACTCTAAAATTATCTTCTTTTGCTGTTTTTAGAACTTCTTTAAAATTTGTATCTGATCGATACTCTTGTAAGAATATTTTTAAGTTTTCGATAGATTCTAAAGCAAGGGTAATGTTCATATTTTTGTCTTGAAGCATTTTACTCACAGGCTTTATTCTGTTAAGTAAATCATGCCAAATTATAAGAGAACAAATAAATTTGTAGTCCTTCATTTTAGCACATAATGTTTGCGTTTCATGCTAAGTTTCTTTATTAAAATTTACATTATTTAAAATTTCAAAAAGTGCATCGGAAATTTCTCGTAATTGATATCGCAGAGGGCAGATTGTATTAATTTTACTTTCCCATCGCATTTCTGATGGCTGTTTCAATGTTAAATTTTTATGAACTTTAAAAGGATTGCCCAACGTTTGTAAGAGAATGAAAGATATTATATATTTCTTGAATAATCGCAAAGAAACTAATTGTATCTGCATTCACTTTGGCTGCATCGTTAATGATTAAATTTAGAGTATGAGCAGCACATGGCACGTAAAAAGCTCGAGAATTTTTGTTCAAAAGCAAATTTTGGAGCCCATATTTTTTCCCTTTCATATTTGCCCCATTGTCATACCCTTGACCTCGCATGTCTTCAATGGGAATATTCCATTTTTCCAGTTGTTCCACTACTGTTGCACATAAACCACGTCCTGTGGAATCTGGTATATCTGCAAAACCTAAAATCTTTTCCCTGATCTTGACAATTCCATTGTGTACTCTATTGTTTCCTTGTAGGGCCCTTTCAACATGATTTTCCATAACAGGATCAAATTTCGCAAACAATTTGACTAATTTTAAAAAATTGCCGTTATTCCTTTCATATAATTTATCAGATGATCTGCGAAAAGCTAAATTTTGGCTACCAAGCAATTTTATAATTTCAATCAAGCGTTCTAAAACACTCATCCAATGTTTCTTTTCCATTTCATACATGCTTTGAGTCTGGCAATCAATAGTCGTTTTGTTTTTTAAATTTTTATCAAGTTCCTTTCATTTTAAGAAATTTTTCATGTGAGCTAAACTAGTCTCATGCAAAGTTGTACTTACATTTCTCCAATCATTATAACCTTTTACAAGACTACTTGATTCAGTAGGTGCAAAAAGTTTGCAACAAAAGCAAAAAACAGAATTTAAAGTTTCAGAATAAATGAGCCACGTTCTTGGCACGAGCTCCCCGTTTTCCATTTTTCTATTATAATATGTGTCGCCAAATTTACGACCATGTGTATCTCTGGGATATATTATATTTTTCTTTTGAACAGGCCCCATTTCAATTAAAATAACTCTTAATTTTTCATCAATATTTCTCCATTCACCTGGATCTTCTAAATTTACAGAGACTAACAATGTGTTAGTTTCGTGGTCAACTACAACTAAATCTTCTCCTAACTGTTTTTCACTTAAATCTTGTGTCTTGTTATCTTGTTCAACAGTTGTAATAGTATTTTCATTCAAACTGGATGTGCACAGTTCGTCAACTCTGATTTCTGATGTATCGAGTTGGTTACAATCTGCATCAGAATATTTTAATATTTTAACAAATTTATCAAGAGCCCCAGTTTGTTTCTTAATATCTGCTTCTTTCACAACATGACGCTTACGATTTTGTGCACCAGATAACTTTTTTTTTAATTTTTGATTCCATTTCTATTTTATACCCACAAGAAATTATTACACAACACGACACAGAGACGAAACACTAGTCCACACTGCGCTACTGTCAGTAACCTATTGAGATGCGTACTGTTATAAATCTACTGTTGCTATCCTGTCATTACTGCGACATTATAAAATTTTATCATTATTTTAATTTTGTATATTTGTAATTTCTATTAATTACTTGTGATGTCTTTTTTCTTTACTTTATACTTAATTCTCCGTTATTCTAATGTAGCTGTGCACGCTTTCTCTCTCTCAGAATCTCTCTTGTTTATATTATTACATGCTATGTTTATAAGAAAGTCAAATAACATTTATTTACATGACTATGAAATGTAAACAAAGTTAAACATTAGGGAGATTGCTTTCTCTATTGTTCTATAAAAACTCTTTAGCAAAATTTAGAACCTTTTTTCTTCAACTTTAAAATACTTTCTTTAACACAAAACGTTATCTACTTTCAGTTTACAAATTTTACTTATTAAACACCAAGCTTACTCGCAAAGAGGTTACCTAAATCTCTCTGTTAAGTTATCTTTACAAATTTGATATCAATTTCTAACATGCCAATTGATTCTCTTAAGGACACTTCTTAACCTTATTAAACATTAAACATATATCTTAAAAGTATTTCTAATACAATTATAAGAGGAATTATATAAACGTTTTGAACTTACAAAGGCTATGTATCTCACAATTAGTCAAAAGTCTTTCACTAAAAGTTCTATGGCAATTCTTTCATCTCAGATCTTCATCTGGAATTTTGACTTCGGATATATCAATTGGGAATGTAGCAGGGCTCGTACAGTTCCGGAAAAATGTTATTCTCCCACGGCGAAAAGAAAAACTTACGAGTGAAGGTACTTCGGGAAATTTGCCTGGCCTTTTCTCCTCTACTTGGGCTCTCCGAAAATGCCTGGATGACTGCCGTCTCAAGTAGCTTGAATTGCCACCTCCAAGAAAAATGAAACTGTTGTCAACTGTCAATCAGGATCTCTCTGCACTGGAAACTGTTCTCTTCTATGGCGTTTGGGACTTCTCCTTTCGGCAATTTGAAAGCCCTGTCTGTGGCCTAGAAATCGTTTTTCTCTCTAACGACGTCTCGAACCGAGAAGCTCCTTTCTGGAAGCGGAAAACTCCTCTCTCAACCAACGTCTGGATCTGGGATGCTCTCTGACGATGCCTGGAACCGAGCAGCTCTATCTCTCTGTGGACGTCTCTGGAACCGCCCCCCCCTCTACTTCTGCAGCAATCTCTGAATCTGTGCAAGCCCCTTCTGTTTGCTTCAGTCCCTTTTTATTATACCTCCTCTGAGACCTTGCATGAAGTTTTGCAACCCCGAAAGAATCAGTATATTTCTTTCATCTTAAGTTTCAAGTTCGGCACACCTTTTGTTCCCCTCCACTTTCTTTTAATTGTAAGTTGCTGGCCATCAGAAAGTTGTTTGAACCTTTCTGACTGACTTAGCAGATGTTTACACTTAGAGCCTGCAAGCCTTTCTCATACAAACAAATTTTAATAACAATCTTTTTAATGCCAACATGTAGATTACATGAGGCTTCGGCAATATAACCATTGCCTTTGTTTTTAACACTCTAACATATTCTTATTAAAGCAGTATATACAGTTAACTTCCAGAGTGTTATTTACAATAACATCTAAAACAAACTATACAGAGACAAACAAAGTTTATTTTCACAATATTCAGGGACTTAACCTAAGTAAACAATCGAATGTAATGTGCTTTGGAAAATTTAAGCTACAATCGAGTTTTTACAGTACCATATGACTGGTTACGTAGCAACAAATGTTTTGTACGAAAATTCGTTTCTGCAAATAAAAACTGTTCACCATTTCACTTTAGATTCTGGAGGCAAGCATTTAGCCTGCTCTCGCTGCAAAATTGTAAGCAGCCGGCAATATACAATTTTTAAAAAATTTTTATTCGGTGAATCCGGCCTTATTTATTTTAATATTGATCATTCTAAGAATTTTTTCTTTTTATGATAAAAATTCTGTTTCTTAAAAATGAACTTATGACCCATGCCCCGTCGCCCGCATACCCGCTTCCGCCGGCCCTATACACAACTAATAAATTACGCAAACAAGACTGCCAAACACCGCCAAAACAACCCAAGTACCAAAATAAACTTCCTTACACAAAAAATTATCGAACTACCATACACCCAAAACACATACAAAGCCTACAAATACAACTTCAAACATACTGACTACAAACTGGTATTCATCACAAACCAAAATTTGGCAAACCTAAAACCCACTAAATCTCACACACAAAAAGAAATATTTGAATACCACAACGTAGTCTATAAATTTCGCTGCCAAAAAGACTGTGATATGTCTTTTTGGCGAATACAAAGCACGGGAAAAAGGGAAATAGCTGTTCACGCCCTTGAATAAAAACATGACCCCCCCACAGATCGACAAGGCCATCATAGTATACAGACAAGATAATGAAACAATACTTAGAATATCAGAAACAATAGCCATAAAACGTGACGCGAACTCTATCAATGTACACAGGCCTTACATAATCTCCGAGGTTTGGAAGCTTCACAACCCCAACCAATAGGCGATAACACAAACACTTCAAAAGCAGAGGCACCTACCCGACCTGACATAGCATCCACTTCCTCCATGTGTTCAGACGATGACCAAGAATAGTCGAAACGGACCACACCCCGTCAACCCCCTTCCTAAAAATCAGTTGCTGTTTTCAACCCCTTTCACCCCTTCCCACCTTATATAAATATAAAAAAACGCTCCACCCATCCCTTATAATATATATATATATATATATGTATGTGTGTGTGTTATTCAAAAAAAACTCAGTTTTTTCCCATTTGTATTTCAATTCTCCCACATTGCCTAATCCCAATCCCCTCCACACACACACAGTAGTTTGGACAACGCTGAAAGAAGAAAAAGGTATGTGCAAATTTCTTGTCCTGTATGCTACATATATTTACTGGTAAATATATGTCTACAATGCCATAAGAATCCGTGAGTAAAAAGCCAATGACATTTAAACAGGGGCACTCCTAAACAGAAGCAGGCAAAATAGCCATAAATGTAATAGTTTGTTAAGAGGAGTAACATGGGAGTTTTACCAGAAATAATATCCATATTTTTGGAAAATTTGGAGAAAAGAGCAAAGCTAATAATAATAGCAAATACCTGTTGGATATCTGCTCAGAACATGGACTGGTTATTACTAACACCATGTTCCAAAATAAAATGTGCACAAATTCACAAGGAGAGAAGAGGCAAGGAATAAGAAAAGTCTCATTGAATATGTTATTGTTGATAGTGATGTTTTCTTTCTAGTGCAAGACACCAGAGTGTACAGAGGATTTGAAATTGGAAGAGATCACTATTTAATTTTGAGCAGGATAAAATTCAATTTCATATTGAAAAGAATAACATGTAAGTTTTGATGCGAATAAAAGTTGAGCAGCGCTCAGATGTGAACTGTAGACTAAAATATACAAAGATTATTGAAGAAAAAATGAAAGAGTTTGAGAACAGGAATCAAACCTTGGAGAATCAGTGGCAAGCCTTGAAGAAAACCCTGATTAATTCAGCCAGAGATGCATGTGGTGAAGTTGTCTGTAAGGATAAAAAAATCAGAACTCCATGGTGGACACAGGAAGTTAAAGAGAAAGTGAAGGAAAAGAAAAAAGCATATCAAAAGTTCTTGGCAAATAAGTCAGCTTGTACTCTTAGAGAATACAGAGACAAATGTAAGAAAGCTAAACAACACCATGTAAAACTAGCTAAACAAAAGTCATGGGAGGCAAGATATTCTGGAAGTTGTTGAAGAAGCTTAGAAATGGAGGAAAGAGTGCTGTAAAAGGAGTTAGAGGTGATAAAGGTGACATGAAAATGGCAGAAAAAGATATCCTTGAAGTATGGAGTAATTACTTAGAAAAATTGCTAAATGAAACATGCAGTGATAGCAGAGTGGTAAAAAAACACTCAACATGCATACAGTCAGGAATATATATCCATCCTTGAAGTAGAAAAAGCCATCCAAGGCCTTGAAATGTGGAAAGACAGCAGGAGTAGATGATATTCAACCAGAAATGCTGAAGTATGGTGGTATAAAAGTCTTACAGTGGCTGCACTGCATAGTTTAAAAGGCCTGGACAGAGGGACGAATTCCCGATGATTGGAGTAGAGCTCTCATAGTACCCATATATAAATAGGGAAATAAAACCGAATGTGAGAATTACAGAGGTATTTCCCTGCTGAGTGTTTCTGTCAAGATTTATGCAAGTATACTTGAGAAACGGTTGAGAAGAATTGTGGAAGAAAAGCTTGGTGAAAACAAGCTGGATTCAGGCCAAATAGAGGCTGTCAGGGTCAGATCTTCACTTTACAACAAATAGTTGAGAAAGCATGGGAATATAACAAAGATCTATATTTAAGTTTCGGCAATCTGGAAAAGGCATATGAAAAGGTGCCAAGAGAGAAGCTATTCAATACGTTACAGTTATATGGTGTCAATGGGGCATTATATCAAGCAATACTTAGTCTTTATTTGAGTTGTAAGTCAGCAGTTAGAATTGAAGGAAGTACAGGAAGATGGTTTAATGTTAAATCTGGTGTGAGACAAGGATGTACATTTTCCTGTCTGTTATTCATTATCTATATGGATCACATTATGAAGGAAAGTGGTATTAAACATGATATCAGAATTGGAGATGTTAATGTCAGCTCTTTGCTTTATGCAGACGATGTTATACTTCTAAATAAATCCACTACAAGTTTGCAAGATACCCTGACTAAATTGAAGAACTGTTGTAATAGATATGGTATGAAGGTCAGTAATAAAAAGACAAAGACAATGAAAATAGGTAGCATCGTTGAAAATGTCAACTGTGTTGTGAACGGAGAATCTGTGGAACAAGTAAAACATTTCAGCTACTTAGGTATGATTTTTACTGAAGATGGTAAATTAAATATGGAAATAGACAACAGAATCAACAAAGCTGGTATAGTAGGAAATCAATTGAATAAATTCATATGGAATAAGAGAGAAATTAGTCAGAACTAAATTAGCTGTATGCAAGACGGCGTTCAAACCAGTTTTAACTTATGGATCTGAAAACTTGGTTCAGAAGTAAAAGACTTGACCAAAGACTAGAGAGTGCAGATATGAGAGTCCCTGAGAAAGATTGGAGGCATGAATAGATGGTCAATGGCAATATCATGTAAAAAACGAGGATATTAGGAAAGAACTTGATACTTTCAGTATCCAGGAATGTATTAGCAGAGCTAATCTCAGGTGGTGTGGTCACTTAAACAGAATGGGCGAGGAAAGATTAGCAAAAGAAGTGTTCTCTGCCAGGTTGGCAGGAAAACAACCCAGAAGAAGACCAAGATATAGGTGAATTGATACGGTACAAAGTGCCTTAGACGATAGAAATATAAGACCTGATAATGTTGGAGTCTTGACAAGTAACAGACTGATTTGGAGGAAAATTGTAGATAGGAAGTTAGTAATGATGTAAATTTTTCATGTAGTACTATCATATCCTGTACATCCCTTGAGGGTACATGTCAGGAATTTGATGATGATGTTTCTCAAAATAAAGATAGGAATTGGATAAATCTGGATGCATGATAAGTTAGAGTGATATTTTGGCAAGCCGAATTATCAAATGTGCCAGACTAAGTTGCACGCCAGTTTTGAACTGGTGATATACACCATCTATATAAAAAAATACGGATTATACCGGAATACCCCAGCCATACAACACGTTAGGTTCCAGACCACCACAGTACAGAGATCACTGCCTACCCCCACCATTTTGTAGATGCATGTAATGGTTTAATAATGTTAAAGCATTCACATATGTGCATAAGTGACAAAAAAAGCATTTAGTTACATCAGATATATAAAAAAAAAAATAATCAGCTAATGCCTTTTATTCCCTTAACCCTATTTAGCTTTTGAAGACTTAGTTGTCAGTTCAATCTCCACCAGTATCCAATCTGGTCCAAGACTATCACTAATTATAAATGGCAACTGATGAAGAGACTGGCAAACAAGGTGCTGCCATCTCTTGGTACTTACTCCTAGCAGGATATGTTCTTGTCTGAAATAGTGTGGGTTCTATGGTCAATTTTGTTGAGTTAATGGGACAAAAAGCCCAAGTTTCTGGGGGAAAAAACCACTCGAATGTGCCAGAGATCAACTAACTTGGAAACTGGTCAAAGAAAGACTTAGAAAAAGTTTCTTCAGTTAGTGACTAGACTTGAAATTAAGTATCTTCAGGCAGCCAAGCACAAAAAATGCAAGCCTCACTTCCACTGAGCTACACAGGCCTAATTTCCATTAATGAAAAACGTTATTCTGAATCACCTACAATCAGAAATCTACATCAGTTTACACTATTAAGATTTACCATTTCAGCAATAAGATTTTCAAGTTTATGGATAACTGTAGTATTAACTAGTATAGTACATTTCACTTTGTTTGTTTTTAACAACTGTGACTAAAGTAGTGCAAGATTAGTTTAGTTTGTAGCCACTCTCAGTGTCTGATAAACCATTATCACTAAATTTTAATCTTTGCATTTTTATATGCCATGATTAACAACAACAAAATAAGATGTTATAAACAGTTTATAATTCACAGTGAAACACCAAAACACAGATATAGTGAATAATGATGTAAACAAACTTTCCAGGAACAGTGCACATTGATTGCATCATAATGCTAAAAGCATCGTATGAGTGAATGCAGTATCGTATAATTGAACACTAGTCATAATCAAATAGTGTCACATGAGCAAATCGTTGTAAGCTTCTTAAAGCTATTTTCTTATCCAAATAATTTGCGGTATACCGAAATTCACATTTATATCTATTGTAATGAGACACACAAGAATACACATAGGCAACTGATGTGAATTCAACAGCCAAGAAAACTAGTCATGAAGATACGTCACATGCAAACTGTTTGTTTTTGCTTGGATAAAGGATTAAAACAAGAACATAATTACTTGCTAAGTATAATATTATCTTAGAAAAGAGCAGTGAAATTTTTTTAGAATCATAATATTGTGATACACCATTTTACTACTTGTATAAAGAAAATATATGAATTTTGCATCAAATTAACCTTTGTAACTTCCTAAGTCTGACTCCTACTGATGAGACCTCAATAAAGATTGAAACTAATTTAGATAGTGACTCTTCGTATACTGTTTTTGGGACTACCAAGGCGACTGATGTGAAGTCAATAGCCTGTATATACAAGGAGTCATGACGATACTTCATGCACAAACTTTCCTTGCATATGCTTGGGTAAAATATTAAAACAAAAAAAATATAATTTCTTGTTAAGTATAATATACTTTGTAACCCAACCGTAAAACTTTTTTTCATATATTTATAGCTATTAGTTTTCCAGTCTAAGCTAGAAATGCTTAATGATACAAATACATTAAATTTTATATATCAGAATACTAATAAAATCTTAACTGTTATTTAAGGGCACAGTAATATGAGGACAATGTGAAAAAATCTGGAAAATAAATGAAGAATGTGCTTCAATATCATGAAGTAGATTCTCATGTTTCTACTGACCTGTAAGTAGCTAAATGGAGTTTCTTGGTTCACATTATTTCCATGTATGCTCAAGTCCTCCATGCTTAACTGTAAAAAAATAAAAACAAAATTTAAATAATTCTGTTTAACAGTAACATCATTTTAATATTTCATTATTTCATGCAATGTTTTGTGAAGCTGGTCTATGCTTTCTAGTGATCCTCTCTTATTAAGTGCATTCTTCAAAATAGGTGCATTTTCAATTAAATTAATCTTGAAAGATTGGACACTCTTTTATGAATGCAATCTCTATTATACCACGTTATTAGGCTCCCATTTTAATATATTTTTGATATATGTGGCAATTCTCAAGAGCGCAACTCCCATGTATAATGAGTTACCTTATAGCATTATTCCACATTTATAAATAGTTATTTTTATATTAGTTTAGCTGTTTCTACCAACAGTGATAGCTGTTGGTAATACAAAAAGCTACAGAATTCCAGTAATGTAAAAAGCCTCTGCTCATGGCAAAGTGTTATTAATGTGATAACATTTAACTTTATTCCAATGTGGACTAAGTATTAAGTTAAATGTAACCACAGTAAGAATGGAAATTACACTAGTGGCCAAAATTGTGGAAACCTTTTGGAAAAAGTGTATTTTTGAGGTTTGACGGCTCATAACACCATTTTTTTTTTGGTGTAATACCATAAAATTACCTTTCAATGGAATTATATTAATTATAATTTTATTATAGTATATTATATTATAATAAATTATCTTTCAATGGAAGATAATTTAATCAAAATGTAATGCAACAAAGTTTGTTCAATTATCTGTATTCTATGAAAAGTTATAGCCAAATAACCAGAAAAAAGAAGCACAACTTGCTTAGGTTGATATGAAGTAGCTTTCCTTCATTTGAATGTAGCCAACGAACATGAGTATTTAGAGAGCCAATCAGGTGTCATCTTGTTTTGGCAATGAGACAATAAGGTCACAGTAGGATTCAGCTATTGATGTCATGTATTGGAGCTGAGACGAGGACATTTTTCAGTGTGTTATGTGATTGCTATCAAGTTGGTTGGTTTTTTTTGTGTCCTTTCATTTAGTGAGCTTGTAAAACATAATAAAATTAAAGAAATGGCGCAAAGAGTTGACTGGTTACCCAGAAAGCAATGTAAAATAGTACTATTAAGTGAACAAGGCTACAGTTATAAAGAAATTAGAAGAAAAATTGGTAGAAACAACCAAAGGTGGCATTTCTAAATTTTCGAAGAGGTATAAGGAGACTTAGTCACTACAAAACCAGACTGGTAAAGGTAGGAAAAGGGGAACAACAGCAAGTGATGATAGAAGAATTGAGAGACTGTGCCTACGTGACAGAGGAAAATCATCTGGGTTTATACAAGATGAAATGACACAATACAATGTGAAGTTGAGTGGAAGGACTGTTCGAAGACTGCAGGATTTTGGTCAAAATGCTAGAATTCTACGAAAAAATCCATTTTTATCTCTCAAATAAAGGTTGAAAAGATTAAACTGGGCTAAAACCCATGTTAACTGGACACCGGAACAATGGGATAGTGTTATTTGGAGTGATGAGACCAAAATCTCCGTTTGGTAGTGATGGCATAAAATATGTAAGGAGAAGAATCAGAGAAGATTTGCATCCTGATTGCATTGCACCTACCGTGCAACACCCACTTGGTGTTATGATTTGGGGTTGTATGACATCAAAAGGTGTGGGCAGAATTTGCATGATTAGTGGGAATATAAATGCCCAAAAATACATAAATGAAATACTTGAGCCGAAACTGAAGCCTTCTGCACGTGATCTTTTCCAAGATAATGAA
Source organism: Typopeltis vanoorti (assembly GCF_054136105.1). Taxonomy (NCBI): domain Eukaryota; kingdom Metazoa; phylum Arthropoda; class Arachnida; order Uropygi; family Thelyphonidae; genus Typopeltis; species Typopeltis vanoorti. Next base: position 78,422,872 of record NC_143550.1, on the reverse strand, counting down.
GCATTTATATTTCAACAGGATTCAGCTCCATGTCATGTTGCTGCTGTGTGCAAAACGTGGTTTCAAGATAATCATATTCCACTGTTGGAATGGCCTGGGAATAGCCCAGACCTTAACCCAATCAAAAATCTATGGAGCCAACTAAAGAAACTTGTTAGTCAGAAGCAATCCACCAATAAAACCCAATTAATAGAAGCAATAATTCAATCTTGGTTTCACATTATAACAGCTGCAGAACTAAAAAACTTGGTTCGCTCCATGAGATGGTATTGTAAGGCTGTAATCAATGCTAAAGGTTACCCAACTAAGTATTAACTTGCATTGTGAGAATTTTTGTATATCTCATTTTTTCTGCGTTTCACTTTTCTTCTTAATAACTGCTGTTCTAATAAAAAAATCCTTTATAAAAGTTATTGCATTACATTCTTGATTAAATTATCTTTCCATTAATATATAATTTTATGGTATTACACCAAAAAAAAAAGTGGTGTTATGAGCCATCAAACCTGAAAAATACACTTTTTCCAAAAGGTTTCCACAATTTTGGCCACTAGTGTAATATTTAAACCTAGTTTAAAAATATTTTATTATATATCTCTGCCCTAGTTGGCCAAGTGGGTTAGCATATATGCTTTCAAACTCACAGGCTGCAGACTTGAATACTACTATGAGCATGGATGCTTTATATGGTGTGAGATCACTGCCGCCACCACTACCTCACTTACTGGAAGCCAGAAACAACCTGAAGAAGTTTGTTCAGCTTCTAGAACAGTGTTTCTGGATTGTATAAAACAATAAAAAAAATTATATAAAATTAATAAAAAAAATTTTTTTGAGTGTGCCAGCCCATGGAACTAATGTGCTATAGCTTTATAACCTTCCATGAGTGGAAGTAAAAGAAAAAAAATTGTGTGATAATACAGTGGATTCTTGCTAATTGGAACGCATCAGGACTAGAACACTTTGTCCCAATTAAGCTGTTGCCCCAATTATGCGAAATTTTATGGAAAAGCTAAAATATTACAAAAAGTTAAAAACTAGAAGACAAACTTTCAGTATACTTTGTTAACCATGTTTTTATTTAAAAAACTAAACATACACGTGTCAGTATCCCTAAAGAGGATATGTAGGTATCTAATGAACAAGCATATTTCCTAACAATTAATTTGGAGAAATTTATCAAGTTTATCCTGACATGTTCCTTTTCTAGACTGCAAATGAACGAAATTGCCACAGGTATCTATAATTCAGATAACGGACTGCCTTCATTTCTTTCTTGCATAAAGTAACATCGTAATTCAGCAATAAATTTTCTAGCTTCCTGGTTAGTCACTTGCTCATGTTCAGGTGTGTCATCCTCATTACTTTCCTTGAGCTCTTTAAGTATTTTTGTTGCAATTTGTTCAACAATTGCATTCTCACAATCTTCATTTTAGCATTGAAGGCTATTGTCAATGCATAAAAACTCAATAAATTTCAATAAAACTCTATAAAAATAAATAAATAAAAATTCAAGTTGAATGTTTTTCAAACAATCTAATTTGAGGATTGTGCCACACAGTTGTCCAGAAGAAGAAGAATTTTTCTTGAATTTTATTGCAATTCTGCATCCCAACTTATTAGCCATTCCTGAAAAATAACAGATGTCATCCATGCATTCTTGTCGGCATAACACAGAACTGGCAAACTGTCCCTCCTAAAGCATTGAGGCTTGGTGCTTTTTCCAATAACCAATAGCTTCCATTTGTCAGTTCCCAACATGTTAGAGCAGCACAACATGCACGGTAATGTGATCTATTGCTTTTTTTTTAACCTGACAGCGCTACAAGTTTATATATTTTAGGGAATCGTATAGTGTGGCCAGGTAAAACAGACCTATTTTGTTAACTTTATAGATTTCATCAGGACTAAACTTCTGCAGCAAATCGAGTAGTTTAGGTGGTTTCCACTGTTTAGCACTTGAAGATCAGCACTCTCTTTTTCATTGTGTGTCTTCTTAAATTTTACTTCATGTCTGGTTGGTATCGCGATAACAATCTATAGTCTTTTTTTTATTCTGCTCACATGGCCTAGCTTTCTAGCTAACTCTTTCGATTTGGTTTTTAACATCTGACCATTAATTGAGTGCCTCCTCAACGTCTGAATCCTTGTCTTCTCGCTTCTGTTTTTGGGATTTTCCCTGTTATCCATTCTTCTCACAATCTGTCCTGCTGTTTTAACAAATGTGTGATTGTTGATTCTGGAACACTGGTTATCTCTGACAGCTGATGATTACTGGTCATAGACAGCTGGCACTTTATTTTGCCAAGTAAGGCAATTTTATCTGTTAACATTAGATCTTTCCTGGCATCTTGACAGAGGCCTTATAAAAACAAAAAATTTAATTGCCACACTGTTTGTTACACTTTTTACTAAAAAATTAACACACACCTTCTCTCTACTCTGTAGTATGGAGCTGACTGATAACAACCCTCTCTACACAAATCAATACATGTTCACCATCTACAGCCACTGTCCCAATAATCAACATGGGGACTCAAATAAGCTAGGCAACTTTGAGCTATATTCTCGATTTATTTCCTTTCTTCAATATTTATCCCAAATAAATGGCTGCCCTGATTAACCAATGCTCCAATTAACTGGAATCTACTGTACGCACAATTATAACCAGTTACTTCCAAATGTTTACATCCATGTACCTTTATAGAGATGACAGAACTATATGTGATAAGTTAAATATTCTATTCTAATATGATTTAGATGAATTAATTTCCGTTCTTGCTATAGTTAAGTTCAATAATTTATGCTGTTGGTAACTTTTCTCTTATAGCCCATTTTATCCATGTTAAACTGTTCATAAGTAGTTTATCGAAAATTTAGCAAATACCTCTTGTTCTTGTTGTATTATGTTCAAATACATATCATTTCTGCTGCCTTTTCTTATGTTATTCAGCCCCTAATTCAGGGCAAAGGGCAATATATAATCTCTGCTGATCAAATGCTAATCTTGCTTCTTCATGGTTTGGTCCATTTCCACTAAAAAAAAAAAAAAGGCTTTGATAAAGCTAGTAAGTATTCCCACTGCAAAAGAATATGTTCATATCCCACCCCCCCAAAAAAATAAGACTTACTATGTGATGGTTAACTGCTTAAATGAAACACTCACACTGTTTACTGGAAGCTTGAAGTGGCTGATGTGCAACATTTGGTCTCCAGAGCAGATATTCCAGTTTATATCTCCTATTGTCTTATGTGTAAAAAGTGACATGGTAAACATTTTATGGAGAACTAAAACTGACTCCAATTCAAGATAGTGTAATGAAGTTGTTATACACTGCTCTGCCACTAGATAGTAAAAAGGACTGAACCAGATGGTAACCTGATCACAAGAATTCCCAACTGGCTAATGCATAATTCTGCCAACAAATCATCTTCTTTCCCAAATTCCATAGGAGTTTGTAAATGTTTTCCACTGGTTCATTATACTTGCTATTGGTCTTAATTCAGCAACTCTTCTCACATTCCATTAAAGTCTATCTCATGTATATTTTTAGGACAGTCAGGTTTTCTCTTTCCTTGTAGATTCCATTCCAGGACTGCACAACAGATTTCCTGACGATCTTTTTCCTCAATACATGTACATTTTTGTTTTCTGATTTCCAAGATGAATTTTTGCTGATTTGTTCTTTTCCAGAGGTCTTCATTAGTAATAATTTGCAGCCACTAAATTCAAAGAATACTCCAAAGACATTGGTTTATGAATGTTTGTAACTTTATTTCCTTTGAACCCACTCACATTTCACATCCATATAAAAGAACAAATTGAATACATGCATTCAATATTGTTGTTTTTGTATTATGTGAATATTTTTCATTTTCCATACTCTATGTTTAATACGTGCAATTTCTGCCTTGTGAATATCAACAGCTTTAATTGCTCCTCCATCTTATGATAAAACACTGCTGAAATGTGTAATTTGAAAAAGTTCCTTTTCAAATGTACCTTGTTCTTCACATAGATTCTTATTTCTTTTGTTTTATTTGCATATATATATTTTCAAACCTACTTTCAGTGATTCTTCTTGTAATGTGATTAGTTTATTTTGGATTATCTGTACATCTGTGAGCAATTAGTCATACAGCACCTGCATAGTCAAATCATTCAGATATTCTTGCAAAAGATCATCCAATGTTTTATTTATTTTCCTTGATATTCCTCTGGTATGCATCATACTGTCTGTTCTAGAACATGATCTAGCACTTATATAACTTATAGCACTTATACATAGCACTTATGTGATTTATTACATACTTCCTTTATGAAGTTTATTATCTTCTTTGGCATTCCTTTGTTTTGAAGTGAATTCCACACATCTTTAGCAAGAGAATCAAAGGCTTTTTATATTCCACAAACAGTAAATATAAAGTAGAAATAAATTTTTCCAATTGCTTTATCATTATTTTTAATGTGTTAGTGTGGACATGCTATATTTGGCCTAAAACCAGACTGCTCTCTTCTCATGGCCTCATCTAAAATATTAGATATTCTTGCAATAATAATTTTTAATAATGATGAAAATTTTTATAACAACTAGAAGGTTTATGTCCTTCAAATTATTACAATTTCATAGTTCTTTTCTTGGTAAATTTACTATAATCCCAGTATTCCAATCACTAGGAATGTCTCTTTTTTCCAAATATTTTAGAATAATGGGTAGGCCATACCTGTGATAGTTGCGATGTCAGTTCTTAGTACCTATGCAGTGACACCATCCTGTCCTGCAGCTTTCCCATTATGCATTTTTTAATGGCTTTTTTTTATCTACAATTTAAATGACAGGCTGGTATAAATTTTTAATTCATCTATTTCTTTTTTTTTTTTTAAATTTCTATTTGTATTCTATCACTGCTATCATGTAAGATTTGACTGGAATGTTGTCTCCATCTTTCCAGTTGTTCTTCTGTTGATACTAGAATTTTTCTATTGAGATCTTTTATTGGGATTCTTTTGCATGCCTTCTACAGAAAGTCTTCTTATAATACTGTATAACTCTCTACTGTTATACCTGTTTGCAGATTGTTATGCCCTCAATGCCAGTTCTTCAAACCATTGCAGTTTATCTTTTCTAGCACTTAACTTTTTTTTTTTAAATTAAAATATTACATATATCTAAGTTCATTTTTCATTTGGAGAGTATTTCTTATACATAATTTCAGCTTATTTTTTTCCTTTCATTCCGCTGATAACCATTCATCTTTCTTTTAGAATATGCTAAAACATGTTCTGCTGTATCATTAAGGATTTTTTTTTTTCTTTTTTCCATTTAGCCTCTATATTATTATTCCTCATATTCTCTTCTCCATCAAAATTATTATCTATTTTACCTTAATTTCATTTTAAACTTGTTACAGTCAGTATTTTGTAATTTGGCAATATCGAATATGCATATATTAACTGTTCATCCCTGGTAATTCTTATGAATATATAACTGCATAGAACCAATTATCAGGTGATGATATGAGCCAACTCTGATACTAATGGCTCAGTTAAGTAAGATTGAGCACGGTTAGTAGTTGGAAAGGGAACAAATGTTCGATGCTGTTGGCACACTCTCCCTCGATGAGTCTTTGGACTCCCTGGAGGTGTTAAATAATAATAATAATAATAATTAATAATCAGCAATTATTTCATTTCAGACATCTAATAACATTTTCCTGAACTTTTGGCTGATCAATATAATCCATCTGATTTTGTGTTTTGCCATCTGGTGAAACCTAGGTTACTTTATGTATTCTCTCATGCTGAAGATTGTGCCACGTATTATATTGGAATTGTGTGGCAAATGTATATTTGCCACACAATTCCAATAATTCACCGTTTATGTTTCTCTCTCCCAAACCATGCTTACCCATTACATTCTCCAGCCCCCTCATTATTTGTATCAACTTTAATGATGAAATCATCCAAGAGAAGTATGCTCTCGTCACCATGTATCTTCATCAAGGTCTTATCAAGTCGATTGTAAATTTTTTTTTTTTCCTTCAAAGGGTGCATTCTCAGTTGGGACATAACACTGAACAACTCAGCCTTCTTTAAAATTTAGTTTTAAGATTTATTGTTATTATTCATTTTGAAATTAGTTCCCACCTAATTTGCTTGACTAAATCTTTTATTCATAAGGATTCCAACTCCATGTTGATGCATATCAGTAATATTAGGATCCTTGAAAAAAGAAATGCATTCCCACTGAGACAATTTATGCCACCATTACTTCCATCTTACTTCACTAACCCCCAATAATTTGATCTTATATTTTTCTCTGTGCTAAGGCTTAAGTGCTAGGAAAAACTCATGATAAAAGTTTAATGGAGTGAAACAGCACTACGACATGATTAAAAGAAGCATAAATGCTTCTTATTTCATATTTCAATATTTCATCTCAGTTAGAGAGACATCATCAAGGAGTAAAAAATGAGACTTTTAACACACAAAACATGTGGAAGAAAGACTAGAGTGCTAATTAGGTGTGGTGCACTCTATTGACACCTATGAATGGCCTAGGATGTAAACTGGCATCTCGAAATATTTCCCATAATTTTGGAAATTTTATGAAACCACGTTTATTTAAATTAGGATGATTTTTAAGAGCAGCAGCAGATTCTAAAAATAGTCTTTCTCTTCTGAATTTACTGTGATGGAGCATGATAGTCTTTTTCCAATTGATTCTGTGAGCTGTATCCAAAAGCATGGTCAGCAAGGCCAGACTGACCATAGTCATGACTGCACGTGTATTTTTATGTTCTTCCATTCGGATGGTAGCCAATCTTCCTGTCTGTCTGTAGTAGGCCTACTTGCAGAAACAAGGAACTCTATATATACGCCTGGAAATGGGAAGGAGTTTGTCTTTAGTGGAGCAGATAAGGATAGCTAGATTTAATTGGGGGCTTGAAAGTGGTGCAAAGATTGTATTTCTTTAAGATTTTGGATATTTTTTCTGATGTGCCTCGGACATAGGGAATGGTGATAGCATTACTAAATTCTTTCTGAAGAGAATGTCATGGATTGGGGGAATGATTTTTTTTTGATATTATGGGAATTGTAACCATTAGATAGAAAAATGTGGTGTATATGATTGAGTTCTTTTGCAAGAGAGGTCTCATTGGAAAAAAGGTGATAAGCTCTATGGAAAAGCATTTTTATGACACCATATTGTTGGGAGGGGGGAAGTAATGGGAAAGTTTGTGAATGTACCTGCCTGTGTGAGTGAGTTTCCTATATACGAAAGAATAGATCACAGGTTTTGACATCACCTCATTGTTCACTAACATTCTCTTATATGAAACCTTATTATTGTTAAAAAAAAGTTTTTCCACCTTGATATTATCCACCTCTTTTCCTTTGCTATTTATTCCAGTTATTTTTCTTGGAAGAACAAAATTTATAAACAGATAGGATACTTCTATGGGTCTCTCCTCTCACCCTCCTCCCTTGCCAATTTTTTCATGGAGGATTCTGAAAAACAAGCTCTTCACTGAGTCCCTCTCTAAACCTTCTATTTGGTTTAGATATATAGATGATGTCTTTTCTATTTGGTCTCATGGCCCAGACACATTAGATACTTTTCCATGTAACCTCAATAGTCTTCACCCTAGAATCCAATTTACTATGGAAAAAGAAACTAATAATAGTCTGGCCAGGGCTGTTCCGTGGGTTTGTGCTGCCTGGGTGCAAAATTTTTGTGCCCACCTTCCATCAAAAATTAAAAGATTTCGAAGTACAATAACACGTTACGAATCATTTTATTATATTGCACATTAAGAGGAATGTATATTAAAATAAATTTTATGAAAGTTTTTTTATGAATGTGTCTGATTATACTGCCCCTAAATTGTGCCGCCTGGGTTCATTGCACCCCAGTACAGAATGGGCTTCAGTCTGGCCTTTCTAGATACCTTGGTCACCCACCTAATGGTAACCTGTCCTTTTCAGTATATAGGAAACCCTCTCACACGTGGGAAAGTTGTGAATGTATCTGTCTGCTTGAGTGTATACAGAATTCCTTGTTCCTGCAAGTTGGCCTATTATGGTCAGACAGAAAGATCAGCTACCATCTGAATGCAAGAACATAAAAAATACATCTGCAGTAATGACTATGGTCAATCTAGCCTTGCAGACCATGCTTTGGATACAGCTCACAGAATCAACTGGAGAAAGACTATCATGCTCTATCATAGTAAATTTAGAAGAGGAAGACTGTTTTTAGAATTTGCTGCTCTTAAAAAACCAGCATAATTTAATAAATATGGTTGCATAAAATTTCTCAAAATTTGGGAAACAATATTTCGAGATCCCAGTTTACATCCTAGGCTGCCGACTGGCATCCATAGAAGGCACCCTAATTAGGACTCTAGTCTTTCTTTCACGTGTTTCAGTTAGTTTTGTACTACCTTTGTGTGTGTTAAAAGTTTCATTTTGTACTGTCTGATAATGTCTCTGTAACTGAGATGAAATATTGGAAGCATTAAATACTTCTTTTAATCGATTCCTAGTGCTATTTCACTCTATTAAATTTTTATCGTGAAATTTTCCATCTCCTTAGTTGCGTTAAGAGTTATGATAGTGTTTTAAACGTTCCACTAACCGATTTGTGTCCTAATTTTCCAAGCTTTAGCCATTACTAAGGAGTTCATCTGATTTCTGTATTTGTGTGTTATGTTCCATCGAGTCGTTTTCGACTCCTGGTGATCCCACGAATATACACTCTCCATTCAGATCTGTCCCTGACCATGTCTTTCAGAATTTCCAAGTGCACTCCAGCTGCTTCTTTAACTCCATCCACCCATCTAATTCTTGGTCTTCCTCTTCTCCTGCTTCCGTCAACTTTAGCAAGCATCATCATCATTTGCTTGCATAGTATGTCCATCTTAGACATATTATGCAAGCAAATATGTCCAAGTATGACATCTTTTGCTTGATGATCATAGCTTCGAGGGAGCAATCTGGTTTTATTCTGTCTATCACTGATTTATTGGTTTGCTTTGCAGTCCATGGTATTCTTAGTAAGCATCTCCAAACCCATAATTCAAATGCTTCTGTTTTCCTTCTTTCACTCTTTCTCAGGATCCAACTTTCACATCCATACAGTATCACAGGGAATACCATTGCTTTCACGATTCTGATTTTTCTTGCAAGGCTAATATCTTTATCTTTAAAGATCTTGCTTAAATCTGTCATTGCATTCTTTCTGAGTAATAATCTTCTTCTAACTTCTTCAGTACAATAACCATCTTTATCAATTTGGGATCCTAGGAGCACAAAATTGTTAACTGCTTCCTATTTCTCCCCATCCACTTCAAAATCATTAAGTTCACATGTTGCCATAACTTTTGTCTTTTTGAGGTTAAGTTTAAGACCATATTTAGCAATTTCTTCTTTAACTTTCATAATAAGTTCCTCCAAATCTTTGCATTCTGCTAGCAAAGTGGTACCTCAAATTATTAATATTTTCCCCACCAATTTTAATTCCAACTGAAGATTCCTCCAGCCCTGCCATTCTTAAAATGTATTCACTGTACAAGTTAAACAGGTATGGAGATAAAATACATCCCTGTCACACCCCTTTACCTATTGTGAAATACTCAGTTTCTCCTAGATCTGTTCAGACAGTACCTTCTTGTTCATAATAAAGATTCCTCAGAAGGATAATGAAATGCTCTGGGACTCCCATTGTTCTTAACACATTACACAGTCTCACATGATCTACAGAGTTAAAGCCTTGCTATAGTCAAGGAAACAAAGGTAGACATTCTTTTGATATTCCTATGCTCTTTCTATTATCCATCTCACATTGGCGATTTGATCTCGTTTCTTTGCCTTTTTGAAATCCTGCCTGTTCATCTGGCATTTCTCTCTTCATGAATGGCTCCAGTCTTTTCTGAATGATCTTAAGTAAGACTTTACTTGCATGAGAAATCAGTGCTATAGTTCTGTAATTTTTGCACTCTCTTGCATCGCCTTTCTTCAATAAAGGTAAAATAAATTGAACATACTAATTATAGAAATTAAAGTGAATAGCTACTGCTTCCAGAGTAGTATTAAGTAGGACATAATGGAAAGGAGTATGGCTGTCCACTAGGATAACTACTCCTCCAGTTCTGTCCTTGCATACAACCGTGAAATTCTTAAGGTAGGGTCCTCATTGGGTCTTAACTATGTTTCCTGGAGACAGAAATAAAGGTCTGTGTTTCTGCAACAAAATCGTTATATCACTGATATTCTGGCAAAACCCACAACAGTTTCATTGTAAACATTTATCCTATTGTTTTGGCTTTATAGACATCTGGTTTTCGGGAGGTTAAGGGCTTACATTTGTCAGGTTTAAATTTATCAATTGTTTTTAGGAAGAATGGATGGCCAGTGTCCATCTCTTCCTCTGGTAAAATATTCAATGTCTAATGTATTAGGGTCAGTTGGCAAGTTTAATTTACTTTTAGTGGATACCAAAGTAACCATTATTTTGTGGAGGATGTCTGGTGGTTTATCTTTAAGTTATGTTTGTCATAATTTTTTTTTGACAAGTGGGTTCTCATCGAATGGAACCATTTCTGGAGTTGTCTCTGAAGTTAGACCATAGGGTAGGTTATGCGATTGATGCGCTCAACAGAGAAGCACTCATGACCATAAAGTTCAGGTATGGGGAAATTAACAGATGGTGGAATAGACATGAGTTTCAGTTGCTGTTGACATTTCCTTAATTGTTACCTTCTCAGCATATGAAGATCTCAGAGCAGGTGTGGTGGTGGCTAGCTTTCTTTTTTACATTCCTAATATGATATGTTTTGTTCAGTTTTAAATTTTTTGTATTTCTTTTTCATCTTTCCAACTCTGACAAGAGTGAGCTGGATGATCTCCCTGATAGTTGACACATTTAGCTTTTTGTGTAGAGCAAGATTTGTTATTATGCTCTTTACTACCACACCAGGCACAGGTGGTAGAGCAGTTTGGGCATACCCACATTTCTGACATTTAAAGCATCTTAGCAGATTAGGGATGTGCACTCTAAAAGGACAACTGAGATACCCTACTTTACAGATGTTGGAGGATTAGGTTTCAAAAGTAAGGATGATGTTCCTGGTTGAAACCAGGTGACCAACCCTGCATATCAGGATGTATCTCACACCCATCACTCTCTAATCTTTAAGCTCTCTGAACATATCTCCTAGTCAGGAACATCAAGGAAATCCCATTCTGATATTACTCCTGAACAGGAATTGAGTGTTTTATGAGGTGTTACTGTAATTGGTATTCCACCCATTGATGTCGCTCCCAGTAGTTTCTCGGAATGTTGCTGACACAATGTTTCCACAAGGATATCACCAGAATGTAATTTCTTAACATTTTGAGAGGTCCTGCCAGTCCTAAACCCTTTTGAATAGAGAAAGGTGATTTTCCATACTGGCTTTTCACTTGCATGGATGATCAAAAACTAGCACATATATTAGTATATTTTTTGTTTCTCACTTCAGTTACCAAATGATGTATCTACAGTATCAGTATTTGATTGGGACTTTGTTAGGTCCCCCCTAAAACGTTTGAGGATGAAGAATTCATGCTCAAGAAGTTTTTGGTTCAGTGCCAGAGCTCCTCACCCACCACAGAGCCACGCATGGATGCCTACTGACCACAGCAAGCAATGACTACATTCAGGACCGGAATGCCATGGTTACCCTGAATGCTATACCAGCACTACAACAAGCCTTGGATATTGACCCTGAACCATGGGATGAGAGACCTATTGCAACATTGTTGATCCTTCCAGGCAAGCCCATTAGCCAATTGATCCTAGCCAGACCATTCAGGATCACCCATCTTTCTGAAGTAGTAGTAGTAGTAGTGCAAGATTATCAGGATCCCCCTTTTCGGATGTCCATGGGTCGCACCACACAGCAAACACAGTAGTAGGGAGTTGGATCCCGGGGATTATGTCTGGAAGAAAGGATAGTAAAAAAGACTCAGGAGAAGTGAATCAAACAATATAGGAAGAAAAGTAAAAAAAAGAGGAAAAATGAAAAGGGCTGTACCTGTACCTTCAGGGGATGTACAGAATATTATCATTATCGTAGACAGAATATCACATTCGCGTAGTACTATTATCATAGTATTACACGAAAAAGTTATGTCATCACTAACTAGTATAGATTAAGAGTAAAAAGATCTGATAACACTGTCAAGTCTCCAATGTTATCAAATCTTATATTTTTGTCTTCTGAGGCACGTTTTACTTTAGCAATCCTAGATCTTGGTCATCCTCTGGGTCTTTATCCTGCCATCCTGGCAAAGAACACTTCTTTTACTAATATTTTCTCTCTCATTCTGTGTTAGTTCTACTAACACATTCCTGAATGCTAACAATGTCAAGTTCTAATATAATTTTTAATATGATACTGCCATTGATACCCTCTGTTCACTCCTCTAATTTTTCTAAGATCTTACATATCTGGGATTTTGATCAAGTGCTTTATTTCTAACCCAGCTCTCAAAGCCACACATCCATAAGTTAAAATTGGTTTGAACACTGTCTTGTATAAAGCTGCTAGTTAAGTGTTTAACTAATTTCTCTCTTTTCTCCAAATAAATTTATTCAGCTGACTTCCTGCAGTACAGCTTTTGCTAATTCTGTTGTCTATTCCCATATTTAATTTGCATCTTAACTAAAAATTGTGCTGAAAATACCTTAAATATTTTATTCTATAGGTTAGGATGCAGTTGACAATTTCAGTATTTCTGTCTATTATCACTATATTTATTTTTATTGCTGATCTTTATACCAAATTTACTACAGCAATTATTCAATTTAGTCAAGGAATCCTGCAGGATATAACTCTATATGGATTTATTTGGAAATATTCCATCATCTACATAGAGTAAAGTGCTGAGATTAACATCTTGTTCTTTGAGAAATACTTGTGCTATATGGTTTCTCAATTCACAGGATGACAAGGAAAGGTGTGAATAATATTTAATAATATTTTTTGCAATCTAGCTCTATAATGAAAGTACATTATCTGCCTTTCTAGAAAGCATCAACAATCTTCATCCATGAATTAATTTCACTATGGAAAGAGAAAAAAAGAAAATTATCTTTCTTAGATTTCCTACTCATATGCTCATTATCAGATCAGGTGAAGTAATTACTTCTGTTTACTGAAAGCCCACCTTCATTGGACACTACTACATTCAACAGCAATCAGCTCACCAATCCTCTCAGAAGATTGAAATTATCGAAAACTTAGTACGATGTGCTCACACCATATGCTTTATGCTGCAACAACTACAGCCAGAACTTTTAAACATCAAATGGTATACGAAACTTACGTGTCATAAATAACTCTTTTAATTTCCCGACATTTCAATCTTCACATTAATATCATCATCTGGAGTATATACAAATACACAAGGACAAGCTGATTACACACAGTAAGCTAAAGAAACAATGATTTGATCACCAGTTATTCTACTAGCATGACCTCTAGTGAAAAAATAAATAAATAAAATAAAATAATAATAAAAAAAATGCTAAATAAATTTAAAAAAATACACATAAAATTATAAATTAATTAATTATTTAGAAACTACATCAAAGCTAAATTCTATTTAAGATAACATGAGAAAAACATTCTTTCTTATACATAGTCTTCTTTCATTCAATGATGTCCTATTTTTAACATTACAATTGCTATTTTAAATTTAGAATTCTGGATTATCTACAGTCCTGTTTATGGTTAACTCTTAGAGAGAAAGGTTCTGTGGGTAGAATATGTGCCTTCCATATGCTTGGTATTTTTAGACCATCGTTATTGTTCAGATTGGGATAGTTGATAAGAATCGCACAGGCTTCCTTAAATTTGCGTTCATACCATGTTCTGGTGTGATGTAAACAACTGGTGCTTTTCCTGTCAATTCTATGTAAAATGTTCAGGGCATGATCAGAAAGGTGTATAATAACTATGATAATAACTATGATCTTCACCATAGTTATTATATTTAATGTGTCGTTTATATTCCTTTTGTCTGATAGGATTTGTGCATCCTGTTTCCCCTATATATGGTAGATTACAGGTGCAGTAAATATGGTATACTTCAGGGTGGGCCAGCGGAATTACTCAACTCATCCAAAGACCAGTGGGTCTTTGGATGAGTTGAGTAAGCTTTTTAATTTTGCAGGCGATTTAGAGGTGGCTTTGAGGTTGTATTTCTGTAGTATTCTGTTTATTTTATCTGATTAGTTAGTCAGTTTTGACGTCTCTGCCCTCTTTACGAATGTCCCAATCAATGACACAATCCTTCTTTTACAGAACAAATTCGCTCCAGATATCACAGCGCTCTTTGCACATGTATTACGGTCTGGTTATTTTGTATGGCAAAACACTTTCTACTTACAAAAAGAAGGCACAGCCATGGGCTCGCCATTATCCCCTCCTATCACTAACTTTTATATGGAACATTTTGAGCAACATGCTCTAGATTCCTCTCCTTTAAAACCCAAAGTCTGGCTTAGATATATTCACGATGAGTTGAGAAACTTTTTAATTTTGCATGATGTTTAAAGGTGGCTTTGAGGTTGTATTTTTGTAGTATTCTGTTTATTTTATCTGATGTTCCTTTAATGTAAGAAATGGTATAGTTTTATTGTAGTCTGGTTTATCTTTGTTTTTTTATTGAGGTCTTGTAGAGAATTTTGTTAATAGTGTTTTGGCTGTAACCATTTTTTAGAAAACAACACAGTTGTGAAGTCCATAATTTCTAAAATGAATGCTGATATATGAAACTTAATGACTTCTCAGAACGGAGCACGATGTCTTTTCGATTGCTATATTCCTAGCTTGTATAAAAAGGAAACAGTAAGCAGAGTCCCTATCCTATGCATTTCTGGCACCTTATAACCAATTTCTAGAATTCTTAAGAATTCATTATCTATTGATAATTCATTATCCATATAGATAATTCATTATCTATATGGATCACGTTATGAAGGAAAGTGGTATTAAACATGATATCAAAATTGGAGATGTTAATGTCAGCTCTTTGCTTTATGCAGATGATGTTATACTTCTAAATAAATCTGCTACAAGTTTGCAAGATTCCCTGACTAAATTGAATAACTGTTGTAATAGATATGATATGAAGATCAGCATTAAAAAGACAAAGACAATGAAAATAGGTAGAATTGTTGCATATGTCAACTGTGTTGTGAACGGAGAACCTGCGGAACAAGTAAAGCATTTCAGCTACTTAGGCACGATTTTTACCTTGAAGATGGTAAATTAAATATAGAAATAGACAACAGAATCAGCAAAGCTGCTATGGCGGGAAGTCAATTGAATAAATTCATATGGAATAAAAGAGAAATTAGTCGGAACACTAAATTAGCTGTATACAAGACAGTGTTCAAACCAGTTTTAACTTATGGATCTGAGAGCTGGGTCAGAAGTAAAACACTTGACCAAAGACTAGAGACCACAGATACGAGAGTCCTGAGAAAGATTATAGGCGTGAACAGATGGCATCAATGGCAATAACATATTAAAAACGAGGATATTAAGAAAGAACTTGGCATTGTCAGCATCCAGGAATGCGTTAGTAGAGCTAATCTCAGGTGATATGGTCACTTAAACAAAATGGGCGAAGAAAGATTACCAAAACAAGCGTTCTCTGCCATGTTGGCAGCAAAACGACCCAGAGGAAGACCAAGATATAGGTGGATTGATATGGTACAAAGTGCCTTAGATGATAGAAATATAAGATCTGATAATGTTGGAGTCTTAACAAGTAACAGACTGATTTGTAGATAAATTTTAAATAGGAAGTTAGTAATGATGTAATTTTTTTCATGCAGTACTATCATATCCTGTACACACCTTGAGGGTACATGGCAGGAATTTGATGATAATTACTTTGTGAATTGAAGAGATTAACATCTCCGATATTGATATCAGGTTTAATACCACATTCCTTCATAATGTGATCCATATACGAAAAATAGAAAATGTAAAAAGATAAAAAATACAAAAAATATATATAATAATTTGATAAAAATAGAAAAAAAAAATCCCTATCCCACCCACAGTACAAGATGTATTATAGGGTCCCAAATAACCTTTTGTGGGTGGGAGCAATATATATATGTATATATATATATATATATATATATGTGTGTGTGTGTGTGTGTGTGTGTGTGTGTGTGTGTGTGTGTGTGTGTGTGTGTGTTAAAGATACCAAGCTATTTTAAACCTGGTTTTACTCCATTTCCCAAGTAAGCAAACAGACAAATAAGTCAAGTTTGCACCTGCACGTAATGCAAGTCTAGCTGACCCTGCAGGTAGTGCAAGACCAGGATAACTCATGGTAAAAGTAGAATAAGCTCTGATCACTAATCTTAATATTTACCCATAATGCAAAGCACATCTCCTGGAGGAGATGTATGATGCTTTGTATTAAAGGCAAGGGGCCACTACCCAGACCGGTTTCGACCTTTACTGAGGTCTCATTAGTGGGAGCCAGGCTAGAAATATCAAGATTTTAGTAATACAGAGCTTATAAGTATTTTACCAGAACAAGTTACCATAAGGTGTTTTAACCTTATTAAATAAAAATCTCTGGAGGAGATATAAATGTAGAAAGTATTTTACCTTGGGTATAATAAATGTCAAAGATACCAAGCTATTGATATTTTCAATTTTTTCTACTTCAAATATTGACATGTATTCCTGACTGCACTCCATTTGAGTGCAATTAAGTGTCATCATGTTGTCACTGCTTGTTTCATTTAGCAATCTTTCAACGTAATTACTTCAAACATTTAGAATATTGTTATCATCAATTTTCATGTCATCTTTATTATCTCTGAATCCTTTTACCATACTCTTTTATCCATTTCTAAGCTTTTGCAATAACTTCCAGAATACTTTGCCATATTCCTAATATTTATTTTCTATGATATTACCAAAGTCTTCCCATGAAGTTTGTTTAGCTAGTTTTACATAGTGCTTCACTTTCTTACATTTTTCTCTGTATTCTCTAAGAGCACAAGCTGACTTACATGGCAAGAATTTTTGATACTGCCTCTTTAACTTTCTGATTCCACCATGAATTAATGATTTTTCTATCCTTACAATCAACCTCACTACAAGCCTTTCTGACAGAATCAGTCAATTTTTTTCTACAGTGTGTGTTGCAGAATCTCCAAGGTTTGAGTTTTGTTTTCAAATTCTTTCCATGTTTTCTTGAATCATGTTCCTATATTTGAGTCTGCAGTTCACATCCGAAAGCTGCTCAACTTTGATTCATTTGAAAACTTTCTTACACACTATTATTTTTCATATGAAATTTAATTTTGTCCTGTTCAAAACTGAATGATGCACTAAATGGTGATACTTCCAATTTTAAATTCTGTATACTCTTGTGTTCTGAACCAGTCATTGGGATAACATTGCTATCAACCATAATATAATCAATGAAACGTTTCTTATTTCTTGCATCTTCTCTCCAGGTGAATTTGTATACAGTTTTATGTTGGAACATATCATTAGTGGATAGTTCCTTGAATTTTTTACATTATCACATCGTGTGGTACTTTGTATGTAATTATTTTACTACTTCTTACTTGCTGATGCTAGAATTATATGTTTCATACCATTAAACTGTTACAGGGAACTTATTTTTAGAAAACGCAATTATCTATCACATGGTCTCTGACAACTGCTGACTTTACCTCTAAACATGGCAGAGATGACTGGATGTGTTTGCTCTTCTATTCCTACTCGCAGTAGTCCTAGATTAGTAATGCATCCTAAAGGAAAACCTCTGAGAAGTGCATCATACTAAATATTTACGGATGAGAAATCCTGATGAAACAGTGGGAAACACTGTCGAGCAAGCAGCAGAACTGACAGGTGTAAGCAATACTGCAATACACCACATAAAGGAACTGACCACAATGGGACAACTGCACACACTGGGGAAGAAGAGGCCTAGTCGTCGTATTTCACTATGCACACGCTTGGTGAAATACAACTTTTGTTGTATTTCGTTGAAATACAACGAAAGAACAAAATTCCTACAATATGTAAGGTAATGACTGCTGTAAACAATGATGAAGATCTCCCTCATATTTCAATAACAACAACTTAGCGGTTGTTAAAGGACTTTAGTTTTGTTTACCCTACAAGAAAGCAATCATTGGCATTACTTGAAAGGGAAGATATAATTTTATGGCGTCACCAGTATTTGTGTTCTATCAAGAAATATTGTCATGAGGGACGAAAAATTTATTATACAGACAAAACCTGGGCGAATGTCGGTCACACCTGCACTAAAGTTCTCCAGGACATGACAGTAAAAAGTGCTAGTCAAGCATTTTTGTTGGGTTAATGACAGGCCTGAAAGCACCGAATGGAAAGGGGTCTCATATAATCATAACACACACTGGCAGCGAAGAAGGATTTGTACCAGGGGCCCCTTGAAATTTTACAAGTGCAGAAATCACAAGGCAATTATCATAAGGGAATGGATGGAAAGCACTATGAACATTGGTTCACGAACATGTTTTTGCCAAACATTGAGCCTAACAGCATTATTATAATGGACAATGTGACTTACAATTCTGTCTGACTGGAAAATGCCACCTCAGGCTACATGCAAAAAGGACATTCAGAAGTGGCTGAAGGAAAAAGGAATCGGTTTTACTTCTGATATGGTGTAAACAGATTATTGAACTTGGTGGCAAATGTCAAAAGTCAGTTTCAAAAATATTGCATTGACAGCATTGGCAAACAGAACGGACACACGGTTATTTGTCTTCCATCATATCATTGTGAACTGAACCCCATAGAACTCATCTAAGCACAAATTAAGGGACATGCTGGAGCTAAAAATACAACTTTCAAAATTTCAGACGTTGAAAGACTGGTCATGGAAGGATTTCAAATAATTAGAGCGCACATGGAAAAGTTGCATAACCCATGTTATTGAAAAAGAAAAATTTTGGGCCCTTCATGGAATGATAGATGAAGTGGTGGAAAACATGTGTTTCACAGTAGATGACAGCTCTGAATCTTTATTTAGTGAAGATGTACAATCTGATGATACTACTACCCACAGCCTGAGTGATGTTGAGGAGTTTCCTCATTAAATTAATGAAGGGATAAGAGTGTTTATGTATATATTATTGTAATAAAATATGTCATGTTCAGAAATGTGCGTAGTGACGAGTGAAGATCACTTCATCATCATCATTGTACCAAGGATTTAGGCCTAGGTTGGCTGTTCTGGACTTAGAAGTCATTGTTGAATCATTTAAGAGGACGTCCTGGTTTTCTTTTTCCTAATGGCTTATACTTTAAGGCTTGTTTTGGTAATCTTTCTGTTTTCATTTTTTGAACATGTTCCATCCATTTATGTTTATATTTTTTAATTTTTTCTATTACTGGTTCTTGGTTTAATTCTTTCATAATTTCTTCATTTCTTTTGTGATCAAATAGGGTATACTTTGCAGTTTTTCTCATAAACTTCTTTTCTGCAGTTATTAATCTTTGTCTTTTTGTTTTAGGCTGGGTCTATACATGATCGTCCTTTTCTAAATCCATTCTGTACTTCTAAAATAAAGTTTTTGGAATATTTCATTAGTTTGCTATTTAAGATTCTGCTATATATTTTGTAACAGGAATTTAGCATACTGATACCTCTATAGTTTTTAGGGTCATCTCTATTACCTTTTTAAAAGATAGGAATCACAATTGCTTTTTTCCATTCTATTGGGGGGGGGGGGAGAGATACCAGCTGAATAAATTTTATTTAAAAATAATAAGAGTCTTTCTTTGAATCTTGTTCCTGCGTATTTATATAGTTCTGAACCTAGCTTATCTTCTCCAGGTGATTTGCCGTTTCTTGTTTCTTTCAGGCTGATTTCTAATTCTTCTTTAGTTATTTCCTTTTCATTTTCGTTAATTGTTTTCCAGTTGTCTTTTTTAAAATATTTGTCTGTCCACAATTCTGTATAGTAATTTAGAAGTTCTTCTAATTTCAATTCGGTGTTTAATTTTATGTTTTCTTTGGTATCTGCATTTAAGTATTTCAAAATCTTATATACATTGGGTCTTATTTCATATAAATCATGTTCTAAATTAGAGAATCATGGAACAAATTTGTTTCTGTCTTTTTCTGACTTCTCTTTTAGCTATGGCTCTTATTCTTTTATATTCTATTTCATCTTCTAATCTTTTACTGCTTAACCATTTGTGATAGGCTTCTTTTTTCTTTTTGATTATTTCTTTGATTATATCATCCCATATCTTCAGTTTTTTCTTTTTATTGAATATTTTGGTCTTTCCTAAGCTTTCATTTGCTGCTGCATTTAGTATCGTTTTTATATTAAGCCATTCTATTTCTATTTCTTCATTTTGTTTTATTTTATCTAGATATTGGTTAATTCTTTGTTCATATAGCTATTGTACATTTGTGTATTCAATTGTCTAGTTTTATAAACAAATGTTTCAAATTTTCTTTCTGTTCTTGTTACTTGTAATCATTTAGGTGGTAATCTTAATTTTATTTTAACAAAGCGGTCACTGCTTATTTCATATCCTCTGTGAACTCTAACATCTAGTGAAAATGTTGATGTCTTTTCATTTAATGTAAAATAATCTAATATTGATTTCCATCCTCTTGCTGCCCAAGTACATTTATGTATGTCTTTATGTTTATAGAAGGAATTCATTATTTTTAGGTTATTATAAACTACAAAGTCAATAAATTTTTTACCATTCCTGTTTAGAGTATGTTCTTCATGTATTCCTATATTATTATTAATTTTTGTGTTTCCAATTCTTGCATTTAAGTCGCCTGCTAAAATTACATAATCATTTTTATTTATTTTATTATATGTTTTGTAATTGATTATAAAATCAATATCCTGTTCTCTTCCTTCTTCTGGGGCATATAAACCAATTATTGTTAAATAGCCTCTATCTATTTTTATTCTAGCTTCTATTATTCTTTCATTCCATAATTTATAATGTCAACTCCACTGTATATCACATTAAAATTTTCGGTTCTAATAGTTCCTTTTAATTTCTTTTTTGTTTTAGTGATTACTGCTATTTTAAAATTTCAAAAGAAATTTCTATTTCTTTATATGCTATTCCTCTTACATTACAGTTTGCTATGTGTATTATATTTTGTCGTTTCCATTTTTGTTTTACCTTTTCCATACATTCAATCCGATTATCTTTTTCTGTCAGCTTACAAGTAGGATTATGTTCTCCATGTCAGGGGACCAGCCTGACGATGGAATAGTTCAGTGACAGGGCTGCTACCTTAAGGCTTCTGAACAAGCCTTCTTCCAAATATAAACCCATAGGAGGAATAGGGTATATTGAAGGGGGAAAGAGTAGATTATAGAAGAATTATAGTCAAGTTTATAGAGAGGGCATAGTTGTAAGGCCAAAAATGGAAAGACCCCATGGCCATCGAGTACTCTAATAGCATAAGGGTCATAAAATAAGAAGAGTTGGCTGATAAGGCCTTATAGGAAAGATTAAAGTAAGTGGATCTTCATCAAAGTAGAAAAAGAAGACAGATCCAGCTAGGGATCCATGGGAGCGCCACTTCCCTTACAATCAAGATGACTGCCCCTTATGGCCTTGTTGGTCCCCGAGTTCTTATTCAGTCAAGGAATCCCACCCCACCATACGTGCACGCGCACACACACACACACGGTGGGCTCCCCTATCCGCCACCCAGGGAACGCACTCTCTAGGGCTTACAGGATCCTCCCTGAGAGACGTTCACTTCATAACGTAAACAATTACTGCTTATCTTAAGCCAGTTTATAATAAACTATATGACCTACTCTGTTACAGACAATTAGTAATTCCAGAAAATCCAAAGGCCCACAGTCATATAGAATCACCTTGGGCATGCAATTTCATATTAGCGATCATAATGTAATGTTATACGTAGAATGGTGTGATTCGGGTGATGATGGCTTTTAGGGGATTTTCTATGCATGTGCTTAGTTACAACGCAACACACTTCACTGTTGCCATAGTAACAGTGAACTAATATCTGGCTACCTTTGGAAGCGATGTGGCCTGTAGTATATTTTTTTTTACTTCCAAGATAACCTGAAAAAGAGTATAGTCCATGTCCTTAACAGAAAATCAGCAGGTACTTACCATTGTTATTAGCTTTGCTCCTTTCTCCAGATTTTCCCAAAATATTTCTGTATCTGGTAATTCTTTCCTACTCTGCTGTTTAGTGCTCCAAAAAAGGATCAACTTTTCCTTTTTTGCTGTGTCAGCTGCTTCTCTAATGCTTCAAAAAAATTCCTTCACTTCTTCCTTTAAACCTTCAGTGGGACTTTGGGTCAAATAAATCTCACTGTCCAGTCCCCCATTCTAATATTTTCCCATATTACTCTACTTCATACTGCTTGTCATTAAAAGATAATTATCCTCATATTTGGTGTTCAATACTACAGCTACTCCTTTTCGTTGATTGCTTTTACCTGAATACAACATCTTGTATTTCTTGATTAGAAAGATCTCATCTGTTTTGGTTTTCTTTGTTTCAGTAACACCTATTATGTCGATCTCGTACTTATCCAATTCTTATGCTACATTTCTTTCACATTTCTTCTCAGTTACATTTCTTTTCCATTGATGTTTCTAATGTCGATGGTGCCAATCTGCTGAATGTTGAATTGGGGTTTGTTCCAGTTGACTTTTTGCTGTTTTTCCCTGATGAAAATAATGGGAGCTTTATTTAACTGGCCAATGCCCAGCCAGCATGAAATTCTGTCATATTATTCCATCAGTTTGAATATGGTTTATTTTTCATTATGCATTAAATAATTATTCATCATGCATATCAAGGATTTAGGCCTAGCATGACCTGTTCCAGCCTTAGAAGTCATCGTTGAATTGTTTAAGAGGACATCCTGGTTTTCTTTTTCCTGATGGCTTGTACTTTAAGGTTTGTTTTGGAAATCTTTCTGTTTTCATTTTTTGAACATGTTCCATCCATTTATGTTTATATTTTTTAATTTTTTCTATTACTGGTTCTTGTTTTAATTCTTTCAAAATTTCTTCGTTTCTTTTGTGATCAAATAGGGTATACTTTGCAGTTTTTCTCATAAACTTCATTTCTGCTGTTATTAATCTTTGTTTGTCTTTTTGTTTTATTGTCCACATTTCGCTTCCATACATTAAGACTGGTAGGGCTAATGTATTGTATACTTTTAGTCTGGTTTGTTTTTGAACTAGGTTTGGTTTAAATATAGAGTTAATTACACCTGTTATTTTTAAATATTTTGCAATTTTTACGTTTATATCTTTTTCATTTTCATATGTGATCATACATCCTAGGTAGTTAAATGAATTCACCTGTTCTAAGATCTTGTTATCTATTACTATTTTAGTTCTTGCTGGATCTTCTCCTTTAAAGGCCAAATAATTATTAACAATTAGAAAGAATAAACACTTACATTTTGTTGGACAAATGCCACTATGCGTGTTTCTGGAACCTTCAATATATTCTGAATATAATTTCTGAAATTCTCTTCACCAATAATTTCCATTGCTGAAACAGGCTTTGTTTTTTCTGGCTCACTAAAAATATAAAAGAAAGTTTATGCTATTTATTTACCATAATTTGAATGTGAAAGAATAACTTTATTGTATGCAGATGGTACTCTAGTGTTGGCAGCTAATGAGATTGTTCAATTAATGAATACTCAACTTTGCTAAGATATATCAACCAGGTGTATGTAACATGGTGTACAGTGCTACTGATACATTGGATGAAGAGTTAGGGATGCATGAAAATGAGATTGAAGGGCTGTTGCATAACCTGAATATGAATCTGTCGACAGGGACAGATAGAATATCAGGCCGTTTGCTAAAGGAATGTTCAGCTGAATTGGCTAGGCCTTTCACATGTTGTGTAAACTTGAGTCTCAGCTCAGAAACGATACCACAAGAATAGCAGGAATGTATAATAGTCCCATTGTATGGGGGGGGTGCAAAAACTGGTGTATCTAACTAGCAACCTATCAGTATCTCTGGTGTGGTAGTGAAGATTTTAGAGAAGTTGGTAAGAACTCACATACAGAAATGGGCAGACAAGCTATACTCTGCAAGGAGCAGCATGGGTTTACTAAAGGAAGGTCATGTTTTAGCAATGTCCGTCCCATATTTTATAACAATGTTACAGCCGAGTTGGATAAATGGCTGCACTATGATAATGTATTCAAGATACCAAGTAATTTTATATAAACTTGGTTTTTAATCCTATTTCCCAAGTAAGCAAACAGACAAGAGAGAGTCAAGTTTGCACCAGCACGTAGTGCAAGTCCAAGGCAACTCTAGGTAGTGCCAGTCAAGGCAACACGTGGTAAAGCTCTTATCACTTTCCTTAGTATTTTTCCCTTAATGTAAAGCACATCCCCTTGCAGAGATGGATGATGCTAAACATTAAAGGCAATGGTCACTGATCAGAGCTTTACCCACCTTTACCACGAGTTGCCTTGGACTTGCACTATGTGCAGGCGCAAACTTGACTCTCTCGTCTGTTTGCTTACTTGGGAAATACGATTAAAAACCAAGTTTATATAAAATTACTTGGTATCTTGAATACATAATATACCCAAGTTAAAAAACTTTCTACATCTATCTCTCATCCTCAGATTTTATTTATAAGGTCAAAGCACCTTGTGTCAACTTGTTTAAGTAAAATTCATAATGAGCTCTGCATTACTTCAACCTTAGCATTTTCAGGTCTGGCTCCCACTGATGAGACCTTAATAAAGGTCGAAACCGGTATGGGTGGTGACCATTGCCTTTAATGTTCAGCATCATACATCTCCGCAAGGGGATGTGCTTTACATTAAGGGAAAAATACTAAGGAAAGTGATCAGAGCTTTACCCACCTTTACCACGAGTTGCCTTGACTGGAACTAGCGAGAGTTGCCTTGGACTTACACTACGTGCAGGCGCAAACATGACTCTCTTGTCTGTTTGTTTATTTGGGAAATAGGATTAAAACCAAGTTTATATAAAATTACTTGGTATCTTGAATACATAATATACCCAAGTTAAAAAACTTTCTGCATTATGATAATGTTGGATTTTTCTAAGGCATTTGTTAGGATATCACACGAAAGGCTGTTACATAAACTAAAGAATATGGGATTGGAATGTAAACTCTTGACTTGGATCAGAGAATGGATGACAGACAGATATCAACAAGTGGTATACAGTGGGAGTGAATCTGCCATATTTAAGGTGACCAGTGTATACCTCAGGATTCAGTCCTTGGGCCATTATTGTTCAATCTATACATTAACATCTATACAGTGTTTGTTGATGATATGAATATAGGCAGAGCAATCAGGGATGCTACTGATATTCAGAAATTACAAAATGATTTGAATAGGCTGGAAATTTGGGAAAACAAAAATGGCTGTTAGTTTTATGTTAGTAAGCATGAAGTTATGCACTTTGGCATGATGAGAATTCCAGCGACATATTTCATTAGCAGGCTTATGCTACAAGAAATTGAAAGAGGCAAGGGATCTTGGCAAATTGGTGGATAGGAATTTAAAGTTCAAAGGTCACATAGCAAAAGTTGCAAATACAACTCAGAGGATAATTGTGATGTTGAAGCAAACCTTGACATGTAAGGATAAGGAAGTCATTTTGCCTCTTTGATAAGACATACTGGATTATTGTGAGCAGATTTGGTCTCCTGGATTCCAAATAAAGAAGCAGTGGAAAGGGTACAATGAAGAGTTACAAAAATTATATCTGGATTATGGGATATAGATTATGAGGACTACAAACTCTGGTTAATAGGAGAAAGAGGAGTGATGTGATAGAGGTCTATGAACTTTTAAATGGGTGTTATAGGATATCATCTGATGAAATTTTTCATTATATGGAAGAGGAAGAGAGAACACGGCGGCATCCATGGAAGTTAAGTTTGTTCACAGTCAAGAAAGGGGTAAGAGCTAGGTTTTTCTCTCACAGAACAGTGAGTGAGTGGAATTGTTTGCCTTTAATGGTAGTGAGTGCATTTAGTGTGAATGAATTAAGGGAATCATACCTTCTCTTGTCCTATTAACCAGAGAAGGTATGACAGCTGGTTTGGGTGATTTATTCCTCCCTCAATGAGTCCTTGACTCCCTAGAGGTCTCAGATAATCATAATTTTTTATATTTATTTTTGTTTTGTTTTTAGAAGCTTCTTAAATAAGAAAGAATGATCACTCATAAAAGCAACAATCACCAAACAGTGCTTTATTTCAATTTCAAAGATAGAATTCTACCAACTCCTTTTACACTCATGATGAAGCTGGATATCCCATTAGTAAAATTCACTTTCATTCACATGTACGCACTTATCAACTTTTGCTACATAGATGACATCATATAATTTCTATGTACTTTTTATGCTGATATTGCAGTGCCTCTGCAATGTAGCTGGAAGAACAATCAGACACTACACCCTTTGAATGGAAAATACCAGTTTGATTCTCATTATGATAAACAGAATCTCTATATGGGCTTATTTAATTGAAGGCAAGTTAGCCAATCTCATACAGGGGTGGCAGGGTTTTTATATCATAGTAACCAGGGCAGTGGAGTCAGTACATAAAACCTACAACTCTGAATCTGATTCCTTTATTTATATATCAATATTTAATTCCTATATATATTGATATAGGAAATAAATAATGAATATACTAATTATTTATTTCCCATATTATTGAAAAAACTCAACATAGAAGGAACTTCATCACTGCCAATGTGAATCATCAGGCTATTTTTTTACAACTCTAACCTGTTAAAGTTTGGGTCTCAAGGCTATAGCTATGCTATTGTGGATTTTTTATTCTATTTATTAAAGAAATTACAAACATAATATATAAATTATCATAAAATATATATTATTTTGAAATTTGCAAAAACTTCAAATTAATATATCCTGATATATATAAACTCTGCCATGGGATCCTTAGGGGTCTAATGCCAGTCCCAAGCCAGGATAAAGGAGGAGGGTCGGTCAGATGAGTGTCAATGCTCCGTATCGACTGACTGTAAAGAAAAAACATGATTGTTATCTGATGTTATCTGAATATATATTATTTTGAAATTTGCAAAAACTTCAAATTAATATATCCTGATATATATAAACTCTGCCATGGGATCCTTAGGGGTCTAATGCCAGTCCCAAGCCAGGATAAAGGAGGAGGGTCGGTCAGATGAGTGTCAATGCTCCGTATCGACTGACTGTAAAGAAAAAACATGATTGTTATCTGATGCCTATATGATCAACAACTAAAACATGCCAGCTCGGATGTCCCCAAGATGAACAAGGTCTGCGATACCAATCAAGCGATGGGGGTTGGATCAGAAAGTGGGATACCAAAATGAAACAGAAACTGAAATTACAGAATTATTATCAGTAGGAACATGGAATGTATGGACACTTTGGATATCAGGAAATCTAGAATTACTTCACGAGGAAATGAAGAGATATTGGTGTGATATACTAGGACTGGCAGAGATGTGATGGACATCATCAGGAGAGTTAAATGGATGTGAAGTCATATGATCAGGACATGACACCAAGCATGAAGCAGGAGTTAGTTTTCTTCTTAACAAAAAA
Source organism: Typopeltis vanoorti (assembly GCF_054136105.1). Classification (NCBI taxonomy): domain Eukaryota; kingdom Metazoa; phylum Arthropoda; class Arachnida; order Uropygi; family Thelyphonidae; genus Typopeltis; species Typopeltis vanoorti. The sequence continues at coordinate 78,395,146 of NC_143550.1, read as the reverse complement.
AAGCTAGAAAGGCACTGTTAGGCTACAAACCAGCCAATGAATGAATCATAGTAGTAGCAAGATTTCAAGCAAAACCATTTAATATATCAATAGTCCAGATATATGCACCACATCTGACAGCACAGATGAGGATACCAGGTTATTTTACAAAGATCTGACAGAAATCTGACAATACCAAGGCAAGATGTACTTAATTATTGAAGGAGACTGGAATGCCAAAGTCAGAACAGATAATGATGGTTGGGAAAATGTCATGGGAAAATATGGTTTTAGAGAAAGAAATGAACGAGATGAAAAAATTTTAGAATTTGCTGTGGACCACGAGATGATCTGTAACAAAAGACTCCAGAAAAAGGAGTGTAAAAAATAGATGTGGCAATCAAACAATGGGAAAACCAAGAACATGATCGATATGATAATGATTAAAAGAAGATTGATAACATCAGTACAGCAGTGTCGAACTTTTCAAGGAGTGGATATTGATTCGTATCATAGTTTAGTGATTGCAAACATCAAGTTGAAATAAAAAAGAAAATTATTCTTGTTGAGAGGCTTATACGCTGGTTAGACATGATAACTAATATTTAAGGAATTGACAGCGAATACTGGAAATATAGATTAAATAAACTTTAATATACACTTTCCGATATTTCGGCGAACATCACGTTGCCATCTTCTTGGGAACTTACTAAAAAGACACGTGCACACAAGTACTAATAACAGCAAATGAGACTGAAGCTAGGAAGCTAGCGTTTTCCTAAAGTCCTGATGGTGCCCCCTGGTGGGCTATATTGGTAGTTCTTGGCCTTTGGGCTGAAGTTCTTCTGATAAAAGTTTCCCAAATTTGGGGCAGTTTCATGCATCCAAATTTATTGAGGTTTGGCATGTTCCTAAGGGCCGAGGCTGATTCCATGAATAGTCTTTCATACTTGAACTTGCTGCGGTGTGTTACTGTGGCTTTCTTCCATCTTATTCTGTGGCAAGTATCCAGAGCGTGGTCTGCAAGCCCAGAGTGGCTGTACTGGTGAAATCGGATGTAATCCTTGTGTTCTCAGATTCTGATATTTGCTGTCCTGCCTGTTTGGCCAAAGTAGGACAGTTTACAGCTGCAAGGGACCTGGTATACACCAGGTAGGTCTAGGGGAAGTGGTTGGTCTTTGGTGGAGCGGATAAGGGATGCCAGTTTTCTGTGTGGTTTGTAACAAGTGGTCAAGTCATGTTTTTTTAAGATTTTATTGATTTTTTCCGAGGTGCCTCTGATGTAGGGAATAGTGATGGATTTAGAGTAATCTTTTTTGTGAAGGGGAGGGGGTGGTGGGTTGTGGATAACTGGGTTAAGTATTTTTTGGAGGGGGTAGCCGTTGGCTGAGAAAGTGTCACGGATGTGATTTAGTTCAGTGGTTAGGGCTTGATCATTAGAATAGATTATTTTTGCCCTGTTGAATAATGTTTTAATAACTCCATATTGTTGTGAGGGGGGGGATTGTTGGTGAATGTATCTGCCTGTATGGGTGGGTTTTCTATAAACTGAGAAAACCAAGGTTCCATCAGGTTGGCGGGTGACTAGTGTGTCTAGGAAGGGGAGGTTATTGTTTTCCTCTTTTTCCAGGGTGAATTTGATTCTAGGGTGTTGGTTGTTCAAGTGTGTTAGGAAGGAGAGGAGTGAATCTGGGGCATGTGGCCAAATAGGGAAAACATCATCTACGTAGCGCAGCCATATGGTAGGTTTTTGTGGGGCTGAGTTTAAGGCTTTCTCTTCAAACATCTCCATGAAGAAGTTGGCCAGGGGTGGGGAAAGTGGTGAACCCATGGCTGTCCCCTCTATCTGTTTGTAGAATTTTTCCTGCCAAACGAAATAGCCTGAGTTCATTGTAAACTGAAATAGGGCTGAGATATCGGGAGGAAATTTAGCTTGGATTAGCTCTAAGGTTTCTTTGAGGGGGACATTTGTGAATAGGGAGGAGACTTCAAAACTGACCATTATGTCATTATGTTGGAGTGTAAGGTTTTCTATACTGGCTTTGAAGTGGGCTGAGTTTTTTATGTGTGATGGTGTATTGCCAGTATAGTGTGATAGCGCTTTGGCTAAATGCTTGGCTAGTTTGTAAGTGGGGGAATCAATGCCATCCACTATGGGACGTAATGGCACATTTTCTTTGTGTATTTTTGGGAGCCCATATATGCGGGGGGTCTAGAGTTATAGGGTTTTAGTCTGTTGGTAATCTCCACAGGCCAAGAAGTGACCTTCTTAAGGAGCCTATGGAGTTTTCTAATTTGTGAGTTGGTGGGATTGTAATCAATGGGGAGGTAAGTGGAACGATCTAATAACCCACCCCTGGCCAACTTCTTCACGGAGATGTTTGAAGAGAAAGCCTTAAACTCAGGCCCACAAAAACCTACCATATGGCTGCGCTACGTAGATGATGTTTTCGCTATTTGGCCACATGGCTCGGATTCACTCCTCTCCTTCCTAACACACTTGAACAACCAACACCCTAGAATCAAATTCACCCTGGAAAAAGAGGAAAACAATAACCTCCCCTTCCTAGACACACGAAAATATAAATCCCATCTTCAGAAACGAAGAGATACAGCAAGAATAAGTAAAGTAGAAACAGGAAGAAGGTACAGAACAATGCTAGAAGAGAAACTTGTGTGGACAAAAGAAAAAAGTGTGGATAAAGAAAAAAAATTGATTCTAAGAGTGAAAGGAGCAATGAAGGCGATAGAAGACACATTTGAAGATAGTACCAGAAGAAGAGAAAATCAAGAAGTGGATTAGACAAGAAACAATGAAGTTAATACAGGAGAAGAGAATGTTGAAAGATAAGAAGACATATATCAAAAGACTCCAGAAAAAGGAGTGTAATCAGAACAAACAGAGGAGTAATATAAAAGAAAGTGTAATGGGGTGAAAAAAAAAAATCAGTCAGAATGGATAAGATGAAACGATTAGAGATCCAATGCAATAATACAGAACAGCATCATGGACAGCATAAAACTAGGGAGGTATACAAAATAATTAGAACCATTAATAGAAAGTGGCAACCCAAACAGACCACAAGTAATGATGAAAAAGGCAAAGTATTGATGAATAAAGAAAAAATTGGGCAAGATGCTTTAGCGAGTTATATGAAGAAAAACCAGATTTAGATAGCAGTGAGAAACTGATTAAAGAATTGAAGTAGATATCACTGCTAGGTAATGAGTATTCTTTCAAGGTTACATGGTGATCAGCACTCATATTTGTAAATTTAGGGACACAAAAACACACATGTTGAACAGATTATTTTATTAATTACTAATAAAATAAAACTTGATGTTTCGACCCCTATATCGAGGTCATCATCGGAAGAATACAACTGTATAAGGAACCAAGCTACATGCTCGTGCCCAGTATACCGGTAAACTAAATCTACTTAGTTAATAAATACTTTTTCCTAGCCTGACCTCTAGTGATAAAAATAAATAAATAAATAAAATAAAATAAATTAAAAAAAAAATATATATATATATATATATATATATATATATATATATATAAAAATAAATAAATACAACTACAATAAACTGCTAAAATCCTTATGTATTAATATTCTTCTGGATAGTTCTGATTGTTATAAAATGATTTTTTTCAGTTGCTGTTGAATGTTACAAACACTTCATCAGGTTGTCTTCTTGTAGTGGGATTTTTCTAAGGCTAGTTTAGGTTGTTACACAGGTTGTAGATAGGTTCTCCACATTCTTGAAATGGTTATGCCATCGTTTTTGTTGAGATTTGGGTTATGTTTGAGCATTTTACATGACTCTTCATTTCACATTTCACATGAAATGCTCAAACACATATAATGAAAAAATAATAAAAAATATAATAATAAAAAAAAAAATTTTTTTTTAATTTTTAAAATTTTTTTTTAAATTTATTTTATTTTTTTTTATCACTAGAGGTCAGGCTAGGAAAAAGGATTTATTACAGGGCATGAGCATGTAGCTTGGTTCCTTATACAGTTGTATTCTTCCAATGATGACCTCGATATAGGGTGTTTTTGTGTTCCTAAATTTACAAATATGAGGTAATGAGTATGATATGTACATTTTAAGAGGAGAGATAAAAAAAGCAATAGGATGCCTAAAACACAACAAGAGTCCTGGTAATGATAACATCACTGGAGAAATGATTAAATATGATAAAAACAAAAACATATATACTCGCTTTGTTGATTTTCAGAAGGCATTTGACAGTATCGACAAGAAAGTGACATTAGCAGAATGCCATGGAATTGATAGAAAACTAATAGCTATATTAAAAGATGTGTATAAGAATACAGCTGCAGCAGTTAGAATAGGTGATGATTTGGGGAAATAGTTTAGAACAAGCAGAAGTAGGGGGGGGGCAATATCACCAAGCATTTTCATCGCACATTTAGAAAGAGCAATGGATAAAATGAAGGAAGTTGCAAAAGGAATATCAGTGCATGGGATGAGAATTAACAATCAGAGATTTTCAGATGACATTATTATTATTGAAGATGAAAGAGAACTACAAAAAACATTGAAACTGTTAAATGAGGAAGGGAAAAGATTTGAACTTGTTACGAACTTGAAAAAAAAAAAACAAAGACAATGGTATTTGGTGAGAAAAACATGTAACAAAAGATACAAGTGGATGGAATTGATATAGGAAATGTAGAACAATTTGCATATTTGGATAGTAAAATGATGTGATTTGGACTGAAAAAAGAATAAAGATTAGAATTGCACAAAGGGAAGAACCCTTTGCCATTGATAACATCTGAAAAAGTATCATCCTGCAAACAAAACTAAGAGTACTGGAAACATGCATCTTCAGCAGTGTACTGTATGGATCTGAAACATGGGTAATTAATAAGTAATCAAGAAAAAGAATTTTGGCATTTAAAAGAACTTGTTACAGGAAGATTCTAGGAACATGATGGGCACAGAAAATCACAAATGAAGAGTTCTATTAGAAGATACAACCAAAGGAGAATCTAATGCAGAAGATTATACAATGGAAGCTGCAATTATTTGGACACATCTGCAGAATGAGTGAGAATTGGAAGATAAAGACATTCGTGTTTGGTATTATGAATGGTGCAAAGAAAAGAGGTAGATCATACAGAGAATGGATAGACAACATACTGGTATGGAATGGGTTTACAGAAACTGCGACACTGTGCACTGTACATCTGTGAGAGTCAACATGGATTTATTAAGGGACACTCATGCTTTAGTAATATGATTGCCTTTTATGATAAAGGTGACAAAAACAGTTGATGAGGGAGGCATATACTGCCATTGTTTTGGATTTTTGCATAGGCATTTGACAGGGTGCCACACGATAAGCTGATATTTAAATTGCAGCACATAGGTTGAGATGTTGGGTTAGTCAACTGGATTCAGGATTGGCTGTCTGATAGGTATCAGAGAGTTGTGTATGGTGGGATAATATCAAGGAGGCAGTAGGTTACAAGTGGGATCCCACAGGACTCAGTATTGGAACCTGTATTGTTTAACCTTTATATCAATGACATTGTCAATGGATTGGAAGGGGATATTCAGTTGTTTGCAGATGATGTGAAGCCATGAAGTGTTATTAGTAATAGTGCAGATGCAGCAATCCTGTAGGAGGATTTGAATAAACTAGACAGGTGGGTGAATGATGAATGGGGATGTCAGTTTGCAATCTAAAAGCTTGGGATACATCGATGGGAGGCTGTATACTCAATCGGAGGAGCTGTACTGGAGAAAGTAGGGGAGACGAGATCTGGGGGGGGGGGTGATGATTGATAGAAAACTGAAATTCAGGGAACATATTAGAAAGGTGGTGAAGGTAATCCAGAGGATGGTGCAATACTGAAAAGGACGCTAACCTGCAGAGATAAAAGAGTTATCGTTCCATTGTATAAGACCCTGATCAGACTACACTTAGACTACTGTTCTCAAATTTGGTCCCCAGGATTTGAAGGAGATAAATTAACTGTGGAAAGGGTACAGAGGCAGATAACAAAGATGGTTTCAGGACTGTACAATGTTATTTATGAGGATTGGCTGAGGGAATGTGGACTGCAGAGTTTAGTGGATAGAAGGAGAGGTGATATGATTGAGACTTTAAAATCTTGAGAGGTAGTTACAGGGTTGACACCAGGGAGTTCTTTCACTTGGTGGAACAGTGGGAAGAAGCAATGTCAAGGAGCCATCCCTGGAAGTTACAAAAGATGTGAGCAAGAGGGTGAGGAGTGGTTTCTTTGCATGGAGGATAGTTGAACCATGGAATGCAATGTCCAGTAGAGTGGTGAGAGAGCAAGAACTATCAATAAGTTCAAGGAGTGGTATGATAGACTTTGTGTTTCCTAGGAAGGACAGGCTATGATGAGTCTTTTGACTCCATGGAGGCTTGAATAATAATAATAATATTTGTTACCCTTCTTGCTTGTGCATCATATTGCTCATGTGTATGCTTGATCACCTTTTTCTGTTGTTTATATTCTTTCCACAATGCTTTCCTTTTTTGCAGCCACTTAATCGCTACTCAATTTATCTTCCTGACTGCTGAGTATACAATCTGATACTGCCACATTCAAACAATCCCTAACCACTTCTCATGAACTAATGACATTCATTCCAAGTAGCTTCTTATGTCATGGTACTGCTCCAAGTTACCTCCTAAGTTTGTCATAATCACCAGCTTGGTAGTTCCACATAAATCCTTTTTTGACTGAACTGAAAATTCCATATTTTAAGAAACCTACAAGGACAAGACTGCATGGTTACCCCTCAACTGGAGATAGAGATGCTACTGTTGTTATAGACATATCTTCTGATGCTATTACCAAATCCAACACTTTCAAACCCATGGTCCCCTGGGTCACATGATGTTTCAGGTAATTATCACTAAGTAACTTATAAATTCTATTTCCATTTTGCCACATGTTCTTTCCTCCTTCCAATCTATATTCCCCATAGTTGAAGTCTCCCATGATAATTGCTTGACCTGAACTCACTATGCTAATCTGCTGATACATGTCATCCATATCTTCTTCTTCTAGACACCCCCCCCAAGGGATATAGCAGCAATCAACAATATATTTTGGTCCTGTTGGCCTCTTATGTCATGGCATTTCACAGACAGCCTCAAATTAACCATTTCCCTCAGATCTACAATCTTCCTTAACTTCTATTTTTGTTGGTTGATTGAAGTTCTTCAGCTATCATTAATAATACCATTCCTCCTGTCCTATTTCCTCTATCATTCCTGAAAAAAAACATTGGTTTTGACATTGGTCAAGTCAAGTTGGCCAATGTCAAAACCTCCTTTGCTTTATTTCTAAGGTCAGAATGAATATTACTGAAAACTACCATAAATGCTACATGACTGCACTGCTTAAAAGACATGGACACTGCCCAAGAGTCCATATATTTGCCTTTTGTTAGTGCATTTGATAAAGATTTCACTGGCCTGACTGGTCAGTGAAATCTGTTTCAAACTGGCTGGTTCTCTTCAGAGACCAGGCAGAAACATTAAAAAAGCAAAAACTCTCATTCATTGCTAAGGAAATCTAAATGTCAGAGAAATGTATTTTTCGTAGGTGAACTCTCGGTCAGTGCATAAAACCTAAAAGAAGAGCGATAAGGCTTCATTTTGGCAATGTAGAATTACATATTCAAAGTGACTACTAGAAACATTCTACAAACATTCGACCTTGAAATAATGTTGGATCTGGTATCCAATTTGCTTATGTAGTTTTGTTTTGCTGTTTTTTAAATTGTATTTTATGTATTTTAATGTACATGTATTTTAGACTGTGTCACTCTATATCATGTATGTATAAGCTCATATTTTCATGTTGAGTCTTCCAGTTTTCTCTTCTATTTTTTTAATTTCAGAGTCATACTAAAGATGCACTCAACACTAGGGCAAAATTCTGTGTTAAATAAAAAATATTACACAACTTAAATCCATAGTGAGCTGGAATTTATCAAGGTCAAAGTTGGTATTTTTTGGAACCTAATATGAGCATGAATTGTAAACTCTTCAATAAACCAACATGGTTAGCATATTCATTCTCCAACCAACAAACTGCAATTCTAATCCCACCATGGGCATGGATGTATGTAAATAGCTTTAGTTGGGAGATGAATTTCATCACCTGGTGTGATACCACCTTCCCACTTACTGAAGGCCAATTACATCCCCACTGGGGATGTAAGTGGGCCTTCAGTGACTTGAAAAAGTTCTATGTTTGGTCTCCAGAACAGGGTTTCAGGGCTAGATAATAATAAATAAAAACAAAAAAAGATATTAAATTAATATTTAAACAAAAAAAACTTATTATTTCTGAAATTTCTCACATAGCTCCTCTAATTACAAATCAGCATCATCTTATATTCATTCTTTTAAGAGATTTATCATGTTCCCACATTTAACCTTTTCTGGTGTTTTAATCTTTGGCCATGTATTTTAACCTTCACTTTCAATTTTAAATTTTACAGTTACTGGTTTTCATTTTTCTAATTTATTCTTTTATGGTTGTTTATTTCCTATGATTCCAAACAATTTATCGATGATGTATTATCTTAGTTAAGTACCAAGTTATAAATTTCAAAAGTTATGAAGTAATTGAGAACTACCCCAAGTTATGTGTCTTAAAATGCATTATCTATGTCATAATATCTTTACTCATTAAATCACAGGTAAAAGCCAGTGCATAGGGGTGCTCTTTAACAAAATATAAAGGATGTTAGGGACACTGTAAGTATGCAGAAGAAGAAGAGAGCGAATGGGTTGACTGTACTGACTGACACAAATGATTTGAAAGGTGAGAAATACACAGTGAGAGAAGATATGAAAGAGTTGTTAGTGGAAGCAAAAATGAATAGGAAAGTAAAGGATTGTGATGCTTCAGTATGATAGTACAGAATTAAGAAGAAAGGCCTTCATTGCCAATGAGTCAATGACAAGATTGTGCAGGATGTATGATGTGCAGTTTATTGATGCACAGAGTGAATATGATGATGAACAAAAAGAACTTATATATGCCAGATGGACTACATTTAAATGATTTTGGAGTTAGATATTTGGAGAAAGTATTGTCTAGTGAGGGTATGGTAGTGCAAAACCAGGAAAACTAGAGATATTAGGACAAATGAAATCAAGCATATGTCTGATCACCCCTGTGATGAATGAGCAAGTGTACACCAATCATTATGCAAAGCCAAATGGGGATTTCATAGGTCTCCAATTTAAATGGATTGGTAATGACATTACACAAGGGTAACTATGAGTACAACTGGCTGTTGAAATGCATGTACATGAATGCAAGAATTAACAGAAATAAGGGTGAGGAGTTTCTGGCATTGAAAATCTTGACATGGCCAAAAATTACAGGGATAGAATATAAAGGGTATTACATTTTCAGAAAGAAAATGTAATACCCTTGGTATTACATATGGAAGGACCAGAAAAGGAGATGGGGTATTGCTGATGATAGCTGCAAAATTACAACCAATAAAATTAGAAGTTAAAGTGGATATTAGGTCTGAGGGAAATGTTTCGTTTGAGGCAGTCTGGTGTGAGAGGCAAATAGGGCAAAATACGTTGTTAGGTGCTGCTGTAGACCGGGGGGGTGGGGTCCATATGAAGATGTCATATATCAGCATAATGAGTGTATGCCGAACAATTATTATTATGGGAGATTTTAATTATGGGGACATCGATTAGAAGGAGGAAAGAGGAGCATGGCAAGATGGAAGTGGGATTTATACAGTTGCTAAGAGATAATTACATGAAACATGTTAAAAAGGGGACAAAGGATTTGAGGATGTTGGATCTGATAGTAGCATCAGAAGATGTACCCATAACCAAGGTTTAGTTGAACATAAACCCCTTCTTGATAGAGAACTCCACATGTTTGGCAACTTCTCCAATTGGGGAGCATGACCATGCAGTCTTATTCTGAGAAGTTGCCAAACATGTGGAGTTCTCTATCAAGAAGCGGTTTATGTTCAACTACAAGGCTGGTAATTATTGGAGAATCAGAAGTAATCTTTGGAACACTGCCATGGCTTGAGAAGCTACAAGGAAAGAATGTCAATAGTGAATAGCAAGTGGTTAGAGATTGCTTAAGAGTAACAGTATCAGACTGCATACCAAAGCTCAGGAGCAGGGCCAGATTTAGACTTGATGAAGCCCTAAGCTATACAAAACCCAGAGGCCCCCTACTGTTTTAAATTACATCAGGTGGTCTCAGAAGAATTTAAAATATATATACACCTTTTTAATATATGAAAATATATTGTAATGAGTTTAGTTTAATCCTTTATCCAAGTGTAAGCAAACAAAGTTTGTGCCTGGAAGTGTCTTCAGGACTGGGGTAAGGTAGTACAACACCAGGCAACGCATTGCAAAGGTGGAGAAAGCTCTCATATCCCCTATCTCAGTATCTCCCATAATGAAGCACATCTCCTTGTGGATATCTGTAATGCTATGCATTAAGGCAAGGGCCACTACCCATACCCGTTTTGACCTTTATTGAGGTCTCATCAGTGGGAGCCAGGCCCAGTAGTGGAGACAGCAAGGTAGAAGCAATGAGAGGTCATCCCAACCTATAGGAGTTGCCAAAGGATGTACAACCTTATTATTAAATTACTCTGGATTCAGAGAAAGATGTTGAGAGTTGAGAGAAAAATTAACAGTCTGATACTGTTATTTTTCGCTTGGTTAGACTATAATGAGTTTAGTTTAATCCTTTATCCAAGTGTGAGCAAACAAAGTTTACACCTGAAAGTGTCTTCAGGACTGGGGTAAGGTAGTACAACACCAGGAAACTCGTTGCAAAAGTGGAGAAAGCTCTCAACTCCTTGGCAACTCTTATAGGTTGGGATGACTTCTCATTGCTTCTGCCTTGGTGTCTCCACTACTGGACCTGGCTCCCACTGACGAGACCTCAATAAAGGTCGAAACCAGTATGGGTAGTGGCCCTTGCCTTAATGCATAGCATTACAGATATCCGCAAGGAGATGTGCTTTGCATTATGGGAGATACTGAGATAGGAGTGATGAGAGCTTTCGCCACCTTTGCACCGAGTTGCCTGGTGTTGTACTACCTTACTCCAGTCATGACGACACTTTCAGGTGCAAACTTTGTTTGCTCACACTTGGATAAAGGATTAAACTAAGCTCATTATAGTCTAACCAAGTGAAAAATAAACTCTCAAGATCTTTCTCTGAATCCAGAGTAATTTAATAATAAGGCTGTACACCCTTTGGCAACTCCTATAGGTTGGGATGACATCTCATTGCTTCTGCCTTGGTATCTCCACTGCTGGGCCTGGCTCCCACTGACAAGACCTCAATAAAGGTCGAAACCAGTATGGTAGCGGCCCTTGCCTTAATGCATAACCTTACACATATCCGCAAGGAAATGTGCTTTGCATCATGGGAGATACTGAGATAGGAGTGATTTTGTTACCATTAAACACAGGAATAGTCGTAATACTGCTTCCACATTAGGGAAAACTAACTCAATCTTGTCTTGAAAGATGATTTGATACAAATCTTTGTGTTGAAAATGTTCTTTTTCAGGATAATTCTGCTTGACATACTCATGGAAGTGCCTCAGTTCACTCGTGAGATTAATATCAACATCGTGTGGATACTCTTTTATTAACGTATCTACTGCTTTTCGTACCTGTACCTCTGAAACTTATAAATCAACTAAAAATGAAAATTTATTTGCAACATAATTGTAGACTGTTGCTCTACAATTCATGTAGACTATGTCTGACTTCATTTGAGTGATTTTTCTACGAATATTTTTTTATCAATATTTATATTTTTTTGTTTTTTTTATTTGAGGCCCCGGCAGATTGCGAGGCCTTAAGCTGTAGCTTTTTTAGCTTATACGTAAATCCGGCAGGAGGTTACACCAAGTTGGAATTAAGTGGATGAGTAGGGTTATAAAACAAGCGTTGGAAAAAAAAAAAAAAAGAAAAGAAACCATTGTGAAGGAAATATAAAGGAAAAAAAGTGATCAGCATACTCATCAGCAGTACACAGTGCAAGCAAGAAGGTAACTAGTATGGTAAGGCCAAATCAGACTATGAGAGAGAATTAGCCAAACAGACCAAAGTAAACCCAAAAGAGGTGTTTCGTTATATAGCAAGTAAGAGGAAAAATAACTATGTCAGAATGACTTTAAACAGTGCTCATGGTCAGTGGCATATTTAGGTATTTGCTGCCCCTAGGCCCCCCCAGAAAGTGCCACCCCTCATGACCCACCCATAGGCAGGTCATGATCCCAACCTCCAGTGACTGAAGTTGCTATAAAATCCCACTTGCTTCACATCACATAACTTTCTTCTGGTTTGTGTCATTTTCAATTTCAGATAAAGTGGAAATTATTTCCGTCTATCCCTCACAAAGACTCCGACAGGCATTGTCACAAGCTGACCAATGAGTAGGTGAAGGACGTTTGATTACTTTTGAAAAAGTTTCCAGGTGTTTTCTTAGAACACTCCACCAATGTGTTGAAGATGTGAAAAATACGAACAGTTTCTGAAGGACATCAAAAAATGCAGAAGAGTATGGACAGGATTCGGCAGCGCAAGTACCAATTTGAGACAGAGAATATCCAGCGCACGGTATGAATTCTGCCAATGGATTTATTTCAAGAATTCTTGCTTGCAGTCCTGTGTACTTGCCTGACATGTTACTAGCATTATCATATGCCTGCCCTCTGCAATTTCTACATCAATTCCAAGCTCATTTAGTGAAGTCAATACCGCCTCTTGTAACTCTTCAGATTTGTGACTTACATTAGAAATGAAACGCAAGAAACGCTCCACAGAAGTTCCATGTTCTTTCATATATCATACAATGAAGGACAGCTGATCAACATGAGACAAGTGTAGTGTTGAGTCAACACTTATGGAATAGTACTATGCTGTTTAAAGTTCTTCCACAATAAATTCGATTACTTTCTTGCCCGTTATTTTAATAAAATCCTCATGCGTGGCAAAGGAAAGATAGGAAAACGAAACTTTTTCCTTTTTTTCCCCAATTTTGGCAATGTGCTCAGCAAGAAAGGGATCAAATTCACTAATCCCTAGTGCCTTTGTGTCAAGTTACCGACAACAATACATAGCTTTCCGTGCATGTGTCTCGGTCTGTATAGTTATGCAGAATCTGATTACATGGCAATATGCTTGCAGACTAAACTTACAATAAGGAAAAGAAAAATATTTCTCTACTTGTGAGTAGATGCGGCATATAAGGAACATGTTATAACTAAAAAATGAGAGCCTGGAAATTTCCACCGCCTCTCAAAATTTGCTGCTCTAGGCCCGGGCCTATACCTAAATACGCCACTGCTCATGGTAGGAAGGTGACTAAACCAGAAGAAACACAGTCATCCCTCGACTTATGTTTCATCAAAAATATGTCCGTGATCCCATAAGAGAATAAATAACATTTTTGACTATACTTTCAAACAAGACACAAATGAGAATAAAGTAAAGGTTTCTATTTAGCAACAATGCATCATGCACAGTGCAACAGCACATTCAGCGGCAACCTCCCTCTGCAATCATTATGTGTCTTCAACAGTTTTATTGTTAAATATTTAGCGATATTTTTTGCAACATGGCCCCGACACATCTAGTCAAAAAACCTAGTGAAGAATCACAGAAAAAGAGGTGAGCAATTGATCTTGAAATGAAGTTGCAAATTATAAGGCAACATGAAACTGGTAAGCCCACCAGTGTGACCGCACATGAGTTCAGATGGTGTCATTCTACAGTGACAACCATTTTAAAAAATAAGGATAAAATCGTACATGCTGTGAAAGAATCTGCTTTCATTAAATCGATGAAGAAACGACAAGGTCCTATCAGTGATATGGAAAAGCTGATTGTATCATAGATAAAGGACCTGAACCAAAAGTGTATACCCTTTAGCATTAGGATCATAAAGGCTAAGGCACTAAGTCTCTTCAACATGTTGAAGGAGAAAGCAAGGATCGATTACAACTACAAATTCAATGCTTCTTCAGTTTGGTTCATGAGATTCAAGCAGCGTTTTGCACTGTATAATGTGAAGATGTGGTGAATCTGCAAGTGCTGATGAGAAGCCTACCAAGGAGTTTGTGGAGAAATTGGATAGTTATTACGGAAGAAAATTATTTGCCATAGCAAATATTTAATATGGATGAGAGCGCCTTGTTTTGGGGGGGGGGGGGGAGCTTGAGAGGACATTCATCTACAAAAAGCTGAAATCTATGCCTGGTTTCAAAGCTCTTAAAGACCATATTATGATTCTGTTAGTGGGTAATGTGGCTGGATATAAACTGAAAAATCATTTGTGATATGTGCCACATTTGTGCCACAGTGAGAACTACAAGCCTTCAAAAAATCATTAAGCATACTCTTCCAGTTCATTATGGAAGCAATAAGAAATGGATAACTCAAAAATTGTTTGAAGATGCCTTAATCAACTGTTATGTAAGTGAAATGAAAAGCTATTGTGTGAAAGAAAATGTAGAATTTAAAATTTTATTAATTCTAGATAATGCTCCAGGTCATCAACCTTACATCAATGATCCTCACCCCAAGATCAGGATCATGTTTCTCCCTCCAAACACTACTTCATTGATCTGACCAATTCTTGCAGTGTATAAGGCTTGTTATCTATGGAGAACATTTTCACAGGCCATTTCTGCTAGTGAAGGAAATGATTAGACTTTCATGCAATTCTGGAAAGCATTCAATATTTATCATGCTATTAAAAATTTTGCTGTGGCTTGGGACAAAGTGGATAGGGATGCGATACTCTATAGTTGGGCAGCATGGCTTTATAAAGGAAGTCCAGTCTTAGTAACTTATTGACATTTTATAATAAAGTGATTAGAGTGTCTACTTAGGTTATGAATGCATCTTCTGATGCTATATCAGATCTAACACTCTCAAATCCCTTGTTCCTTCTATAACATATCTCATGTAATTATCCCTTAACAACTGTATAAATCCCACTCCCATCTTGCCATGCCCCCCCCCCCAATCGATGCCCCAATAGTTAAAAATCTCCAATAATAATTGTTCGGCCTACACTCACTGTGCTGATCTGAAAACTATTACAAAAACTGTAGAGGATGGGAATGGATATGAGGCTAGTAGCATGGATGGGGAGGTGGTTGATAGACACCAAAGAGTAGTATATGATGGAGTCTGGGAGAATGATGGGGACTAGTGAAGTACATCAGGGTTTGGTTCTAGGGCCACTACTAGTTAATTTGTATATCAATGACATAGGGGCAGATTTAAGAGCAGATATTCAGTTGTTTGCTGATAATGCAAACCCGGGGAGAACAATAGTTGATAAAGGTGATGTAGATATACAGTGGAACCTCAGTTGTTGAACTTAATTCGTTCCCAAAGGCTGTTCGGAAACCGAATTGTTCGAAAACTGAAACCATTTTCCCATAAGAATTAATGGGAAATGGATTAAACCATTCCCAAACCACAGATGATTGTTTATTTAAACCTTTACAACAGTACTTCATGCATAAGATCGTATACAAACATAATGAAAATGCATAAAATCGTACAGAAAAAAAATAAACACAATAAATAAATAAAATAAAAACGAAAATTTAACTTCACTTTAACTATATATACGGAGGAGAGTTAATGGCATAAGTAGAAGGAGGTGAGTAAGTGGAATCCCTTTTCATAAAAACATAAGGTTACTGTCCTTCTGGGTTTTTTCTCTTTTCTGTCTCTTGGCACCACTCGACTCTGCTCGAGACACACTGGGCCTCTGTCTCACTAAAAACCTGTCCAATGACATTTGTTTTTGCCTGCATTTTAAAATGTTTCTGAAGTGAGACATGGCACTGTCACTGAAATGGTTTATGATGCTGTTTGCTACAACTTTGAGGTTGATATCTTGCCACAAAACTTTGCACCTCACCCCATTTTACACACATTTCTTTGATCAAGGAACTAGAAACATCCTCATCCCCTTCCTCTGTGTCTGAAGACATTTCCTCCACCTCCATCTTTTGATACTCCTTCTGGTGTTCCAGTTCTTTCGTGGTGAGCTCATTCCTGTGATCCTCCACTAACTCCTCCACAACAGCATTGTCGACTTCCAAGCCCATGCTTTTGCCCAGAGACACTATCATCGACAAGAGCAACATGCTCAGCCTCAATGTCTCTGTCTGCTACACAGTCTGGTCACAATTTCCTCCAGGCCGAGTTCATCGTCCTGTAAGTCACTTGTGCCCAGTCTTTGTCAAGGATACTTAAACAATGGAGGATATTGAAGTGATTTTTTCAGAATTCTCTGAGTGTTAATTCTGTGTCAGAGTTCACTTCAAAACACCTTTGAAACAGTGCTTTGGTATAGAGTTTCTTAAAGTTCAAAATGACCTGCTGGTCCATGGGCTGAATTAGAGAAGTTGTGTTAGGGGTAATAACTTCACTGTGATAAAATCAGACTCCTTCACTAACTCGTCCTCCAAGCCTGGAGGATGAGCAGGAGCACTGTCCATCACAAGAAGGCATCTAATTTGCAAATTTTTTTCTTGAACGTATTTTCTCACACTTGGGGCAAAGACTTCATCGATCCACTCAATAAACAATTGCCTGGTTACCCAAGCCCTACTATTAGCCCTCCACATAACAGGCAATTTACTTTTCATCACGTTATTTTTCTTAAACACCCTCGGATTCTCAGAGTGATACACAAACAATGGCTTGACCTTGAAGTTCCCACTTGCGTTTCCACATAGCAAAAGAATCAGCCTGTCCTTCATTGGCTTGTGTCCTGGCCAGGTCCTCTTTAGCAATTTTTTCCAAAATAGGCCGGTTTCATCACAGTTGAACACTTGTTGGGCAAAAAAGCCCTCAGCCTTTACATAGTCACTAAATTCTTGCACGTATTTCTCAGCAGCTTCTTGGCTCGAACTCGCAGCCTCCCCATGCCTAACCACACTATGTATGCCGCTTCTCGAACCGCCCTCTACTAGCTTTGAACACATAAGTATCAGCACTCGTACCAGGGTTTTTCTTTAACAGATCATCATGTAATCGCCTCGCTTTTCCACAAATTATAGCCTCAGAAACACTATCACCAGCTAACTGTTTCTCGTTTATCCAAATCAGCAACAATTTTTCCACTTCTTCAATCGTCTGCGATCTTTGTTTAGTAAGAACTTTCACTCCTCTTGCAACATCAGCTCTCTTGATCGCCTCTTTATTTTTGAGTATTGTACATATTGTTGATTTCGCCATACCGAACTGTGTAGCAAGATGCAAGGCACGAAACTCATTTTCATGTTTGGATATGATTTCTTTTTTTCATCTCTATCGTGGTTCTAACAACTTTTCTTTTCGCTTTGCTGCTATCACTATTCTTCTGTGGCCCCATGGTGGCTTAATTAATAATAATTTATGAAAAAAAAACAACAAAACACAAAGAAAATCAAGAAAACTCACTTCAAATTCGAGCAGGTGTCTGCACTGAACGAAGGCTCCGCGTAAGTGGTGCTTTCCCTCCTTACAGCTCAGTACGCAGAGCACGTGGTTGCCGATTGCCTGTTCGGGAACCAAAATTCTGTTTGGAAACCGGGGTGTTTTTTGTTCGGAAAATATGTTCAGGAACCGAAGTGTTCGAGAACAGAGGCGTTCGACAAACAAGCTTCCACTGTACTGCAGAACGATTAAAATAAATTGGCATTATGGGCAGTGATAATGATTGTCAGTTTAATGCTGCAAAATTCAGGTTGAAAGGTTGCATATGGTGTATCAGATTGATGGTATTGGTTTGCAGGAAATTGATGAGACCCTTTAGACTTCGTGTTGAAGTCAGAGGGCATATTGCAAAAGTTGGTAAAACAGCTCAACAAATTACTCTGATGTTGAAAAACACACTAACAAGCAAAGATAAGGAAGTTATCTCTCTTTTATAAGGCTATGATTCCACCAAATCTCTACTGCATACAGATCTGGTTACCTGGGTTTGTTGAGGACCAGGAGGAAGTCTAAAGGATTCAGAAATGAGTGACCAAGATAGTGAGAGGTGTAGATAGATTGAAGGTTTGTGGGGTATAAAGTTTAGTTGATATGCAGAAAAGAAGGGGACATGATAGAAACTTTTAAGATATTAAAGCAGCTTTATAAAATTGATGCACGTGAAATTTTTCAATATGACATCAATATATAAGATCTGGTTACCTGGGTTTGTTGAGGACCAGGAGGAGGTCTAAAGGATTCAGAAATGAATGACCAAGATAGTGAGAGGTGTAGATAGATTGAAGGTTTGTGGGGTATAAAGTTTAGTTGATATGCGGAAAAGAAGGGGACATGATAGAAACTTTTAAGATATTAAAGCAGTTTTATAAAATTGATGCACGTGAAATTTTTCAATATATGACAAATTGTCACAGAACCAAGGGCCATCTATGGAAGTTGTGTAAGAGTGTAGTTAGTAAGGGTGTCTGGACCTGTTTTTTTGTGTGGAGAGTGGAGAGTGAGTGGAATGGATTGAAAGAATTGGTTGTGAGTTACCTGACAGTGAATGGATTCAAAGAGAGGTATGATAGGATTTGCGTGTATGATGGTTGATTTGGGCCACCCGTGATGAGTCTCCTATCTCCATGGAGTTCAGAGACTCATCACAGGTGGCCCAAATCAACCATCATTTTATCATTTTATCATCATTTTATTATTATTACCGTAAACTAGTAATAATAATAATGTTTGCAATATTATACTGATGAGAGAAAAAAAAATAAATTCAATCCACCAATAGTATGAATGTACTGTAGGTATAATAAAGCTACAGTACATTTGGTGTGGTGGTAGCCACATAAAAACTTTACACAGCTACTTATTTAAGTCACTGAAAACTCAAAACGAGTTTTTTTTTTTTTTTTTTAAATCAAATAGCCACCATTACTCCATAAACCATTTGTTATCAGACCAACCTTCACATGCAGCTTTTAACTACAAAAGATATGTGATAAACTTGTAAAGTAGCATAACTCACGCTGCTTTCTCCCAGTAGGAGCTCCTTTAAGGTTTCTGAAAGGAGCTTCTGTGTTATGCTTTATCTCTTTCATACCATTCAACTTTTCTCACATGCTTAAGATACAATACTTCCCACTCTCTCTCTCTCTCTCAATGTACTCTGTAAGTTTATTAATAGAGGAAGGGATGCATTATGTACGTCTTAAAGAGTGCATAATACAAACCACATTTTCTCTTTGACTCTACTCTTCCATATATTGAAATCTTTCCATCAACCAACTTCTTCTCTATGCCAGAAGACTATTATTTATTGCTCTTATTTGTGAAATAATTTTCTGGGAATATTATTAACATCAGATCTCTATGGAGTCAAAAGACTCATTTCCAGAAGGTCCACACCATCATGAAAAAATATCATCAAACTGTGCCTTCAACATATTCACATTCACAGTTTCTGCACTGACCACACTTTCAAGCAATGCATTTCACTCACCAGTCACTCTCCATGCAAAGAATCTTCTCACATCCTTCTTATACAGCTTCCATAGATGGCCTCTTGTTCAATCCTTATCTCCCTTTACTCCATGAAAAATCTCTTCCATATTAATCTGTAACAATCCCTCAGCAACTTATATATTTCAACCATATTCCCTCTCCTTCCTCTATTCTCCTCTTCTTCTATTTATAAGGCTCTAAGCTACATTTTCTCAATCTGTTTTCATATCCCATGTTCCGTAGACTTCACACTGACTTTGCAAACCTTCTACAGACCCTCTTTAATATATCCTCATCCCTCTTTAAAATTCTGGAAGCTACATTCTAGAACCAATATATCCAACTTCAATGACTAGTTTGAAGTACCAGCTAAATACTAGTTTACTATCATCTGGCTGGCTAACATGACATTAGTGCAGTCATACAACACACACACGCCAATTTTTTTTTTTAATTTATCATACAAGAACCTATAGCACATCAGTGCTGTGTGAGGTGCAGATAAGGGCTGAGAAAGAAGAAACCTATTGACATTCTTCTGAAATTGTTGGGAAACACATAATATGGAAGGCTGTTCTAGAGGACACAGGTGGATGGAATAAATGAAGAAGAGGAGGGGAGGGGTTAATAAGTTTGCAGTTGTACTGTTAAGTGATGTTGGACAGCTGCTGCTCTTGTTTTAATAGGCCTAACAGCAAGTGGAGGAACGATGTTTGCTAATTCACTAGAGCAGTGACCATGGAGCTGAAACACTGTGTCTGTGAGATGGACACAGTGAGCCTGTGAGAGCCGAATTGTTCTCCTCTGAACAGCATCAAGAATTTTTAAGCTTTTAGGTGCATCATCTGAAATGTGTGAACAGTAATCTAAGGATGGTCAGATATGGGATTTATTTAGGGTTAGTAGCCAGGTGGGCGTAAAATAGCTTCCTGAGCAGAAAAGGATACCAAGTTATTTAGAAGCTGAGGAAGCTACTGTGGTGTGCCAAGGGAAGTCGGAAGTAAATGTCAGTCCAAGGAGAGATAGTTCATCCCGTCTGGTGATGTGCATATTATTGGGGATGAGGGAATGAGTTTTCCTCCCACAAAGCATGTAAATCAGTTTAAGAAGGAAGATTCAACCAACACCAACATTAATAGCCTTTAATGATAAAGATGAGTCAGTCTCTTGAATAGCCTATGAGTCCTAGGACTCAGAAGGAACAATCAAGTAATAATAATAATGTTTCTTGTTCAGTTCACCAGCGATGTTATAATTGTGACCAATCAGCTTAACAAAGCAATCTCACAGGGTATCACATTCCACTCTGTTTTTTTATAATGGTAGAAATTAAAATAAATTAAAATGGCTGATATATCTGTGCAACTCACTATTTTTATGATAATATAATGTTATTTCCAGTTCACTATAGAGCAGGAAGAATGACTAAGGGAGATCCCTCAATTCTATATTTTAAAATATCATATAAAATATCTACCTACACTTGTAATCACCCCATGAGACAGCTTTGTATGCAATAATCTAATTCTAACTCTCCTGTCTACACAAAACTTCATACAAATTTCAGGGATGGCATTATGTTTTTCCATCACTTACTGCCTTCTGAGATCTATGACATCTCCCCTATATATTTTGATAAGATCCTCTTGCTGCCTTATGCTCTCAATCTTATCACTTCTCCTCTTTTCTGCTAACCTCTGCAAACCACACTTCTAATTCTCTCACCAATTCACAATCCTGACATAATTTTGGTTAAGCATTTCTGTACTGTCATGAGCATTTCCCTATTGCATACAGATAAAGAAAACTAGTTCTGTGCATATACAATAGTCTGCATACAGCCTGATCATATTATATTATATATAATAGAAAACAGGCACAACTTAATCCACATCTTCAACTGAATTTACATTACCACATATTTCAATAGGGGAGTGTTAAGGATCAAGGCTGTATAACTGAGAGGAGAGCCTTTAAAGGAATGCAGAAAACTGACCAGGGCTTCTGACCTAATGTCCAATCCTCACCTTTGCATGATGCACCCTGTTAGGTACCTTAAAATTAAATGAACCAGGCTGGGCTGGCAATTTGGGATTTAGCCAGCCAAATTGTATTTTGATGCTAAAACCACGATATAAAATTATGGTATGACATGACAGAATTTCATGCCACCTGGGAAACTGCTCAGTTAAACAAGGTCCCTGTTGTTTTCACCAGAGAACCAGGGTGAACAGCAAAAAGTCACTTACTGGAACAAATCCTAAAACACACCCCAACTCAACGTTACCAGAGCTCAAGATCGCTACTGTCAACATAAGAAGCCTGAACGGCAAAGAAATCTAACTAGATGAGAAATTAGATAAGTACCAAATCGACACAATAAGGTGACCAAAACAAAAAAGACAAAAACTGGCGAGATCTTTCTGAGCAATAAATACAAAATGATATATTCAAGCAAAGGAGTAACCCTCTTATTCAATACTAAATATGAGGCTAATCTTCTTGAATGGCAGGCAGTTCAAAGTAAAGTGATGTGGACAAATATCAGAACAAGAACCAAACCTTGGAGATTCAGTGGCAAATCTTTAAGAAAACATTGATTAATTCAACCAGAGAGGCATGTAGTGAGGCTGTCTACAAGGATAGAAAGATCAGAACTCTATGGTGGACACACTAAGTTAAAGAGGCAGTGAAGGAAAAGAAGAAAGCATATCAAAAGTTCCTAGAAATTAAGTTGGCTTCAGCTTTTAAAGTATACAGAGAGAAATGTAAGAAAGCTAACCACTGTGTAAAATTAGCTAAACAATAGTCACAGAGAGACTTTGGTAAGAACATAGAAAATAAATATCAAGCAGGTGACAAGATATTCTGGAAGTTGTTGAAGAATTTCTGTTTGCATGTATAGTCAGTGTTTTTTACCACTGTGCTGTTACTGATTGATTCATTTAGCAATTTTTTGAAGTAGTATGGAGTAACTACTTCAAAAAATTGCTAAATGAATCAATCAGTAACAGCACAGTGGTAAAAAACACTGACTATACATGCAAACAGAAATACATATCCACATTTGAAGTAGAAAAAGCCATCAAAAGCCTGAAATGTGGAGTAGATGATATTTGACCAGAAATGCTCAAGTGGCTGCACTGCATTCAGAAGACCTAGACAGAGGGATGAATTCCAGATGATTGGAGCAGCGCTCTCATAATATCCATATATATATATATATATATATATATATATATATATATAAAGGAAATAAAACTGAATGTGAGAATTACAGAGGTATTTCCATACTGAGTGTTCCTGGTAAGATATATGCAAGTATACTTGAGAGAAGGATTGTGGAAGGGAAGCTTGGTGAAGAACAAACTGGATTCAGCCAAATAGAGGGTCAGATTTTCACTTTACGACACACAGTTGAGAAATCATGGGAATATAACAAAGCTCTGTATTTAAGTTTCGTAGATCTGGAAAAGACATATGACAAGGTGCCAAGAGACAGAGAGAGAGAAGCTATTCCAAATGCTACAGTGGTATGGTTCATTATATCAAGCAATACTCAGTCTTTATTTCAGTTGTAAATCAGCAGTTAGAATTGAAGGAAGCACAGGAAGATGGTTTTATGTTAAATCTGGTATCAGAGAAGGATGTGCATTATCCCCACTGTTATTTATTATCTATACGGATCACATTACGGAGGAAAGTGGTATTAAAACTAATATCAAAATTGAAGATGTTAATGTCAGCTTTTTACTTTATGCGGATGATGTTATACTTCTAAACAAATTTGCAAGATCCCTGAGTAAATTAAATAACTGTTATAATAGATATGGTATGCAGGTCAGCAATAATAAGACAAAGACAATGAAAATAGGCAGAAGAATGAAAATATCACCTCTGAATAGAGAACCTATAGATAAAACATTTCGGCTACTTCGACATGATTTTTAGTGAAGATGGTAAATTAAATATGGAAATAGATAACAGAATAAACAAAGCTGGTATGGTAAGAAGTCAAATGAATAAATATATATGGAATAAGAGAGAAATTAGCAAAAACACTAAATTAGCTGTATACACGACAATGTTCAAATCAATTTTATCTGATGGATCTGAGAGCTGTGTTAGAAGCAAAATACTCAACCAAAGAATAGAAGTTACAGATATGAGAGTCCTGAGAAATATAAGAGGCATGAACAGGATGGCATCCATGGCAATATCATATTAAAAATGAGGATATTAGGAAAGAACTAGACATTATTAGAAACCATTAATGTGTTAGCAGAGTTAATCTCAGGTGGTATGGTCACTTAAAACGAATGGGAGAGGAAAGATTAGCAAAACAAGCGTTCTCTGACAGGCTGGCAGGAGAAAGACAAGGGTATAGGTGGATTGATACGGTAAAGAGTGCCTTAGAAAATAGAAATATAAGATCTGATAATGTTGGAGCCTTGACAGGTAACAGATTGATTTAAAGAAAAATTGTAGATAGGAGGTTAGTAATGACGTAAATTTTTCATGTAGTACTATCATATCCTGTACACCCTTTGAGGGTAAATGTCACGAATTTGATGATGATGTTGACGACATATTTAAATAACAATAATTAATTTTTATTAAAAATGTTTATAGCTGTTCTACAAAGGAATAATTCCGTGTTAAGTAACTAACGGGCCAATTTGCAAAATTGAAAAGTAAAATGCATCGAAAATAAATAATTGTTTCGTTACTTAATAAAAGAGATAGCATGGTGATGAAAATTCAGCAGCATTTGTTAACAAATATATATTCAGACTTTATTAGCAGGTACGAACCTGTATTGACCCCATAAAAATACCGGAACCTGGTCACTTTGTGATGAATCAAAACAAATGCATAGTTTTAATATACATACAGTATAAACTGTTAGTATGAAATTCATTTCGAACAACAGAGTAAAATCAACAACGCAAATTAATTTACAACCAGAAAAACTTTACAGTTAACTATATTATATTTAATCCTCGTACTTATAACGAGGAACCATACCAACAACAAACATTCACATGACCACAGAGGAGCGGTTTACGATAGGTAGCATTTCTAATAAAAATCGGATCCTATACTCAGGAAAAAACCAGCAGATAATAACTAACTTACTAAATAAAGTAAATAAAATCATCATTATATTTAAATAAAACCTTTAAACATCTTTTAATAAAATAAACTAGTAAAGAGAATCATGTTATATTTCAATGAATATGAAACAATTCATTTCATATTACTGACAGTTCCTGATTAATTTAATTGCTGCCGATCTATTGGATAATAAATTTAGAGTGTATACATTAGATTCAGTTGAATTGTTTTAAATTACGGCAGAAGCAAGTAAAGCTATAAGGCCAGTTTATGTCTGTTGATTGCGTGCGTTCTTCGGGCCGATTTGCCTGTTGATAGGAATGAAATACCCGAATTCCCAGAAAGGAAAACCCTTCGATTCCATATATATATATATATATATATATATATACACACTGCTTGGAAATAAGGTGAGTTAGCCGATATCATACGGAGGTAGCAGGATTTTTTCTCCCGGAAACTCGGGTTTTTCATCCCGCATAGAGACAATTGGGTCCTTCAGAATATACGCAATTTAAAGACAAAATATACTAGTTGTAGTGGTGGTGGAGGTGGGCGATAGATGGCGTCGATGGAGATGATTCGTAGTAGAGGTTCGGTGTAGTGGTTGAGACAGTTGTAGGTGTCCTCCCACGATGAGTCTTCAGACTCCTTGGAGGTATCAGGAATAATAATAATAATAATAATAATAATAATAATAACTCAACAAACAACGTAGTGTGTGAGCAACAAACGGCCATGGCGCCCACCTTAATAAAATGTAGGATCTCCTTTTGCTGCGATCACCGCAGCAATCCTACAGGGCATACTTTCCACAACCGTACGATTACGATCAATAGGAATTTGGGACCAATCTTCCTGTAGACATATAGTAAGGTTCTGAACTCTTGAAGGACGAACGTCCCTTGACTTCATCCGAGACTTCAGTTCATCCCACACCTGTTCAATAGGGTTGATATCACTGCTCTGTGGAGGACAGTTGAGTGTGTTGACGTTCATGTCCACAAACCATGCAGCAGCCTTAGGACATGGTGTATTAGGACACAATGGCATATACTTGGTGGAATGTTGCGCCCACTAGATCATATCCTGGAATTTTACCCCTTTTCTGAAAATCCTGTTCCTTGTCAATGAATGTCTCTTAGATAGCAACTACATCTATTTCATTTTTTCTGATCATTTTAGAAAAACACTGACATTTAGGCCAACTGATGCTTTCAATATTTAATTGGCAGATACGGATTGAAGGTCTGAGTTGGATGTCTGCTGGTTCTGGAAAGTGCCTGAGCTTCTCATTTCATCGAACGTTTTTGGTTAATGCGATGTAATCAATATAGTCAGAAGATCCCACGGGATTCGACTGCCAGATATTGTAGACTATTTCGCAGTGCGGAGATGGATTCATGGATTTACCAGAAGGA
Source organism: Typopeltis vanoorti (assembly GCF_054136105.1). NCBI lineage: Eukaryota > Metazoa > Arthropoda > Arachnida > Uropygi > Thelyphonidae > Typopeltis > Typopeltis vanoorti. The sequence goes on along the minus strand of NC_143550.1, from coordinate 78,369,066 downwards.
AGACTGTACTTCTCAGGAAGAAAAGATAACATACACAGAGAAGGAGTTGCATTACTAATTGAAAAGAAACTTACACACTCAGTAATCGAAATAAACCCAGTGTCTCCTAGAATAATAACAGCCAAACTTCAAGCAAAAGAAAAAGATCAAACAATTAAAATAATCCAAATATATGCACTAGACAGTAACCATTCAGAGGAAGAAATAGAAAATTTCTATGAAGAACTACAACAGGAAATAGATAATCCCAAAAATAGAGAACTCATGATAGTGATGAGAGATTTTAATGCTAAAATAGGCCAGTTCACAGCAGACAAAAAAGATGTGATGGGGAAATTTGGATACGGAGAGCTTAACGACAGAGGAGAACAATTATTCCACTTCTGTAAAGCAAACGATCTAATGATCACAAACACATTGTTCTATCAACGCCCTAATAATAAATATACATTGAAATCCCCAAATGGTAATATAAAGAACTGCATAGACTATATCATCATACACAAACAATGAAAAAGATCAGTAAATAATGTACGAACATTACGAAGTTTTGATTTTGACACTGACCACGAAATATTAACTGCCAAAATAAAGATAAAATTCAACAGGAAAAATAATATCAGAAAAGAAGAAAACATCAACCTATCAAAACTAAAAGATAGCTCAAGCAGAAGTCGATTTTTAGAACAGATGTGCTTGAAATTAAAACCCTCCATCTTCCAGAACAGCGGAAAATACTGGGAAGAAGGAAAAGAAACAGTGTTATCAATTGCAAAAGACACTCTAGGTTCCAAACCCAAAATAAACGAACAGTGGATAACCCAAGAAATAATAGCTACTATACAAGAGAAAAGAGAGGCCAAGATACTTGTAAACCAAAAAAACAATGAAGAGAATAGAGAAAAATACAGAGCAATAAAAAATAAAGTGGATAACCTATGCAAAAAAGTCAAAGAAAAATGGTTAGAAGAAAAAGCTAAGAAATGCCAAGAAGCATACCAACAAAACAACCTAACAGTCTTCCATGATACTGTAAGAGAAATTACAAAGGAATTCTCAGCAAAAGCAGTAACAATGATAAACAACAAGATGACTGAAACCGGGAATATTGAATATATAAGAAAAATCTGGTCAAACCATTTTAAGACTATCTTCCACCAATGAAACAAAATTACAATGCCAACAATAGAATAAAATAATGATCACCCAAAAATTTTACAAGAAGAAGTAAGATACGCAATAAAACAGATGAAAAAACAATAAAGCACCAGGCATTGATACTATCGCAATTAAACTGTGGTCATATGGACACAGCCCATCAATAGAATATTTAACAACCCTATTCAATAAAATACTACAAACAGGAGAGATCCCAGATCACTGGAGAACTGGAAAGATCATCCCAATATACAAGAAAGGAGACAAAAGAGACTGCAGAAATTACAGACCAATCAATTTACTCCGTCACACCTATAAAATATTCATAAGAATTATACAAAATAGATTAAAAACACCTACAAAGATATGATAGGCATAGAACAAGCTGGTTTCTAATGAAACTATTCAACAATAGACCAAATTTTCACATTGCACCAACTAGCAGAGATAAGCTGGGAAGACCATAAAGAACTATATTGTTGTTTTGTGGACTTTAAACATGCTTTCGATAACATCAACAGAGAAATCCTTCTTAAAATTCTACTAGAAAAAGCCATAGACAAATATATAATACAGTTTCTGATAAAATATTACTCTAAGAAAAATGCAATAATTAAAAAGGACACACTCACAACAGAACCCATACAGATCCCAAAAGGAGTAATGCAAGGATGCCCATTATCCCCATGCCTATTCAACATATATCTAGAAGAAGTTGTAAAGAAAGCAATAGACAATAAACCTGGAATCAATGTCAACGGTTTAAACATAAATAATATCAAATATGCAGATGATCTCGTCCTTGCAAGAACCCCAAATGAACTAGAAAAGTTGATCAACAAGCTAAATGAAACCTGTAAAACATATGACATGACAATAAATATACAAAAGACAAAGGTGATGAAAATAGGGAGGAACAGAACTACCATCTCAGCCACCCTAAACGGAGAACAAATAGAACAAGTAGACAACTTCATATACCTTGGATCAAAACTAACAGAAACAATAGATGAACTCAAAACAATCAAACACAGAATAGCGATATGATTGACCACCATGGGAAAATTACAGAAAATCTGGAAAACAAACAAGATACCAAAATCAAATTATATGAAGCAATAATTATACCAACAGTCATCTATGGAGCAGAAGCGTGGACAGTTAAAAAAGAGAGGAGAAAAAACTGCTGGCATTTGAAATGAAATGCTTAAGAAAAATAAATAGAACAAGTTGGATAGAAAAGAAAACAAACATCACAGTCAGACAAGAATTATTATATAAAACGACAATAATAGAAAAAATTAGAAAACAACAACTGAGATGGTTTGGACACACTGTACGCATTGATGCAGACAGACTACCTAACGTCCTAATCAATACTTTTCCAACTGAAAAAAGAAGACCTGGAAGATCAAGAATTACCTGGCTGAAATTAATAAAGAACATCTCGGGATGCAGAACATATAAGGAACTTTTTCGAACAGCAAGGAATAGAGAAGACTGGAAGATCCTGCTCAAGAGAGGACTCAACCCGTCTTAGACGGAAGAGAAGAAGAAGATTTCGCAGCGAAAAGCACGTTGCCTGGGGTGCACAACTAGGAGGCTAGTCTACATTTGTACCTCCCCCAAAGTTTTATTATTATTATTATTATTATTATTATTTTAACGGTGTCTCCATGGAGTCAAAAGACTCATCGCGGGAGACCCGACATTGACACACTAACCATTATTTACACAATACCTGTCATACCTCTCCTTAAATTCATTCACAGTTGAAGCATTCACAACCAGTTCTGGCAAAGCATTCCACCCATTCACAACCCTCCAAGTAAAAAATCTAGTCCTAACACCCTTGTTAACCACACTCTTACACAATCTCCAGGGATGACCCCTCGTTCTCTCACATCCTGCATTGGTCTTAAGAATATCATCAGTATCAATCCTGTAAAATCCCTTTAACAATTTAAATACCTCTATCATATCTCCTCTCCTACGTCTATCAGCTAGTTTTTGGAGCCCACAGATCATCAATCTATCCTCATAGGGAACATCCCACAGACCTGCAACAATCTTTGTAACCCTCCTCTGAATCCTTTCTACCACTTCCGCATCACCAAGAAATCCTGGCGACCAGATCTGTGCACAATAGTCCAAATGCGGCCTTATTAATGCCTTATAGAGTGGAATAATAACTTCCCTATCCCTGCTTGTTAGTGTGTTCCTCAACAACCATGTAATTTGATGTGATGTTTTGGCAATCTTAGCAATATGCCCTTTAAACTTAAGTTCTCTGTCCACAATAACTCCCAAGTCTCTTATCTCATCAACTTCCTGCAGTTCAGTTCCGTTAATATAGTAAACAGCATGCGATTTCATCCTCCCGAAGTGCATCACCTTACACTTAGCCACGTTGAACTGACAGCCATTTACCTCAGTCCATAGCGTCAGCCTATTTAAGTCATCCTGTAAAATATCCACATCATTTGAATTGATTATCGCTCTTCCCAATTTTGCATCATCAGCAAACAAGTGGATATTTCCATTCAAGGTATTTCCAATATCATTGATGTACAAATTAAACAATAGAGGACCAAGAACTGAGCCCTGAGGTACACCACTAGTCACTTGCCTTTTCCTAGACTCAGCTCCTCCGTAAACCACTCTTTGATATCTGTCCGCCAGCCATCCTTTAATCCAAATCACCATCTTCGGATCCAAACCCATTTGCTCTAATTTATGTAACAGAGTTCCATGTGGAATCCTGTCAAAAGCCTTTGCAAAGTCAAGCAGTATCACTGAGTAAGGATTTCCTTTATCCAACTCCACTGTTACTTTATTATAGAACGTAAGCAAATTACTTAGGCAAGACCTACCTTTCACAAAACCATGTTGCCCCTTATAAAGTATCATATTGCTGTCCACCCAGTCCTGAATTCTAATTTTAACTAATTTCTCCAAAATCTTAACCACCACTCCAGATATATTGATTGGTCTATAATTTGCAACATCAGTCTTAGAGCCTCCCTTGTGCAATGGAACTATTTTCCCCTCTTTCCACTCTATTGGCACTTTACCAGAACTGAGGCTTAAATTAAACATCCTGGTTAGAGGAGTTGCTAATTCTCTTGCACATTCTCGTAACACATGGGCCGATATGCCATCTAACCCAATGGCAGTGTTAGCATTAAGGTTCTTTAATATATTAAGCACCTCAATTTCATCTATCTCTATACTCTCATCTGTCAATGGCACATCTGACACTGCACTATCACTACGAAGATGGTACACTTTTGCGAAATGATCACTAAGCAACTCAACTATTTGATTAGCTTCAGTAATTTCCTTACCATCAACACTTTTTAAAGTAATCTTTCCATGGATATTCTTCCTTTTACTAGCCACATAGCGAAAGAACTCTTTAGGGTTTCTTTTGGATTCATCAGCTAGTTTCCTCTCATAATTAGCTTTGGCTTTCCTTACCATACAGGTTACTCTCTTTGCCTGTACCTTATGTTGCTCATTGGAACGCTCATCACCTTTTTCTTTATATGTCTTCCACAACCTTTTCTTTATCTGCAACTCTTGTTTAATAGTATTAGTCATCCATTTTACTCCTACTTGATTTCTCCTTCTGACTCTGGGAATACAGTCTGATACAGCTTTCTTCAAATACTCCTTGAGAATCTCCCACGCACCATCAACATCTCTCCCCTTGAATTTCTCATGCCATAATACAGCTGAAAGCTGACTTCTCAGCTTGCCATAATCACCAGCCTTGTAATTCCACATATACCCATTCTTATTAGAATATTCAGTACGTCTTTCAATCTCCCAGGTCAAGACCACATGATCGCTTTCCCCAAGTGGAGACATTGTAACTAAATTACTTATTGATATGTTCTCCGATGTTATGACCATATCTAACACTCTAGAATCTCTTGTCCCTTCCATCACATGCTGTCTCAGGTAATTATCTCTTAACAAATGTATAAACTCCATTTCCATTGTTCCTTGTGACCATTCCTTCCCCCAATCTATGTCCCCAAAGTTAAAATCCCCCATAATAATTACTTGACCTTTACTCATCGTGCTAATTTGCCAATACATGCTATGTACATTCTCCCTTATTCCCCTTGGATTATAGCAACAACCAATTACATATTTCGCCTTGTTAATCTCTATCTCACACCAAACAGCCTCTAATGAACTGCCCTCTACATACCTGTCACAGTGAGGTACTTCTATCTTTTTTGGCTTTAATGTTTCAACTATCATTAATAAAACCCCTCCCCCCATTCTGTCATCTCTGTCCTGCCTGAAAATACTGTACCCCTTACATTCAATCCCAATAACTACATCATTTTTGGTTAACCAAGTTTCGCTAATTCCTATAATTTTTGGCCATGTTGTACTCAGTAATGACAAAAATTCTTCACACTTATTCCTAATACTTCGAGCATTGGTATACATAAACTGCAATACACCCTTCCTCCCATAATATCCCTGTGTGCGAATTACCCCACTCTGTCTACTGTTAACATTCTGCGAACAATTAATCCCAGTTTCACAACGATTAATGACCTTAGTACTATTTACAGCTAACTCTATCACCTGCCTCCCTAGCAAATCCCATTTCCCTGTTTATGACCCTTTACTCTGTCCTTTATCAATAAATGTTCTAAATGCCAAGCTCCTAATCCATTTAAGTGCAAACCATCTCTCTTAAAATACTCCTTCCTTTTATCAAACTCATCCCAGACATTCATAAAATGAATATTCAGTTTCATTTCTTTGCAAAACCTTTTACACAATCTGGACACCATTACATTTACTATAATTGCTCTTCTGTTCATTTCATCACAATCAAATCGTGGTAGCACACTCATGATCTTTCCACTCTCACTCTTTGCATTCATTGCAATCATTAAATTCTTCAAATCCCGTCTTACAGAAAATCTTTCGCTACGAAGATCATTCGTCCCTATAACTGCAATAATCTCACTCACTCTATCTTTCTGCAATTTCACAGCCCTAGTTATATCCTTAATCTTTGACCCTGGGTAACACGCTTTAATTACTCTACCATCCTTCACACCCTTAATTATAGAATTCCCATACAGCACAACATCTTTTTTGCTTCTTCTTAACTTGACATCGTTTACTCCCACTGATGCTTGTTTTTGTTCCTGAACCTCTCTCACATTCTTTAGTATATCACTCAGCAATATGTGTGTATCTATTTCTGCACTATTTATTCCATGCACATATTCACTTCTGTCATTCTCATACTTTGTCATTCTTAATCCCTCCATACTTCCTATTCCATAAAAAATATTAGAACATATTGGAATTCTAAAAGATAGATTATACAATTTGGTCAGATCAAAATTATAAAATATATTACAGTCATTTAAAAATGTCCGTTCATTTGTTTCAGGAGAACTTGCACAACACAGTCTACTCCACATGCTTCTATCCGATACATTGGGATATGGCTGTATAAAACATGTATGTTCCCTATGTGACTGATGGTAGCTAACTGCGAAGTCTTGATGATCACTTAAACTTGGGATATTAGTCAAACCAGATGTATCATCATATATTACATTAAAACTTCTGCGATCATACGAGTCACTTAATACAGGCAAAACATTTGATATATTAGATGTGGAATGGACTGCACAGTCTTTCGTTTCTACTTTGACATCAGATTCAAGAGGGGATACTATAGAAACACAAGATGTTAAGTAATCTGGATTGACATCACCAGCAACCACAGAAGAAATAGCTGACTCAGATGACATACCCAAGTTTGTGACTGGCAGGTGAGAATCAACCGTAGCATCAGAAACCGACAACACACTGCCATGCACACATTCACCTGAATTGATGAAAGGACGATCATCACCGCTAAAAACCGTAATTGCAGCATCAGAAACAGACAACACACCGTTATGCACACATTCACCTGAATTGATGAAAGGACTGTTGTCATCACAACCCAAGGTTGTGACTGTTAGGTGAGAATCAACTGTAGCATCAGACACTGAACAAGACAATACACCCATATGCACACTTTCACCTGACAGTTGACCCTCAGCAACCAAGTGAACAATGATCGGTTTCCCTGCTTCGTGACGATCATAATCTAAAGCGCTCTGCTGTATGCCTTCCACAGAATCATTGTACTTATTAGCAACTTCCAAAAAATCTTTCATTTTTAGGAACTCTGCAGATTTTAACAATGATGGAAGCATATCCCATGAAATATTAATTTCACCATGGTACATATATTGGATCATCAACCTTAAGTCGTTGAACTTCATGTCATTTAATGTCACAACAGGATGACTACTTGGGTTCTCTAAAAATAAGCTGTATAGAAAAGTGCTGCTTGCAGATAGTACTATTTTGTGAGCCTTAAGGGTCATTCCTTCACACAGTAATGTTACATCCACCAAACTTTCACTAGCAAGTAATTTATTAAAAACAGATAATATATTAGGTGTGTGATTGTGCCCTTTCAAACAAATTATCTGTGATCTTGTTATCATATTGAGTTCTGAACTAAGTTTAAAATAGAATACTCATATTAACCAACATTAAACAATACCTAACAAAATTTACATACGTTGCTTGAAATAATTATCTCAGTATTATACACTTATAATCAATAGATTTCATTTAACATCCAGTATGTATGCTCAGAGAATGGCAGTAATAGGCTTAACAACAAGAACGCTATCACTATAACATATCATTCTCAAAATGTTTCATCAAACACGTCATTATATGAATAACCAAAAATATCTAACACAAGGATTTACATACGTAGCTACAAAGAAGATTTAACTGTCACAATAACGAGATTAGGCTTAGCTGCAACGATGCCTAATCATACAATCTGATACCAAATACAAACCATTATGTCAAATGCAAAAATACTCGACACAAAATAAACACGCTTGACTTGAAAGAAGCACCTAACTGAGAAATACAAAGAAATACCAATTTATAGGCAATAGTACTATAACTTCTCATTACACTAACTCTTCATATTACATAACTATAACATATCATTCTCAAAATGTTTCATCAAACACGACATTATATGAATAACCAAAAATATCTAACACAAGGATTAAACGTCATATGCACACAACAGATAAACGACCAAACGGAAACCTTTTTATCATAAAGTTTTAAGTTTAAAGAATAATATAATACCCTGGACTTTAATACTTGATATCTTAATATATTTAAACTTAAAGAGCTAGAGCCAAGAGTACGGTATTCACTGCTCTTGAAGAAAGCACTATTGCCTTTGAAAATGTGCTCACACACTGTTTATATATCTAGCCATATTAGTTCCATTATCATATCCATGCCTGTGACATCTTGTAATGGATTAATTATTCCAATATATAGTTTTTAAATGATTGTTAATCCATTACTGGTGCTTTCAAAAAGGTTCATAAAGCCAAAAAAATCATTCCACATTTTCATATAACTTACCTATAGTTTCAACAGAACAAATAACTCTCATCATCTGTTGCAAATTCCACTGCCGGCTGGCCAGGTGGTCAGTGTATATGCTCTCCTGTCAAAAGGCTGTGGGTTTGAATTCTGCCGTGGGCATGGATGTTTGTGATTGTATGTTAAATTACTAGTGGTTGTGGGCGGTAGATGCCGTTGGTGTGGTTGCGGTTCGTTGTAGTTGGTGGATTGAGTGGTGGAGAAAGAGAGTGGTATAGAAGGTACCCTACCCTCAATGAGTCTGTGGATTCCGTGGAGACGTCATGAAATAATAATAATAATAATAATAATAATAATAAAAATAATAATAATTGTCTTGATGAAAGAGACAACGGTTAGTTCCGTAGAAACACAAGAAAGTAGAGAGCTTTACATTGTCGAGAATGTTCAGATACCTCTCGCAGTTTAATCTTCAAGGCACGTCAAACGGAGATCCTATGCCAAACTAGAAAACACAGGAATTTACTATCACACCGCTATTTCCGAATTTCAAAATTGGGGTTACGCACTCTGGTAAGCGACGTTCAACGGGTATTCGCACACTCACACCTATCCATCAACTCGATAGAGGGTGTAGCGTGATTCGTTGGTCCATAGCACAGATTTCCATGCCTCCACATCCCAATATATATGCTCTTTGCATCGCCGAAGATGATGTTTCATGTTCATTCAGGTAATGTAGGGCTCGCATACCGCAGTCCTACCATGGAAACCCCATGTTGTTGGCCTCGGTTGTGAATGTGTTAATCCGTAGTCGTGTTCCAGTCGATGCCAGGAATTACGCATTCAACGTGTCGGCCAACGAATGACGATTTTTTCAAATTATCCTTCGTAGTACACTATATTCACGTTTAGTGAGTGTGATGGGTCTTGCACTGCTGGCAGCATTTACAGTTGACTCCCTGCACTTCCTTCTCAAGATAGTTTCACCGCTGATTGTTCACCTTAAAGAGACCCATTTGGCAATAATTTGCTGAATAGTTAGACCTGCCACATTGAATCCTATCTCAAAGTTTTCTTCAACTCCGTCAGTTCCTTTCTCGCGGCCATTTCATCCGAACACAATTGAACTGACTTGGGAGCATCATATGACTTCAATTTGTACAGGATACGAAGACGTGACTCGTTACATAGCATGATCCACCTTGCCTATTGGGATGCCTGTTGATTTCTTTCCAAACAGTAGAAAATTCCAATACACGAAGAATCATCCCTGTCCTTCATTTCTCATTCCACTCACAGCCTAACTTAGAACAGCACTGACAAATTAGAGGATGTAGTAATTGATTTTCACAGAATATATTTCTTGAAAAGAAAGAAGCAGAAATCATGTTCATGTTGTTCATCGTTAAAATATAAGGAAATCACCTCCAGCTACCTAGTTGAGATCAAAAAGTTGATATCTTTTTTATACTTCTTGCCTTTTGTATATGAAGAAATCCCATAAACGGAAAAATAAGCATTTTGAGGACCCAAACCTATTACAATTCAAACAATTATAGCGTCTCGGTTCACAATATCTTCTACTAACTTGCATCCCACCGACTTATGAGAAAATGATATCTGAAATACCGAAGCAGACCAAGGAAAAAAAACAAAATACCAGTTTTTTTATAAGAAAAATTCCGGTAATGTTCTTCATTCCCATAATGCCATTTTGCTCTAATTTATATTTAAAGATTGGTTGGGCAGCTGGTCCACATCATAAAGCAGTCACAGAATAACTCGCCCAAGAGAGTGATTTTAATTGTCATCTGAGGGCTTTAAGGCAGACAACTAGCGCTATGTCGTGTTCCTAATTAGAACACTATATTTTATAGTCTTAAAATTCTGTAGGACAAAGTCGATTTTTTCAGATGATTCCTCAGGTAGGGAGGTCCCTCTTTGCCATTCCAGAGAGTTAATTACATTGCTTTAGCATAACCGTTGATATCTCACCTGTCCCTATTGCCACATTCTCATGCATAATATTCAACACCTCTAGAACGTATTCTTCAGCACATATCTCTATCTCTTCATCCAATGTGGTGGTAACACTGTATCATATGTTAAATACACAAGGGCAGGACTTGGTAAAATTATCACAATTTGAACTATTGCATATGCGTTTGACACGTGGATACGGTCTGCGTTTAGTAAAGTTGTTTTTCTGTATTCATTCTATCTTTTACTTGCAGCATAAAGATAAAATTCGTTTGAATTGCTTTCATCTTGTGCAGCCAATTTCTCTACATACTCCAACTAAGCATTCTGTACAATTTTCGTAATGTTTCCGTTCGTGCTTTACATATTTCATAATTCCTTTAACTGTTACATGGAACTTTAATGTTCCTTACACATCATCTTCTTATGAATCACTTGTTTAATTAGATGGCTCATTCATTTAACTCCCATTCTATTGCTTCTTCAAACCCTAGGGGTATTCAGATACCCCATTATTCACAAATCTTTTCAAGGCTTCCCATGCATTGCTAATATTCTTCCAATTCATTAACTGTTACATGGAACCAAAAATACTATTCTGCTGAGTTTGTCAGATTTGAGATATCCAGTTAGCATGTAATAACTCCTAATAATAATAATAATAATAATAATAATAATAATAATCAGCTAACGCCTTTTTATTCCCGTATAGGGAGTATGCGAGTCTGTTTAGCCCTATCTAACTTTTGCAGACTGAGTGGGCAGTTCAATCTCTACTGGCAGCAAATCAAAGATAGATGATCCAAGGCTCTCACTAATTAAGCAGCACGCAGTGAAGACAGACGGCTCAACAAGTGCCGCCATCTCGTGGTTTCTAACACTAACACAATATATTTAATGTCTGAAATAATGTGGGTTCTACGGTCGATTTTTTTGAATTTACGGGAAGAAAATCCCGAGTTTCCGGGAGAAAAAACCCGCTTGCCCGTGTCAGAGATCGACTAATTCGGGAACCAGACGTAAAAAGGCTTCAAAAATTTCGTCTAATCGCAGACTAGATTCGAAAGTAAGTCTTCCTTCGTGCGGTCAAGCGCCCTGGTGTGCAAATGCTACATCCACTGAGCTACACAGGTTCTATAGTCGGCGACTAAACTTGTACTCGAAGTCGATCTTCGTGCGGTTTAGTGCAAACACCAGTTCCACTGAGCACATAGCACTAGTTTTTATATTATTTTTACAGCTGTGTGAATTTAGTTGTTGGTAATTGTACTAGATATCACACAGAATATAAGATCCTTCCTAATATCATTTCAGGTCAGTTTACCAAATTTGGTGATGAAAAACCTGATTACTAGTGAAGAAAAATCTACTGCTACTGAGTAAGTCTGGCTTACTAACCTTTACTTGCGAAACTATAACGATATTGAAAAGTTTGCTTGTAAACGGTTCAATATCGTGTTCAATAAATAATTCATATTCAAGGTTAAGGGTATCGTCGGTACTGACGGAGCTACGAAGCTCACTGGATATTCATGAGTTTCAGCATACTATCAACTTTATTCCTGTGAATAAAGTTGATAGTATGGACACATAAGGATTTTTATTTATTTTAGCGACGCTGAAATTACTATTATTGTTTAGAGATGAGTTTTTATTTTTGAATATTTCTGTTCATGTTATGGCTCCTTCCATTTTATTAGAAAGCCAGTTCATGCTTTTCATATAGTTAAATTTGGAATTAGAGGCGAGTGCCATTTATGGTGTTTTTTTGTGATTCAGTTTTAGTAACTCCTCATTACTATTATATTAACAACGTCATCATCAAAATTTATGATAAACTTCAGCTCCGATATCATAATTCAAATTCGTTTGGCAAACATTTTGTTCAGTATTTCTTTCAGCAATGATTCAGTTATGCGTATTGTCTGAAACAAAATATAGTGCGTTCTTTAATTCGAGAGTATGATGTTCCCATTATTTAAAAATCTGCACATATTTAAATGATTTTGCATGTACAATACTCTTAATCACCATAAAGCAGATTTCTGGTCCCTTATCACTGAATGTTTACAAATGTGTATTGATGTTTTTCGTCGTCGTCGTCGTCATCTGGTAATATCTTCTAGCAAGAGGGTTTCAGCAGATGAGCAGCTCTTCCCTATTTCTCTCGGTCTGTCGCCTCCGTCTTTCTTAAACCAGTTCACTCACAATGTCATTGAACCATTCTCTAGTTGACCTGCCACGTGATGTTTTTTTTGGGGGGAAATGTTATACATCCTCGTGAATGAATCCAAACTTGCACAACAGCAGCATCAAGACGGTCTTTTAGATGCAGTCAGTGACTCTCGTTAAACAAAATCAGCTAATGGCTGAAAATTAGCTTATAGGGGATTACGCGATGGCTTTTATTCCTGTCTAACTTTTGGAGTCTGAGTGGGCAGTTGAGTCTCCACTGGTAGCCATTCAGAGATAGCTGGCCCAAGACTATCACTAATTATAAGGAGCAACCGATGAAGAGACTGGTAAACAAGTTATCCCATCTCCTGGTCTCTAACAGGATTATGTTATTGTCTCTAATTGTGTTGCTTTTACGGTCAATTTTATTGAGTTCAAGGGAAGAAACACCTGAGGATTGCTGAATAACTTTGTTAAAAAAATTAAAAGGTTGTCTGGTAAAATAATTTCTCAGAATAATTGATAGAAATAGCTGAAATTCTGGGATGGGCTGAAAATTTTTGATAAAGGCCTAGAACAAAACTGGTATTAAAGCAAATGATTAGACAAGATCAAAGGCTGGAGTAAGGAAGTGGATGCTTGAATCCTCTGCGCTAGGCCACCTGAAGATTAACTTGCATTCAAGTCTAGTTGCCGTATGAAGGTACTTTTTTGTAAGCCTATCGCAGAACGGATCCTGAGTTAGTCGCTCTCTGCCACTGGCAACCGGATTGTTTCTTTCGGAACCTCGTGTTTTTCGTCCCGTATACTAGAGAAAATCGACTTTCGAACCCACATTATTTCAAATAGGAACACATCTTGATGGGGTTAGGTACCAAGAGAGGGCAGCACTTCTTTGCCCGTCACTTCATGGTTGCTGCCTATAATTGATGATTGACTTGGGGCTAGCTACCTGTGGGGATTGAACTGCTCACTCAATATCCAAAAGTTGGATAGGGTTAAAATATCTCACTTACTTTCTATAAAAGAATAAAAGGCGTTAGCTGATTTTTTGACAACTAGAAGAAAGAACATATCTTAAAACTTTTTATCTCCATTTATCATCAAATTGTAATTAATTTACTTTTTCTTTTAGGATATATAAGACATGTCAACTGTTCCTCTGTTGCGCAACGAAAGTGTAGTTTGTACTCTTTTGGGCTAAATCCACCCCTGCAGATAGACTTACGTTCAAGTCTAGTAACCAGCTAGAAGATTTTTTTACTAAGCTTTTTTCCTTCCAGTTTTTGAGTTAGTCACTCTCTAAAATGGGCAATCGGGTTTTTTTAGCCGGAAACTCGACTTTTACGTTCCTTAAACTCAAGCAAATCGACCGATGATCCATTGGAAGGTGCTGAGAACATGTTGTCACCACCCTCCTAATAGTGTGCTCGGCCTCTTTTAGGCGTTTAGCCATTGATTTTACTAGATCATACACGATGTTCTGAAGTATTGTAAACTAACTAAACCGTATAGCATCCCGTAAGTCATCGAGGTTGTAACATTGATCTGTATGTACTGAGTTCTGCATGATTCCATATATATATATATATTCCATAGGACTATATATATATATATATACTATAGGACTATATATATATATATATATACCATAGGAGAATTAAATCGCCATGGGAATGTAAGAAATGCTTGGGAATACCCATCGAACCATACTTATGCAATGCAAGCCTTGTGACACTTTGCGTTGTTTTGCAGGAAATCTTGTTTTATTGGATCACATTGTCACCATATAGCAAATGGTATCCCGGTCCAAAATAATTACCACGTGAGGAGTAATGTAGATTGTTCTAGTACAGTAATGTCTATCAGTACAACCTCCAATTACAATACCGGCACGCTTCTTCCGTATCCATTTATGGCAACAAGTCTGGTCAAATTATTTTGTTTCTTGAACGTGTCTTCTAGTCTGTAAATTGAATATATGGTTAACAGCCGTACTGAGTCCCAAACTGTAAGACTGGTATTATTGTATGTAATAAAGTGGGTATTCCACGCTTGGTTTTTGTGATGTGGGATAAGAAATCAAATATTCAAAGAAAGGAATTATAATTTTTATGCCAAAAAACTGTTACAAGAAAATCCTCTAAATACAATGGGACCTTTGAATTTCAGTTTCTTATTCACCATAATGACTAGATACTATCATCATCAATTCGTTGTACGATAATTCCACGAATATAATAAGCCATGGAAACCTCTTTACACCATAGTGCGTTACTCAGTGGTATTGTACAAGCAATGATAACCAGCATAGTTTGTCCAGGTGCCTAACGTTATTGATATCATTCTGCTAGTGCTGTATATGAGTCGCATCTCTGATTGCCCTGCCTACCTTTGCATCATCAACATGCCATTGAACATCGCTGTTAGTTTCTTCCCAATATGATTAATGTAAAGATTGAACCGCAATGGTCCAAAGAGTAATCTCCCCAAGAATATATGTCATTTTTTTATTTATTTTATTTAAAAAATTTTCACACTGAAATGCAATGCTACATGTTATGGTCTATCAGAGCCGATGCCTTTGCCCCAAAATGCCAAAAAGGCCAAAGTTAAAATACATCAAGATCTATCCCACGCCGGTGCGAAATATTTTAGAAGTCATTTGTTGGTGACCATGCCAAGCCACCAGTGTGCTCAGCAAAGCTCTAAATGACAAGATTTTAATTTCTGTAGAAGTAATGCCTTTATAAGTTAAGTCTTTGTAACACTCATTACTCCAAGGGGGGGTGGAGATGGTAACACTAGTGAAATGAGGAGCTTCTCCAAACACCTCTTCAATCGATCGAGCAAGATCTATATTCCGACCATAATACGAGGGTTGTCTGAAACGTTCTTGGTCCCGACCATAGATGGCAACACTATTGGGAAGATTTTCTGTTAAGTTGCTGCATCTGTCGTAAGCATCCATGTGAAATTGCAAATCCATCTGTCAAATAGTTCGTTTTATACAGCTGTCTGAAGCAAACGTGTTGTCGTGTTTCCTGTATCCCTTGAAATGGATAAAATTGAGTGTCGTGAAGTTATAAAATTCTTTGTAAAAGAAAGTTTAAGGCCAAAAGAAATTCATTCGAAGTTCATAAATGTTTATGGATACGCTTCTCCTTCGTTTTCGACAATTAAGTAATGGGTTGCCGAGCTTAAATGTGGCCGTACCAGCCTTGAAGTTGATCCACGTGAAGGACACCCAAAAAGTGTAACAACACCAGAAATTAATGTAGTGTACGATATGGTATTGGATGACCGGCTAGTCAAAGTGCGCCAAATTGCTGAGACTATAGACATTTCAAAAGAACGTGTGGGATATATTTTGCATGAAGAATTGCAAATAAAAAAGCTCTGTGCAAGATGGGTGCCGTGCTTGCTCACAGCAGGTCAAAAACGCACTCGCATGAAAATCTCTGAACGGTGCTTGCAGCGTTTTAACAAGAATAAAACTGATTTCGTGCGTCGATTCATTACTATGGATGAGACTTGGATTCACCATTACACACCAGAATCCAAACAGCAGTCAAAATAGTGGACAGAGTTTTTCCAATGACGTTGTCATTAAATAAAGTCAACCTGGTTCATATGTTGTCCATTTTATGAGTTTCACGCGAACAAATGTCATTTATGTTGGATAAGTCGTGGGACTGATGTTGGATGAATCGTGTGACGTTTTCAAACTGAAACTATTTCCTGTCCAGTGTAATTCACTAATACCGACAATATCTATGTTTTCCTGCTAATCTTATGTTTCACAATTTCTTGCTTTCCAAGTGATATGCCCTGACGTTCCATGTTCCAATTTGGTAAGATTTTGTGCAGCTATTTCTTTCATCATGGGCACCATCAACAGTTGGGCTTAGTATATGATTTAATCAACTGCACCATCTACTCCCTGACTACTAGGCATAATCCTGTGCTCCTTCCCAGTCGCTTGTAGGCTGCCATTAAGCCTGAATCATTGTTGGTATCCATATTTGTAACAAGTTGAGTTCTTGCCATAAAGTAATCTGATGAGATTCTTTTTACACGGTAGCTTTTTTCCATTTTTTCCCCCACCCCCTTCCCATTTATCCGGGACCTGCTTATAGCTGACGAATTAGGCATATGGCTAGTTATATAATTTATAAGTTTTATTATTATTATTATTATTATATTACATTAATTACATTTTTATATCAATGAATTTCGATATAAGAATTGTTGTAATGTTAATATCGTAATTTTGCTGAAATTCTAACAAAATGTAGCTACTGTAATAAAAAATTCTCAGTGTGGGCAGTATATTCGTTTTCAATAATGAACTCTTTTTTAAAATGATGATTATTATTGCTGAAGATAATAACACATAAGTTGTACCAAAGGCGTTAGATGAATAATAATAATAATAATAATAATGTTAAACGGAAACGTGTAATATAAATTGCTGCCACCTAACGGTTCTCTTTTGCATATCCTGCCTTAACACGTTTTCATCGTAGATTTTATTCGGAAATTCCATCTTTTGTTGCACGTATTGTGTAATATGGGTGAGTTTGATTGTGAATAAAGTAGCCTATTTAGCTTAGCTTATAAGTAATTTTTTTGTTATATTATATATATAATTGAAGAGTCTTGATTTAATGCGATAATCTTCTGATAATATTGATCGTGAGTGGAACATATATAGGAGTTTGTTCCTAACATAAAATATTATGCTTATGGTATAGTAAATGATAAGTAGCTGAAGCAAAGTTTTTATTCTGTGTATTGGAAAATTCAAAATTATGAACTGTACTTCTTGTTATAAAATAATTTTCTGCTAGTCAATATTGGTTTGTTGGTGATTCACCCTTGTGTATTTATAAAGTGGTGCAACTTTTACAAATTATAATTAATAAACCCTTTAATTTCATGTATCTTTGGCATTACTAAGTATAAAATTCATTTTGTTAAACATGTATTCAAAACGTTTAAAAAAGTTGGACGTAGTTTGAAGCGAATATGTTACTATAAGGACAATGTCGTGGTTGAGACAGTTGTAGGTTTCCTCCCGCGATGAGTCTTCAGACTCCTTGGAGGTATCAGGAATAATAATAATAATAATGATTTACATAAGTATCGAAAGTAGTTAGGTATCAGTATGGATCCTACTGAAATCTCATTTTTCTTTCCCCCAAAACAGGCAAATGTATCACAGCACAGCAATTTACATACATAATACTGTCTTCAGCATTAGTTCTTTTTATCGTTTAACACTAATTATGGATATAGACCATATTGGTCTCTTCTGGTCTCGTTATCTATCCAGTATCTTTTTTTTGAGAATATTGTTCTTTTTATCATTCTAAACAGTGAAGAACCCACTTAAAAATGATGATTGCACAGTTCTGCCTATTTTATTTTTTCCTCCCTAATATAGTTTTCAGTGACCAATATTTTGCTATATTCCCTATCTTCATTATTCTTACCAAAGGTTTCCTTTGATTTTTAGCTACTTGTACATGTAGCTTACTTGCATTTTTTTCTCAGTATTCTCACAGGGCACTTGCTGAATTGCTATTAACTTATAGTGCAATTTCTTCTTTTACAGGACTACTTATTGATCTGCTGAATCAACAGGTTTAGATTTTTCGATCCTTGTTAACCAATTTCATACATGATTTCCCTTATTCTTAGTATGATATTTTTTATCTAGCTCAACTAAATTTTGTTTTCTGCCTCAAGACAAGGATCTACTTTTATAGACTTGTGTTGAACCACTGTGAAGATATTATTATTATTCATGACACCTCCAAGGAGTCCGAAGACTCATCGCTGGAGGACACCTACTGTACAGCTGTCTCCACTACACCGAACCTCTACTACCAATCATCCACAATAACGCCATCCATATTGCTGTCAACAATAATATAATGTCATTCATAAGATATTGAATGAACATGGTATTAGTAAGGATTTATCCATGTCCTTAACACAAATCCAGCCAGTACTTATACCATTATTATTAGCCTTCCTCTTCTCAGATTTTCTCAAAACATTTCTGTATATTTTGTCCCCCCCCCCCTCCCTCACTGGATTTCCACATCCTACATAAAAACTACCCATTTTAAAACCCTAATAGAAAAATCCAACCTTAAATAATACAGACATATTGGTAAGCTTTGACATCTCATTGTTTACCAGTGTTCCCTTAATTGATACTTTAACACTCTTAGAAAACCTTTTCCTTCTGACATCTTAGATCTCTTTTCCTTTGCCATCAATTCTGGTTATTTTTCTTGGAAGAACAAAATCTACAAGCAGATAGAGGGAACTGTCATGAGTTACCCCTCGTTGCCTATGTTTATATGGAAAATTTTGAAAAACGAGCCATAGACTCAGGCCCCCCCCCCCTCTCAAACCTTCTATCTGGCTAAGATATGTAGATGATCTGTTCTCTATTTGGCCTCATGGCCCATACACTTCAGACTCCTTCCTCGGTCACCTCAACAGCCTACATCCAAGAATCCAGTTTACAATGGAAAAGGAAAACAACAATTGTTTACCCTTCCTAGACACCTTAGTTACACACACCTTTCTAATGGTACACTTTCCTTCACTGTATATAGAAAACCTATGCACACAGGCAGATACATTCACAAACTCTCTCACCACCACTCCGCTCAACAATATGGAATTATTAAAACACTAACCAAGAGAGCCCACAATCTTTGTTCCAGTAGTTACACACACCTTTCTAATGGGACACTTTCCTTCACTGTATATAGAAAACCTATGCACACAGGCAGATACATTCACAAACTCTCTCACCACCACTCCGCTCAACAATATGGAATTATTAAAACACTAACCAAGAGAGTCCACAATCTTTGTTCCAGTGGAACTACCCTTACAACTAAGCCCAACCACATATACACTTTTCTCTCCAATGGCTACAGCGATCACAGTATTAAAAAATAATCAGTTCCTCTCCCATTCCCTGGTCTTCTACAGACAGACAGGGAGATCTATTAGTAAATGCAACTCTGAAATCATGACCATATCTGTCTTATCAAACTGCACAAATCTGACCTCGCACAACACAGAGTTGAAAACCCAAACCATAGGATCCAGTGAAAAAACACAAAACTTCTATATAGATCCTTATATAAACATGAGCATTTATATAAAGAAAGTGCTGAAGCCCTACGTCACAGACCCAATTTAAACCATAACGACTTTCTTACTATCCCTAAAGTTTGGGAAATTGTCATCCTTAATTGTAAAATAAGCCAGCAAAGTTTGGTTGATTGGTAGAGTCTCTGCTACTAATGGCTCACGCAAAAGGTTAAGCAAGTCTGAGCTCAATTAGTAGTTGGAAGTTGTTCAATTGTTCGATGCTGTTGGCACACTGCCGAGGACTGGCCATTCTCACATTGTTAACTTCGGCCTGTAAACTGATGTATGGCAGACCTCTGTGACCTCGGGACATGTGGGGATATGACAGTACAAAAAATTGAAATAAATTTGTATGTTTTTTATTTTATTTTAATTTAATTTATTTTTTATACACCATACAACTGTAGCATTTTGAATATCTTCTCTCTTGGCACCTTGTCACATGCCTTTTCAAGATTTACAAAACTTAAATACAGATCTTTGTTATATTCCCATGATTTCTCAATAATTTGTCGTAAAGTGAAAATCTGATTCTGACAGCCTCTGTTTGGCCTGAAACAGCATGTTCACCAATCCAGAGTGTTCTCTTTATAGCTTGTTCAAGAGCTGGAGAAGATCTGGTCCTCAACATTCCAAAGTCCTGATGCAATCAGCTGTATGCATTCCACAATATAATACAATATAAATAATAGTATGATCTAAGTTGGAAGTGTAGTTTTCATATTGTTGGAGAAGTAGATGAGAGATGGTATGATAGAGATATAAATTGCCGAGTACTTTATCATATGTGAGGGCTGGCGTTGTGTGGGATGATAAAGGATAGATAAACATGTCATCCTAAGAGCATTTTGTGCAAGGAATATAAACTGGATTTTTTGCAAGGAGACAGGTGTTTGTTTGGAATGAGCATGTTAGAGAATACCTGGACAGTGAAAGATCACAGGTAAGCATGATGTATTGTTACATGTAGAATGGAAGTACATCCAGGATGATTCTTGTCATTTAATAGCAGCCTCAGAATAATTCTAAGACACCATAACCATTGTATCAATCTGTAAAATGTCACTGAATCATATGTAACTCTTGATAATGCTATAACTGTATGTATTGATGTTTCTTAGATATTTAATTGGATTAATGGTAGCACTATAAATAAAAGCTTTCACAGGTATATTAAACTGTGGAGGATGAGCCATGGTGCTAAAGAAACATTCACTGTGACAACACATTGATTTTATGTTTGAAGTTTGTTAGTCATGTGAGACAATGCTGAAAATGTTTATAAATTTATAGTAGTAAAATAAATAAAAGCTAATATTTATTGCTTGAAGTACATCCAATTCTCCATTTACATGGTAGATGGTTCTAGGAAAATACTAAAAAAACCACTGTGCGTGTGAAAAAAATAGAAGAATGGTTCCAGATGTGAAAACCCAATATGAACAATAAGTTATTTTCAAACAAAACATGAAAATCATAGAAGAAAACTATTTAATTTTAACAGAATACTTTTTATTTTAAATACTTATTTAAAGTATATACATATGTATCTTTCTTAAAGAAAATAGCGTCACTAATAAAACATTTGAAAAGGCCCAAATACACCTGCACATATGGTTATTAGTTAAATTTTATTCGCCAACACTTTCTGACAATAGCTGCATTCTTTTGTGTGAGACTGGAATTAAATCACTTACGTCACTTGAATAACATTGACAATCCTGTTCATACTGCAGTGGTGAAATGTTTTTTTGTTGTCACCACAATTGTCTACATTCTGTAACATAGAGTAAACCCTGATATTTAAAACATAGCGTGGATTCCCCAAAATTCAAGTTTATGTACATATGTACCGTTCTAGGAGATGATAATTATAATGGAAATACCCTTTTTAACAGAACTGAATTGAAACAAAAATTTTAAAAATAAGTGCCATTTGAACTGTGTTAAATCAAAATATACCTTGTAAAAATAGAATTGCTTTTGTTTTATAAACCACATTATTATATGTCAGCTCTTTGCTTTATGCGGATGATGTTATACATCTAAATAAATCCGCTACAAGTCTGCAAGATTCTCTGACTAAATTGAATAGCTCTTGTAATAGATATGGTATGACGGTCAGCAATAAAAAGACAAAGACAATGAAAATAGGCAGAATCATTGAAAATGTCTGTGTTGTGAATGGAGAACCTGTGGAACAAGTAAAACATTTCAGCTATTTAGGCACGATTTTTACTGAAGATGGTAAATTAAATATAGAAATAGACAACAGAATCAGCAAAGCTGGTATGGTGGGAAGTCAATTGAATAAATTCATATGGAATAAGAGGGAAATTAGTCGGAACACTAAATTAGCTGTATACAAGACAGTGTTCAAACCAGTTTTAACTTATGGATCTGAGAGCTGGGTCAGAAGTAAAACACTTGACCAAAGACTAGATACTGCAGATATGAGAGTCCTGAGAAAGATTATAGGCGTGAACAGATGGCATCAGTGGCAGTATCATATTAAAAACGAGGATATTAGGAAAGAACATGACATTGTCAGCATCCAGGAATGCGTTAGCAGAGCTAATCTCAGGTGGTATGGTCACTTAAACAGAATGGGTGAGGAAAGATTAGCAAAACAAGTGTTCTCTGCCAGGTTGGCAGGAAAATGACCCAGAGGAAGACCAAGATATAGGTGGATTGGTACAAAGTGCTTTAGACGATAGAAATATAAAATCTGATAATATTGGAGTGTTGACAACTAACAGACTGATTTGGAGGAAAATTGTAGCTAGGAAATTAATAATGATGTAATTTTTTTCATGTAGTACTATCATATCCTGTACACCCCTTGAGGGTACATGGCAGGAATTTGATGATGATGATGAACCACATTATTTCGAAATCATGTAAAAAGACAGTTAGCTGTATTTCATATTAAATGTAATCTTGGATGTACCTTTATTGGGGTACATCCCAGATTTCGACAGTCATAGTTTCTTCTAGTACCGTACCCTCAAGGGGCGTCACAGAATTATATGATTTGGATTACGTTATTAATAAATGTTCTTTCAAGGGTTTTCTTCTAATTTGGTCTATCGTTTATCACAAATCCAATATTCATCATCATCAAATTCCTAACTACCTTCAAGGGGGTGTACAGGATATGATAGTAAAATTGTACATCATTACTAACTTCCTATCTACAATTTTCCCCCAAATCAATCTATTACCTGTCAAGGCTCCAACATTGTCTAAGGCACTTTTTACTGTATCAATCCACCTATATCTTGGTCTTCCTCTGGGTCTTTTTCCTTGCAGAGAACACTTGTTTTGCAAATCTTTCCTCTCCCATTCTTTTTAAGTGGCATAAACCTGAGATTAACTCTGCTAACACGTTAATGGTTTCTAATAATGTCTAGTTCTTTCCTAATATCCTCATTTTTAATATGATATTGCCATGGATGCCATCTGTTCATGCCTCTTATATTTCTCACGACTCATCTTCAGTCTCTAGTCTTTGGTCAAGTGTTTTACTTCAAATCCAGTTCTCAGATCCATAAATTAAAACTGGTTTGAAAACTCTTGTATATAGCTAATTTGGTGTTTTGGCTAATTTCTCTTTTATTCCATATAAATTTATTCAGTTGAATTCAAATTGCTGAGACTATAGGCATTTCAAAAGAACGTGTAGAATATATTTTGCATGAAGAATTGCAAATGAAAAAGCTTAGCACAAGATGGGTGCCGCACTTGCTCACAGCAGATCAAAAACACATTCACCACATACATATGAAAATCTCTGAACAGTGCTTGAAGCATTTTAACTAGAATTAAACTGATTTTGTGCTTTGATTTATTACTATGGAGGAGACTTGGATTCACCATTACATACCAAAATCCAAACAGCAGTCAAAACAGTGGACAGAAACCTGTTGTTCAGTGGCAAAGAAGAAAAAGTCGGTTCCATTAGCAATCAGCAGGAAAGGTCATGGCATCAGTGTTTTGGGATACTAAAGGCATTTTGTTTATAAATTATCTTGAAAAGGGTAAAACAATAACTAGGGAATATTATTCCAATCTTTTAACCAGACAATGAAAAAATTCGTAAGAAATGAACCGGTGTGCAGAAGAAAAAAATCATCTTTCATCAGGACATTGCACTTGCCCACAAAGGTGTTTTGGCAATGGGAAAATTGGGGGATCTGCACTATGAATTGTTGGGACATCCACCCTATTCCCCAGATTTGGCTCTCTCTGACTTCTATCTCTTCTCAAAACTAAAACTTTTCCTTGCTGGTGAACATTTTTCTTCGAATCAAGAGGTGATTGCAGTTGTAGAAGGGTATTTTGCAGATCTTAGTGAGAACCTGTTTTAGTATAGTGGAGGAATTGAATGTGGCATTTATGTTAGTCTTTACTTATTTGGATGGTGCACCCTGTGTGGGTAGGTTGCTGCTTCAATGAATTTTGTAAACTCATGGGTGGGCAAGGTGTGGAAGAGGATCTTTGGATGAGTTGAGTAAATTTTATTTTGCAGGAGGTTTGAAGGTTGCCTTAATATTGTATTTATGTAGTGTTCGATGTATTTTTTCTGATATACCACTAATGTATGGTATGACTACGGCATTCTTGTAATCTTTTTTTGCTTTTAATGGTATTTTTGTTGAGGATCTTGTGAACGTTTGTTTTGTTTTTTAAATCAATTTTTATGAACTTTTTGTTTTTAGAGAAACTTGTTCCATAGTTCTATAACACAAGGTAAAAGTATTATTTATTAAATATACTGTCAAATATTTCAGTCTGAAATTATCAGACCAGTTTTAAGAGGTAGAATGCAAACAATTTATTTATTCCAAATAGATCGAGCCTGGTGATGTTAAATCACCAATATGCTTTCGCTGAAAAAAAGGTTAATCATAATAGTGTAAAATAAATTGCATATACATACACACCCAATTCTAAATTTACATGGTAGATTGGTTCCAGAAAAAAATGTGTAAAAAAGAATACAGTGTATATGAAAAAAATAGAAGAATGGTTCCAGATGTGAAATCCCGATATGAACAATAAGTTATTTTCAAACAAAACATATGAAAATCACTGAAGAAAACTATTTAATTTGAATAGAGTACTTTTTATTTTAAATACTTATTTAAAGTATATACAGGGTGTCCCAAAATACATGCAAGAAGTAATTTTGATAGAAAACACAGGTTTTTAATTAAAAATTGTAATTTCTTATTGATTCATATAGTATACAGTATAGGGTTATGCATGGAATAGCATATCGGGTAAATGGCCTCCACGGCTCTTTGCTGGCACATCATACACACTCTTTTGTCGAAATTTTCGATGACCGTTTTGTATAAATGTGGCTGAATTTCGTTGATACAACGCTCAATTTCCTCCTTCAAGGCGTGGATGGTTGTGGACTTCAAAAAACCCCAAAGAAAAAAGTCCAACGCCGTTAAGTCACATGATCTGGGCGGCCAATTCTGATCACCAAAATGGGAAATTACACGACCAGGAAATGACTCATGCAGTAATTGAATTGTTTCTCGGGCTGGATGGCATGTGGCACCGTCTTGTTGAAACCACACGTCGTCCACGTCCATATCTTGCAATTTAGGCACAAAAAACTGGATTATCATGTTGCGATAGCGAGCACCACTAACTGTTATTGCGTTACCAGCCGCATTTTCGAAGAAGAATGGACCGATGATGCCTCCAGCCCAAAATCTGCACCAAACAGTGACACGTTGTGGATGCATTTGTTTCTCAACAATCACTCGTGGATTTTCTGAACCTCAAATACGACAATTTTGTCGATTAATGAAGCCATCAAGATGAAAGTGAGCCTCATCGCTGAAGATGATTTTGTTCAAAAAATAAGCATCCACTTGTTGTTGTTCCATAATCCATTCAACGAACTCTCTTCACTCTGTGTGTGTGGTCAGTAGGCTTCAATTCTTGAGTCAATTGAACTTTGTAAGCATAAAGATGCAAATCTTTATGCTTACGTGAGAATACGCTGTAGAGAGCTTCTCGAAATGCCCAATTCAAGACCATGGTGCCGAATTGATGTTCTTGGACTCTCAGCAACACTCTCATGAACTGCTTCGATGTTTTCTGTTGAACGACTTGTTGAAGGACGGCCAGAGTATATAAGATCACTAATTGATCCAGTTTCCTTGAATTTTTTAAATCTTTTCACAGTTGATGAAGTTAAATCACTATTCCGACCATATTTTGTACAAAAATTGCGAGCTGTAGCTGCCAAACCTTCATTATTTTTAAAATATTGCTCAACAATGAAAATGCGGTTCTTTTGTGTAGCGCTCCATTTTTAATAACCCTGAACTGTCAGCTGTCATGGTGTCTTTTTTTTCTCATTGGCAACACTTTACTGCACAAATGGCGCTAAATTTAAATCTTGCGTGAATTTTGGGACACCCTTTACATGTGTATCTTTCTTAAAGAAAATAAGTGTCAGACTAGATCTTTGGATGTTTTATTAGGTGGCAGAAAACGAAATTTCACATTCAGGTGTTCAAAAATAGGCAGGCCAGGCACATTGTATATAATCAATAAAACTTTAATGTCCAGATTTTTTTCCCATCAAATAGTGTTTAAATTCTTGAACAAAGCACATTAATGCAAAATTTCTTTTGTGACAATTTTTCAACCTTTTTTTGTTCGCCTTCCAGGACACTGGTAATGTTCAAGTCCAAGATCTTAGGGGTCGATTAATGAGTAATGGTTTTAATATATAATGCTTCTCCTGAAACATTGCTGCAAAATAATAATCACACGATCCTTAGCTGCTTTAAAGCCACAAGCACATTTTTGTGATTTCACCATAAGTTCTACTTGGCATTTTTTTCCGATAACATTCTCATCTGCATTGATCAGGAGTGTAGCCACCATTTTCAATAATTTTGGACAGTTTTGAAAGAAATTCCCTAGCTACTTGCTCATCTGTGGATGTGGCTTCTCCTTTTATTTTTACATTATGAAATGCATATCTTTTGAGAAATTTTGTAAGCCAACCTGTGCTTGCAGAAAAAACGATTGTTGTTTCATGTTGTTGGCTCCTTTTCTGATTCTGTTTGAGGACATTTCCATTTAAAGGTATTCCTTTTTGTGTGCAATCTTCTATCCACATCACTAGGACCTTTTCCATCTTTGCTTTTATAATGTCTCTCGTATATGATAACAACTTTTGTTATTTTGCACCTAATTTTGTTCCATAAAGAACAGATTTTCTAATGGCCTCTTCATTTTTATTAATCGTTTTCACAGTAGCTTCGTTCAATCCAAAATAGTTCCTAAGGTTGTTGATGTTGAACCTTCTCCAGCTGCTAAATGATCTAAAATTTGGATCTTAGTTTTCTAAAGAAATAGCTTTTTTTTAAAAAAAAAAAAGTGGATATTGAATCGAGTTTCATGCTGAATATACCCTCTGTCCAAAAAGAAACGGAACTTTTGATAGAAAATAAAACACAGGCCAATTATAATTCAAATAATTTATTTCAATCGATATACTCTCTTTCAGCTTCGATACAGCATTTGGCATGGTCATTTGATTCGTTGAATGAGTTTTTTATATCGTTTTTTAAGGATACTGTTGAGGGTTGCGGTTACTGCAGCTTGAATGTTTTCAATGGTGTATCGCTTTCCTTTCATCGTCAAATGAAGTCGGGGAAGAGAAAGAAGTTACAGGGTGCTAAATCTGGTGAATATGGTGAGTGATCCAACACACAAACTTAGTTTTTACTCAAAACCTGTCTCACATTCTTCGAATGATGAGATTGTGCATTATTGTACAAAAGTGACCAGCTGCCTACATCAGATATTCATGCCGTTTGTGAAGAATTCTTGCTATCAATCGCTTCTAAACTTTGAGATAAAACTCTCCATTGATCGTTTGGCCAGGTGGAAAGAATTCTTTGTGGATAATGCCCTTGGAATCGTAGAAACAAATCAGCATTGTCTTTACTTTTGACTTCTCCAAGTAACTTTTTTTCAGATGACCCTTTTCTGGTGGTCTCCACCCCGCACTCTGCCACTTTGTTTTGGGCTCATACTCCAAACACCACGTTTTGTCACCAGTAACGATCATTTCACGGAAGTTTTGAGCGGTTTTAATGAGGTCCTTGCAGTGTTCAATTCGATACATTTTTTGGTCGTTAGTCAACTTTTTGGGGAACACTTCATGAATTTGGGCCTTCGGATTACGAAGGCCCAAACTCTCGGTCAAAATGTTGTGCACAGTTGATTTTGGAATCCCCCAATTCATCTGCAATCAATCTCATGGACGATTTTGGGTTTTCTTCGATGAAATCGCACACTTTTTAGATGTTAGCTTCGCTCAGTCCAGTTTTGGACTGCCTGGCTTTTCATCATCCTCAAGCGTCTCATGACCACTTTGGAATCGCTTAAACCACTCATAAACTTGAGTACGGTATAAGCATTCATCACTGTATGCTTTTTGAAGCATTTGATCCGTTTTCTGAAAACTTTTACCGAACTTAACACAAAAGTCAATCGCAGCTCTGTTTGAAACTCATTTTCTGACCGTTCGTCAAAACACACTCCCACTCTTGGCACTATAACTTGACTTCTAATGAAACAAATGTCATAAACAGTTGACACAACACTAATGAAGGTTGCTGTTTTCGACAGCAAAAAGATACAACAGGTGGCGCCACTAGTTTCTTCTATTTTCGAAAAGTTCAGTTTCTTTTTGGACTGTATGTAGAAACTATGAAAGTTTCGGCGGATTCAAGCACAAGCAAAACCTTTCGTGACAGGAACAACTCGTGGTAAAGGTGGAGTAACCTCTGATCACTTTCCTTAGTATTTCCCATAATGTTAAAGCATATCTCCTTGTGGATATGTATAATGCTATACATTATGGGGTTGCGCCTATGAAAGGTTTACTTGCACTTGGATCCTCCAAAACTTTTATAGTTTCTAAATTCGGCACGAAAATCTTGTAGTTTCTCAATTCAGCTTTGAAATAATGTTGGATTCAATATCCACTCAATTTAAATAATTTTGCATTGCCGGAGGGAAGCCTTTTGGCTCTTTATTTCAGTAATAGCTTTTTTCTTTTCTTTTGTCTAACTGAATTATCTGACATCGTGATTAATGGGGTAATTTTACGAAAATATCTGAAAATAATTAATTTTACTGAATTCAAACAGAAATTTTAAAAATAAGCTGCATTTGAACCGTGTTATAAATATTGTCTTATGCATCATCACTTGAATTGATGATGTCTCATGTATTAAGATATCATTGCAAGTGAAGAACAACAGTAGATCTCATTCACCAAGTTAAATCAAAATTTCTTCAACCATTTGGTTCTGTCCACTGCTAGACGATGGACTCCCACATGGTTTTCCAGACCACTGGGAAATCAAAATATACCATGTAAAAATAGAATTACTTTTGTTTTCTAAACTGTTATTTCAAAAGCGTCTGAAAAGAGAATTAACTGTATGTATATGATAAGGATAGGCAGTCATTCCCGTTCAAGTTAGGGCAATGAAGCATGGCCTCAGCACTCCTTAAATAGGCATTCAAATTTGTACTAACATCTATGTAGTTGTGTTTCAGATCAAAGAATGTTGTGGTCTGCTTCTATTCCTTGTTGAGCTAATCCAGACTTATTTTATAGGATTTTTTTATGTGGAAATGTATAATTGAAGTTCTTGTCTTCTTTTTTCTATTGAGTGTCCAGTTTATCTGAAGTAGGAAAGATGGCAGTCACATGGAACTTGGTATAGACCTGGAAGAGACATAGGAGAACATTTATCTTTAGCAGAGAAGAAATGTCCAGAGTTTATTAATAGGAATAAAAGTTACTACTAAATTATATTTCTTCAGAATTCTTGAAATCGGTTCTGAAATGCCAGAGATGTATGGGATTGGAACTCGACTTATTGATTCCTTGTTTTGAGGTTTTTAGGAGTAAGACAGATGTGTAGTCCTTTTAGAGAAGCCATTTAATTTTATATATTGTTTGATAGTTGAGAGTTCTTGTTAATGATGGGGAGTTGAACAATTAGTCTTACCTCGTCAAATTAAACATTTTATGATTCCTGTCTTTTGAGAAGGATGATATGCAGATTGTTGAAGAATGTAATTTCCAGTGGAAGTGAATTTTCTATAAATTAATGTTATTAAATTACCTGATGGTGAGCGGATGAGAAGAATGTCTAAAAGTGATAATTTGTCCCTTTCAATTTTGATACGAGGATGTAAAGTATTTATAATAGCTGAAAACATTGGTATAGTATCTGTATTGTGAGGCCACTCCTTAAAAATGTCTATATATCTAACCCATTTTGAGTTAAATAGATTAGTCTTAGCTCGTTGATGAAATGTCAAACCAAAATGGAATAACAGGTATGTACTCAATATCTAATGTAAATCCATCAAAACAACAAATGTTATTCGATGTCATAAGAAATCTAAAAAATGAAATATAGTTGATACACACAAAACCTTTGCATTACACCATACATGAAATTACTTTTGAGTACATTGTTCAGCTGTTGCCTTAATTTCCAAACGATCTCTAACTGTCAGATTCTGTATTTATTTTTATCTGGAGATGAAGATAACACTTTTCAGAGTAGGTACAATGAAAAAATTGAAGAGCTTAACAGAAGATTTGATGCTTTATTTGAAAATATAGCTGCTCCTTTATATATAGGTTGCATTCTGCAGAACTCTAAATGAAAAAAAATCTGAAGAACTTAACAGAAAATTTGATGTTTTATTTGATAATATAGCCACTCATATAGGGGTGTTTTTCTGCAGAACTTTATGCAAGTTGAATCTTACATAAGTCGGAATTTCTTTGCAACACTTTGAAACACTTATGCAGCACTCACAACTATATGCTCTTATTGAAGTAAAAAAGAAATTCTTGGCAAACATGTAAATAGAATGATTTATTCAGTTTTTTTTAAAATATTTTTTTTTAAATCTCATGTTGGAAAAATGACGTGTGCTTCTTAATGCACAATCAAAAAAAATTAAGGCAAGTGCCAGTACAAGAAGCACCTTATCAAAAATAATATTCTGATAAGTATGCCACTGCAGAGGTTTGAGAACTATGGAGATTTAGATATTTGCTGCTCAATCTTATGAATAATTCTACTAACACATGTGCCACATTAGAAAATTATATTTAGTTTATAAATATTGTCTTATGCATCATCACTTGAACTGATGATGTCTCATGTATTAAGACATCATTGCAAGTGAAGAACAACAATAGATCTCATGCACCAAATTTGAATTCCTCTGTATGCGTAGTTGTGCATTTAAGTTAAAAACTAATATGCTGGAAATGAAAATTAAATGATTAATAATACAGTCTGTTTAACACAATTGAGTATAACAATTTCCTAAATTTTTGGGATAGTATTGCAGTAATGATTATAGTTTGGTCGATGAAGTAGGGCTTCAGTACTTTATTTGAATATCTGTTTTTATTTGTACAGAGACCTGTACAATGGTTTGTATTTTTAATTTCACACCGTGCAAAAAGAGAGATTTGTGCAGTTTGAGCCATATGTGGTTTTGATGTTAATAAGTGCTGAACTTCCTGTTTGCTCATAGTATGACGGAGTGCATGAACATAACACTAAGTATACTCCAGGTGACATCATTGCTTTGGAGATCTTTGTTACTCGTTCAGAGATGCCTTTGAAGTTCATGTGAAGTTCTCTTGGCATGGTGTCAACTAATTTTTGTTTTTCTTGGGTTGTATCCATTTAGTAGAGCTATTTGTTTGATGGTTTCCAGTTCCTGTTTGAGCAGTCCAGAGGAATACTAATCTCATCACTAACGATTTTATGATGCTGTATTTCTGAGATGTGTCATGCACTGATGTATTGTGAATATAGTGTCCTGCTGTATGACAAAATCTTTAGTTAAGTGACCAGAACCACATCCATAATTTATTACCTTGTCACCTGGAGTACACTAAATATTGTGTTCATGTAATCTGTCATACTATAGGAAAATCAGTCAAACATATTTCTGAACATCAGGACCACATTCTGCTCAATTGTGTTAAATTGATTGTATTATCAACAATTTAACTTATCATTTTCAGTGCAATAGTGTTTAACTTATGAATGCACATGTGCTCTGTTGTTCAAATTCCTGTTCTGTGCTCACTGATGACATTTTGCGATACATAAGACATATTTGTAAAATAATTGTTTATTGTGGTATATGTGTGTTGTTTGTATATGGGAACTCCATTCTTGCTATACAAGAATGAAGTTCCCAAAGGATATTATGATAGCACTACATGAAGACCTTGCATCATCAGTTTTCCACCAAATCAATGTTATCTGTCAAGACTCCAACGTTATCAGATTTATATTTGTCTTCTAAGGTACTTTTTATTTATCAAGTCACCTATATCTTGGTCTTCCTCTGGGTCTTTTTTCTGCCAACCCAGCAGAGAACACTTGTTTTGCTCATCTTTCCTCTCCCATTCTGTTTAATTGACCATACCACTTGAGATTAGCTCTCCTAACACATCCCTGGATGCTAATAATGTCAAGTTCTTTCCCAATATCCTTGTTTTTAATGCGATATTGCCATTGATGCCATCTGTTCATGCCTCTAATCTTTCTCATCTGTGACATCAGGACTCGCTAGTCTTTGGTGAAGTGTTTTATTTCTAATCCCAGCTCTCAGATCCATAAGTTAAAATTGGTTTGAACACTTGTATACAGCTAATTTAGTGTTGACTAATCTCTCTTATTCCATATAAATTTATTCACTTGACTTCCTACACAAAAAAAACATCTCTATGAATAAACATAATGGATGATTGGATGATGGCGTCATTTCTATGTCGATTTCTTTGTGGCAAGCAGGTGTATTGTTCATCCCTCCGTTAACTTTTAAGAATTGTTGGCTGTTTGATTCCATCTTCTCGAGCGTCTGTTGCTGATGTAATTGCATGAAATGCCATTGCCATCTTTCTGATGAAGTGTCATGGCTTCTCATTTGGTTCATGTTGAGTCCTATCAGCATTTTCTTCTCTCACTGTCACTGCTTGGAAGTTAATAAGTTCTTTGGATTATTCATTGCCTTCTTTCTCTGTTAACTCCATGTTCTTGGCATCCAGCTGAAGTACACTGCAAGCTTTACAATGTTATCTGTAACCTCTTTATATGATCCATCTTTTTTCAAATCCTTTGAAGCCTTTTATGTGCCATGGCCATATTTTATCTTCATTCATAGTTCTTAATAATTTTCATCTTCATTTCTAAATCATTTTCATTACCTAGCACTGTCACCACTTGCACTTTTCTTTTCCTTTCCCTTTATCATTGTAATAAGAATTAAAAAACAAAATAATAATAAAAAAATTGATGACCCAACTTCATGTATCCAATCTTGAACAGTAGTAAAGTACAGTAAACATTTGGATACTGTAATTCATATTAGTTCCAACCAAGAGATACCTCCATACTTATGGAGCTATGCAATCTATGTATTTTTTCCATCCTAGTCAGGTCCTCCATTTATTTTCCTACAGGATGCAAAATATGTTTCCATGATTTTCTTCAGTTTGCACAGCCCACCAGAAATTTAAAGTTCACTTTATGTGAGTCGAATATAATGTGCATTGTGGAGTGGCTGTGTATCATTTCTATAGTATTAGATTCA
Organism: Typopeltis vanoorti; assembly: GCF_054136105.1. NCBI lineage: Eukaryota > Metazoa > Arthropoda > Arachnida > Uropygi > Thelyphonidae > Typopeltis > Typopeltis vanoorti. The sequence continues at coordinate 78,335,376 of NC_143550.1, read as the reverse complement.
GGATTTAAGCAAGCATTTTTCAAGTCAGACAAAATTGCATTAAAAGCATTCTAATTAATCAGATCTGAATTGGAAATGTCAAGTGATGAAGTTGATAACATTCCTTTATCAAAAAACTTAAGATTGTTGGTAATGATAGGAAAAATAGAAATTGTCGTTGTTTGATGTCATCCCCTTCTGCTGTATTGTCACTGGGGAAGTACCTGAAGAAAAACATTAATGATGAGATCGTTATCTGTTTTAGTAAGACATTGTTAAAACGAAATGGTGATTTTTTGTTGTGCAAAGACATCAAGGGTCATACTGTACCAGGACACAGGTCACAGCAGTACATATGGTGATTGGTTGGTGGGAGAATCACAAACATCCATGCCCTTGGCAGGATTTGAACCCTCTTGACTGGAGAACGGATATGCTAATCACTCAGCCAACTAGGCCAGCACAGAATGGTGATCTGTTAGTGTGGTGGCAAGAGGGAAAAATCATGTTGCTCATTTTGGCCGAAATAGCAGAAAATTTCTTTCAGCACTAGTGTATACAGCAAAACTTCATTTAGGGTGATGTCAAAGTAAACAGATTTGTTTAGTTTGACATTAAACATTTGTTCAGGTGAAAAAATTAAATGTAGCTATGGCTAACTACATGTGAAACACTTCAGATGTTTCACTGTGGATACTGGTTGTCTAGACTTTCATTTTTTACATCATGATTAATATATCTGTTTATTAGTTGTCATGTATTTCTGATCAACACAGACAGGCCTTGCAGGTAAGGATTTAATACATAAGTAAATCATGAAGAACTGATCACGAGCCTGATATATCAGTTATTAAAAGACTTCGTGACGAAATCACGAAGTCTTTTAATAACTGATATATATCAGGCTATTTCCATTGATTATTTTTATTTTTTTTATACAAAAAAAAAGATTGTATGGTGTTTCAATACTATACATGCTTTTTGGGTCTTAAAAATCTTTTATAATAAATGCCCTTGTTTTTTTTTTAGGCAAACCTAGAGGTCTTCGTACAGCTCGTAAGCATAGGGATCATCGTCGGGAACAGCGATGGCATGATAAAGATTACAAGAAGGCTCATTTAGGAACTCGCTGGAAAGCTAATCCTTTTGGGGGTGCTTCCCATGCTAAAGGGATCGTTCTTGAAAAAGTGTAAGTCACCTGAACTTGTTAATGTACCTGATGACATTAACTTTTCTGTCCATTCCCATACATGAGAGGTTGCAAAAGATACAGCACATTAGTATGTGAGGTCAATTTACTAGCAATGATTTTTATGAACTTTAATAATCTTATTTACTTACTTTACCTTTTGTGTATAACATTTCCAGTGCAGGTAATGAACATTTTAAAAATCAACATCATTTATTTCACAATCTACTAATAATGTCACCCAGCCCACTATCTTTCAAAAAATGAGTGAAATACGACTTCTGCATTACTTCAGCCTTGGTATCACTTCTGGATATGACTCCCACTGATGAGACCTCAATAAAAGTTGAAATCTGTCTGGGTAGTGGGCCTTCCCATAATGCATGGCATTATACATGTCTTTAAGGATGTGTGCATTGTATTATGGGATACTAAGGCAACTGTGTAGTCTTAGACTATATACAAGTGCCCAGTCATGAAGTGACTTCACATGCAAACTTATTGTATATTGCATGCAAACCAGTAAGCAAATTTATTCTGTAAAAGCATAATTTGTTGGTCCCACAGGCAAAATAAGCATTTCTCTACAATACTAGTGATTTATTTAGTTATTTATTATTTCATTCAGATATTTATTGGATAAACAAATACTCTTTGAATCTATTCAATGGATTGTTCTGTAAAATGTGCAATTTTTAAAAATTAAAATAATAATCAGTGAATACATAAACAAATTTTGACAAACACATTCCTGATAATTGTACTCCAGTTCTCAAATAAACTTACAATCAGTACAAGCTATAAATGTAACATATTTGTAATTACTGAACTCGCATTCTTGTTTCAGTTGAAGGATGTGCTTGTTTAGTTAAACACAGCTTCTTGATGTCCGGTTTCAATTGACTTAATTTGAGTCTTAAATGGAGTTCAACATTCAGCTTATTCCTGTACTTGTTTTTGATATAAATGAGATAAGAAAACCCACGTTCACAAAGGTAAGTAGTGCAAACACCAACAGAAATTTTACAGCTTTTTCTGAGATCATTGGATATTCATTTCTTCTTGCCAACCAGAAGTCTGTTAAATCCATCCTCTTGATCTTTGCCTGAGACTTCCGTCGTAGAAGAGCTCGATCAGTTCACCTTTCTCGGAAGGAGTTAGCATTTCTGGTAAGGTGTCATCAATGGAAAATGGCTCTCTAATCCAAAATTCAGAAGCCAGGTTTTCAGGGAAGTATTCCTTGAAATCTGTGATTAGAATCCCAAGATGCTTCTTTATATTCACTACCAGTTCACTGCAAGGAAGAATTTCATTCTCAGTTCAGAAAGCATCCAACAGTGGAAAGGAACACGTGTTTCCAGTATAGATTTCTTTAATGATTAAGCCAAGTTTTTTCCCTAAGAGCCACAGTTTTATCCTGTAACAAGAATAAGGAAGTACGTTGCACCCCTCAAGCTCGTGTTTAGCTGGTTGAGGTGGCAAAATAAATCTGCCAGGTAAGCCAACTGGGCAAGCCACAGTTTATCAGTGAAATAATTCAAGTCTGAGGATTTGTCAGAGAGAAAAATCTGCACTTTTGAACAAAGTTCAAACAGGCGGCTCAATACGATTCCCCTCGACAGCCATCTAACTTCGGTGTGAAGTAAAAGAGAATCATGTTCGGCATCCATTTCATTGCACAAAATGAAAAATAGTCGTGAATTCATAGCTCTGGACTTAATGAAGTTAACAATTCTCACACTTTCATTCAAAACTGTCTTCAGAGCAGCAGGCATATTTCTTGCAGCTAAAGCCTTGCGATGAATGCTACAATGTACAAATTTTGCTTGTGGAGCCACTTTAATTTTTGCAACAACTCCACTGTGTTTCCCAACCATTGCATGTGCTCCATCAGAACAAACAACAACACATTTATTCCATCCTATATCATTCATTTTTTTTTTATTATTATTATTATTTGACACCTCCAGGGAGTCCTAAGACTCATCGAGGGAGGGAACTTACTTTACAACTCTCCATCTCCACCACTCAGCCTCATCCACAAACTGCCTCATCTATACCAACGCCATCTACTGTCCACTATCACCACTTATTTTCACAGACAATTACAATTCATTTTCATAAATTGATCTAATTTTGAAAATATTTCATTTGAGGTTATTCAAGCAGGCTATAAATCTTATATACGTAAGAAGATGGGCCATGCTGGTGATGTGAATAGTTTCATCCAATTGTATGGAAAAATATTTACTAGCCTGAACTTTTTCTGTTAACTGCTCCTTAACATTTCAAGACAAATCTGAAATTCTTCGTTTATATGGTGTCATTGGATAATGGAATCATTTCAAGTTGTTTTGCTGCCTTTTCCCCCAAAATTATTCTAACCATATCTAGCTGCTAGTAATATTAATGAACCTCCAATCGTGTGTCAGGTTTTCCTGCCTTAGATATTCTTAAACTGATTTCATAAGATGCCTTCGTGTTGAGTCAAGGACTCATTGAGAGAGGCTGTAAATTACCCAACCCAGCTATCATACCTTCCCTTAAATTCATTTACACTAGATGCACTCACTACCCCTAAGGACAAATTATTCCACTCACTCACTGCACTCTGGAGAAAAACCTAGCTCTTACCCATTTCTTGACTGATAAAAACCTTAACTTCTATGGATTCCCCCATGTTCTCTCCCTCCCTTCCATATAACAAAAAATTTCATCATTTTGAAATGCTATAACACTCATTCAAAAGTTTATAGACCTCTGTCATATCACTCCTGTTAACCAGAGTTTACAGTCCACATACTTGCAATCTGTCCTCATAATCTAAATCCCATAATCTGGATATAATCTTTGTAACTCTTCTTTATCCCCTTGGAACCCGGGAGACCAAATCTGCACACAGTAATCCAGGTGTGGTCTTATCAAAGCCTTTTAAAGAGGCAAAATTACTTATCCTTACACGTCAAGGTTTGCTTCAACATAGCAAACCTTGACGTGTAAAGGTTTGCTTCAACATAGCAATTATCCTCTGAGTTGTATTTGCAACTTTTGCTATGTGACCTCATCATCAAATTCCTACCATGTACCCTCAAGGGGTGTACAGGATATGATAGTACTACATTAAAAAAATTACATCATTACTAACTTCCTATCTACAATTTTTCTCCGAATCAGTCTGTTACTTGTCAAGGCTTCAACATTATCAGATCTTATATTTCTATCATCTAAGGCACTTTGTACCGTATCAGTCCACCTATATCTTCGCCTTCCTCTGGGTCGTTTTCCTGCCAACCTGGCAGAGAACACTTGATTTGCTAATCTTTCTTCTCCCATTCTGTTTAAGTGACCATACCACCTGAGATTAGCTCTGCTAATGCATTCTTGGATGTTGACAATGTCAAGTTCTTTCCTAATATCCTCGTTTTTAATATGATATTGCCATTGATGCCATCTGTTCACGCCTCTAATCTTTCTCAGGACTCTCATATCTGTGGTGTCTAGTCTTTGGTCAAGTGTTTTACTTCTGACCCAGCTCTCAGATCCATAAGTTAAAACTGGTATGAACACTGTCTTGTATACAGCTAATTTAGTGTTCCGACTAATTTCTCTCTTATTCCATATGAATTTATTCAATTGACTTCCTACCATACCAGCTTTGCTGATTCTGTTGTCTATTTCTATATTTAATTTACCATCTTCAGTTAAAAACGTGCCTAAGTAGCTGAAATGTTTCACTTCTTCCACAGATTCTCCATTCACAACACAGTTGACACTTTCAATGATTCTGCCTATTTTCATTGTCTTTGTCTTTTTATTGCTGACCTTCATTCCATATCTATTACAACAGCTATTCAATTTAGTCAGAGAATCTTGCAGACTTGTAGTGGATTTATTTAGAAGTATAACATCATCCGCATAAAGCAGAGCTGACATTAACAGCTCCAATTTTGATATCATGTTTAATACCACTTTCCTTCATAATGTGATCCATATGGATAATGAATAACAGATTGGATAATGTACATCCTTGTCTCACACCAGATTTAACGTTAAACCATCTTCCTGTGCTTCCTTCAATTTAACTGCTGATTTACAACTCAAATAAAGACTACGTATTGCTTGATATAATGCCCCATTGACACCATATAACTGTAGCGTATTGAATAGCTTCTCTCTTGGCATCTTGTCATATGCCTTTTCCAAATTGACAAAACTTAAATACAGATCTCTGTTATATTCCCATGCTTTCTCGAATGTTTGTCGTAAAGTGAAAATCTGATCCTGACAGCCTCTATTTGGCCTGAATCCAGCTTGTTCTTCACCAAGCTTTTCTTCCACAATTCTTCTCAACCGTTTCTCAAGTATACTTGCATAGATCTTGTCAGGAACACTCAGTAGGGAAATACCTCTATAATTCTCACATTCAGTTTTATTTCCCTTTTTATATATGGTTACTATGAGAGCTCTACTCCAATCATCGGGAATTCATCCCTCTGTCCAGGCTTTCTGAACTATGCAGTGCAGCCACTGTAAGACTCTTATACCACCATACTTCAGCGTTTCTGTCGAATATCATCTACTTCTGCTGCCTTTCCACGTTTCAAGCCTTTGATGGCTTTTTCTACTTCGAGTATGGATATGTATTCCTGACTGCATGCCTGATCAGTGTTTTTTACCACTGCGCTGTCATCACTGCTTGTTTCATTTAGCAGTTTTTCCAAGTAATTACTCCATACTTCAAGGATATCTTTTTCTCCTGTTTTCATGTCACCATTATCATCTCTAACTCCTTTTACAGCACACTTTCCTCCATTCCTATGCTTCTTCAACAACCTCCAGAATATTTTGCCACCTTCTTGATATTTATTTTCTATATTCTTGCCAAAGTCCTCCCATGACTTTTGTTTAGCTAGTTTTACACAGTGTTTAGCATTTTTGCATTTGTCTCTGTATTCTCTAAGAGAACAAGCTGACTTATTTGACAGGAACTTTTGATATGCTTTCTTCTTTTCCTTCACTGCCTCTTTAACTTCCCTGTGTCCACCAGGGAGTTCTGATTTTTTTATCCTAGCAGACAACTTCACCAAATGCCTCTCTAGCAGAATCAATCAATGTTTACTTCAGAGTTTGCCACTGAATCTCCAAGGTTTGATTCCTGTTCTCAAACTCTTTCATTTTTTCTTCAATAATCTTTGTGTATTTTAGTCTATAATTCACATCTGAGATCTGCTCAACTTTTATTCGCTTTAAAACTTTCTTACATGTTATTCTTTTCAATATGAAATTCAATTTTATCCTGCTCAAGACTAAATAGTGATCGCTTCCAATTTCAAATCCTCTCTACACTCTAGTGTCCTGCACCAGGGAGAAAACATCACTGTCAACAATAACGTAGATAATGAGACTTTTCTTATTGCTTGTCTCTTCTCTCCATGTGAATTTGTGCATATTTTTATGTTGGAACATGGTGTTAGTAATAACCAGTCCATGTCCTGAGCAGAAATCCAACAGATATTTGCCATTATTATTAGCTTTGCTCTTTTCTCCAAATTTCTGGCAACCTGGCAGAGAACACTTGTTTTGCTAATCTTTCCTCACCCATTCTGTTTAAATGACCATACCACCTTAGATTAGCTCTGCTGATGCATTCCTGAATGCTGACAGTGTCAAGTTCTTTCCTAATATCCTCATTTTTAATATGATATTGCCATTGATGCCATCTGTTCACGCCTCTAATCTTTCTCAGGACTCTCATATCTGTGGTCTCTAGTCTTTGGTCAAGTGTTTTACTTCTGACCCAGCTCTCAGATCCATAAGTTAAAATTGGGTTGAACACTGTCTTGTATACAGCTAATTTAGTTCTGACTGATTTCTCTCTTATTCCATATGTATTTATTCAAGTGACTTCCTACAATACCAGCTTTGTTGATTCTGTTGTCTATTTCTATATTTAATTTACCATCTTCAGTAAAATTTGTGCCTAAGTAGCTGAAATGTTTTACTTGTTCCACATGTACTCCGTTCACAACACAGTTGACATTTTCAACAATTCTGCCTATTTTCATTGTCTTTGTCTTTTTATTGCTGACCATCATACCATAACTATTACAACAATTATTCCATTTAGTCAAGGAATCTTTCAGACTTGTAGCGGTTTTATTGATAAGTATGACATCGTCTGCTTAAAGCAAAGAGCTGACATTAACATCTCCAATTTTGATATCATGTTTAATACCAGTTTTCTTCATAATGTGATCCATATAGATAATGAATAACATAGGGGATAATGTACATCCTTGTCTCACACCAGATTTAACGTTAAACCATCTTCCTGTACTTCCTTCAATTCTAACTGATCTGACTTACAACTTAAATAAAGACTACGTATTGCTTGATATAATGCCCCCCCATTGACACCATATAACTGTAGCGTATTGAATAGCTTCTCTCTTGGCACCTTGTCATATGCCTTTTCCAGATCTACAAAACTTAAACAGATAACTTTGTTATATTCCCATGCTTTCTGAACTATTTGTCGTAAAGTGAAGATCTGATCCTGACAGCCTGTATTTGGCCTGAATCCAGCTTGTTCTTCACCAAGCTTTTCCTCCTCAATTCTTTTCAACCGTTTCTCAAGTATACTGGCATATTTCTTACCAGGAACACTCAGTACTAGCATACCTCTGTAATTCTCACATTCAGTTTTATTTTCCTTTTTATATATGGGTACTATGAGAGCTCTACTCCAATCATCGGGAATTTGTCCCTCTGTCCAGGCCTTCTGAACTATGCAGCCACTGTAAGACTTTTATACCTCTATACTTCAGCATTTCTGTTAGAATATCATCTACTTTTGCTGCCTTTCCACATTTCAAGCCTTTGATGGCATTTTCTACTTCAAGTATAATAGATAATCAGATATGTATTCCTGATTGTATGCTTGTAGAGTGTTTTTTTACCACTGTGCTATTGCTACTTGTTTCGTTTAGCAGTTTCTCGAAGTAATTACTCCATACTTCAAGGATATCTTTTTCTCCTGTTTTCATGTCACCTTTATCATCTCTAACTGCTTTTACAGTACTCTTTTTTCCATTTCTAAGCTTCTTCAACAACCTCCAGAATATCTTACCACCTGCTTGATATTTATTTTCTATGTTCTTGCCAAAGTCCTCCCATGACTTTTGTTTAGCTAGTTTTACACAGTGTTTAGCTTTCTTACATTTGTCTCTGTATTCTCTAAGAGCACAAGCTGACTTATTTGCCAGAAACATTTGATATGCTTTCTTCTTTTCCTTCACTGCCTCTTTAATTTCCTGTGTCAACCATGGAGTTCTGATTTTTCTATCCTTGCAGACAACCTCACCACATGCCTCTGGCTGAATCAATTAGTGTTTTCTTCAAGGCTTGCCACTGAATCTCCAAGGTTTTGTTGCTATTCTCAAGCTCTTTCATTTTTTCTTGAATAATGTTTGTGTATTTTAGTCTACAATTCACATCTGAGAGCTGCTCAACTTTTATTTTCTTTGAAACTTTCTTGCATGTTTTTCTTTTCAATATGAAATTCAATTTTATCTTAAAATTCTTATACACCAAGATCCTGTAGCATAATGCCACTAATATAATATGCTGCTGGAACTCTAATCACGCCAAAGGGCATAACTTTACACTTACTAATATTAAACTGATAACCATTTTCATTTGTCCAGATTTCCAGTCTGTTCAAATCATTTTGTAATTGCTGAATTCCAGTAGCATCCCTGATTGTCCTGCCTTTCTTTGCATCATCAGCAAACAGTTGCACATCTGATGATGACCCTGCTTGATGTCATTAATGTATAGATTGAACAATAATGGCCCAAGGACCCTGAGGTACACCACTGGTTACCTTACATCTGGCAGATTCACACCCACTGTATACCGCTTTTTGATATGTGTCAACCATCCCCTTATCCAAGTCAATAGATTATATTCCAATCCCATATTCTCTACTTTACACAACAGCCTGTCGTGTGATATCCTATCAAATGCCTTAGAAAAATCCAACATTATCATAGTGTATCCATTTCCTTTATTCAACTCGGCCGTAACATTGTTATAAAAGATGAGCAAATTGCTAAAACATGACCTTCCTTTAGTAAACTCATGCTGTTCCCTGCAGAGTATAGAATGCTTGTCGACCCATTTCTGTATTTGAGTTCTTACCAACTTCTCTAAAATCTTCACTACCACACCAGAGATACTAATAGATCGATAGTTGGACACATCAGTTTTTCCACCACCCTTGTGCAACGGAACTATCATACATTCCTGAGCTGGGACTCAAGTTATACAAATGTGGGAAAGGCCTAGCTAATTCAGCTGAACATTCCTTCAGCAGATGGGCTGATATTCCACCTGTCCCTATTGGCAAATTCTTATCCAGTTTATGCAAGAGCTCTTCAACCTCATTTTCATGAACCTCTAATTCTTCATCCAACGTAGCAGTAGCACTGTGCATCATGGTACATTCACCTGGTTGATATATCTTATCAAAAGTGAGCACTCATTAACTGAACAATCTGCTTGGCTTCCAGCACTTGTGTACCATCTGCATTCGATAAAGTTATTCTTCCGCATTCATTCTTTCTTTTGCTAGCGGCATAACGATAAAATTCTTTTGGATTGATTTTAGCTTGCATGGCCATTTTCTTTTCATACTCCGTTTTCTTTTGGGATGTGCTATAAAGCAAGTTTCTCACTTCATTTAACTTTGTAACTGATAATATTTGAGGAGGTGAGAAATGCACTGGGTAGATTAGAAAAAGCCAAATAGAAGTAAGAATAAAAGTTAAAATAGTCTGAGCTCTTTGCGAGAGAGGCAATTGTTGGCTTGATGCTTTTAATCAGCATTATTTAAAGGGTGAGATTTTTTGACTTTATGGCTTACACTGGTATAAAGATAGCAGTGGAATCTGGTCAGACCTCTGTAGCATTTGATTACTTGAACTTGTATGTATCCATTCTTCCACTTTTAGCCTGTAAAAAAACCTGAGCTACCGGTCAATATCCATTCATGGTACATCTTCAACCCTACCAAACCAGCTTCTTGTTTTCATTTTTCATTTCATCTCAGCTTCTATTCTTTGGAATACCTTCCTCGCACTGTTTTTATCAAACACTAAGACTTTTAGGGAGCACATCAACATGCTCCTTTTCTTTTATTGTAACTGTTATGGCAAAACCTATGTCATAACAGTTACAATAAAAGATTAGACCACATCCTTCTACATGTATGGATTACATGTAGAAGGATGTTGAACTGTATGAGATGCCATCACAGAGTAACACCTGTTTTGGTTTTAAAATAATTATTTAATACTAAAGTTATTTAATCTACTTTAGTATATTAATGCAATTAATTGATTCTAGTTGTAGATGAGGAAGGTTTTCTGTATATGCCCATTTATAATCAAGTTATAAATGGGCATATACAGAAAATACATAGAACTTGATTTTTTCATATACCATAATTTTTATTTTCTAAGGAACAATATCGGACTGTGAATCTGACTTTGGTAAACTGCTCTAGAGAAAAACCAAAATATAGGTGGATTGAGGAAGTTAGGAGTGCTTCAAAAGATTGAGATGCAAGAAATCAGATTAACAAATAATAGAATGGTTGGTAAAAATGTTGACTGGAAATTAATAACAATCTTAAATTGTCATTACTCATACACCTGGAGAATACCAGAGTATAACGGTGTTTAATCTCCATTTTGCATACTGACTTTGTTGTTCAATATAAACAATGGGTGCTCTTTAGTTGCACTGTTGAAGTGCTGAGAATTGTGTTCAAACTAGTGATTCCCTGACAGCTGTGATTTTGTTCAGGATATATCAGTAATTTTACCACAGATTATTTTCACATTATCACCTTCACTTTAAGTGAATGTGGTCTAATCTTGTTTGTCCAAACATAGCTTTTCATTACAGTGTGTTTTCTCCTGACTTGCATTTCATAATTTTTGTGCTTAATGGTGTGTGTGTATAAACAATCAGCTAGAAGCACAGAATTCCTTATGAGCACATCCCAAGGTCTGTGTATGAGTCAATACAAACCTGCATTCAAAGCACCTAAATTTTGATACATGCAACAACAGGTGAATATATGAACTGTCAGGCTGCTCACAAGAAAGTGATTAGTGTATATGTTCTCTAAGCAGCAGGATGGGATTTTTGAATTTTCCTGAAAATAATTTAAATTGTTTATAATTATAATTAAGGTTCAAACTATGACAAAACATTAGCATTGTTAATCTTAATTTAAGGTGTATTTATTTATATAGGGGTGTTGAAGCCAAACAGCCCAATTCTGCCATTAGGAAATGTGTGAGGGTGCAGTTAATCAAAAATGGAAAAAAAATTACAGCCTTTGTTCCAAGAGATGGTTGTCTTAATTTTATTGAGGTAAGTATATCTGTTTTCATTGTATATTTCTGGAAGTGAAGTTGGGGGTTTTGGTTTATTCCAGTTGCTCATTCTAATTTTTCCTTGTCATAAAATGAAGTGCAGTTTTTTATGTATTGAATAACCTGAAAACTTTCAGACATGAAACTTATTTAAGCTATTTCAAGCATCTAATGAGCAAGGTAGTGGTCTCGCTCCAGGCATTGAAATTCCCCACCTAAAGATATGCACAAGACATCCTTGCTTAGTTAATTCGAACCCAGCTTCGCCCAACAAAGATACATAAATATTGGAATTCATACAGTATACTTTAATAGCACTGAGCTGTACTAGGTTTTTCTCCAGAAATGATCCTTATGTGGGTTTAGATCAGGCATGTCAAATTTGTTTACCTCCAAGGGCAAAATTAAGAATTATACATCAAGCCGCAGGCCACAACATAGAAAAAAAAAAAAAATCTCAAAATAAAGAGGAAACAGATTTTTTAATATTAACATCAGAGTATATAAGTACAAAATACAACCATGCTACAAAAATACATATAAAATATAAAATTTACATATTTAAATAAAATTATACATATCATTTTTTTGAAGAAACGTTTTTCTTTTAACAAAATCTTCAAAATTTGGTTGAATTTGTTGAGCTGTAGTTATTTTCAATAATGCTTGCCTGTTAATCTTGATCTTTCCGCAGTTTCATTATTCTTTAACGTTGCAAATAGTTGTTCCTTAAATATGTGCTACCCGAACATAGATAAAATATGCTTAATTGCACATGACACATTGAGGTATCGATCGACTGCTAAATAATTATAGAGCTTTGGAATCCCAACATCCATATATTTTGTTTCAATATGGAATCACACTGAATTTCGATTCATTCCAACTGTAAATTGCCATCAACAGTTTCAACATCAGTCGATACAGGAGAAGTAAATAGGTGAAACTGATTTTCATATTTCTTAAAATCTAAAAATCTTCTTTCGATTTATTTTCTAATAACTTAATTTGATTGGCATATTCTGAAAATTTCAATTTTGGAGATTTTTGTAATAGTGATTGACAACCCTCAAATTGGGATCAATATTCTTTTTGAATTTGTTTTTGCCAAAGTAATAATTTCTGTTTGAAAATGTTAATATTGTCAAATAACATGGTAACTACTTGATGTTTGCCTTATAGCAATAGAAGACATGACAAACATAAATTTAAAAAAAAAATTTTTTTTTAATTAGGAAGATTTTTGGAAAATTTTCTAATGTTTTTTTTTTTTTTTTTTCTTTTTCTTTGGGAGGTGCTAGGGCCCTTAAGATTATGTTGACTAAGGTGACTTGTAATGTCAACTGAAAAAGCCCAGGTCCTTTATTCATTGATCATTTTTTAATATTTCACATTCATAATTTTTCAATTCTAAAAAAATGGTAGTTTTGTCCAGCAATTCGAAGAATCACTTTAAAACAATGACTGGAAAGCCATCTAATTTCTGTATAATAAGGTATATAGCTATATTCACTTCCTATATATTTTAGAAAGTTACTAAATTGTCGATGATTAAGCCCACATGCACAAATATAATTTACAATTTTACTGACATTTTTTAGCACATGTCCAATATTTAAAACTTTAGAGCATAGTGTTTGCTGATAAATAATGTAATGAAAATGTTCAAAGTTATTATTACCTTGTTCTTTGTATTTTTCCTTTAAAATTGTAACAACTCCTTTAACAACAGCAGTCATGACAGGAGCACCATCAGTTGCAAGACAAACTAGTTTTTAAAGGTAAATTGTATTCATTCAAAACTATCAATTCCAGTGGTCGTATTGTTCATAGGAATAATTTCTAGAGGTTCTTTGCTTACTTTTTAAGTTCGTATCACATCCACGAATAAAAACAGCCAGCTGAGTAATATCCCATACATCTGTACTTTTGTCATTTGCAAGGGAATAGGTCTGAAATGTTGGAATTATTGATTTTAGTTGATTCCTTAAGTTCCTGGCTATATCATCAATTCTGCTAGCAATGATGTTTCGAGATAAGCTTATATTTTAAAATTTCTTTAATTGATCAGGACACAACACTTCAACTGCTTTAATAATACATTTGTAAATAAATTCCCCTTCAGTGAATGGTTTCGACTTGCTTGTGATAACAAATAACTGGGGGGGGGGGGGTGCTTAAGGGTCAAAGCTGTATAACTGAGAGGAGACCTCCACATAGCCTTTAAAGGAATGCGGAGAACCGACTAGGGCTTCTGATCTTATGTCAAATCCTCACCTTCTCATGGTGCACCCTGTTGGGTATCTCACTGGATACTGAACAAGGATGGGCTGGCAATTTGGGATTTAGCTGATCAAATTGTATTTTTATTGGCTTAATCCAATATACAAAGTGATGGTACAACATGACAAAATTTCATGCCGGCTGGGGCATCGCCCGGTTAAACAAGGCCCTTGTTGTTTTCACCTGGGAACCAGGACAAACAGCAAAAAGTCAGCTACTGGAACAAACCGGAAAGCACATCCCAACTCAACATCACCAGAGTTAAAGATCAATACTATCAACATAAGAAGTCTGAATGGCAAATAAATGAAGCTAGCTGAGGAATTAGATAAGTACCAGATTGACATAATAGGGGTGACTGAAACAAAAAAGACCAAAACTGGTGAGATCTTTCTAAGCAATAAATACAAAATGTTATATTCAGGCAATGACAATCAAGGAAAAGAAGGTATAGACTTAGTATTCAAAACCAAATACGGGGCTAATCTTGAATGGCAGGCAGTCTCAAGTAGAGTGATGTGGGCAAATATGAGAATGGGGAAATGGAAAATGAGACTTATTTGTGCCTATGATCCCACAGAAGGTTCTACTAAGGTAGAAGTGGAGGAATTTTTTGATGCTTTAGAGAAAGCATATGACACAATTAAAAAGAAAAAGTTGGTCTTTGTTGGGGGATCTAAATAGCAGAGTAGGAAATGATTGTCAGACATACAAAAATATTTTCGGAAAATTTGGAGAAAAGAGCAAAGCTAATAATGATGGCAAATACCTGTTGGATTTCTGCTTAAGACATGGACTGGTTATTACTAAGACTACGTTCAAACATAAAAATGTGCACAAATTCACATGGAGAGAAGCAAGGAATAAAAAAGTCTCATTGACAATGTTATTGTTAATAGTGATGTTTTCTCCCAGGTACAGGACACCAGAGTGTACAGAGGATTTAAAATTGGAAGCGATCACTATTTAGTCTTAAGCAGGATAAAATTGAATTTCATATTAAAAAGAATGACATGTAAGAAAGTTTTAAAGCGACTAAAAGTTGAGCAGCTCTCAGATGTGAATTGTAGACTAAAATACACAAAGATTATTGAAGAAAAAATGAAACAGTTTGAGAACAAGAACCAAACCTTGGAGATTCAGTGGCAAGCCTTGAAGAAAACCCTGATTGATTCAGGCAGAGAGGCATGTGGTGAGGATGTCTGCAAGGATAGAAAAATCAGAACTCTGTGGTGGACACAGGGAAGTTAAAGAGGCAGTGAAGGAAAAGATTAAAGCATTTTAAAAGTTCCTGGCAAATAAGTCAGCTTGTGCTCTTAGAGAATATAGAGACAAATGCAAGAATGCTAAACACTGTGTAAGACTAGCTAAACTAAAGTCATGGTAGGAGTTTGGCAAGAACATAGAAAATAAATATCAAGCTGGTGGTAAGATATTCTGGAGGTTGTTGAAGAAGCTTAGAAATGGAGGAAAGAGTGCTATAAAAGGACTTAGAGATGATAAAGGTGACATAAAAACAGGAGAAAAGGATATCCTTGAAGTATGGAGTAATTACTTCGAAAAATTGCTAAATGAAACAAGCAGTGATAGCACAGTGGTAAAAAACACTCAACAGGCAAAAATCGTCTGAAGAACAAAAGGAGTGAGCCCGATGAACCAGTGTTTTAATAGTTCCTGCCTTTTGACTGGGATGAGATTCCGCATGGATACAATGGCCTGTATGAGTCATTATATCCAAACACTGGTTCATCGGGCCCACTCCTTTTGTTCTTCAGATGATCTTTTACAGAAAGAACTACAATATATAACTTCTTCCTTTCCATCTAATGGTTATAAGAATTGCTTCATTAAAAGAACTTTGAGTAGTTTTAATATGTCTTCCTCTTCAAACACAGAGGAAATAACGCGCATTACTATCCCTTATGTACAAGGCATCAGTGAACGTATAGCAAAAGTTTTAAAACCACTGAATATTTTTGTTGCCTTTCGACTGTTTAGAAAAATCTCCACCTTTCACACTTCTCCTAAGGACAAGCTTCCACATCTTAATCATCCAGGCGTCTACCAGATTCCATGCTCTTGTGGAGTATCTTGTTTCGGACAAACAGGAATATCTGCCTCTATTCGGCTAGAAGAACACCAATCTTATATTGAATACTTTAAACCTGAAAAGTCTGGACTTTCTGAACATGCCATCTTCACTAGACACAGAGTTCATTGGAGAAAGACAAGAGTTCTTCACAAAAGTCAGTTTCTCATGGAACGCCTTTATAAAGAAACATGTGAAACTCTACTTCATTCTCTAACTTAAACAGATCCAACGGCTTACGCCTATCCCCTTTATGGGAGATAGTACTTTACAAATCAGCTAATCTTTCCTAACTTTTTATTGTATTAATTTTTTTTTTTTTTAGGAAAGTTATTGACCTTTTTAGTTATCTTACACCAGCTACTTAGGTGGAGCTTTTTAGAATTGTCAGTTAGTGTTTATTTTTGAGCTTAAAGTACTGAAGATGCCTGTGACACACAGGTGAAAATTATACTATTAAATAATCTTTCTACGTGAGTTTTTTTCCGTTATTTATTTTGTATCGATATGTCTACTCACGGTATACCTCTTTTAAAACTTATTGTACATAGGAAGTTAGTAATGATGTAGATGTTTCATGTAGTGCTATCATATCCTGTGCAGCCCTTGAGGGTACATATCAGGAATTTGATGATGATGATGATGACAAATAACTTGTATTTACCATAGCTCTATCATCTTCAATAGGTTTGGTTAATACACTTTGTTGATGAAACTTAAAACTTTATTAATAAGAGACCATACGATTTAATGAATAAAAAATACAAATTGCCAACCAGTTTCACTAGCTACTGTCGAGGATTATCAAGGCTGTGCATTTGTATTTACTGGTGTAAATACAAATGCACCAAGTTACATGAATAAAGAAGTGTTAGCACCTATTAGGCCGTTATATTTGAACAATTTAACACTGTTGATTTTGATGTGTTAACTTTAATTCTGACAATTTATCTTCATGAAGTTTCATAACATATTTTCATTCTTTAGGATTTATATCGTAATGCCTTTTAATATTATATTCTTTGCAAACTACAATAGAGTTTCCAAATATCAGGCATATTTTGTTTTTGTTTTTTCCATGAATTCAAAAATAGTAACTCCCATTTTTCTTGAGAACTATGCTGTACTTCAATTAATCGTTTTTTACTCATACTGTTGAAGGTTTTGACATTAATTTTATAAATTCTTTATTAATTATAATGAAAACATTAACATTCTTATGACTTAAATTGCTAACGGCTAGGGTCCGATTGCTGTGGTCAGCAGATGTAGCCGTGTATGTAGACTTGCTAGTTAAAATTCGATATTTATGCAGTGGTATAACAAAATTTTTTGAAATGACAAACAAAACATTATTTCCTTTAGAAATTGCAGAGTAGTTTATGTATAAAATAATCTTAAGTGGGAATGTTAATTTTTTAAATATGTTTATTTAATTTGGTTTTGTCAAAAGTTAAATTACCATATTGGTTAAAAAGCTTTGCAGGCTGCATGTTACTTGTCATTGGGTTGCGGGTCGCGTGTTTGCCTTGCCGGTTTAGTCAATCAGTTTCTAGGATGCTGGGAACAAGTAATAAAATTAATATCAGTTTACTGTCACTAGACTAGATGTGTAGAGACCACAGGAATAATTTTCTGTAGTTCTGTGAAATTCTATATGGAGATTGTTTTTTTAGATTTATGGCCAAATCATCTAAGGCTAGGAGGCCACTGTATTATGTCTGTAAATTATGTCTTTGCCTGTTTTGTGAGAGGAAAGGCCTTCTACCTCTGTATGACCTTGGTTAGCCCACCTTCAGTTGAAAACCCCTAATAAAGTTTCTTTGCTTCTAAACTGGATTCAAACCTAAGCAAAGGGTATCATCTGTATTAACTGAGCTCGCACTAATGGGGCTGTGGTCTGGATTTCCAGCATTTTGTTATCGTGAGTGAATGAGTCATATATGTTATATAACACTATATGAGTAACTGTTTTAAGAAAGTTTACAATGTTCAAAATCTTTATTCCTGTAGCTTTACATTGAAAATACAGATCACATTGGAATACTTTACAGACCATAGTGTAGAGCATTATGAACAAGCTAGATGCATGGTAACTTTGTAACCTACAGATAAGAAATAATTATTTATTTATTATAATATTTTAGTTTATCAGTTTCTTGATATGTACCCCAAGGGATGTTCAGGTTACTATGACAGCACTATATGATTAAGTTAATTATTATTAATCTCCTATCAACAGTTTCCTCCAAATCAGTCTATTACTTGAAATTTCTCCAATATTATCATATCTAACATTTCATGCCTCTAAGCCAATTCTGACTGAATCAATTTACCTAGACCTTCGACTTCCTCTGTATTTCTTTCCATCTAGGCATCAAACACCTGCTTTGCTAACCTTTCCTAAGTGGCCATACTGCCTTTGATTAGCTCAGCTGACACATTCTTGAATGCCAACTGTGTCAAGTTCCTTTCTAATCTCTTCGTGTGTAATATGATTATGCCATTCTGTTCACTTCACTAATTCTTATCACAACTCCCATATTTGTGGTCTATATTCTTGATCAACTGCTATATTTCTAATGCCATTTCAGATCCATAACTTAAAATCAGCTTGAACACTGTCTTATATTCTGCTAGTTTTGTGTTTTGGATAATTGCTCTCTTATTCCATATAAATTTATTCAAATAGTTTCCCAATATACCATGTCCGTAAGGATATGTGCATTGCAATATGGGATACTAAAGCAATTGATATGAAGTCATTAGCCTCTATACAAGTAGCTCAGTCATGAAGTAACTTCATGCAAAACAAAGTTTGCTTACGCTTGGATAAAGGATGAAACCAAGAATATAATTTCTTGGCATCTTCGATTTATAATTGCAATGCTGTTGCTACACTCCACAAATTTTATCACCTGAACAAATGATGAGTTCCACTATATGCGTGTGCCCTGCAATGAATGATAGTCTTTTGAAGAAATGGGATTGTTTGGAGGTCGCAATTGAATTAGTTCACAACAAGTGAATGAAGTTGCTACTGCTGTTGGGGAGCAGATCATGAATAACAGCATTAGTTCCTGCAGTGCATATGCTGTATCAAGACACATGGATGTGCTTTATGCAACTGCCTGGAATTTTCTATGGAAGATTCTTTATTTCTGCCCATGCAAGATAACTCTGACACAGAAGTTATGCTTGCAGGACTTTGAAAGACAGCTGATATTTGCTTTAACTTCCTTGAGTGGAGTTGAACGCTGCATGGCCATGGATGATTTTGTGGGGGAAATGCAGCTCATTTCTGCTGAACAGCTGTGAATATTGACAATTGCTGGGTATGCATAACCTGTATGCAATCCAACAAATTCCTTTGCATTCATTCGAAGTTAGTCTGGAGGTTTACACCTTCATTTATCATTGGATCATTCACCAGTTGGGCCCTTTGTCCTGCTCAGTTACTGTCAAGAGGTATCACCATGTAATAAATAGTTTTGTTATGTCATAGCTACAGCAGTGTCTGTATGGATTCAATCAATTTAATGTGGGGTGAACCCCTTCAAACATTCATCACTCTGCACAGAAGGTTCTTCAAGAACATTTCACCGAAGCCAGGGTGAATCAGCTGTGTGTTTTCTAGTGCATGGCTACCTCGTTCACCTGATCTGACCCCCTGTGGCTTTGGGGATTTATCAGAATCATCCTGATAACCTGCCAGCACTGAAAGATGGCATAACGTAGGATGTGTGTGTGTGTGTGTGTGTAACATCAGTCCCAACCAGCTGCATTCTGTAGTTTGAACACACTGCAAAGGATACTGGGAAGAGCAGCATATTGAACAGTATACCCCATGAATGCATAATGTAAGTGAATAAAAATGTGTTATTTATGCTTGTTGCTTTTCTCCTTCTTACATGCAGAGAAAAATTACATCTACATTTGGTACATCATCCCTGGTGGTGAATTTTGGAACCCCCCCCCCCCATATATCCCTTCTGCATGATGCACAATGTATTCCTGCATAGTTTGGTAGAATTTGTCTCATATCACTGGGTGACATTTCACAAAGCCTTAAACAGAAATACCTTAATTTTAATTAAATTGATTTTGATTAATTTTGCTCTTCTCCTTCAGGCTTACTACAGAACTTCTCACTATCAATGCTTACAAGCCTCGTCAGATCAGCTCTAACAGATAATTAACTCCATTCTGGGATGCTTCGTGGGGCTGCAGGGTTCCAGTCCCCTATATTTCTGGCATCTGAACCTATTGACAAATTTTAATGAAGTTTCACCTTAATTCCACATATTTCTATAAGCAAAATTTCTCATCTGTTACCATCTACAAAAGACGAACTGTTGCCTCTGTTTTGCTGATGTTTATCAGATCCCTTGTGGATGTTATTTTGACGTACTTTTGGAAGGCAAGTGATTCTGTGGGGAGGGGAGAGAATTAATGAACATAACACTGCATTGAATACCTGAAACCTTAAAAATGATCTGGCACATCATAGTATTGATACTAACTCAATATCCTGTGTCATGAAGCTCACCTTTTCCATAGTATTCCATACTCACCTTTTCCAAAATATTTACATGTGAATGCCTTTTCGAAGAAAATTGTAAAGCCCTTTTATATCAGCATAACCTGAATCAGACTGTTTTTCTCCCTCCCCCCCTCCAAAGTTTGAAAGATTCTCATCTTATGTGAATATCAGAAAGTATTTTGTGATATTTTCTAGCATCTGGTAGCTGTTTTAATTGGTAAATTATTTATTTATTTTTATTATTATTACACACCTCCAGGGAGTCCAAAGACTCATCAAGAGAGTGTAGTATTTGAGCATTTACCTTGTCTTCGTGTTCTTTGGATTGCTTGCTATTTCCACACTCATGTACACTTAACAGTGTACTGTTAATTTCAGTATGATATTTCTGTGCTTTTCATTAAAGTTTATTGCTTTTTTTTTTTTTTTCATTGATTGTCTTGCACATGATTTTTGCACCAAACCACCTTCAATTCAACAGCTGACATATATATACCTCTATTGTGTGTCCTAGTATACCATATAATTGTGGAGAGTTTCAGTAGCTTTTCTCTTATCACATTATTATTTGCCTTCAAGATATAGAAAACTTCCTGTGATTTCTTAACTTTTTTTTTAAAGTAAAAATCTGATCTTGTGATTTGTAATTAAGTTTCAAATTAAGTACCCAGAAATTTTATGCTGGCCAGCATACTCCTCATTTTCAAAAGTACCTTATTTTTAAACAAGTTTCATTGAAAATGCATTTTTATAATTATAGGAAAATGATGAGGTTCTTGTAGCAGGTTTTGGACGAAAAGGTCATGCTGTAGGGGATATTCCTGGTGTTCGTTTCAAAGTGGTAAAAGTAGCAAATGTTTCGCTTCTTGCTCTGTATAAAGAGAAAAAAGAGAGGCCACGATCATAATTTCTTTCTGTAATATGAATAAAGAAAATTAATTGTCTTTGTTTATTGCTAATTATTCGTGCCACATAGTGTGCTTTTTTTTCCAAACTGGATAACAGGTCAGAATCTTCATGAGAAACTACAGAAAAAAATTGCTTTATAATTTGCAATTTATTATACATAAAAAAGTTTCATTGTAAAGAAGCCTGCACTAATATTTAGAATAAAGAGATAAGCAGAATTTTTTTATATTAAATCTGGTCATGCTGGAATAATCAGTACATTGAGTAATATCTTCTCTCTATATTAAAGATACAGAATTAACATAGAAAAGGGTTGGTTCTGGTCACTGAAATGAACAATGCTGATAACAGCTTTGTTCATTTGTACTGTTTCCATTTAGAGCACTTAGGATTGGATGATATTGTACAGTAATTCTAGATATTGATCATCTAATTTTGCAGTATGGTGCTGAAATACTGAAGCTCGAGGGTAAGTAGTGTGGTAGTTTATCGAAATTTCACATGAGCAACAGTATTACAACCATTTTCATTGTGTTTCTCTCAGCAGCAGCAGTACTGACTACTACATAGTTTGTGGTTAACCAGAGTTAAAAGTTACACTTGTTTGCCAGAAGTGGTTCAAGTGTTACATTGTATCACACTGAATTATTACACAAGATTTCTAGCTTTATTTGGAAGTCATTTATCCAGGCACTGCATTGCTGGGATTATTCTTCAGAGTTTCAGAACACTCATACATTCCAGCTTTGCTGGAATATCTTAAGTCTTCAATTCATTGAATTCCTAAAACTGATCTGAAAAACCTTCCCTATCATCTTGAGCAAGAAAATCATTTGTTATATGGGCAGAGCATTGAAATTCAGTGTTA
The DNA here is from genome assembly GCF_054136105.1 of Typopeltis vanoorti. Lineage (NCBI taxonomy): Eukaryota > Metazoa > Arthropoda > Arachnida > Uropygi > Thelyphonidae > Typopeltis > Typopeltis vanoorti. The sequence continues at coordinate 78,313,068 of NC_143550.1, read as the reverse complement.
TGTAAACTCTTGGATTTCAGGTAGACATTTTGTTTTGGGTGGAGCATTCAACGACACATGTAAGTTTTAAGAAGCAGAAATACTTGTGGGAAGAAAGTAGATGTCATCAGATCCATCTTCCACCAATCATTACATGCATATACAGTAGAAAAGGATATACCATAACTCATCTTCCTCAGTATTCCTATTGATTTATGCAAAAATTGTAATAATCATAAAAAGATAATGATAATCATTATCTTTTGCCTATATTGACATATTGGTTACAGTCTTGTAATAAGGGATTGGTGGAGAACAGAGACAGGTTATGTGAACTATCCATATATTTTGAAATCTTTAGGCCATCATTACTAGTGAGATTGCAATGGTTGTATTAGAAGCATTCATGTTAAGCTTTGGAAATGAATTTGGTGTAAAGTATCTAGGACAGTCCAAAAGATCTGATTTTCCATAATTATTAAATTTTATCTGCTGTTATAACTGATTAGCTCGACCTAGTAGTAGCAAAGGTATACGTATTGGTTGCTATGCTCTAAATCCTGGATATTGCGGCACGGTGGGAGCTGCCGTTTCAGCTCCCAAACATGCTCGATAGGGGCATGTTTGGGAGCTGAAATCCCACCAAAGGATGAGATAAGTGATACTCTCTTAACGGTATCCCCCTTGGGTTGGTCTTTATAGCTGCGCTTATCACTCCGCCCACAAATCTCTACTGGAATGGGCTATTCATCCTAGGCATGGAAAGCAGGCCAATTGGCCTTAAAAGTTCCACTGAATGTGGGGATTGAAGAGATTAATAAGATTTGAGAGCTAATCACTACGATAACTGGCTGTGTGGGAATTCTGTCAATGTCTATAGAATGGTTTAAATTTGTTAGAGGTGACAATACAAGTGGGGTTTCAATCCTGTCTCCAGACTGCTGACGTAAATGTGTTGCGGTACTTAGCATTAAAAATAAGGTGCAATTTCGTGAGACAGCCCAAGTAACTAGGGCTTCTTCATGCTGGTTGTTATTCCAATATTTCCATTTTCATAGTGGCTATTGAAATCAACGATATACACAGCTAGGTGAGTATATGGATAGAGTACTTGCACCAGCCATGAGATAATTGGTAGTTTATAAATATCGATAATTGTTACAATACCAACTTTGATAGTAATCTCATGGATGTCATTGTCTCTAGAAGTTGGAAGTAATGATGCATTCTCGACTGTATTTGTAATATATATATATATATGTAGTGATCCCATATGATGAGGCTCCAATGACTATATCCTGGGATTTTTCCTCTTTTTCCGTAATCACTCTTTTTGCATGAGTTTTGAAACCAGATTAATGTCGTTATCTAATAAGAATTTTGATAAATACTGGCATTTAGGCCAGCTTAAACTTTCTATATTGGTATATTGATATTGGTTTGGCAGATTCGGACACCTTTTTCAAGTTTTCTGGTCCTGTGGTCTTTAGGGAAATTAGGGCTTGAATCATATTTAATCCTTGTGATGTGTGCTGGACATGAGATTTTGCAGATTACTTGGCAGTTCAGGACTTACTAGTTCATTTAGCGTTACACCACGGATAACGCTAGACAGACAAACTAGCTCTACATCTCATGAATCACCTGGCAAGTTCTGGCAGCTGGTTTGACAGTCAAATGCCAAACCAGCTGCCATAACTTTCCTTAAATTCACTCACTACCCGCCTAAAGGCGAACTATCCCACTCTTCACTCACTGAAAAATCTAGTTTATATCCCATTCTTGATTGAGAACAAACCTATCTTCCATGGATGCCCTCATGTTCTCTCCCCACCTTCCATATAACGAAATTTTCATCAGATGATTCCTATACCATTCATTCAGAACTTTATAGACCACTATTATATCACCCCCTATTTCTCTTGTTAACAAGAGTGTAATTCACATACTCGTAATCTGTCTTCATAATCTAAATCCCATAATCTGGATATAATATTTGTAGCTCTTCTTTGCACCCTTTCCACAGCTAGCCATTAGAACCAGGGAGGCCAAATCTTCACACAATAATCCAGATGCAGACTTTTAAACAGGCAAAATAACTTTCGTATCTTTTGCATGCCAAGGTTCTTTTCAATACCACCATTATCCTCTGAGTTATATTTGCAACTTTTGCTGTGTGACATTTGAACTTGAAATTCCCATTCACCATTATGCCAAATTCCCTAGCCCTCATCATTTTCTTATAGCATAACTCTGCTAATATGATATGTCGCTGGACATCTCATCATACCAAAGTGCATAACTTCACACTTACTACCATTAAAACAATAGCCATTTTTGTTTGTCCAAATTTCCAGCCTATTCAAATCATTTTGTAAGTGCTAAATAGCAGCAGCATCCCTGATTGTCCTGCTTATCTCTGCATGATCAGCAAATAATTGCACGTCTCATGTTTTACCCTTCCTGATACATCACTGTTCACATTAAATCTGGCAGATTCACACCCAGCATATACCATTTTATTATTATTATATATCTGCCTGTCAGCTGTCCACTGATTTCACTGATAAACAAGATGTTATATTCTAATCCCATATTCTCCAGTTTGTGCAACAGCCTTTCCTGTAGTATACTATCACCTTAGCAAAATCCATTTCCTTTATCCAACTCGGCCATAATTGTTATAAAATATGAACAAATTGCTAAAACATGACCTTCCTTTTTGTAAATCCATGCTGCTCTTTGCTGGGTATAGCTTGTATGTCTACCCATTTCTGTGTGCGAGTTCCTACCAACTTCTCTACAATCTTCACTATCACACTAGTGGTATTGAAATGTTTAAAACATCAGTTTTTGACCCATCCTTTTACAATGGAACTATCATGCATTCAGTTATACAAAATGTGAAAGGTCTAGCCAATCCGGTTGAACATATTTAGCAAACATTCTGATATTCCATCTGTCCCTACTTACAAATTATCATTCAGGTTATGCAATCTCATTTTCATTCAACTCTAACTCTTCATCCAGTCTAGCAGTAGTACTTTACCATGTTACATATACAGAAAATCACCTGGAGAAGATAAGCTAGGTTCAGAACTATATAAATATGCAGGAACAAGATTCAAAGAAAGACTTATTATTTTTAAATAAAATTTACTCAACTGGTATCCCCCCAATAGAATGGAAAAAAGCAATTGTGATTCCTATTTTTAAGAAAGGTAATAGAGATGACTAAGAACTATAGAGGTATCAGTATACTAAATTCCTGTTTAAAAATATACAAAATATATAGCAGAATCTTAAATAACAAACTAATGAAATATTCCGAAAACTTTATTCTAGAGGTACAGAATGGATTTAGAAAAGGACGATCATGTATTGACCCAGCCTTTTGCCTAAAATTAATAATAGAGAAAAGAGAATATAATTTAGAAACACATATTGCATTTATTGACTTTGAAAAAGCATTTGACAAAGTTAAAAGAAACATATTAAAAGAAAGACAAATACCAAATAATATCCTAAAAGCTATCACAAGTATATATGAAAATAATCAAATACAAATAAGATTAAATCACGAGCTATCATATACAAGAGAGATAAACCAAGGGGTTCGACAGGGATGTCCCGTCTCAGCAACTCTTTTTAATATCTACTTATAATATCTACTTAAATGAAATAATAATAATAAAATGGAGTAAAAATTTATATCAAGGAATTAAACTTTCACCTACAGTTAACTTAAACACTCTCCTCTTTGCAGACGACCAAATAATAATTACAAATTCTGAAGATAACTTACAGAAAGCTATTTTAAATCTAAATGAGATATCCAAAGATTATGGTATGATAATATCAACGGAAAAATCAAAAACTATGGCCTTTAAAGGACAAGATCCAGCAAGAACTAAAATAGTAATAGATAACAAGATCTCTTAGAACAGGTGAATTCATTTAATTACCTAGGATGTATGATCATATATGAAAATGAAAAAGATATAAACGTAAAAATTGCAAAATATTTAAAAATAACAGGTGTAATTAACTATATTTAAACCAAACCTAGTTCAAAAACAAACCGGGCTAAAAGTATACAATACATTAGCCTTACCGGTCTTAATGTATGGAAGCAAAATCTGGACAATAAAACAAAAAACATTAACAATAGCAGAAATGAAGTTTATGAGAAAAACTGCAAAGTACCCTATTTGATCACAAAAGAAACGAAGATATTAAAGTACAAGCCATTAGGAAAAAGAAAACCAGGACGTCCTCTTAAACGATTCAACGATGACTTCTAAGGCCAGAACAGGCCATGCTAGGCCTTGATTGATACGTATGATGATGATGATCATGATGACATATACCTAGTTAAATCAACATCCTTGATACGTATGATGACATATACCTAGTTAAATCAACATTTATCTTAGCATCTCATTAGCTTCTGACATTAGAGCACCATATGCCTTCAGTAAAGTTATTCTTCCACTTTCATTCCTTTTTTTTTTTTTTTTTGCTTTCGGCATAACGATAGAATTCTTTTGCGTTGCCTTAGCCTGTACTGCATAGCCAATTTATTTTCATGCTTCGATTTAGCTTTCTGCACTAGTTACTTTTCTAGCAAACGCTTTATATATTTCATAACGCCTCTATATCTTATTCTTGCGATATTCTTTTCACATCTTAATATTACTGCCCTTCCTTAACTCGATATTGTCGTATCTGGGTAGCAAATCTACAATTTTTACTCTCATATTTCTTTCTCCCTTCTTCCAATAGACCTTTCACATCCTGTCTCATAGTATGTTTGTCGCCACTTTAATTCTTAGTTCCTGCAAGAACTGCCATCTCTTTTGAATTTCTGTTTTTCGATTAGGTTTTACATAACTTTAATTTTCATCTCATTTCAAATGAAATGCTGATTCTTGTTATTGAAAAAGTATGAATGCAAAATTTATACACAGGATGTTTCATATTAAAGAATCCATTTTCAGAGCAATCTAGAGAAGCGTTTACTTTAACAGTAAACGATACTGGTAAAGTAGGCAAGCTTGTATACACTACCGGATCGGGATGGGGAGGAGTAATAAAAAAAAGTTTAAAAGTTGCCGATAAAGGAGATATGATGCTGTGAGCGGGATAAAATTACAGTAACTCTGTTTCAGTAGTGATTGTTATAAAGTAAACTGAGGTGATTATTGAAATGTGGGCTTTGAAAAAAGCATTAAATTTTGATGAGAAGCACTAATCAGGAAAGGCATTCAGTGTGAAGTGCAATTTCCATTGCTGTTTGTGGATAGCATGCTACTGTGTTAGTCCAGAACTTGATTGCTTTATGTGCAGACAGTTGGCTTGATAGCGCTACTGTTTTAATGATCCATGGCAAGGGTCCCCTTCGAAAAAATCTTTAGATCCGTTCGAACTAAAAAAACAAGAGAAAAGAAGGCATTTAGAGTACTGATATCATTATTATTAGTAGAAGTTAAAGGTATTACATAAAATCAGTGGCATATTTAGGTATAGGCCCGGGTCTAGAGTGGCAAATTTTGAGTGGGCGGCGGAAATTTCCAGGCTCTCATTTTTGTAATTATAACATGTTCCTTATATGCCGCATCTACTCACAAATAGAGAAATATTTTTCTTTTCCTCATTGTAAGTTTAGTCTGCAAGCATATTGGCATGTAATCAGATTCTGCATAACTATACAGACCGAGACACGTGCACGGAAAGCTATGTATTGTCGGTAATTTGACACAAAGGCAATAGAGATCGCAATCGGGAGAGGTTGATGCTAATTAATTTTGTTTCGGTATTATTCTTACTAACTGTAACAACTTTTCCTATTTTATTATTTCGAATACAAATTAAGATTGTTAATTGTTGCCCTTTCTTCATCTCTTTAGTTTAGTATCCAGATATCTTTGTGGCAGCTAAGATGTACTAAGTCGGAAATTATTTTTAGAGTTTTCAGTGCCCTTGTCATATGTTGTCATCAGAGTGGAGATAATACTGTTATATTGTTTTGCTTTTAAAAAGTTATAAATTGTGTAAATCATTCCAATACTTCCTTGTGTTTTAAATTACTATTTAAATTTTAAAAATGAGTGACGGTAGAAAGTGACTAAGTGGTAGTGAATACAAGAAGAGGAGAAAAGAAAACAAAGCGAAAATTAACGAAGTAGTATCAAAGACAAGAAAACTGGACAGTTTTTTTGCGTCGGTATCTGCTAATAGTAATCCTGATTTGGAAAAAGAACAATAAGTGGTTGAGGAGATGGAAATTGGATCTGTTTCACATGAAGTGCCTACAACAAATCCAAACAATTTGGCAGCACAGGTGATAGTGAGTAATGACCCATCTGAGTGGATTCTAATGTTGGCGTCACGAGTACATGCGATATACTGGCGTGATGTAACACGCGAGTATATCGCAGTTAACGGGTTTCCACAAAATTTACAGTGATCTTTCAAAATCACAACGAGCTTATCCTGACAAAGTAAGACATGTTTCTAAGAAACTCATTGAGAGGAATCTGATTAATGGCAAAAAAAAATGAGATTTTCGTGTTTATTCTTCTAGTACCCCTCCATCCTCCCCCTTCCTCTTCCCCCACCTCCACCAAAAAGGCGCCTTGTCGCCTTTTTGGTGGAGGGGGAGCTAACGATAGTCACTTTCTCAGTGGATTTAATGACTGGAAAAAAATGCAGAAGCACGAGTGAGTCCTCACGAGAAAGCAATTAGTCATATGAACTGTCTGATAGCTCTGAAACAAAGAGCAAACTTGCAGGTAGAATTGACTTACAAATAACTCAGCAACTGGAAGAAGAAATTAAGTACTGGAAGGTAGTGTTAAAATGAGTTGTTGCAGTTGTGAAAGCATTGGCATTAGAGGACTTGCTTTGAGGGGAAAGGATGGCATTTTTGGTCCTGCAGAGCGTTTCATGCATTTCATTCCTAACGTCAGTCACAAATCTGAAGAGTTAAAAGAGGCAGTTTTGACTTCACTAAACGAGCTTGGAATTGATGTAGATAATGCTTGTAACATGTTAGGCAAGTACACAGGACTGCAAGCAAGAATTCTTGAAATAAATCCATTGGCAGAATTCACACCGTGTGCTGGACATTCTCTGTCTTTAATTGGTACTTGCGCTGCCGAATCCTATCGGTACTCTTCCGCATTTTTTGATGTCCTTCAGAAACTGTTCGTATTTTTCACATCTTAACACATTGGTGGAGCGTTCTAAGAAAGCACCTGGACACTTCTGCAAAAGTAATGCAACGTCCTTCGCCTACTGGTTGGTCAGCTCGTGATGAAGCCTGTCGGAGTATTCGTGAGAGATGGAAGGAAATAATTTCCACTTTGTCCAAAATTGAAAATGACATCACCCATAAGAAAGTTACGCGATGTAAAGCAAGTGGGATTCTACAGCAACTTCAGTCACTGGAGGTTGGGATCATGACCTGCCTATGTGGTGATATTCTCGCAAGAATGAATGTCACAAGCAAGAAATTACAAAGTGTAAACATTAATATAGGAATTTTACTCTTGAGAGACATTTGTGACATTAAATTAAGAATTACAGACATATTAACACAAGAATATTTTAATGTTTGCCAAATATTTGCTAAGTTTCAGATTGAAATATTGACAAACATTAAAATATTCTTGTGTTAATGTCTATAATTCCTAATTGATATAGGACTGTGTGTGAACTATACGGGTGCCTAGAAGTATATTTCAAAGAACAAGAGTTACTCTATGAATCCTATGAAGAACAGGGTAAGAAACTTAGTGTAGTTGACTTGTATGAAGAAGAGAAAAAGAAGAAAAAAGCCACCAGGTTTTTTTGACAACAGCACAGATGAAAGTAACGAAAATGAAGACGAGTACAATCCATCAGTCAGTTTTAAAACTAATACTTATGACACAATTTTGCACAATCTCTCATTCGAAATGAAGCGAAAAAATGTGACGTATGAATACCTCTCGAAGGAGTTCCGGTTTCTCACAACAATGTATGTGATATGTGAAAAAGGACGTCATAAAAGCGGAAAAAAATTCAAGAACACTTTTCGATTATATTAATTTCGATTTCGATTTATATTAAACCTGAATTTGTAAACGAATGTCTGCACTTCAGAGCGCACCTGAAACAACTGGTCTAGAAATAAATACATTCCTACAACTTGCACAGAAAATTCGACAGGAAGCCCTACAGTGTATATATATATATATCCCAATGTGGTCACTGCTGTTACGATTTTTCTGTGTAAGATGGCAACAAATTGCTCAGCTGAACGATCTTTTCCGCCCTCAAAAGGTTGAAGGACTACCATAGAACAACTATGACAGAAGAAAAGCTCACCAACTTGGCAGTTCTACAAATTGAGTACGATATTACAAGGGCACTGAAATACGAGGACGTAATAAATACATTCGCCGAGCGAGCGGCAAGACGTAGAATATTCTAGGACACTTTGGGTGAGTCATAATATATATTTGAGTCTCGGGTCTGGGTTAGTCCCGAGGGGATGGAAAGAGGGGAAAATAGTTCCACTGCATAAAGGTGGTTCCAAGACTGCTGTTGTAAATTACCGACCGATTAGCATATCAGGAATCATTGTCAAAGTCTTAGAGAAATTAGTCAAGAAAAGAATACAGGATTGGATAGATGAAAATGGGATATTGTATGGGGGACAACATGGTTTTGTGAAGGGTAGATCATGTCTCAGTAACTTGCTCACGTTTTATAACAGTGACGGCTGAACTGGATAGGGGTAATGGGTTAACAGTAATACAACTGGACCTTGCCAAGGCTTTTGATGGGATACCACATAGAACCCTAATCAGTAAACTGGAGCAGATGGGGATAGATATAGGGTTGGTGAGATGGATAGGAGGGTGGTTGAAGGAGAGATACCAGAGAGTGGTTTATTCACGAGTGGAGTCTAAAAGATGGCTTGTGACTAGTGGAGTGCCACAGGACTCTGTTCTTGGACCACTGCTTTTCAATTTGTTCATCAATGATGTAGGAAAGGATTTGAGAGGAAGTGTTCACTTGTTTGCTGATGATGCAAAGTTGGATAGAACAATTATGAGTGCACAGGATCTCAAAATTTTACAGGGTGATTTGGATAGTTTGAAGGACTGCGCTAGGAAAAATGGATGTCAATTTAATGTGCCAAAGTGTAAGGTTATGCGCTTTGGGGTGAAAAGAATAGCAGCAGTATATCGCATTGGTGGAACCATACTCCAGGAGATTGATGAGGCCAGGGATTTGGGAGTTTTGGTGGATAGGGAATTGAAGTTTAGGGGCACATTGCAAAAGTGACTAGAACAGCTCACCAAATCACTTGGCTTCTGAAAATACTTTAACACGCAGAGACAAACAAGTTGTTGTTCCTCTATATCGAGCCTTTATAAGACCTATCTGGATTACTGTGCCCAGTTATGGGCACAGAGTTTCTTCCTGATGGGGAAGAAGTGAAGAGGATCCAGAGACGAGTGACCAAGATGATAGCAGGTCTGTGGAATGAACCTTATGAGAATAGGTTGAATGTTTGTGGGTTGCAGAAATTGGTCGATACGCGAAGAAGGGGTGATATGATTAAGACATTCAAATTACTGAAGGGGTTCTATAAGATTGATCCAGAAGATATTTTTGAAAATATGACTGGTGGTGGGAGGACTAGGGCCATGAATGGAAGCTGGGCAAGAGCATGGTTGACAAGGGTGTTAGAGCTAGGTTTTTTACTTGGAGAGTAGTGAATGAGTGGAATAAGCTTCCAGAGTCTGTTGTGGGTGCTACCACCGTGAATGAGTCCAAGGCAAGGTATGATAGATACTGTGTGAATGTCGAATAGTTGTTGTTGACATGATGTTAGGGGCCTCCCTCGATGAGTCTGTCGACTCCTTGGAGTTGCCCGGAACAATAATAATAATAATAATAATAATAATATATTATGAATTAAGATATAAATAGGTTATGCATGTAATCAACGTATTCATTAAATATGAGGAGCAGGCCTGGGGGGAAATACCTAAATACGCCACTGCATAAAATAATAATAAGAAGAAGAAAATCATTTTTCTGTGATTATTTTGGCGTTCTTTTAGACCCAAAAGCGTTGTCGTCTGCATAATGCTGCTTCTGTTCACAACATGGGTTTCCAAGTTAAGGGCCGCAGTATACAAGCCCCACACCTGAACCAATATGCAGTGGCGCAAACGGCGTCTACGATAAGACGTGGAAGCTTGAAAAATTGTGTTATGATATGACGAATCACACTGCACCCTATACCGAGCAGATGGACTAATGTGGGTGTGGTGCATGTTCGGTGACGTCTCTTACCCGAGTCCGTAACGCAATCTATGAAATTAGGAGGTGATGATGTATTAGTATGATCCTGTTTTTTCTGGTTTGACCTCACACCTCTGTTCGTCGTGTCGCCAACATTGAATTCCGAAAGGTATCTGAACATTCTACACAATGCAAAGCTTCTTAGTTTGGGACTTTTCTATGTAACTGACCATTGTCTCTTTCAGGAAGACAATGTAACATGTCAATTCTACTGAGAAGTTAGTAGACATGAATGTTAGCATGTGGAGACCAATAAACTGTTAGTCACTACATTTTATTGATCTCCAATAAAATGTGGGCTCTTCCATAGAATCCTGAACTCAACCCTATTGACAATCTGTCGGATGAATTGGATCATCGATGAGGTCAAGTGACCTGTGCCCCACAATTGCCCAGGATCTCATTACATGCCCTACAGGAAGAATGGTCCAAAATTCCCATTGATCGCTATCGTACGTTATCTTGTGGAAAGTGTGCTCCATTGGCTTACTGCAGTTATTGCAGCAAAAGGAGGTTCCACATCTTATTATGGTTTCTGCTACAGTTTTTTGTTCTTCACACTATGGTGTCCGCTCACCTCTTTCCAACAGTGTAGTTCCTTAATGCAAATGCTGTTTAAGTTGATTTTCGGTGATATTGCTTCGACACTGATTTTGGTATCTTATTCTCTTCACATGTTATTGACAATATTGTGTATAGTCAACTTAGCAGGTGCAGTTATTGCGATGCATAGGTAATATGATGAGAGCATTATGCATCTTTCATTCTAACACTGCAGTTCAACTTACGTATGCGCACTCACACATTTCTCCTAACGACAATTATTAATGATTACGATAAACTAGTTCTTCATTTGAAGCTTTAGAAGCAGAACATAAGAATCTAATATTCCACCTGCGATTAGATTTGAATTTGGTGTACAGTAAAGTGTATATGTTTTCAACAACAGACTAAACATTGTCATCTAAGTTTCGAATTGCTAGCTAATCTTCATTTACTTAGTAACCTTGCTGGTAAGTGTCCCAATGGGTACTGGTTTGGAGGGTGAGGATCCAACACTTAATAAGAATACCAAATCAGTTTTCTGCATTTTGAGGAAGACAAGAGGAAAAATATAAATTATCATAAAAACACCTAGAGATACTGTCAGTTCTAACAATCACACAGGAGGAAACCGTGCACATAGCCATGAATAAACTGTTTTCTTGAATTGTTTCGAGATGATAATTAAAACGCTGATATCAAGTATGTTAAGTGATCTAAATATCATTTATATTTAGTGCTTGGATTTCATTCAAAACTGCATGTGAATAAATGATTGTGCCAGATTCTTCAATTACAAGCGACAAAGTTTTCTTTAAGATATGGAAAAAAGTATTTGTCCAATTCCACATGATAATGTCTGCTGGAAGACTAGGAAGCCAGCCCTCATTTCTTTTCTCTGTTAGAAATGAAATGTATGGAAAACTGCATGAACAAGGAATTCTGTTGACCCGTACATGTTTTTAAAATGGATTACTTATTTGAATTGATTAAAGGAAACTGAGGTATTATGAATTAAGAGGTTTACAGCTCAGTGGAAGTAGCGTGTGCATCCACGGAGCTAGGCTGCCCAAAGAATGTGACATACATTTTTTTTTCTCGTCGCCGTCTAGAGGAACGTTTTCTGAGCTTTTTTTTTTATAGCGATTCCCGAGCTAGTCGATCACTGGCACCCTCTTTCAAGGATGTTGCGTATACTTAGTATTAGTCTTGGGCCAACGATTTCGGACACTACGCTATATAGGGAAATAAAAGGCATTAGCGGATTTCTTTTTATTTATTTTAGCGAACAGTTTTAATGCGCCAATGAAAGGAATTGTAATGAAGAAAAAGGAGTCCATGTAATGAATGCCGAGATTTGGCTATGACATAAATGAATTACAAAGTAGCACATATTGGTGTCTGGATATCCATTAAGGAAGAATTAGTTGAGTAGAAATTCGATTTTTTTTTCTGTCTGTCCCCATCTTATTAAGAAGGATACTCTATCTCCCTCGATGGCATAAGCTCACCTAACTTACCTTTTGTCCAGTGATCTTGGAAGTTGGTTTAAGAACAGAAGCACTAAGGGCATTTTGTCCAGAAATAATATATTTACATCTCATCATTAAACATCTTTGGAAGCCTGGATTCTCTCTCTCTCTCTCTCTTCTCTTTCTCTCTCTCCCTTTCTCCCCTCCCCAGAAAGGTCCCAGAGATGAAGTTTGAAAGACTTTTCAAGCACTGCTTTCAGTCTAATTTCTTAAAATGGAACTGTTGTATGAATAAGTTGTTATGAATAATTTGTTAAGAAGAATAATATAATTTTTTAAAAAAAATAATTTTTGAAAACATTATCAGTGAATTTGCTTAAGAGAAGGCTTTTTGGGTTGTGCCTAATATATAAATTTCCTGACATTTCTGATATCTATTACCGATTGTTAACGTAAAATTTGTTTGCACACAAGAGGATCATCTTCGATTTTCTAATGATAAAACTTCTTTGGATTTTTACAGTTCAAATGATATTTCCAAAAATAAACGAGAAATTAACTGTAATGAAAATAATCAATATCATTTTTCTCTCTCTCTCACTCCCTCACACCCACTTACCCCCCCCCCCCCCACACACACACACAATGTTGTGGAACATAGTGCACATTTGTACCTCAGGCAAGGGTCAAGAGAATAACCCACTGATGCTCTTTCAGAATGGTAGAGGAAGCGGATGTAGCACGTAAGGAACAATTAGTAATTATTACTTTTCCAGAGAATAGCTGAAGATCGAATGAAAAAGGAAGAGAAGATGAAGAAGATGCTGGTCTAAGGTTTATGCCTTAGACCAGTGATGGCGAACCTATGGCACGCGTGTCAGCACTGACACACTTGAGGGTTTCAGGTGACACACCTTGGATGTTGAAAAATATTGGTATTCTGATGAAAAAACTGCGATAAATCGTGTAAGATCGCTCTCAGTTAAGGTGAAGGTAGGTTTGTTCATTGAAAGAACTTTCTACCAGTAGTCAGCAACAGAAAAGTCATTAAATGTAATGTAAGTTTGTAATTTCAGTTTATTAAATTAATTGTATAATATGAATTCATAGATTTTATATCAATGTCCTATTAAATAAATAGCCTAATATGATATGTATAAGTCACCATCTATGATTATGTAGTTACATTTATAATGCATGTATGCAAGTGGCACATCAACAACGTCAATATTTAAAAAAAAAAAAAAAAAAGTTTGACACACCTGGGTAAAAAGGTTCGCCATCACTGCCTTAGACTCTGAACGAATATAAAGCTGCTGTTGTTCATGTTTGTATAGCTCTCTCTCTCTCTCTCTCTCTCTCTTACACACGCACACACTAGTATGTGAAAAAAACAGCCGTTAATAATTTTTCTCCGGACAGAATTTAAAAAAAAATATAATAACCCTTTTTATTTCCTATGGTAAGTGAAGCCGTTTTAACCCTATGTAAATTTAGGAGATTTGAGGGGACAGTTCAATAACCACTGGTAACTTAGTAGAGATAACTGGCAACAGGATTATCACTAATTATAAATGGCATTTGGTGAAAAGAGACAGACAAGTGCTGATTGTCGTCCCTTACCCAATAATATATTAACGTCTGAATAGTGTGGATTCTACGATCATTTTTTTTTTTTTTACTTTTACGGCACGAAAAACAGGAGTTTGCTTGTGAAAAAAAAAAAAAAAACTGCTTTCCCATTCCCGAGATCGACTAACTAGGTATTCGTAAAAGAAAGGCATTACAAAATATTTCCTTTAGTCGGGGAAACAGACCTAAGAATGGTCCATCTTACATTTGTCTAGTCCAATGGATGCCATGCCCACATGGCTACAAAGAAATTTTATGAACTGCCATAAATAGGAAAAAAGTTTTCTAATTTGGATAGATAAAGAATTTGTGCAGTGTATTAGTTTGACAGGTGAAAAACAACGTGAATATAAAATTTATAATAAATACGTTAATGCTGTTTATTCCCCCAGAGCAAGAAGGCGAAGTTATGTAAGCTCTATGTAACCTTTGAAGATTGGGAGGGCAGTGCAATTTCAACTGACAGCTTTAGCAGGTTGAAGACTATTACTAATAAGAAACGGAAGCCGGTAAAGATAACGGCTGACGAGTGCCGCCATCTCGTGGTCCATAATTCTCTCAGTATATTTGTTGTCTAAAATATTGTGGTTTTTACGGTAAATTTTCTTGATTTTAAGGGACGAAAAACCCAGTTTCTGAGAGAAAAAAAAACATTTTACATAAGTAGCCATTGAACATTTTATTGTATGTATCTGTATAAATTCTACTTATGTAAAATTCGAGTTACGTAAAGGTTTACGGAACGTATTACTACGTAACTCGGGGTGTAATTGTATTATTAATTTCTATGGATGCGATACATGTGTTGGTGCCAGTAATGGATAGGTGAAAATGAAGAAGCAAGAAGATAATATTTAAATCAGGATCTGGATACTACTGAAAGTAAAGTAATATGAATTGAGATTTTTTTATTATTATTTTTTTTTATGAGGAAAGGGCGCATATTTTCTTCAAAAGAAAAAACTGGTGCAAAGAAAAGACCACTATCCGAAGATTCTTAGAAAATGTTCTTTAGATTATTGATATAAGTGGAAGCATGTGCAAAAGACCCGAGTAAAAGAACATTAGCAAGTGAAGGCGTACAATGCGTTCAACTGGACAACAGGATGAGAGAAAGATGTAGAATTTTTTTTTTTTCAGACCTGAAAATACTTTCAGGTGCAAACTCGGCTTACTTGCTTGTTTGCATACTTGGGAAAAAGGATTAAAACCATGCTTATAAAATTGCTTGGTATATTTAACGTATAATATACCCAAGGTAAAAAACTTTTCTACATCTTTCTCTCATCCTGAGATTTTTATTTAATAAGGTAAAAGCACCTTGTGGCAACTCGTATAGGTAAAATTTACAAGCTTTGCATTACTTCAACCTTGGCAGCTTAGGTTCTGGCTCCCACTGACGAGACCTCAATAAAGGTCGAAACCGGTCCGGGTAGCGGCCCTTCCTTTAATGTATAGCAGCATACATGTCTGCAAGGAGGTGTGTTTTGCATTATGAGAGAAACTAAGGCAAGTGATCAGAGCTTACTCCACCTTTACCACGAGTTGCCTCAGACCTGAAAATACTTTCAGGAGCAAATTTCACTTACTTGCTTATTTGCTTACTTGGGAAAAATGATTAAAACCAAGCTTATAAAATTGCTTGGTATCTTTAACGTATAGTATACCCAAGGTAAAAAAATATCAATGCAATACAGCAGTGGAACTGAACAGAATGTTAGATCGTGTGCTACGACAATGTGCAAGAGAATTGACAGCTTGCGACGAATTTTTTTAATCTACATCTCAGATCTGACATGGCTGCAAGGGAGTGGAAAGAGGATAAGATATTTCATTGCATAAAGAGGAAGACATTTCCATCATATTAATTAAGGTAGGTCCTGCCTTAATAATTTATTCACATATTATATTAAAGCGACAGCAGTAATGGATAAAGGAAATAGCTAATGTGCTTAGTAAAGCCATTTGAGTGAATACCGCAATGAAAATTATTACAGAAGTGGGAGAAAATGGAAATAGATAAAATTCCACGAGACTGGTGGAATTTTTAGGAGTAGCATACAACGAGTCATCAGAGGGTTGGGTATGCTGCAGAATGATGGCGAATAAGAGTGAATAGCAAAAGTGCTTCAGAGCTCTCCACTAGGCCACTACTCTTCAATTTGCATATTAATCACATAGCAGATTTAATTGGAAATATTTAGTTACTTGCTGGTAATGCAAAACTACGGAGAGTAATAATTGATAAAGGTATGTAGATATCCTGCAAGATGATTTAAATAAATTAGTAATATGGGCGAAGCATAATGATTATCAATTTAGTGTTGCAAAATGAAAGGTAATGCACTTCATAATGAAAAGATTACATCTTTTGTAATATACTCGTATTGATGATACTGGATTACAGGAAATTGATCTGGCTAGGGATCTATGGGTCAGTGTAGTTAGAGGTTTGACATGGCTGCAAAAGTGCCTCAGAGTTTTAAAATAACTCAATGATTAGTTGGTTGTTGAAAAGCATTCTAAGATAAGATAACAAAGAAGGAGGAAGTTATTTTCCCTCTTTATAAGGCTATGTTTGCCACATGTTGACTACTATGCACAGATGTGTCACCTGGATTTCTTAGAGATCACTAAGTGGCGGATATGATTCAGAGACGAGTTACCAAGCTGATGAGAGGTTTGTAGAATTTGATTTTTTAACGATACTTGTGACATAATGATTAGAAATATATACATGTTAGCACAAGAATAATATTTAATTTGCCAAATATTTCGGTCTGAATATTATAGATCATCTTCAGTGGCTACATAGGAATAGTTTTTAAAAAACAAAGTGGAATATGAACAATTGATCATTCATACATTGAACGAGCCGCGTGATGTCATATCGCTAAGTATTAGAAGAGTAAACATTTTTAAAACATAATTAAAGATATTAATTCAAAAATTCATATAATGATCTTAAATAACATTAGAGTGATTAAAAAAAATTAATGTGTTATCCTGATTAAACTTTCTCAAATTTTTGATATAGATATACAGCCATTACGATTCAATCAGGATAACACATTAAATTTTATTTTATTTTATTTTTATTATTTATTTTTTTTTTTTTATCAGTATAGATGAAGTATAGATATCACTATAATGAAGCAGATTTCTGCAAATACAAGAGACCCAAATCAATTCTATGCTCAGCTGAACACAGTTAATCTCACTGCCCTTTCAGGGTGAGCTTAAAGCTCAATAATTCTCCACCCAAAGAACTTACCTTTTCAGATGGAGGGGAATATGAAAAGCATTTATACTTCACCCATCAAAACAGTATCGTTCTGCGCTCTGCGTATAAGGGAATAAAAGGCGTTAGCTGATTTTTTTTTTTTTTATCTCTCAGAAATAAGGTGCGTGAGCATACTAAAAATACATTGCTGTTTGAGCAGTATGGAAATGACGTAACGTGTAATGACAAGCTTAAACGAATATCGGTGTTAGATCGCAGTGCATTTGTTTCGTAATCTAAAGCGTTAATCGAACAATTCCAATTATTAACTATTCAATCAATGTTAAAACATAAGCTGTAGCCTTTAACATGTTGTACTGCATTTATATAATGTAAGCATTGTTATTATTTATAAACACAAACAAAATTTAATTTTTTCATTTTTTCCTAAGGGGTGCTGCAGTGTTCAGTGCTTATGTACGGGCCGCCACTGGTCTCCGAAAAAGCAGAATTTTCTTCAAGATTTTGGTTTCATTTCACAATAATTTTAGTTTTAGTTCACTATGTTGGTTCAGTGCTGCGTTATTTAAGTGTCTCTATGACGTTTATTAATAGTGTTGTTGGGTTTACACTATTAATTTTATTAGTAGTGTAAACATGTCGACATTCGTAGTGTTCTGTTAATTTTGTATAGCTATTAAATGGATATATCTCCAAGAAAGTGTTCAAAAAAATGCACTCTTTCTCAGCACACATCCATGATTCCAAGACAAATATTACAATTGATAATGAGTGTGGTGTTGGTTTGGATGCTGTTAATGCAATTTTAAAGAGGTTTCGGGATATAGGTGCCTTTTACTCCTGAGAAAAATGGAAAATGTGAGCAAAAAAGGAAAACTACACTTACTCAAGATCGTTTACTAGTTAAGAAAAGCAAAATGAATTTAAGATTATCTGCTGTAGATTTAAATAGAGACTTAGTGGCATAAATGTTTCTGACATGACAGTCTATCGAAGGTTGCTGGAATCAGGGAAGACATAGACCAAAAAAAGAAAAAAAAAACGTTGACGAAGGAAATGCAGAAAATGAGGCTCTAGTGGGCGAAAGTGTTAAAAGATTGGACTGTTGAGAATTGAAAGAAGGTCATATACTCAGATGAGAGCCATTTCTTTATTCAAGTAGAACATATACCTTATGTTCGCTATAGAACACTTCTCCTGCTCACCTTCAATAAGCTCCTAAACACCCAGATAAAAAGATTTTAAATTATTTTACACATAACAGTCTAGGATCATTTGTGCCTTGTGGCGATATGATGAAACGTGACCAGTAAATAAAAATATTGGAGGAAATTGTGATTCTACAGATCCATAAAAGATTCATCTTTAGACAGGATCTCGCTCTATGTCAAACTTCAAAGAAAGTGAGACAGTTCCTCAAAAATCGCAAAATTTAATTGCTTCAGTTGCCAGGTAATTCTCCTGATATTAGCCCACTAGAATATTAAATTGTGATACAAAGCATAACTTAATATAATCCATTATAAAAGTATGGTTTCGGGATGCAGAAGTACGAAAAGTGTGTCATACATTAGTAGAGTCCATGCCTATGCGAATTAATGAACTTATTATACAAAGATGAGTACTTATACATAATTAGGGAGATTTGGAGTTTAATTTTCGCTCTCAAAATTTGAATTTTGAAAAATTCAAATTTTTCTTAATAAACGTATGTTCGAATTAATTTGTTAGATACTCTACAACAACAACAACAACAACAACAGCTACTACTACTACTACTACCACCACTACTACTAATAATAATAATAAGAAGAGAAAGGTTGAACTTTTGCCTCAGTTTCAAGTTTGATAAGGATTAAACGACCTCTCCTACATCATATAGGGGAATAAAGGCGATACAGGAAGATAAGAAAAACTTAGGTTATTTATCATTTCATGACCAAAACATCTTTTGTCTTTCCCATTCCATATTTCATACGTGTAATCCATTTATTACGATCTGGTAAAATTGTTTCAATTTTTATCTTAAACAATTATCACTGATCCTTAAAAATGATCTATTCCCTTCATATCCATACCCTTTTGTTGTTCATATTTCTAGATTAGTATGATTTGTTTTAAATTATAGTTAGATGCAAGTCAGATTATGATTTCATTGACTTGATGTGTTAATTCCAGGATTGGCATAAATACATCATATCCATGGCCTTCTCATTCTGTAAATAAACTGGGTACTCTTTTTGGTTCTAACCAATACTTCTCTTTTCTTCATTTCTTAACACTTTTTAAAACCAAAGCTTTAGAATATTACTGATTTCATCTAATTGATATATCACTGAATGTGATATTAATCTCATTGTGAGCGATTGAGATATGATAGCATGTGGTTCATAATATCATATTTATTATAATTATTATTATTATTTGGCACCTCCATGGAGTCCAAAGACTCATCGAGGGAGAGTGTGCCAACAGCATCGAACGATTGATCCCCTTCCAACTACTAACCGCGACTATTTGTTTAAAACTTTTGCATAGCTATTAGTTACTAGATTTAATGTGTCTGTTTCGTTTTCGTTTTTATTTCATTTTCTTTCATTGACTTGAATTTATAATTGATTCACAAACTTTAATTGGGCACTCTACAGTGGGAAAGCCCAATATTCGATCTGGCGTTAGCAGATTTCAGAAATTTTTATGAATTTTTCAGACAAAATAGCCAAACTGACTTCGTTAGCTCTCTTTCAAAAAACAAAACATATTCCTTCTTTTACGTTTATGCTCCTGTTTCCGGGCTTTATTTGTCTCACTCAAACCAAAAATATACCTAATTTGATCTCACTCATGGCATCCACTAATTTTTTTATCTTTACTTATAAGTGCTATATGTTTAATATTCCAACTATCAATCTCTTTCCAATCCAGGTTGTTTATCATTTAACTTTTTTTTTTTTTTCATTTTTAGCTTTAGCTGCTGGCTGGCTAGAAATGCTTCAGGTCTTACCAGGGTCCCGTTGCTCAGGATATTCAGGATTTTTAATGATTTTTCATCCATCTGACTCACTTTGTTTTCCGAAAGGAAAACAAAGTGTGAACTTCACGCAGAAAAAAGTCGCAAAACAAAACCAACCACATTTAGGATCCTTAGTTGTCTAACGAGTCTTATATAACTTTTAGAGACTGAGTGACCAATTCAAGCTCAGTGGAAGTAGTGTTTGCTTCCTCAGTGCTAGGTCGTCTGAAGAAAGATCTATATTCAGTTGTAGTCGCTGACTAGAGGAACTTTTTCTACATCATCCTTTGTCAGGTTTCCTAGTTGGTTGAAATCTGGCAAGGACAAGCGAGATTATTCTTCCGGATACTCTGATATGTCATTCCCCAAACTGCAGAAAATCTCATGTAGAACCCATACTATTTCAGACAATAACATATCGTGTTATACCCCGAGGTGGTAACACTTGTTTGCCGTTCTCTTCACTGGACGCCATTCAATAGTGATAGTTTTGGGCCTGCTATCTCAGACTGGCTACTATGGAGAATGAGACAATTTATATTTAGCAATTTTAGCTATCTTAAGTATAAATTCTGGAAAATTCCCATACTACTCCTCTTAAACACTATTAATATAATTAACGGCTATTTTAGCCTGTTTTTGTTTAGGAGTGTCCCTTATATTTAATACATTGGTTAACATAACTCAAAAGGGGTATATATATATTTTAGGGCATTATGGGCGAGTATAGAAGGCAATTATGGCAGAATAAAAAATGTGAAAAATTATGTACATACCTTGTTTTTGGTTTAAAGATGCTTTCTAAATCCAAGCTCTTGTTGAAAGGTTGTATGTAAACGGGGGGGGGAGAGGGAAAGAACATGGGGATGTGCTTGAGACATGGGAAATAAGTTTGGGAACCCGGGTTACTATTAATAATATATATGTATTATTTTGTTATGGGGAGGGGGGAGGAAAAGAAGGGGAAGGGTATCCTTATGTGGAAACTGGGGCAAGGGTTTACGGGGTGTGGACCGTTTCGGTCATCGTCTGACCATCGTCGGAACTTTGTGGGAATGACTGTAGGGCTATGTCAAGGCTGCAAGATGTATCTGCCAAATTTGAGCATTTGTTGTCGCTAAATGGCCGGAGGCGTGGCTTAATTTCTATCAACGTCCACCGCCCCTACCTAATTTCCGAATGTTGGACGTTCCAAAACTTACAAATTAAGCCACGCCTCCGGCCATTTAGCGACAACAAACCCAAATTTGGCTGATACATCTTGCAGCCTTGACATAGCCCTACAGTCATTCCCACAAAGTTCCGACGATGACCGAAACGGACCACACCCCGTAAACCCTTGCCCCAGTTTCCACATAAGGATACCCTTCCCCTTCTTTTCCTCCCCCCCTCTCCCCACAACAAAAGAATATATATATATTATTATTATTATTAATAGTAACCCTGGTTCCCAAACTTATTTCCCGTGTCTCGAGCACATCCCCATGTTCTTTCCCTCTCCCCCCCCGTTTACATACAACCTTTCAACAAGAGCTTGGATTTAGAAGGCATCTTCAAACCAAAAACAAGGTATGTACATAAATTTTCCACATTTTTTATTCTGCCATAATTGCCTTCTATACTCGCCCATAATGCCCTAAAATATATATATACCCCTTTTGAGTTATGTTAGCCAATGTATTAAATACAAGGGACACTCCTAAACAAAAACAGGCTAAAATAGCCGTTAATTATATTAATTAGCTATCTTATTTGGGTTGCTATGTTGTCATTGCCACATCATTTTTCATCTTCTTCTTTACGCTAATTATTTAATTTTTTGATGTTGGTTGTGGTTAATATTTAATTCCACACTTATATGAGGTTTATCCATTATTGCACTTGTTATAAATCTCGTTATATTGTTTTCTACATTTAAAATCTCTTCAAAGTATGTTCTCCATCTTTGAGTAATTTATCTTCTTCTACTCCTAGCATCATTCCATTTCATCCCTTATTGTATTTTCTTACTTCCATTTTATTCAGGAGCATATTTTCTTGTCACGTTATATAGTTTATTCAGTCTAGCCCTACAACCCTCTGGGCGTCTTCTACCACACTATTCAATAAGTTATTCTATCGTCTTTTGCTAATATTTTATTAATTTATTAAGCTTTTCTTGACCGATTACAGAGTTAGTGATAGTCACGGGCCAGCTATTTCTGATTGGCTACCGGTAGTGGTATAGCTAGAGCTTTTGCCACCCGGGACGGTCCCTGAGTTTGCTTCCCCTCTCAATATACACGCCAAAAATACTACAAAAAGTCAAAACGACATACAGGGATATAAATTAAAACACTATGTTTATTTTTGAAGTAAAACTTTAATTTCAACATTCAAAAATGTTATTTTTCTTGCTTTTCTGTTAGCAAAATCATCGATGACATTGACGAAGTCTATTTCATAATAATGTAGGTAATTCTTATTAATTTTATTTAGAAAAACTCCTCTCACAACTAGCAACACTAACAGCAATTCTGAGGAAAATTCGCAGTAGTATTACAATATTTGGAAATGAGTTCTCGAGACTGTATTTTAGAATTAACTGCAAAAGTTCAAAAAGGTTCAAAGTGCCACCCGGGGCGGACCTTCCCCTCCGCCCCTCCCTAGTTATGCTTCTGGCTACTGGTGGAGACTGAACTGCCCACTCAGTCTCGAAAAGCTAGATAGGGTTAAATGGTGCCTTGCCTACTACCTGTAACGAAATAAAAAGGCGTTAGCTTATTGTTATTATATATAAAATACATAAGTTTATAAATATAATCACATCATGTACCTTATAAAATCACAAAATTTGTATCATTTATGCTTTTCACGCCACAAAATTCTTAATTAATTCACCCAAGTCTAAACTATCCATAATATCGTTTTCTATAGATCTTATAGACAAATCTGTTAAACGTTCTTGGTTACGTTCATCTTAAATAGTTTTTAATTATTTTGTGTTTCGAGAAACTTCTTTCCTCTGAAGCCACCGATAATGGTAGTGTTAGATAAATTCTTAAAACAACTGAGCTATTCTGAAACGTATCATGAAAATTGTTCTTATATACGAAGTTCAACAAATCGTGAGGGAACATATCGTTTTAAATGAAACATTGTAAAGTTTTGAGTTCCTCGAAAAGGACATTGCCATCAATTTACGATCATTTTCTTAATTTCAAGTGTAAATCTTTGTAATATTCTAAGATACTGTAGGCCCACAGATACGAGACCCTTTGACATTTTTGCGCATGTCAGAAGAAGGAGAATCTATTCCGATAATAGGGTAATCAATCCGTCTTGAGGGACGAGTTGTTTATTATTACACGTCGGGAAATTAACTTTTCTTTTATGAACATTGCAGTTTTTAAAGTGGTAACTATTTTGCTAGGATAACAGTTGGAAAATTTTACGTATAAAGCACGTGATTTTGCATATTGGTGGCTAATTCGTACATCAGCTTATTACTTTTTCCCCCTACAACATGAATTGCCTCTTCTTGGCAAGTTGCCAGACTAAGGTCTCAGATCTGTGGTCGGACAGTATCTTCCCCCTTCCATTGTTTCAATGCGTCGACATTACGGTTCATTATTCTTCTTCAACAACATAAACCTTTCAATTGAAAATTACAGCGTACTGTGTAATATCGAAAACAAGTATTTTAAAATTATCTTTTGCACTAGTTAGAGGTTCATCATTCTCTTCATAACCAAAGATTATTTTCTTCTTCGAATATCTGGAAAAACTGGTTCTACATCTAAAATATTTTCCCTGTTTGTCAAATCAATAACACAATCAAAATTTTGAACTATCTTATAATCTGTTACTTCTTTTGTAATTTGTTCAACACACTCAATAATTATTTGTACATTAACTTAAGAGTTTTGCATAAATTTATTGACGACATTAATTTTAGCTAAAATATCATGCCATATAATAGAATAAAGAAATTTAAACGACGTAATTTTTAAAACAAAATTATTAGCTTGCACTCTTGTTTCATATCTTGAGTTGTGTCTCCAGTTAGTTTCAAGAGGGCTTGATTATTCTTCTTCAACAACATAAACCTTTCAATTGAAGATTATAGAGTATTGTCGAATATCGAAAACAAGTATTTTAAAATTATCTTTTGCACTAGTTAGAGGTTCATCATTCTCTTCATAACCAAAGATTCTTTTCTTCTTCGAATATCTGGAAAAACTGGTTCTACATCCAAAATAAAATTAACGTGTATGTTAATTTTAAGCAGTTTCGCTTCTATACGGCTTTTTCATCTTGTATTTGACAACGGTTTTGAAGTTAAACTTTGAATATGCGAAATCGATATAGCTCATCGCTTACTATAAGTGGAGAAATAATTGTACAGTTTTTGGACAATGCAAAAAAAAAATCAACTATTTCAAAAGATACATTTGCCGCATCATAAACTACTAAATTCAATGAGTGTGTAGGACATGGAACAAAGAAAGCCTTAGAATTTGTTCCAATTTTTTATTGAAGCCCGTTATGTTTACTACGCACATTCGCCCCATTGTCTTATCCTTGGTCGCATAAATTAGAAATATTGAGATTCATAGATTTTATTTTATTTTTTTTATTTTTTATTATTATCCCATGGTATTATTACACCAGATCATAGAGGTCAAGTTCATGTATTTTATACAGCACCTTTTCTGGGTTGTTATAGAGTTCACATTTGGAAATATTCATACAGTTTAACAAATGCATTGGTGATGCTTCCTCGATGTTACAGATTTTGTAGGTGGGGAAGACTTTTATGCCATTGCTAAACTTGATTGGTCATGTGTGGCCGGTCTTGAGGCGAGAGATCATGGTAGTTGCACTGCGGTTAATCTTGGAGTTCATGGTAGGTCCTGGATTTTCTGCTGAGTACCAGTGGTGAATCATGTCCTGAAGAATTGTTATTTTTATGTTTTCTTTTTGGGTGGTTTTAAAAAGACAGAAATCTGTGGTATCACTCGATGTTGCGGCCATTTTTGCTATTTCATCTGCAGTTTCGTTTCCCTTTAATCCCACATGGGATGGGATCCATTGGAAGATTATTTCGGAATCCTTATGTAGTTTGTTTATGTTTTTTGCTATGTCTCAAGTATTTCTTGATGGCTAGTGCAGCAGTTCTTAATAGCTTGAAGGGCTGCTAAGGAATCTGTGAAAAATATAAACTCCTTCGGGTTTAGTTTGTCTAAATATTGCAGTGCTGTGTTAATGGCAATTAATTCTGCATGGTATGAGTTGCATCCAATACTGTTAGTTGTTGTTAGTTCTATATTATGGGAGCCATAGATCAGTACGTCATTCCCAGAATTGCCATTTGAATTTTTGGAGTCATCTGTGTAGATCTTTATTGAGTCTGGTCCATATTCCATTATTTTTGAAAGGGCTAATGATCTCAAGATTTCAGGGTTTGCTAGGCTTTTTTTCTCATATTTCCCTATTTCGGAGCCGACAACTGTATTTTTCCTGTCTTGATTTGGAGGAAATGCTGGGTAGTTGGCTATTTTATTTGGACAATCCAAGGGAATTTTATTTTCTATGATTTTATGCATTGCTGATTTTTTCTGTATCCTGTTTGTTGGTTTCCAGTTTTTAAAAAATTCACTTGTTCTATGATGTGCAAGGTTGGCTTTTTTTTCTACAAATTTGGTAAGATCTTCTTGCCACCTAATTTTTAAAGGAACAAGGTTGAATTCGAATTCTGCCATTTTTCCAGGAGTTGTATTCCTTAGTTCACATATGATTTTAGCTGCATTTTTCTGAATTTTTATAAGCTTGTCTAAACTGGTTTGTGATGTTTACATACAGATTGGTGAAGCATATTATGAGATGAATAATAAAGGGATATGTGACTTTTAAGGTTTTAGCATCAGCTCCCCACTCTTTACCTGAGATACTTTTCATGATATTTAGTCTTCTTTTTGCTCTGACTGTTGTTGATATGTTGATATTGTTGATATGTTTATTGAAGCTTAGCGATGGATCCAGAGTAACTCCAAGATATTTGGGGGTTTTCATTAAAAGTAATTAGTTGACTGTTTAGCTTAATCATTGGTCTCCACTTTCTGGGTTATTAATAGTAAAAACACAGATTTCTGATTTAGTTGGGTTAATTTTGATTATTTGGTTTTCACAGTATGTAGCTAAACTTTCAATGGTTTTCTTTATGTGACCTTCTGCTGTTTCTAGGTTGTTGTGAGCCGAGAATAGGACCAAATCATCAGCAAACAGCTGTTTTTTGTTTCTTTATTTATATTTTTATCTAAGTCATTTAAGTAGATGAAAAGAAGGAGTGGGCTCAAAATGCTACCTTGAGGGAGTCCTTGTCTTATTTTCACGTTATTGGAAAAGGTTCAGAGATTGTAAATGATATAAATAAATAAATCAGCTAACACCTTTTATTCCCTTATAGGAAATAGGCGAGGCCTTTATTACATGTTCCATGGGATTTCCCCTCCGTTTCTGCCATGCACCAAAAAAAAAAAAAATCTTCAATGAGAATTCGAGAAAACTCCATTAATAATTGTTATGACTCTATCATCTAACTTCTTCTATTATGATCACTATCAGCTAATTTTGAAGCCCATTGACTTTTAGTGTATTCTTATAAGGGAGCATTCCATAGACTTGCTACAATCTTTGCCACTCGCCTCTGGAATCTAGGTGACCAGATCTGGCCTTATAAAGGGAAAGAATAACCTCCTTTTTCTGTGTCAACAACCACTTATTCTGATGTGCTGTTTTGTCCAACATGTCCTCTAAACGTGAATTCCCTGTTCACAATCACCTGAAGTTCCTCGTCTCAGTTTCTTACAGTTCATCAATATAGTACATAGTTTGTTAAAGATACCAAGCTGTTTTAAAAATAAACCTGCTTTTTTACTCCATTTCACAAGTAAGCAAACAGACAAGTCAGGCAAGTTTGCACCCAAGGGTTGCAAGTCTAGCTGACCCTGCAGGTAGTGCAAGTCAAGGCAACTCGTGGTAAAGGTAGATTAAGCTCTGATCACTATTCTTAATATTTACCCTTCAGAAAAAAAAACAGCTAGCGCCATTTCATTCCCGTATACAGGGAGTAGGCGAGGCCACTTAGCCCTATCTAACTTTTGGAGACTGAGTGGGCAGTTCAATCTCCACTGGTACCAATCAGAGACAGATGGCCCAAGGTTATCACTAATTAAGCGGTACACGGTGAAGAGAGACGGCTCAAATGTGCCGCCATCTCGTGGTCCCTAACCCTAACACGATATATTTAATGTCTGAAATAATGTGGGTTCTACGGTCGATTTTCTTGAGTTTACGGGACGAAAAACCCGAGTATCCGGGAGGAAAAACCCGCTTGCCCGTGCCTGAGATCGACTAACTCTGGAACCGATTGAAAAAAGGCTTAGAAAAATTTCCTCTAGTCGCCGACTAGACTCGAAACCAAGTCTTCCTTCGTGCAGCCAAGCGCCAGTGTATGCAAACGCCACATCCACTGAGCTACACAGGCTTCTTTTACCCTTAGGGTAAATATTAATATTTACTTATCTGATCACTATTCTTAATATTTACCCTTAGGGTAAATATTAAGAATAGTGATCAGAGCTTATGCTACCTTTACCACGAGTTGCCTTGACTTGCACTACCTGCAGGGTCAGCTAGACTTGCAATACTTGCGGGTGCAAACTTGACTGACTTGTCGGTTTGCTTACTTGGAAAATGGAGTAAAAAAAAAAAAACAGGTTTATATTTAAAATAGCTTGGTATCTTTAACATATATTATACCCAAGGTAAAAAACTCTCTACATAGTACATAATTTGTTTTATCTTCTTGGAGATTAAAGAAGCTTTCACAATTCTAGATATCTTGGAATATTTCAATTAAACATGACAGTATTATATATATGGAATATTTCATGCCTTTTCAGCAAAAAAACTTAAGGATTAAGTGACTCCGTAGCGCAATTGGAAGAACGACGGTACATTGCGCCCTTCCATTGGAATAGGCCTAAGTTCGATTCTCGCCGCGACGGGAGGAATCTTTATCTGGTCGATTTCAATCGAAGGTGAGTTAGCCGATCTCATACGGAGGTAGCAGGGTTTTTTCTCCCGGAAACTCGGGTTTTTCATCCCGCATACAGACAAATTGGCCTTTCAGAACACACGCAATTTACAGACAAAAAATACTAGTTGTGGTGGTGGAGGTGGGCGGTAGATGGCGTTGATGGAGAGGATTCGTAGTAGAGGTTGGATGTAGTGGTTGAGACAGTTATAAGTGTCCTCCCACGATGAGTCTTCGGACTCCTTGGAGTTTTTAGGAATAATAATAATAATAAAACTTTTGCCTTATGCTGGAATATAAAGATTAAATTGAGAAATTACTGAGAAATATCCATATTCCACGTGTGGTGTCGCATGATATACAATCAGCCAACCATGTCTTAGTATTTAGTAGTATGATAACCTCTTGCATATGATTGGACCGTGTGATCACATTGCTACAATTGTGGTCTTTTTGAACCTTTGATTTTGTGTTATGATCGTATATTTGTTGTCTTTTTTTATATAAATTTATTTTAACTTTGTGGTAATTATGATTAAACTTCTACAAAGTAAAGTGTTCGCTTGTTGACCTAAATATATTGTTTGTGTCAATTGTGTACTATTTTACACATATTTCTGTTGTATTGTCGCTGTATATTAGAGAAATGGACAATCCGACCTTGTTGTGGTAGGTTTAAATATCTTAAAAGAAAATATGTTGACTATTCATTGCTCGGAATAAGAAGCTTCTATAACACACATGCAGAATTAGTGTAAAAAGGCTATTAGAAAGCATGAAATTAGTATCCATATATATGTATCCCTCGATGTTACCGCGTATATCAATCGCGTTAATCAAATCTAATAATCAATGGTAAAAATTACAATTCGTCCATGATCGACTACTGTATTAATAATTGGTTTTATATGTACTCTTTTAGGAAAGATAAAAATGAATGCAAAGTAAATGTTTAATAAATATTTGTACCTACATTATTTATTGCAATTTTTTTATCAAAAGAAGTTATCAAGAGTCGTTTGAACAGTTTTAGTTTTTTTCTTATCGGCATAAATTCTACGATAACAAGCAAAATGACTCTCAAGACCTCTGCAAACAAGCAATAAAACACAAAGAAAAAACACCGCAAATATAATACATGATGGTACAAATTAAGTGGATATTGAATCCAACATTATTTCATAGCCGAATATAAAAACTATATTGAATCCAACATTATTTCATAGCCGAATATAAAAACTACAAGAGTTTCGTGCCGAATATATAGAAACCAAGCCCATTCGGCGGATGCAAGCATAAGCAACCTTATGGGCAGCTTGTAGTAAAGGTGGAGTAAGCTTCAGATCACACTTTCCTTAGTATTTTCCATAATGTAAAGCACATCTCCTAGAGGACATGTATGATAAATAAGCCTTTGGCTCTCTATTTCAGTAATACATGATGGTTTATTTATTTTCAGTTACAATCTAGAAATTATTGAACAAAGAATAAAAAAAAACAACAACTAAACCATACTATACTGACATCAAAGGTCGTGGTATCTCTCAGATACAATTTACTGTCAGATATCACAAACCTTTACATAACATGTGTTAAACCAAACTGACAGCAAACAACAGTGCGGAATATCACTCGTAACATATGAATGCACAACTACTCATGACCTCCAAGCTATACACTGAATTGCATAAGAAAATTTACATTAAACATTTTGCATGTATCTGTCAGATCAGCTGTGAGTTCCACAGGGTAAAAAGTGCGTTAATCAAAACTCTTGCTGCATATATCAAGGGATTGCCGCAATTAATTTTGATGCGTTAAGCAAGGAATACCTCTAGTTGGGCATTTAGAAGGTCCGAAGATATGAATATGCTGCATTACTGTAATCAGGTTTTTTTTTTTTGTATGTGTGTGTGTGTGTTGAGGGGCGATTCGCACAAATGTCAGAAGATACTGAGGATAAAACATGATTACCTATAATTATCTTCTACATGTAATGATTTTAGCATGCTGCCCTGAAAGCGCTATAAGAAAGAGCTATATGCATATTTTTTCTTTTTAATTTTCCATATTATATACGGGATGCTGTACTTAATGTGAATCACTAAAGAGAAGTACGGGGTATTTCAAAAAGAATGACCCGATTTCAAATAATTATATTTAATAATGAAAATGTGGTACAGTTACAAAATAAATTACCAAGTATGAAGTAAGGCCTAAAGTTTCACTCACCATAATTACAAATGCTCAATGTGCCCTCCACCTGCTGCATAGACAACATCAAGCCGATAGCTGAATTCATCCCAAATGTGCCTGAGAGCGTCTCTCTGTCACAGAATTTACTGCAGCCGTTATTCTGGTTCTGAGCTCATCCAAGTCAGCAGGTAATGGAGGAACATAAACACAGTCTTTTACGTATCCCCCATAAAGAAGTCACAAGGTGTGATGTCTGGAGATCTTGGAGGCCAAGAGTATAGTACCACATGGGGTCCTGTGCGTCCAATCCAACGCTGAGGCAATGCTTCGTTTAGAAACCGACGAACTTGGAGGTTCCAATGTGAAGGTGCTCTGTCTTGCTGAAAAATGCAATCTTCAGATTCTTCATTCAGCTTTGGAAGTAGCCAGTCCTGAAGCATTTCAAGATAGGAGTTTCCCATAACAGTGTTTTCCTCAAAAAAGAAAGGGCCATAAACTTTTCTACAGAAACCGCGCAAAAAACATTAAGTTTTGGCGAATCACGTTCGTGTTGTTCAATTTCATGTGGATTCTCAAGTCCCCATATACGAACATTGTGGCACGAAACTTTACCGCTTAGATGAAAGGTTGCTTCATCATTAAAAATCAACCTTTGTAGGAAGGTGTCATCCTCCATGTCCTCTAACAGATTAGCACAAAAATCTGTTCGCAAAAAAACTCTGAGCCAAGGCCGTTCACATGGTACAAGTCGTATTCATTTGGTTCGTGGTTGCAGAGATATACAATTTTCAAATCGGGACATTCTTTTTGAAACACCCTGATATGGCAGTCATTATATGAGTGTGTAACAGAAGTTCCTTGTATACTTCTCTATGAAAGTCAGTATACTCATTACTTCTGCTTACAAGAAATGATGTGACATGTACAAGGAACTAAGGACTTACTATGAGAGGACACACTACCTTATTATGCAATTCACTTCTCCCATATTTTATCCACCAACTGCACATTGCCATTCTACCATCCATCACCATTGGTATTTCCACTCGCTTGGCTTTATAAAAAATCTGTGCCTTGCTCTCTTGCTTTCAGGGATAACCCCTTATTGTTTTCCCCTCCTATGATGAATTGAAAAATCTTTGATGTATGTATGATAATAATCATCGCTGTTATTACAGAGACCTTTAGGTAATAATGGCTTCATTGAGGGAGGCTATGCACGACTTGCACAACCTGTCATGCTTTCTTGAATTCACATATTAGCACTCCCCCATCATTTACTGCTCTATAAGTGAAAAATCTGGTGGTATCTCTCTCTCTCTCTCTCTCTCTCTCCCTCCCCTTTCTTGACTGAAATCATTCTCATCTTCTGTGTATTCCTCTCTTTACCCTCCACAAATGAAAAAATTCCATCTACTGGTATCCTGTATACAGTGTCTAGAGTCCACAAAATTCTCTGTCTTTCCTGATAATAGAGAATGTGCTGGTAGAATGGCCTCAAACACACAGGGATTGTTATGTTTGTTCAAAAATGTAAGGAGTATTCAGAAAAAAAGGGAGCTGAGTTTGTTGCATTGATTGGTCAGTATACTCAAAGATAATTGGAATAAGTGAAACTTGGTTGTCTGAGGAGGATGTGATGTCAGGAATAGAAATAGAAGGATATATAATTTTCCAGAAGGATAGAAATGTGAAAAGAGGAGGGGAGTGCTGGTGATGATTACAGAGGAATTGTCTGCAAAGTGTGGAAGTTGATAGTGCACGCACAGAGTTTGAATCAGTGTGTGTGTCTGTATATGTGTGAAAAGTTCAAATAAACAGGTTAGTACATCTATTGGATGCTGTTATAGGCCAGGGAATGCAGAGAATACTGATCATGAAATGTGTAGGCAAATTAGTTGGGCTTGTAAAAAGAAGGCGATCCTGATCGGAGACTTCAATTACAGAAATATAGAGTGGAAGGAGGAGATAGTGTATGGGAACAAGGAGAGTGAGTTTGTGTAATTTCTGAGAGGTAAATATCTTAAGCAGCAGGTGGCTGAAGCATCTAGAGGCTTTAATGTTTTGGATTTGGTGATAACTTGATAAGATGTAATTGTTAATGAGGTGTTGACACTGCTGCCGGTTGGCGAAAGTGATCATAAGGTACATGTTTGGGAAGTGATGAAACAAGAAAAGGTTACTACCACAAAAAAAAATGGATATGTGGAAGTATAAAGCAGGTGATTACAGGAAGCTCTGTAGTTCGTTAGCATTAGTATGTTGGGTAGATGAACTGAGCAGAAAAGATGTTTACAATGCATGGACACTTACAAGGCAGTATCTGACAAAAGCAATATATAACTGCATACCAAGGGTTAAGCGAGTAAATAAAGTAGGAGTGAAATGATGAACATTGAAATCAAGCAAGCTGTGCTGGAAAAGAAAATGTTATGGAGGTACAAGACAGTTAGTAGTGATCGGATCCATGAAGAGTATAAAGTGCAGATTAGAAAGGTGATGAGCATGGTAAAGAAAGAAAAGATGCAGTATGAAAAGAGATTGGCTTGTCAAGCCAAGGTTAACTTGAATTTTTCTGCTATATATGGCAAGCAAGAGAAAGAATAATTATGGCATACTGGTGGATAGTCATTGCATCAGAATAACAGCTGCAAAGGATATAGTGGAATTATTGAATGAGCACTTTATCAGCGTATATCATACTGGTTTAAATGATGATATGTGATTTTAATTCTGTGTGTTATGATAAATATGTTGTCGGTTGAATGAACCTCCCATGATGAGTCTGCCAACTCCATGGAGGGTATAATAATAATCTATAGAAAGCCTTTGCAAAGTCTAAGTATACTACTGTGTATCCATTTTCCACATCCAATGCTGCTGTCACCTTATTGTAATAAGTAACTAGATTACTAAAACATGACCTCTCTTTAGCAAATCCATTCTGTCCATCAAAGATAATACCATTGTTGTTAACCCAATTCTGGATCCTGAGTCCCACCAGTCTTTTCAACATTTTAACCACGACACATGACACATAGATTGGCCTATAATTTGATACTTGACTTCTGTCACCTCCTTTATGAAGTGGTACATTCTTGCTTTTCTTCCACTCCTTTGAAACTTGACCCAGTGTAAGACTCATATTGAACAAATATGTAAGCCAGATGTCAACTCCCTAGCACATTCCTTTAAAATATGCAGTGATATATTATCAAGTTCAATATCATCAATTTGATGAGATGATCAAATCTAAGACCCTCAACCGTCGTGTGTGCCCTCTGTTACATACTGCCTGAGGTAGTTGTCCCTTAAAAATTCAAACTCGTTTTCTTTACTTCCAGTTATCTCGTTATCCCAGTCTGTTATATTGCTATAATTAAAATCATCCATAATGATCACCATTTTCCTATTTGCTTGGTTAATTTGCTTATACATTTCCTGGTCACTACTCTCCATATTACCAGGTCTATAGCAACATCCAACAATGTATTTCATTCTATTCACCTCTATCTCATACTGCCTCAAAACCATTACCATAAAACTCTCTCTCTCATCAATAGTCCACCTCTCATTTTACCCTTTTTATCTTCACGAAATGCATCATACCCTTCCATCTCTATTCCTGACAGGATGCCATTCTCATCCAACTGTGTCTCACTTATTCCAACAATTTTGAGTGAACATAACCAATGTAACCATTTCATTTCCCTTATTACTGATAATCCTAGCATTCATATACAAACATAACAGCTCATTCATGGATCTCTGACGTTTCACTGATACCACTTATTAGATGCGACTTCTCCATACATTCCTCAAGTGATTTTTTCTCATTACTCATCCCAAAACACTCTTCAAAACTGTTTTCCCTACATCTCAAATCATCCACCTTCCTTTTCTTTTTGTTTACACACACACACATTCGCATCTTTTTTGAGCATCAACTTTTTCTCATGCTCTGTTCCCCTATCCACCTGGAGTCTTCCCATTTTTCCCCATTTGTCTTGTACTGTACACTTGTTTTTCTCATTCTCTACACTCATGCTACCCACTTATTCATTCATAGGCACCACTTCAGTCTCTCCTGCTCTTTCACATTACTTCTTACTTGCTCAGATTCATTCTTTACACTCATTACTCTTCCTTCTACCTGACTCACACCAAAACTATTCAAATGCAGTCCCAGTTCAGTTCTTCCTTCAAACTCATTGCACTCCTTTCTCTTCACACATTTCTGCCAACATATCATTTATAATTCTTTTTGCTCTTTGCCTCATCTCATCACTGTCATACCTGGGTAATACACGGACTACCTTTCCTATCACACTATTATCTTTTATCCTTTCAACAACCTTCTGATATTCAGTCTTACATTCTCCTTGTTTCCAGTCAAGTCAATGTCCCTATTACCACCTAACTCCTTTGCTCGCTAGTCCTCATATCTAACATCTCAATACTCCATTCATTTTACCTCCAGGAAAACCTTCTGCATCTTCTCTTTTACCACACCTCTAATAATTGAATTGCCATACAACTGCATGCACAAGTCTTTAATTATCATTTTCATACTGAAGTTATTCATCATCTTAACTGTTCCATACACATCTACAATTCTCTCCATTTCATTTGCATCTGCCTCATCTCTTGCTTCATCTTCACCAACTCAGCTTTCAAATCTTGCATCCTTTTTTCACTCTGATTATTTTATCGCTAGTCTCTCTCTCTCTCTCTCTCTCTCTCACACACACACACACACACGATCAATCCTGCTCATCACCTTACCATTAACTGCACTCTGTTTTTCATTGTCATTACTGCTCACTGTATCATTAATTTCACTGTTTTATTTAACGTCATATAAATTATCACCCGCTTTGTCGTCAATCGAACTTTTTCCACACGGTCATAACTGACACGGAAGATTGTGTCAGTTATGATTGTGGAAATGATAGTGTGGGCTTATGCAATTATTTGGCTTTCACCTCTATGTTGTATCGGTGTGCTAAGTTTAATGATTTTAGTGATAGTAAACAAACTTAAACAAGCCCACACATACAAACACTGCAAGTGCACAACTTACACACAAATACACTTATTTACAATTAATTAGTCTAAAAAAACTTACCTGAACTGGGAGCGATGAATTAGCTAAGAAAGAACACATATAATTAATAGATGTAATGTATAGATCTAAGTTATCCCAACATTAATTCGGTCTTAAGGATCTGGGATTTATACAAACCAGATTAGCTCCGTATTGAAATGAAGTCCAAAGCTGCTGAAAAGCTGAAGAAAGGAAAGTAGAAATTTTCCTGACAGGGACACATCAATGTTGAGAGAGACCTCGGAACTTTTGCAATGCATTCTAATAACCCTTCTCTTTAAGGAAAGAGGAATATGTGAGATTTCTTATTACAACAAGGAGACAGGAAGCTTGAAACTTTGATAAAGGAGTCACTGAAATCATATTTAAAAAAAAAACTTCATTTTTTTTAATATATCTTTAATTAAATAATTAAATTATTTCACTAATGTTAATTTTTTATAAATGTTATTTAACTATTTAAGTAATTGTTCTCTGTAGAACACAGACTATGAGTGCAATGTAATTAGGTCTTGATATCCCAATTTTATGACTTAGGATGAACATATGATGTATATTATAGATATAAGAGTTATATATTTGGTTTAATCCTTTATCCAAGTGTAAGCAAACAAAGTTTGCGCCTGAAGTATTTTCAGGACTGGGGCAACTCGTGGCAAAGGTGATATAACCTCTTATCACTTGCCTTAGTATCTCATAATGCAAAGCACATCTCCTTGCAGACATGTATAATGCTATGCATTAAGGGAAGGGTCACTACCCAGACTGGTTTCGACCTTTATTGAGGTCTCATCAGTAGAAGTCAGACCCAGAGGTGGTGATAGTAAGATGGAAGTAATGGAGAAGTCATATTTCCATATGCCAGTTGCCAAAAGGTGTCACACTCACTTGGCTATGCTACCAATTATATATTTGGTTTAATCCTTTATCCAAGTGTAAGCAAACAAAGTTTGCACCTGAAGTATTTTCAGGACTGGTAGCATAGCCAAGTGAAAAAAAAAAACTCCCATCAACTTTTTGCTAGCTTAAACTAGCATTATCAGAGGCAATTTAACACTACATAACTCAGTGAAGACAGAAACTAAAATGACCTTGATAACAAGGACAATCATGTGCATGGAGGGCAACAGTGGATCTCTCTGTTGGTAGAGCCTCTGCTATTAATGGCTTAAGCAAGTTTGAGCATGGTTAGTAGTTGGAAGGAATCCAGTCGTTCGATGCTGTTGGCACACTCCCTGGAGGTGTTACATAATAATAATAATAACAACTTATCTCTAATCCAGAGAATTTTAAAAACCTTTTGGCAACTGGTATATGGAAAATGATTTCTCCATTACTTCCACCTTAGTATCACCACCTCTGGGTCTGGCTCCCACTGACGAGACCTCAATAAAGGTCGAAACTGGTCTGGGTAGTGGGTTATGCATTAAGGGAAGGCATAGCATTATCCATGTCTGCAAGGAGATGTGCTTTGTATTATGGGAGATACTAAGACAAGTGATGAGAGTTTAGTCCACCTTTACCACGAGTTGCCTCAGTCCTGAAGATACTCCAGGTGCAAACTTTGTTTGCTTACACTTAGATAAAGGATCGAACTAAATTTATTATAGTCTAACCAAGCGGGAAAAAACTTCCAACATTATATTTCTGCAAGGTGATGTGCTTTGCATTATGGGATACTAAGGCGAGTGATTAGAGGTTATACAACCTTTGCCACGAATTGCCCCATTCCTGAAAATACTTCAGGCGCAAACTTAGTTTGCTTACACTTGGATAAAAGATTAAACCAAATATATAATGGGTAGCATAGGCAAGTGAAAAAAAAACTTCCACAGATATAACAGTTTGTATGACTTTTCTTCCAATGCACATGGAATTGTGGATTGTCATCTGGTTCGTGTAGAATCAGTAAATCCAGAAAGTCAATGTTTTTTTTTTTTTTTTTTTTTAAGTGAAATGAATTTAGGATGAATCACGTTCATTTTAGACATGAAAAGTGCTAAATTGGGTAATCATTCCACACATCAAATGTGTTGTCTACATATCTGCACAGACTATTTGTTTAGGAAAAATTTCATTAAGGAGATGATCTTCAAAGTATTCCATGAAATAGTTAAAGTCTGTGAGAAAGAGGACTTTCATTGATCTACTTTTAGTCTCTTGGTATAATTTATATTGAGTAAAATAGCCACAATGAATACTAATAAAAAAAAAAAAAATCCAAGCTTAGTAGCCATGGTAGAAGGATAATCTTGTTGAAATAAATCTGTGATACCTCTTGCGGGAATGTTTGTGAAAAGAAAGAGCATCTAAGCCATGGGCGTCAAACTGGTGGCCCCTGGGCCGCATCTGTCCCACAAAGCAATTTCTTGCAGCCCGCAACGCCTCAAGAAGAGATATAAGAAAAGGATGGTCGCTTTTTATAATAAAACAGAAATATTGATTTAAGCATTCGATTTATTTGTTTCATATGACATTTATAGTTACAATATGGATGCAATGACCTGCTTTAATATAATTGCAATAATAAAAATTATATCACAATTTCAATGTTAGATCCGATCTTAATCAGTCGTGAACTATATTTATGCTTTCGTTGTTAATTTATAACACGCTGCAGGTAGTGTGCTGAAAAAATTGAATTCTATTGGCAGCTGTTCAAAATCAAAGTTTTGCCTTTTCTCAATATTGTCCCAAACTAGAAAAGATTAAGGAAGAATTTGATAGGCGATTTAAAGATTTTAACGAGCAAGAAGTGTTTCGCTTTTTACAGGTCCTTTAATTTTCAAAATGATTCCATTCTAAAAGAGAAATACCAAGAAGGTGGTGTTCCAAAAACACTTATTTAGGTAAAAATATCTGGAAATAGAAAGGCTTGCAGCAAATATTCTCTGTTATTTTGGAAGCACCTATTCATGCGAACAGTTATTCTCTTGCATGAAAGGTAACAAAACAGCCCACAAATCAAGAATAACTGATGTCAATCTTTCTGCCATAATGAAGGTCATATGCTCTTGATCTTTGAGTCCAAATTTTGGCGAGCTGGCTAACAATAAACATTGTTAGAAGTGTCGTAAAAAAAAAATACTACAATT
Source organism: Typopeltis vanoorti (assembly GCF_054136105.1). Classification (NCBI taxonomy): domain Eukaryota; kingdom Metazoa; phylum Arthropoda; class Arachnida; order Uropygi; family Thelyphonidae; genus Typopeltis; species Typopeltis vanoorti. The sequence goes on along the minus strand of NC_143550.1, from coordinate 78,274,339 downwards.
AAATTACTTAAAATTACTATAACTATATTATGCAAGTGTGTGTGTGTGTGTGTGTGTGTTGTTGTAATTAGGAATTGACTCAGGATGTATACATTTATAAAATTATAAATGTATAATTTTATAAATATATATAAAGTAATATATATATATTACGCCAAGATATTATAATCTGTCCCCAAAATATTGTCATTGGCATTAAAAAATTCCTCAAAATATAGACATTTCCCCTCACCCGAAACATAGAAGTATTTTATTTCAACACAAGCACAAAAAATTTAAAACTAATAGGAGGCTCTGTAAATTTTTCGATGGTTATTAATCAGACTTTATACTTCTTTAGGGTGTATAAAAATTTGCTTTGTTCAAATAATATTTTAATTTCGGTTTAATTTGGTTTAAATGCTATACATTGTGATTATTAATATAATAAAAATATTCTTTATTTTTTTGAGTTGTCGTAATCATTATATTATTATTTTATGTCTTGTTCATGACTTAGAATGAATTAAATTTTCATTATTAATTTTTAATTTTCCAGTTTATTTATACTTATTCTTTCACTTCCCTTTGATTCTAATTAGTGCAGCTTTTTTAGTCGAAAATTTTTGTGGCCCACTAGAGATACACTGTTATGGCTAATGACTCGTGGTCCAATTGAGTTTGACACACCTGATCTAAGCTAATTCATGATATACTATGTTTTTCGGACAATAAGACACACCCCAAATTTATGAGACATTTTTAGAAAAAAAAATTATATAAAAATATTCACAAACCTTAAATTTCATTAATATTACCATAACTTGTACCAGCAGCATTCAGTTTGTCTTCACTCGTCTTGGCACTATCACTCATCTTGTTACTGTCACTTTTCGTATTATTGTCTGAACTATTGTTATCATTCACTTCAAAAACTGTCATTTTTAGTACCATCCATCATTACTTATGTTGCATTTTTTTTAAAAGACTTAATAATCATCTCATCTGTTCAAAACCACATACGTTCACCCACTAATTATGATTGATGGCAGTAAAGTTTTCATATGTAAATCAGGAATTCCCACATATTCCGCGAGATGTTTGGCTTGCATTGAAAACATGGAAATCCAAGACTTACCCAGTATCATCTACCTTTGGACCATAAGACACCTTAATTCTAAGTCGATTTGTCTATGTTACAATGTCTCTTATGATCTGAAAAATATGGTATAAAAGGGCTTAAACGAAGATCACAAATTCTTTTTTATAAATCCAAAGAGTTCTTAACATGGAAACAGATTTTCCTGTAAAAGCGGAAAGTAATACTGACGGATACTTCGACACTTTATGCACGGGACAGTCAGTACAATCCATTAATGAGAGGTCTTTGTGGAATGTCTCGTTTGTGGATTTTGGGAAGAGAGTGCAAGAGAATTTTATTATTAAGATTAAGAATTAGTACAAATAATATAATAATATGCAAATAACATTCTGCATATTAGCCATTGAGTTAATTCATTGAGAAATGGCTTGTGTGCTAAGAATAAGAAAAAATTGGTGCAGCCTCTGTAGTGCAATTGGAAGACAGCAGAATGTTGCACCCTTCAATTGGAAAAGACCTGGGTTTGATTCTGGTTATGATGAGGGGAATCCTTATATGGGCTTTTTCAATTGAAGGTGAGTTAGTTGACCTCATACGGAGGTAGCAGGGTTTTTCTCCCTGAAACTTGAGTTTTTCATCCCACATACAGACAAATCAGTATTCAGAACACTCGCAATTTACAGACAAAAAATACTGTTGTTAATGATGATGGTAGTAGTGTCATAGTAGGAGAATTAAATAGTAATGGAAAGGGTGAGATGTATTTAATGAAGTAGAGTGCCCTCCTGCGATGAGTCCTTGGACCCCCTGGAGGTGCCATGTAATAATTTTTTTTCACAGCACTTAATTCTTTATAAATATAATTATACAAGTTTAAAAGCTAATTAAATATTTATACACTGTTATATAAATTAAGTGGATATTAAACCCAACATCATTCCAAAGCTGATGTTGGATTTAATATCCACTTAATATATATGATTTTTGCATTGCCGAAGTGAAGCCTTTTGGCTCTTTATTTTAGTAAAAAAACTTAATAAAAACTTATCTACTATATTTACACATGGATTGGCATGAATGTGCATACAATTCACTATACAATGCAGTTCAAGAGTAATAATAATGATGGAATGATTTTATATTAATATACATAATTTTTCTACATTTTGTCTTTTGTATTTTTTTTTTTCAATATTTATTTATTTATTTTTAATAGATTCTGTATTTAATACAGATATTTTGCTTCTATACAAAAATTCAGTATACAAGTGCCAGCCTGGTTGGCCGAGTGGTTAGTATACCTGCTTTCCAGCGAAAAGGCTGCGGGTTCGAATCCTGCCATGATGGATGTCTGTGAAAGCACTAGTGGTGGGAGTCAGCGGTAGATGATGTTGGTGTTAGATGATAAAGGTTGGTGGAGTAGTGAGACGAAGAGTTGTAGAGTTGATGCCCTCTCTCGATGAGTCTTTGGACTCCCTGGAGGTGTGATATAATAATAATAATAAAATAATAAATGTGATATAATAATAATAATAAAATAATAAATGATTAAGTACATTCTTTTTTGATATGCTTGTTTGTTTGGGTGGCATTTCTGTTTTCTTCCTCAAAGCTTCTGCAGAGCTTAACTGAGGAAGATAATAGATGACGGCAGTTTCATGGTTTTGTTTCAATACCTGTATCAAGCCATGTGTAGATTTAACTGTTTATATGTATGTGCTTAGAAACTTATGTGTATGTGTATATATACATATGTATAAATGCTTTTTTCTAGTTAATGTGTAAAGATGAGTACACTCACCCACAGACTACCACTGCTTGAACACAGTTTAACTTTTTTGCAAAGGGAGGGGAAGGATTGGATTCGGATATGGCGTGTTTGTGTCTTATAATGGTGTTTGAGAGGGGTTTGTTATAGGTTTGTGTGTGTGTGTGTGTGTGTGAGAGAGAGAGTAATTTTCAGTCTCGCTATAATATTTATATAGTGCCTGTTTCAGCTCTCTGTAGGTCCCTAGGTTTCTGTCGTCGAATGACAGTTTGTTTATCATGTCAGGTATGCAGAAGTTTCAGGTGGCATTTCCATAGTGATTGTTATACTTACGTTGTGTAGTTTGTTGACTGTGGTTTTTGTTATCTGATATATTGTTCTGGTTACTCTGTAGGTTGGACTGAAGTAATGTTTTAGCATGACTGTGTAGTGGCATAAGTGTTTCACCTTAAATATTTTGTGTTCTGTCCTTGCTGCTTGTATAACGTTGTAATTTGTTTACCGAGCATACCAGCTAATAAACGGCAAAAGTATGATAAGAAAAATAAGAGTATCTATGATCGTGAGTGTAAACAAAATGAAAGAGCGAGTGTTGAACAGAAATTCTTTAGTAAGAGGTGTGATAGATGAGCGTTTGACCAAATCATACCAACCTGGTGCGAACATTAAGGATGTAAGCGAGTCTATTAGAGTGCAAAAGCAGAGGGTGAAAGAATTGAATAGTAGTAGCAGGAACGAATGATTTGAAAGGAGACAAACTGACTATGACAGAGGATTTGAAGGAATTAATTGAGGTAGCAAAAGAGAAGAGTGAGAGAGTTAGGATGGTGAGTATGTTGCCATGGTATGACAGTGAAGAGTATAGAAGGAGGGCCAATATTGCTAATGACTTTATGCGTGGATTATGCAGGAGGAGTAGTATGGAATTTGTGGAGTGAGTTCGATGGGCGAAAGGATTTATATAAGATGGATGGTTTGCATTTGAATGGATTTGGTGTATGGAGACTTGAAAAGGTGTCATTGAATGAAGTGGAAGTGGATGTGCAGAATCAGGGAAACTAGAGTTATTAAGGGGGGAGGGAAGTAGATATGCAGACTTTAGGGAGACAGTTGAGTGTATGAATGTGTGTAATGTACGAAGGACAACAAATCAGAATGAGATAGTTAGTATACGACATCAAAATAGGGATGGGACAAATGGGCTTTTGCAATTCATGCATACTAATGCCAGAAATATTAGGAACAAGAAGGAAGAATTTTTGGCCTTGGTTGGCACTTCCAGGCCACAGGTTATTGGCATTAGTGAAACATGGCTGACAGAAGATGATATAGCTAGTGGGATTGAATGTGAGGGGATATAGTGTGTTCAGGAGTGACAAGGAGAATAAAATGTGGGGAGGAGTGTTATTGATGATAGCTGATGAGCTGCAGCCAAGGAGAATAGAAGTTGAACTGCAGGATAGAGAAAAGAGCAGATTTGAGGCTATTTGGCGTGAGATTGAGCTAGCAGAACAAAATATACAATTGGGTGCTGCTATAGACCAGGTGATGGAATAAATGGTGGAGATAGTATGCATAAGCAAATAGAAGAAATGAGTGGAAGGAGGGTAATTGTTATGGGAGATTTCAACTATGGTAACATTGATTGGTAGGAGGAGAGGACACATGGGAGGAAGGAATTGGATTTTATGTGGTTATTAAGGGATAACTATCTGCAACAGCATGTAATGGAAAATACTAGAGGTCAGAGAGTGCTTGACCTAGTAATTGCATATGAGAATTTGGCTGTAACGAATATGACCTCGTTGCCACCAATTGGTGAGAGTGATCATAGGGTCTTGACTTGGGAGGTGGCTAAAGGTGTGGAATTTACAATTAAGACAGGGTACATGTGGAATTATTGGGCTGGTAAGTATGACAAACTTAGGAGTTTGATTGGTTCAGTGCCATGGCATGTAAAACTGCAAGGGCTAGATGTTGATAGTGCATGGGAGGCGGTTAAGAAGTGTTTGCAGGAGGCAATGGCTGACTGTATACCTAGAGTCCGAATAATAAATCAAGTAGGGGTTAAATGGATGAATAACACTATTAAGCTTGAGCTGCAAAAAAAGAAACAACTGTGGAGGGAATTTCAGGAGAAAGGTGACCGGCAGGCACATGAACGGTATAAAGCGCACGTCACAAGGGTAATGAGTGTGGTAAGAAAAGCAAAAGCAGATTATGAAAGAACATTAGCCATGCTGACTAAAGAGAATCCCAAACAGTTTTTTCGATATGTTGCAAGTAAAAGAAAAAATGTATATGGCAGAATGATTTTAAAGAATGCCGATGGTAGGGAGGTAACAGAATCAGTTGATATAGTGGAATTACTGAGTGAGCACTTTGCAAGAGTATATCATCCAGGTGGTGACAATGCAGGAATGAAAGAACCAACAACTTATATGGGAATTGAGGTGAATGAAGTGGAGGTGAATAGTCTATTACAAAACCTCAATGTCAATACATCTGTGGGATTGGATGGTATACCAGCTTGTGTCGTACGTGAAGCAGCTAAAGAATTGTCAGTGCCCTTGACCATTTTGTTTAATTTGAGTCTCGGGTCTGGGTTGATCCCAAGGGGTGGAAAGAGGGGAAAATAGTTCCACTGCATAAAGGAGGTTTCAAGACTGCTGTTGTAAATTACTGACCGATCAGCATATCAGGAATTATTGTCAAGTTCTTGGAGAAAATAGTCAAGAGGAAAATACAGGATTGGATAGATGAAAATGGGATATTGTATGGGGGACAGCATGGTTTTGTGAAGGGTAGATCGTGTGTCAGTAACTTGCTCACATTTTATAACACAGTGATGGCTGAACTGGATAAGGGTAATGGGTTTACAGTGATTCTGCTCGACCTTGCTAAGGCCTTTGACAGGATACCACATGGAATTCTAATCAGTAGTAAACTGCAGCATATGGGGATGGATATAGGGTTGGTGAGATGGATAGGAGGGTGGTTGATGGAGAGATATCAGAAAGTGGTTTATTCAGGAGTAGAGCCCAAAAGATGGCCTGTGACTAGTGGTGTGCCACAGGGTTCTATTCTTGGGCCACTACTGTTCAATTTGTTCATTAACAATATAGGAAAGGATCTGAGAGGAACTGTTCATTTGTTTGCTGATGATGCAAAGTTGGGCAGAGCAATAGTGAGTGCACAGGATGTCAAAATTTTGCAGGATGATTTGGATAGTTTGGAGGACTGGGCTAAGGAGAATGGATGTTAATTTAATGTGGCAAAATGTAAGATTATACATTTTTGGGTGAAAAGATTAGCAGCAGTATATCACATTGGTGGAACTGTACTCCAGGAGATTGATGAAGCCAGGGATTTGGGAGTGTTGGTGGATAGGGAGTTGAAGTTTAGGGGGGCACATTGCAGAAGTGGCTAAATCAGGTCATCAAATCACTTGGTTGCTGAAAAATACTTTAACAAGCAGAGACAAACAGGTTATTCTTCCTCTGTATCGAGCCTTGATAAGACCCCATCTAGACTACTGTGCCCAGATATGGGCGCCAGGGTTTCTTCTGGATGGAGAGGATCCAGTGACGAGTGACCAAGATAATAGCAGGTCTATGGAATGAACCTTATGAGAACAGGTTGAAGATTTGTGGTTTGCAGAAATTGGTTGATAGGCGGAAAAGGGGTATTATGATTGAGACATTCAAATTATTGAAGGGTTTCTATAAGATTAATTCAGAAGATATTTTTGAGAATAGGACTGGTGGTTGGGACGACTAGGGCCATACATGGAAGCTGGGCAAGAGTGTGGTTAGCAAGGATGCTAGAGCTAGGTTTTTTTACTTGGAGAGTGGTGAATGAGTGGAATAAGCTGCCAACGTCTGTTGTGGGTGCCATGATTGTAAACGAGTTCAAGGCGAAGTATGATAGATACTGTGTGAATATCAAATAGTTGTTCTTGACATGATGTTAGGGCCTCCCTTGATGAGTCTATGGACTCCTTGGAGTTGCCCGTAATAATAATAAGTGTGGGCTGTTCTCTTTGTTCCCAGAATATCAGTTTTACCATTTTATTTTGCAACGATTGTAATCTGTTAAGTTTGTAGTCTGTGCAGAATGCATATGATGTAATTGCATATCTTATTTCTAATCTATAAAGTCTTATTTTATAGCAAATTTTATAAAATCTATAAAATTTGGTAATCTATAAAGCATTATTCACATAATGCTTTATAGATTAGCATTTTATGTGTGTCCGAGCAATGTCTTTAATCAACATAGTTTGCTTGCTGTTATCCTGAGTTTGTTGTGTTGTATAGGTAGTTTGTATGGCTATTTCAACTTTGATCATCATCAAGTGAAGTCCGAGATAATGTGTCGTTTTGCCTGGGCGATTGTTGTTGTTTTATGATCAGCACTTTATGTATAGGAGGTTGGATGTCGGATAGTGATTTAATTTCCATGGGTAGGGTCTAGGGGTTTTTGAATACCATTAGTTTTCAGGGTTTATATATATATATATATATATATATATATATGCTGTTTTCAGTTAGCCAGTTAGTGATTTGATTGATGTCGTGTTGCATATTTGCAGAAGCAATATTTGTGTTGTTATGAATGGATACTATGGCCATGTTGTCTGCATATTGGAAGATTTTACTTGTAAAAAAAAATAATAATATAATACAGTAGTGATGCATCACAAGTATTATTGCAATACAAGTGATGTATTGCATAATACATCACTTGTGTTGCATATTTTACATATTGCATTGCATATTTTACTTGTATTACATATTTTATAAATATAGTATAATACACTTACTTTTCAATTAGTTTCAATAAGATTGGTGTTCTTGTAGTTGGTTTTCAACAGAATGTCCTGTTTGTCCAAAGTACAAGCAGGTGCACTACACTGAACTTGGTACACCGTGGGGGGCTGTTTATCTTTTTGTGGGTGTAACCAAGAGGAGATTTTGTTGATAGGAAAAAAATGTTGGAACTAAATTGTATCTCTTTAAGATCTTAGCCATCGCCTCAGAGATATGCATTATATGGGATAGGGAATTGCTGTACAGATTCAGGGTTTTGGGCGATGGACTTGTAAGAGTCCAAGATTTATTTAAACTTCCTTGAGATGAAACCATTCTATAATAAGATGCATTGGATGGTGCTCAATTCTTGTGAGAGAGCTTCGGGATTCAAACCCAAAAGCAAGGTTGGGGTTGTATTTGAAGTGATTTGGGAGAGTCTCATCCTTATAATGGCAAGCAATAGTGTATACTCTCCCCCCCTCTATTTTTTTTTTTTAAATTTAATTTGGTATAAGCTGTGTCATTTCATTATCTAATTAATTTTACTTTTATTTCAAATCATTTAATTTTAAATTTGGGCTTTAATTCTTATATTATTTTATTGTAACCACCCGCTGGGTGGCATCTGGCATGTGGCTCAAAAATGAAAGAGTTTGAGAACAGAAACCAAACTTTAGAGATTCAGTGGCAAGCCTTGAAGAAAACCATGATTGATTCAGCCAGAGAGGCATGTGATGAAGTTGTCTGCAAGTATAGAAAAATCAGAACTCCATGGTGGACACAGGAAGTTAAAGAGGCAGTGAAGGAAAAGAAGAAAGCATATCAAAAGTTCCTGGCAAATAAATCAGCCTGTGCTCTTAGAGAATACAGAGACAAATGTAAGAAAGCTAAACACTGTGTAAAACTAGCTAAACAAAAGTCATAGGACGACTTTGGCAAGAACACAGAAAATAAATATCAAGAAGTGGCAAAATATTTTGGAGGTTATTGAAGAAGCTTAGAAATGGAGGAAAGAGTACTGTAAAAGGAGTTAGAGATGATAAAGGTGACATGAAAACGGGAGAAAAGATATCCTTGAAGTATGGAGTAATTACTTCGAGAAATTGCTAAATGAAACAAGCAGTGATAGCACAGTGGTAAAAAACACTCAACAGGCATACAGTCAGGAATACATATCCATACTTGAAGTAGAAAAAGCCATCAAAGGCTTAAAATGTGAAAAGGCAGCAGGAGTAGATGATATTCAACCAGAAATGCTGAAGTATGGAGGTATAAAAGTCTTACAGTGGCTGCATAGTTCAGAAGGCCTGGACAGAGGGATGAATTCCTGATGATTGGGGTAGAGCTCTCATAGTACCCATATATAAAAAGGGAAATAAAACTGAATGTGAGAATTACAGAGGTATTTCCCTACTGAGTGTTCCTGGTAAGATCTATGCAAGCATACTTGAGAAACGGTTAAGAAGAATTGTAGAAGAAAAGCTTGGTGAAGAACAAGCTGGATTTCAGCCAAATAGAGGCTGTCAGGATCAGATCTTCACTTTACGACAAATAGTGGAGAAATCATGGGAATATAACAACGATCTCTATTTGAGTTTTATAGATCTGGAAAAGGCATATGATAAGGTGCCAAGAGAGAAGCTGTTCAATACGCTACAGTTATATAGTATCAATGGAGCATTATATCAAGCAATATTTAGTTTTTATTTGAGTTGCAAGTCAGCAGTTAGAATTGAAAGAAGTACAGGAAGATGGTTTAATGTGAAATCTGGTGTGAGACAAGGATGTACATTAACCCTTCTGTTATTCATTATCTATATGGATCACATTATGAAGGAAAGTGGTATTAAACATGATATCAAAATTGGAGATGTTAATGTCAGCTCTTTGCTTTATGCGGACGATATTATACTTATCAATAATCTACTACGAGTCTGCAAGATTCCTTGACTAAATTGAATAACTGTTGTAATAGATATGGTATGAAGGTCATCAATAAAAAGACAAAGACAATGAAAATAGGCAGAATCGTTGAAAATGTCAACTGCATTGTGAATGGAGAACCTGTGGAACAAGTAAAACATTTCACCTACATAGGTACGATTTTTAGTGAAGATGGTAAATTAAATATGGATATAGACAACAGAATCAATAAAGCTGGTATAGTAGGAAGTCATTTGAATAAATTCATGTGGAATAAGGGAGAAATTAGTCGGAATACTAAATTAGCTATATACAAGACAGTGTTCAAACCAATTTTAACTTATGGATCTGAGAGCTGGGTCAGAAGTAAAACACTTGACCAAAGACTAGAGACCGCAGATATGAGAGTCCTGAGAAAGATTAGAGGAGTGAACAGATGGCATCAATGGCAATATCATATTAAAAACGAGGATATTAGGAAAGAACTTGACATTGTCAGCATCCAGGAATGCGTTAGCAGAGCTAATCTCAGGTGGTATGGTCCCTTAAACAGAATGGGCAAGGAAAGATTGGCAAATCAAGTGTTCTCTGCCAGGTTGGCATGAAAACGACCCAGAGGAAGACCATGATATAGGTGGTTTGATAGGGTACAAAGTGCTTTAGACGACAGAAATATAAGATCTGATAACATTCGTGTCTTGACAAGTAACAGACTGATCTGGAGGAAAATTGTAGATAGGAAGTTGCCAATGATGTAAATTTTTCATGTAGTACTATCATATCCTGTACACCCTTTGAGGGTACATGGCAGGAATTTGATGATGATGATTCTTTGTTCTAGCTTCACTTTGCGATTATGCTGATCCACTAATGATGTCTGATTAATTTCAGGTTGAAATATTTGCAGCAATAAAATTATTATATTCTATTTGACTACATTCATCTAATAAGCAAGGTAATCATGTTATTAAAACTGTCATATTTGGATGAATACATGAAATTGAGAGTGTTGAAGGTTAGGGACTGATTTCACTTCCCAGTTTAAAAAGTTACTTCTGTAGAGTACTTGCATTGTAGTATATGTTGATGAGCAATTCTTATCCTGTCTGAAGGTTATAGTGACTATCTTATTCTGTTTGTTACTTTCAGATACAGTTTATAATTTGTTTATAACAATTATACTTATTAAGGTTTATATGTAAGAAAGTTTTAAAATGTTGCTGTATTCTTTCTTAAACATACTGAATTCATATTTCAGTAGCACCAGTAGCAAATGCAATGATGATTCCCATTTTATTGAGCCAGTAACTAAGAAAAAGAAGTTTAGGCTAGTAAGTATTTTCAGAACAATTTTTTTATGTTAAAAAACGTTTAATTTTCTTGACCAAAAAGCTCTGGAAATACTTTTATTGGGATTATATTGATCAATATAATCCCAATAAAAGTATTTCCAGAATTTTTTTATGTTCATAACAAAATATTTTTCATTATTTTTTAGGTAAAATATATAGGGGCAAATTATTTTCCTTTTATGTGACAGTATACTTTAAGAATGAGCCCTCATAGCTCAGTTGGTTTTGATGGACTCCTTTTAGACATAATTTTATTCGAAACCTGTCTATTATGCGAAGAATCTTTACCAGTGATTTTCATCCAAATGGCAAGTTAGCCGGTCTCATACAGAGACCGGCTATCTTGACTGGAAATCGGGTTTTTCATCCCTCAGAACAGGCAAAATGGGTCCCATGAAAACATATCTATGACATATAATATTATTGGACAAGGAAGGCACTGGGAAAGAACTTTGTTCTGTGATAATTCTTTAGTAAATAGCACTGCTATCCCAACAAATATTAGGTTGAGGAGAAACATGCATACACACACTTGTATATATAGACGCATGCACTGTTTGGAAAGAAGTTGATGGACACCGTAGTGTGAGGAGCAAACAGCCATGGTGCCCATCTTAATAAGATGTAAGACCTCCTTTCACTGCGATGACTCATATTCCTCCAATTTATACTGGCCACAAACACGTGACTCGTTACATGGTACAATGCACCTTGGCCACAGGGGGCTCTCTGTTGACTTCTTTCCAAGTAGTGTATACATGAATAGTACTTACTGAATTTGTATAATATGTGTATATACATATATTGCACAATTTTAAGATCATTACTAGCCAAAAATTATTTTACCATAGTCCTGTTAATTTTATAAATGTTAAATGTAACTTTCCCTCTTTTGGTAACTAACATATGAATAGTATACCAAACTGAATTGACATAGTTTTCAATTACTGTAATGTAGATCTAATCAGGGTAATTGCCACTGCCTATTATTCTTGAAACATATTAAAAACACTTCTATTGGTTTTATTATTTTTGGAAACTAGTATAAGTTATTTCTCATAAATTACCTTTCTATTCAGTTATAAATACTGGATCTAACTCCATTATCAACAGTTGGAGACAGGCAAAACATGGAAGGAAACCGTTAAATTTTTATTCTTGGAAATACCAAGAATATAGTATTGTTCAGAAAGTTGGATGAGAGAAAAAAAAGGATGAAATGATTTAGAGGAGTTGAAGGATACAAGAATGTATGAAGGATAAAATAACAAATGAATTATAAATGAATACAGTAAATGATAAAATAAGATAATTCAAATGAACACACATAATGAATGGAAGATGAAACACTACCAAAGGAAATCATTAAATATAAACCTAAATAAGAAATAGATATAGGTAGTTCTAGGAAAGGAATGAAAGTGTAATTTTTTATATATTTATATATATATATATATAAAATTTATATATTATAAATTATATATAATAATTTAAATCATTCTGTCTGAAACTTTTTAGCTTTGTTAAGCACTGAAAAAATGTGCATTTAGTTTGCTCTGGAATATCTGTTTATATATTGGTTGGTTGGTTCAGTGCCATGGCATGTACAACTGCAAGGACTAGAAGTTGATAGTGCATGGGAGGTAGTTAAGAAGTGCTTGCATGAAGCAATGGCTGACTGTATACCTAGAGTCCGAATAATAAATCAAGTAGGGATTAAATGGATGAATAACACCATTAAGCTTGAGTTGCAAAAAAAGAAACAACTATGGAGGGAATTTAAGGAGAAGGGTGATCGGCAGGCACATGAACGGTATAAAGCACAGGCCAGAAGGGTGACGAGTGTGGTAAGAAAAGCAAAAAAGGATTACGAAAGAACATTGGCCATGCAGGCTAAAGAGAATCCTAAACAGGTTTTTAGATATGTAGCAAGTGAAAGGAAAAATGTACATGGCAGATTGATTTTAAAGAATGCCGATGGTAGGGAGGTAACTGAATCAGTTGAGATAGTTGAGTTACTGAGTGAGCACTTTGCAAAAGTATATCATCCAGGTGGTGACATTGCAGAAACGAATAAACCAGTAGATTATACGGGAATTGTGGTTAATGAAGCGGAGGTGAGTAGTCTATTGCATAACCTCAATGTCAATACATCTGTGGGATTGGATGGTATACCAGCTCGTGTTGTACGAGAAGCAGCTAAAGAATTGTCAGTACCCTTGACCATTTTGTTTAATTTGAGTCTCGGGTCTGGATTAGTCCCGAGCGGGTGGAAAGAGGGGAAAATAGTTCCACTGCATAAAGGTGGTTCCAAGACTGCTGTAGTAAATTACCGACTGATTAGCATATCAGGAATCATTGTCAAGGTCTTAGAGAAAATAGTCAAGAGGAAAATACAAGATTGGATAGAAGAAAATGGGATACTGTATCGGGAACAGCATGGTTTTGTGAAGGGTAGGTCATGCCTCAGTAACTTGCTCATGTATTATAACACAGTGACGGCTGAACTGGATAAGGGTAATGGGTTTACGGTGATTCTACTGGACCTTGCCAAGGCCTTTGACAGGATTCCACATGGAATTCTAATCAGTAAATTGCAGCATATGGGAATGGACACAGGGTTGGTGAGATGGATAGGAGGGTGGTTGACGGAGAGATATCAGAGAGTGGTTTACTCGGGAGTAGAGTCCACAAGACGGCCTGTGACTAGTGGTGTGCCACAAGGATCTGTTCTTGGACCACTGCTGTTTAATTTGTTCATAAATGATATAGGAAATGATCTGAGAGGAACAGTTCATTTGTTTGCGGATGATGCGAAGTTGGGTAGGGCAATAGTGAATGCAGATGACGTCAAAATTTTGCAGGATGATTTGGATAGATTGGAGGTCTGGGCTAAGGAGAATGGATGTCAGTTTAATGTGGCAAAATGTAAGGTTATGCATTTTGGGGTGAAAAGATTGGCGGCAGTTTACTGCATTGGTGGAACCGTGCTCCAGGAAATTGAAGAGGCACGAGATTTAGGAGTGTTGGTAGATAAGGAATTGAAATTTAGGGGACACATTGCAAAAGTGACCAAAACAGCTCATCAAATCACTTGGTTGCTGAAGAATACGATGACAAGCAGAGACAAGCAGGTTATTGTTCCTCTGTATCGAGCCTTGATAAGACCCCATCTAGACTACTGTGCTCAGATTTGGTCACCTAGGTTTCTTCTTGATGGGGAGGAGGTGGAGAGGATCCAGAGGCGAGTGACCAAGATGATAGCAGGTCTGTGGAATGAACCGTATGAGAACAGGTTGAGGATTTGTGGGTTGCAAAAATTGGTTGATAGGCGGAGGAGGGGAGATATGATTGAGACATTCAAATTACTGAAGGGTTTCTATAAAATTAATTCAGAAGATATTTTTGAGAACAGGGCTGGTTGTGGGAGGACTAGGGGACATCCATGGAAACTGGGCAAAAGTGTGGTTAGTAAAGGTGTTAGAGCTGGGTTCTTTACTTTTAGAGTAGTGAATGAGTGGAATGCGCTCCCTGAGTCTGTGGTGGATGCTGTGACAGTGAATGAGTTTAAGGCGAGGTATGATAGATACTGTATGAATGTCAAATAGTTGTGATGAATATGATTTGGGGCCTCCCTCGATGAGTCCAATGACTCCCTGGAGTTGCCCGTAATAATAGTAATAATAATAATAGTAATAGTAATAGTAATATAAAGAGCAATGACTGTCATGCCCTGTTTCTATATGGGGGAAGAAATTAACTGATTTATACATTGAAACTGATCAGTCAAAGTCTTGTAGGAAGTGAGAAATAATTTATAAAATGACTTGGAGACTAAAGAAGCAATTTGTTCTGATGTCTTATTGTCCTATAATGTTAGCAGGCTAATCACACATGTCTAGGGGAACTTGCTTACATGCACCTTTTCCTTCAGGTAACCTCATAGGAAAAAGTCAGGAGCTGGATATAGGGCTGGATATCAGATCTGGAGAATACGATGGCCAATTAATTGCAGATTTTTGCAGAATTATTTTCAAAATAAAATTGCATGATTTTGGTTCATTGTTGGGTTGTGAACTTTTCCATGATTAATTTCCCAAATGTTCCTTAGAATACCTTAAAAAATTAATAATCAAAAAAAGTTCTATACATTTAAACCTCCTTCTTGACTTATGGGCCACCTTGCAGTAAAAGCATTCTGAATCTACTCAGGAAATGTATACCAGAAATCTTGCATAGTATAGCTTGTGTAATTTCAACTATGAGAAATGTGACATGTATCCTTGAAATATATGCAAGTAAATTATGGCAACAAGAAAATTATAAATAAATGATATTTTCTCCAACAGCCTGCTTCTGTTTTTTTCTTACCGGATGATACCTTAACTGCATATAAATGTGTTAATGCAACATGAAAGTCTTAATGAAATAGTTTTTGAAAAAGGACAGGTGATGTTTTCATAGCTGCAGTATGTTTTACTTATTGCTATCTAAAATGAAATAAACAAGTGCATTTGCAGAATGGCACAGGTGCTTTTAAATAATGACTTTTGAACCAAGAGTCATTCTTCCATAAAGTTCATTTCACTATTCATTTTTGAATGCTGATTCAAATTAACTTTTCTGAGATTTTTAACCATCACTTCAGAACTAATTGGCCTATGATTTGCAGCCTCTGTTTGGGATTCACCTTTGTGCATTGGGATAATCTTATTCACTTTCTACCCTTTTGAAACTGTGCCAGAGTTAGGTTCAGATCAAGACCACATCAAAGGGATATGAACTTCTTTATGTATTCACTAGCACATATGTTGCTATCCTATCAGTGTATTTACATCTGAATTATGCAGTATTATTAATATACCCAACTCATCCACCTAGATTTTCTCATATCCTTCACAGCATATATGATGTTATGTATATATAATATACGAGGGGGGGAGGAATCTGGAAAGTTCTGATAAACTCCTGGAACAAAAATGTATTAAAGCAAATGATATAACCACAAGAAAGAACATACGTGGATATAAGAACATAAGTTACCTTTATAACTCTGCTACTAGTAGATTTTAAAGTCATTAAAACCTACTGGTAGGTTTGCTTTAATATAATTTTTGTTCTAGGTGTTTAACAGAAATTTCCAGACCCCCCCCCCCTTGTATATGTTGTTAACTGGTCTAATGCAAGATTTTCTTATTTATTACCTATGAAACACAGTGTTGGTCAATAATTCAATTACTGCTGTAGTTACTTTCCTGTCATTTGTGAACACCATAGTGCATTTACACAGTGTCCTTGGGTTGAATTCCATCCTCACATCTTAGATGAGTTTAAATATCATCCAGGATGCATTTCAAAACTTGATCAGTTGAAAAACGATCAGTTTTTCAACCAAATATGGGTTAGCTAAACTGGCTAGAGAACATTTAGCCATTGTAGTGTGATTCCAAAACAACATCCATGGTGTTTATTAACAACAACAAAAAAAAAAAAAAAAAAAAAAGCAGTGAAATATATTTTTAATGAATTACATTAAAATACATATTGAGACATTTCAAAGTAAAGATATTTCAGAATGAAGCAGTTATCTGACTTAACTTGAACTACAGAATATATCACATATGGTTTCTAAACATTTAGAAGTGCATGCTGTACCTATTGAAGAATTAACCATATATATAAAAAATTGAAGTTACACAAGAAATCAAGTTGTGTCGCATTAAAAGAAAGAAAGAAAACAGCCACCATTCGTGTTCTTGAGACACGAGTTGCTAATCTCTGATGAAGGATTTTACTTGGCCCAGTCAGTCACTTTATGCTTATTTGGTCTTGCCATTCTTACCATACCTGTAAATTTGCTGCATGCACTCTTGCACTACTCATACTTCATTACATTTCTTATGTTTCAAAAAATAAATTTTTTTTGAAACAATAAGGAAGATAACATTTTTTTTATACAGTATTGCTTCAGGATACTGTTGTCCCGTTAAGCAAGAACTGCTTAAAAAGATGGGAGGAAATATTGCCTATATTTGCTACACATGATTTCTGTTCATTTCTGAAGAGCAGGCATTATATTTGCACTGTATTATGCATTATTGTGCAGTATTGCAATATTATGCAGAAGCATTGAAAATAATGCATTGTGAATGGAGAACCTATTGAACAAGTAAAACATTTCAGCTACTTAGGCATAATTTTTAGTGAAGATGGTAAATTAAATACAGAAATAGACAACAGAATCAACAAAGCTGGTATGGTAGGGAGTCAATTGAATAAATTTATATGGAATAAGAGAGAAATTAGTCAAAACACTAAATTAGCTGGTAATTAGTTTACGGAATTAACAACACATATACAGTATATTAATTAAAGGTAACTTTAATGAATAACTTCTATATTTCGGCAACGTCACATTGCCATCCTCAGGAACATAAAGATATGGTATGTGCACTCAAGGCACTAACACAAGCAAATGAGGAAGAAAGCAAGAAACTAATATTGTTCCTAAAGTCCTAATGGTGCCCTCTTGCGGGATAATTTGGTAGTCTTGGCAGTTGGGCTGAAGTTCTCATAATGTAAGTCTCCCAAATTTAAGGTAGTTTCATGCACCCAAATTTGTTGAGGTTAGGAACGTTTTTTAGAGCTGCTGAAGATTCTTTGAATAATCTTTCGTATTTAAACTTGCTGCGATGAATTATTTTTGTTTTCTTCCAACGAATTTTATGGTGGGTATCTAAGGCATGGTCTGCCAGCCCAGAGTGGCTGTACTGGTGAAACCGGATGTAGTCTTTGTGTTCTGAAATCCTGATATTTGTTGTTCTGCCTGTTTGGCCAAAGTAGGACAATTTGCAGCTGCAAGGGACCTGGTATACACCAGGTAGGTCTAGAGGAAGTGGTTGGCCTTTGGTAGAGCAGATAAGGGATGCCAACTTTTTATATGGTCTGTAACAGGAAGTAAGGTCATATTTTTTGAGGATATTGGTTATTTTCTCAGAGGTGCCCTGGATGTAGGGGATGGTGATAGACTTCGCGTAATCTTCATTGTGGAGGGGGGAGAGGGGTTGTGGTTTACTGGTTTTAGTATTTTTTGGATTTTTTTGGGGTTATAGCCATTGGCTAAGAAAGTGATGAGGATCTGGTTTAGTTCAGTAGCCAGGGCCTTGTCATCTGAGCAGATTAATTTTGCCCTGTTATATAGTGTTTTTATAACCCCATATTGTTGTGAGGGGTGGGAATTGCTGGTGAATGTATCTGCCAGTATGGGTGGGTTTTCTGTAAACAGAGAAAACCAAAGATCCATCAAGCTGGCGGGTGATTAAAGTGTCTAGGAAGGGGAGGGTGTTGTTTTCCTCTTTTTCTAAGGTGAACTGGACTCTGGGGTGTTGGTTGTTTAAGTGTGTTAGGAAGGAGTAGAGTGTGTCTGAGCCATGTGGCCAAATAGCAAACACATCATCCACACCACGAAGCCAAATAGTGGGTTTTTGTGGGGCAGAGTTTAAGGCTTTCTCTTCAAATGTCTCCATAAAGAAATTGGCCAAGGGTGGGAAAAGCGGTGAACCCATGGCTGTCCCTTCTATCTGTTTGTAGAACTTTCCTTGCCAAACGAAATAGCCTGAGTTCATTGTGAACTGAAATAGGGCTGAGATATTGGGAGGAAACTTGGCTTGGATGAGCTCGAGGGTTTCTTTGAGTGGGACATTAGTGAATAGGAAGGAGACGTCAAAACTGACCATTATGTCAGTGTGTTGGAGTGTGAGGTTTTCTATGCTGGCTTTGAAATGGGCTGAGTTTTTTATGTGTGATGGTGTGTTGCCAGTGTAGTGTGTGAGCATCTTGGTTAAATGTTTGGCTAATTTATATGTGGGGGAATCAATGCCATCCACTATGGGACGCAATGGCACATTTCATTTATGTATTTTTGGGAGTACATATAGTCGGGGGGGGGGGGGATCTAGCATTATAAGGTTTAAATTTGTTGGTGACTTCCACAGGCCAAGAAGTGACTTTCTTAATCTTTCAATATCTCAGCCCTATTTCAGTTCACAATGAACTCAGGCTATTTCGTTTGGCAAGGAAGGTTCTACAAACAGATAGAGGGGACAGCCATGGTTTCACCACTTTTCCACCCTCGGTCAATTTCTTTATGGAGACATTTGAAGAGAAAGCCTTAAACTCCGCCCCACAAAAACCCACTATTTGGCTTTGTTATGTGGATGATGTGTTTGCTATTTGGCCACATGGCTCAGACACACTCCACTCCTTCCTAACACACTTAAACAACCAACATCCCAGAGTCCAGTTCACCTTAGAAAAAGAGGAAAACAACACCCTCCCCCTTCCTAGACACTTTAATCACCCGCCAGCTTGATGGATCTTTGGTTTTCTCTGTTTACAGAAAACCCACCCATACTGGCAGATACATTCACCAGCAATTCCCACCCCACCCCACCCTTCACAACAATATGGGGTTATAAAAACACTATATAACAGGGCAAAATTAATCTGCTCAGATGACAAGGCCCTGGCTACTGAACTAAACCAGATCCTCATCACTTTCTTAGCCAATGGCTATAACCCCAAAAAAATCCAAAAAATACTAAAACCAGTAAACCACAACCCCCCTCCACAATGAAGATTACGCGAAGTCTATCACCATCCCCTACATCCAGGGCTCCTCTGAGAAAATAACCAATATCCTCAAAAAATATGACCATACTTCCTGTTACAGACCATATAAAAAGTTGGCATCCCTTATCCACTCTACCAAAGACCAACCACTTCCCCTAGACCTACCTGGTGTATACCAGGTCCCTTGCAGCTGCAAATTGTCCTACTTTGGCCAAACAGGCAGAACAACAAATATCAGGTTTTCAGAACACAAAGACTACATCCGGTTTCACCAGTACAGCCGCTCTGGGCTGGCAGGCCATGCCTTATACCCACCATAAAATTCGTTGGAAGAAAACAAAAAATAATTCATCGCAGCAAGTTTAAATACGAAAGATTATTCAAAGAATCTTCAGCAGCGCTAAAAAACGTTCCTAATCTCAACAAATTTGGGTGCATGAAACTACCCCAAATTTGGGAGACTTACATTATGAGAACTTCAGCCCAACTGCCACGACTACCAAATTATCCCGCAAGAGGGCACCATTAGGACTTTAGGAACAATATTAGTTTCTTGCTTTCTTCCTCATT
Organism: Typopeltis vanoorti; assembly: GCF_054136105.1. Taxonomy (NCBI): domain Eukaryota; kingdom Metazoa; phylum Arthropoda; class Arachnida; order Uropygi; family Thelyphonidae; genus Typopeltis; species Typopeltis vanoorti. The sequence goes on along the minus strand of NC_143550.1, from coordinate 78,254,200 downwards.
TGCTTGTGTTAGTGCCTTGAGTGCACATACCATATCTTTATGTTCCTGAAGATGGCAATGTGACGTTGCCGAAATAAAGAAGTTATTCATTAAAGTTACCTTTTAATTAATATACTGTATATGCGTTGTTAATTCCATAAACTAATTACCAGTTATGTCTAACCAACTTATAAGCCTTGCTACTAGAACTAAATTAGCTGTATACAAGACTGTGTTCAAACTAATTTTAACTTAGGAAGAGAGCTGGGTCAGAAGTAAAACACTTAACCAAAGACTAGAGACTGCAGATATGAGAATCCTGAGAAAGATTATAGGCGTGAACAGATGGCATCAATGGCAATATCATGTTAAAAACATGGATATTAGGAAAGAACTTGACATTGTCAGCATCCATGAATATCTTAGCAGAGCTAATCTCAGATGGTATGGTTACTTGGGTGAGGAAACAGAATGGGAGACCAAAGATTAGCAAAACAAGTGTTCTCTGCCAGGTTGGCAGGAAAACGACCCAGAGGAAGACCAAGATATAGGTAGATTGATACAGTAAAAAGTGCCTTAGGAGATAGAAATATAAGATCTGACAATGTTGGAGTCTTGACAGGTAACAGACTGATTTGGAGGAAAATTTCAGATAGGAAGTTAGTAATGATGTAAATTTTTCATGTAGTACTATCATAACCTGTACCCCCCCCCCTTAAGGGTACATGGCAGGAATTTGATGATGATTATGCATTATTATTATATGGCTGCCTCCATGAAGCAGATGGTAGAGCAGTCTACCATACCGCTCTTTAAACTTGTTCACCAACAAAGCATTCACAGCTGCCTTGCAATCCATTCCACTCATTCACAATTCTCCAAGAAAAAAAAAATTGTGTCCTTAGGTCCTTGATAATTATATGCTTACATAACTTCAAGCAATAACCTCCCACCCTTCCTTTGTTTTTTCTTCTTGTCTTGTATTGAAAAATTTCTGTTTTCCTTTAAAATGTCTTTAGTAATACATGTTCCTATCATATTTCCAGGTACAAAAGAACCTGTGGACTTTACATTGTAATCTACAAACCTACATTTGATCTTGATAGGATCCCCCACACTGTTACTATCTTGGTTACTCTTCTCTGGATCTTCTCTTTCACTTTTTCATTTCCAAGAAATCCAGGCAGCCAAATTTGTATATTCTAGAAGTCTTACAAATAGGGATAATAACTCTTATCTCTATAGTCATTCTGTGAATTTTTGAGCAGTCTTACTCAGTTTGCAATATAATTCTTTGGACTTCAACTCTTTCCACTATCACCCTCAAAGTGCATGGTACTGCTAGCCTTGTTGGTCAAGTGATTAGCTTATCTGCTCTACTGCCAAAAGGCTGCAGGTTCGAATCTCGCCGTGGGCATGGATGCTTGTGATTGTCTGTGAAAATGCTAGTGGTGGTGATAGACAGTAGATGGCATTGGTGTAGTTGACGCGGTTCACTGTAGTTGGTGGATGATTGGTGGAGACGGAGAGTTGTAGAGTGGGTGCCTTCCCTCCCTCGATGAGTCTTTGGACTCCTTGGAGGTGTCACATAATAATAATATAACCTTATATTTTCCTATATTAAACTTGCAACCATTATTCTTTGCCCATAATTACAGTTTATTTAAGCTATATGATCTTATATATATTGCTCTCTCTTTAGTTTTGCTTCACATCATCAGTAAACAAGTGGATCTCCTCCTCAAATCGTTACCATTTTTCTCAACTTATTCAGATGATTCCAGTATCATTAATATATAAATTAGGTAGTAATGTCTGAAGTACAGAACCCTTTGGCACCCTGCTGGTGAAGTGGCTTCTCTTTGATTTTACTCTTCTCTGTAACACGTGGGCAGCTTGTATATAGAAGCTAATAACTTCACATCACTTGCTTTGGTATCCAGTATATACAAAGGATAATGCAAAGCACACATCCTTGTGAACATGTACAATGCTATGCATTATACATGTTCACAGGTAGCCAGATGAGTCATACAAGTAGCCAAAAGGTGTCACAAGGTATAACACTTTAGGCTACTCAGATATGAAAATATGGTTTCTGCATTACGTAAACATTAGTATCATTCTCGTAGACAGGCTTATACGTTGGTTATGCATTATTAAAACACTAAAGGAATAGAACAACGTAGTTAAGAATATAAATTAAATTAAACTTTAATAAATATTTTCCGATATTTCGGCAATGTCACATTGCCATTTTCTAAAGGAACTTACATAAAAAAAGTTACGTGCACGTAGGCATTACAACACAGAAACTGGGAATGAAACGATGACGCTATTGTTCTCCTAACAGTCCTGACGGTGCCCTCTAGTGGGCTAAGTAGGTGTTCTTGGCCGTTGGGCTGAAGGTCTGCAGATGTAGGTCTCCCAAATTTGGGGCAGTCGCATACACCCAAATTTGTTGAGGTTTGGAGAATTTCTCAGGGCTGAGGCTGATTCCATAAAGAGTCTTTCAAATTTGTATTTGCTACGGTGTATCACTGTAGCTTTCTTCCACCGTATTCTGTGGCGTGTATCCAGAGCATGGTCTGCAAGCCCAGAATGACTGTATTTGTGAAAACGGATGTAGTCCTTGTGTTCCGAAATTCTGATATTCGCTGTCCTGCCTGTTTGGCCAAAGTAAGACAGTTTACAACTGCAAGGGACCTGGTAAATACCAGGTAGGTCTAGGGGAAGTGGTTGGTCTTTAGTGGAGCAGATAAGGGATGCCAATTTTCTGTAAGGTTTGTAACAGGAGGTCAGGTCATGTTTTTTTAAGATTTTGGTAATCTTTTCCGAGGTGCCTCGGATGTAGGGAATGGTGATGGATTTAGAGTAATCCTTGTTGTGGGGGGAGGGAGGGGATCTGTGGTTTGTAGGTTCTAATATTTTTTGGATTTTTTTTGGGGGGGGGGGTAGCCATTGGCTGAGAAAGTGTTGAGGATGTGATTTAGTTCAGTGTTTAGGGCCAAGTCGTTTAAACAGATTAGTTTAGCCCTGTTGTATAGTGTTTTCACTACTCCATATTGTTGTGAGGGGGGTGGGATTGTTGGTGAATGTATCTGCCTGTATGGGTGGGTTTTCTGTAAACTGAGAAAACCAAGGATCCATTAGGCTGGCGGGTGACTAGTGTGTCTAGGAAAGGGAGGCTGTTGTTTTCCTTTTTTTTTCAGAGTGAATTTGATTCTGGGGTGTTGGTTGTTTAAATGTGTTAAGAAGGAGAGAAGTGTTTCAGAGCCATGTGGCCAAATAGCGAACACATCATCGACGTAGCGAAGCCATATGGTTGGTTTTTGTGGGGCAGAGGCTAAGGCTTTTTCTTCAAAGGTCTCCATAAAGAAATTGGCCAAGGTTGGGGAGAGTGGTGAACCCATGGCTGTCCCCTCTATTTGTTTGTAGAATTTTCCCTGCCAAACGAAATAGCCTGAGTTCATTGTGAACTGAAATAAGGCTGAGATGTCGGGAGAAAATTTAGCTTGGATTAGCTCTAAAGTTTCCTTGAGTGGGACATTTGTAAATAAAGAGGACACATCAAAGCTGACCATTATGTCAGTATGTTGGAGTGTAAGGTTTTCTATGCTGGCTTTGAAATGGGCTGAGTTTTTTGTGTGTGATGGTGTGTTGCCAGTATAGTGTGTGAGCTCTTTGGCCAAATGTTTAGCTAATTTGTATGTGGGGGAATCAATGCCATCCACTATGGGACGTAATGGCACATTTTCTTTGTGTATTTTTGGGAGTCCGTAAATACGGGGGGGGGGTATAGAGTTAAACGGCTTTAATCTGTTAGTAACTTCTACAGGCCAAGAAGTGGCTCTCTTAAGAAGCCTGTGAAGTTTTCTAATTTGAGAGTTGGTGGGATTGTAATTGATAGGGAGGTAAGTGGCCCGATCTAATAGAAGAGCTTTCAGCTTACCTGTGTAGTCCTTTTGGTTAAGTAATACAGTTGCATTTCCCTTATCCGCTTTGGTGATCACTAATTCTTTATTATTTTTCATTTCCTGTAGAGCTTTATATTCCTTGTTTGATATGTTGGTTTTTGGTGGTCTTGCTTTGGAAAGGACACAGGCTACATCCAGTCTTATACTGTTGGCGACTTGTTGTGGAAGGTGGCGGATTCCGCGCTCAATCTGGATCGTAATATCCTCACTAGGTATTTTATTGGGAGCAATGGCGAAGTTGTGTCCACGTGCCAGTGCGTTGAGTGCTTCAGGCTTTAGGGTGACTGAAGAAAGGTTGATTATCGTGTTGGTAGCAGGTTTTGGAAAGACGGTAGAGTTCTTTTTTAATTTTTCGAACTTTTTCATCTGTCGGCCTCGTATTTTTTTAAATTCTTTTTCGGCAGTGGTACATGAGATGTCATGTAAAATCGACCAAATTTGGGTGTATGCGACTGCCCCAAATTTGGGAGACCTACATCTGCAGACCTTCAGCCCAACGGCCAAGAACACCTACTTAGCCCGCTAGAGGGCACCATCAGGACTGTTAGGAGAACAATAGCTTCATCTTTTCATTCCCAGTTTCTGTGTTGTAATGCCTACGTGCATAACTTTTTTTATGTAAGTTTCTTTAGAAAATGGCAATGTGACATTGCTGAAATATCGGAAAATATTTATTAAAGTTTAATTTAATTTATATTCTTAACTACGTTGTTCTATTCCTAAGTGTTTTAATAAAACATTAGTATCACCTCTGAATCTGGCTCCCACTGATGAGACCTCAATAAAGGTTGAAATTGGTCTGGGTAGTGACCCTTCCCATAATGCATAGCATTATACATGTCCACAAGGATATGTGCTTTGCATTATGGGATACTAAGGTAAGGGATGTGAAGTCATTAGCTTCTATATATGAGTTGCCCCAGTCCTGAAAAATACTTCATGTGCAAACTTTACTTACACTTGGATAAAGGACTAAACCAAGTATATAATTTTTTGGTATCTTTAATTTATTATATAACCAAATGGAAAAACTTCCAAAAACTAGTTGTATGGTACCTAATATGTATTGTTTACTTTAAGACACTTTGCATGTGCATATAGAATCATTTTCATTTTAAGTTTGCATTCAGTAATGTAATGTGCGAAGGAGTAGAAATAATTTATATTTCAAATTGTTTTGTTCGTTTTTGTTTAAGCACATGTATTTGCTGATTATTTAATTTTTTTATTTTTATTTTTGGAAAAATAAACTCTATTCTTAATTCAAACTGAGTCAAACTTCTTTTATTTTAATTATAAAAAAAAAAAGATATGAAATTCTTCAGTTTAAATGACAGAAGAACTAAAAATATTTTATTGGATCATAAGAATGCATTTCTTCAACTTGAATATGAAGCTATATCAGTCAGATGTGGCTTGTCCCTTTTATATGCCTGTTTAAGGTTATATAAAGTTAAGATTTAAAAAATAAAAATATACATTTGATGCAGGTTTTTGTGACTCGCATCTTTGGAATGTTGTACTGTATAATAACGATTTTTTTAAAAAGTAGTTTTATGAATCTTTTATTTATTTTTATTTTATTTTTTACCTAATCTGGAAATCCCACTTTAGATACCAAATATAAACAGAAGAGGATGGCCAAGGTGGAAATGGGTAGATGGTGTGAAGGAGTAGTACAAAAAGAGTTTGCAGGATTTGAGTTACCTTGCGATGTATAAAGGGAAATAGCACAGAATGGGAAAACAAACATCAGAATGAGCACATGATAATATAATTGTATTATAGGCATTTATGCAAAATTTCTGAACTTCTTGTTGAAAGATTTGTCATTTATTATTATTATTCAGGCCTCCATGGAGTCAAAAGACTCATTGGGGGAGGTCCTTCCTAGGAAACACAAAGTCTATCATACCACTCCTTGAACTCATTGACTGCTCTCGCTCTCACCACTCTATCAGGCAGTGCATTCCATGGTTCAGCCACTCTCCATGCAAAGAAACCACTCCTCATCCTCTTGCTCACAGCTTCCTTTCGTAACTTTCAGGGATGGCCCTTTGTCATCGCTCACTGGATTAATGTTAAGAAATGAAGGAGCTTTGTTTCATTTTTTCTCACTATTTTTAGTTTTTTAGTTCTGATAATGAACTTATTATGTTAATATTCCAGTGGATAGAGAAATTCTTTAAAAGTTAATATTTGAAATTATTTTATATGGCTAAAAGTAAAATTTTTACTCCATCATTTAATTGTAAATTAATTTCTTTTTATCAGAGGAAACCAAAAAAAGTTTCAGATGGTGATAATCTAAGTGTAGCCAGTTTTGATGTTTCAATGCTACAGGTATTTATTTTTTTATTTCATAATAAAATTTTAGGTTACTTAACATTGCTTAATAAATCTAAGTGTGAGTGTGTGTGTGTGTGTGTGCATGCACGTGCGTGCATAAGCATTCGTATCCAAAACATTCTAGGCCTGGAAATATGAGTATCGATTCCAAGGAATCTCAAATTTTTAAAAGGTAAGAATTTAATAAACAATATAGCAGTTTCAAAAAATGAAAATAATTTCTTAACAGAATGGAAGCATTTATCAAAATATATAGATTTTATTCATGAAATCCTGAGGTTGACATATGTCTGTTTCACTACATCAAGCCTCATCATCTGGTCAACATTATTTATCATGATGATGGTTGAATATATCATCTCTCCACTCTGTTACCAAGAGGCTGTAGATTTTAGATCTCTCCATATAGGTGTTTGTGCACAATTTTTGTCACCCTGTGGTCATTTTAGGTTCTGAATGAAACTAAAATTAAATTATTTTATGTTCCCTACAGACTTAACATGGGCTTGCATTTTTGAATCAATTATTGATATATCAGATATGCTAAATTGTTGTAATGTACTAAAATATTACTAAACAGGACTTTTTCATTGAATTATGTTATAATGTAAAGTATTGTAAAGTGCTTAAATGCTTAACCCTTACTGCTCTTGTGTAAGTACTTATAAATTGCTGGGAGAACAGATAATCTGATTTAGTAAAAGTGGCCGGAATCTAAAACATGTGCAGCAAGTAGTACACGCTTACCCTTTTTGGTAAGCACGCTGTCTTCCCCCCCCATTCATACACTCCGTAGATCACGCTAGAATTCCATGTGTGGCGCTGAGTTATGGGTGACGTAGAGGTGAACGTGTGGTGCGCAATTTAAAAAGTCGTGTAGCGCCTAGAAACGCTCTCTTTTTACTCTCCGGGTCTCGTGCGGTCTTGCTGTTGTGTGTGGAACCTTCTCATGGCAACTTTTAGTTCCCCATTTTCGACGTGGATTCGAGACAATGACTGAGGAACTATGCCGTGAAATTTCCAGAAGTTTACCGGTCGGCAATCAGCTCAGCAGGAGATAGTCACCAATGCTTACGGAAATATCATTGCGATGTTAAGCCAGTTCACCAGAGAACAACGTCTACCTAATTTAGGCGGCAGAGATAAGTACAGCTTGAAATCTTGAAGAATGCCTCAGAAAAAAAGCAGAATGAGCTTGGAGTTGAAAGTAATTGTCCTGACGAGATATGTGAGGTGGCCAAATAGTTTCCCCAGCAATTGGTAATGTACAGTCTAGTTTTTTTTTTTGTATATGTGTACTAGAAGGATATCTGTAAATTTTAGGAAGGACTCTAGAGAATGCTATCTTTTAATGATAGAGTATATTATAAGTATTTTGTGAAAGAAATAGTGCGAGAGCACGTGGAGCCTAGGAATTGTGTCTTTTAATGATTGAATAAGCTATAAGAATTTTGTGAGAGAAATTGTATGAGAGCATGTGGAGCTACATTAGCAATTCAGTTAACAAATGTCTTTAATATTGATGAATATGTGTGATCTTTCAAGTATAAGTAGTAAATCATAAATGAAGTTTTTTGTCATACATGCTAAGATAGATATAGAGAATCTGAGAAATTAGTGCTCGATCATTAGCAATTGCAGATTACTTAATCAAAGTGTATTCATAATGTGTAATATGTATCAATTGAATTAAATGTTTTGTTCTTTTTGTTTAACTGATGACTTGCCTGATTTTCTTTTCTGTTGCATTTGCTCATAAAATACAGACCACAGCAGGAGATTAATTTATAGAGAGGCTACACGACTGAAACGTAACCTATAGTAATATAAGATTGTAAGCTAAACTATTTCTGGTTCCTTGTTTCTACATTCTTTGATAATCTAGGATTCAGGGTGGCGCAGCAGACAAAAATACATTTTCCCTGAATCTGAAAAAGGAATTGGTATTGGCCATTAGAATGCCCTTTGTCCCTCAAACCACTAGCATCGTTCTTATAGTTAAAGATCGGCCCAGTGAGAATGTTGATACTTATAGGATAAATTAAGTGGTAGAGATAAGTACAATTAAGAGAGTAGATAATACGTAAGATAAATAAAGGTGAAATTAAATTTTACAATGGTGACATAGAAAAAGGACAAGACAATAGAAATAGACACAAAAGGATATTAAAATTTTAGTCATATTATGTGACTGCTACCTTACTGGGGGGGGGGGTCACAAGTAGCATGTAAAGGCTATGCTCAGTTTCTAGAATTAGAATTGGGGTTCTCAGTTCAACGATCCTTCTCTCTGCTTTGGGTATTAATGTATTATAGGTTTCATGGGTGAGATTACCTTCTTCTTTTGAACCCTTTTTTTAACCATTTTTGTTATTTGTGCTTAGATTTTTTTTTCCAACTTCAATGCTAGCAAAACGCAGATCTGCATTGTTTCCCACCAACAAGAACCCTTTTCTTCCAATCTTACTCCTGACAATACTCAAATCTCTATTCAAGATGAGATTTACCTTCTTCAGACAACTAACTTCAAATCTTTCTTGGCATAAACATATCACAAATATTCCCTCCTCTGCATCTAAAAAATTAGGTTTTCTGTTTTGCTTGAGGTGTTACTTGAGCTCCAAACATCTCTTAACCCTGTACAAATCTGCCTGATTATTAAATATTGCTCTCTGAAGTGGTGCCCTTATTAGCTTCCTAAAAATGCTGGATTCTATATAGAAAAGGGCAGGTAGATTGATTGATGATCTCTCTCTCACTAATACACTCCACTCACTTTCACACGTTTCAGTTTCTTCAGCTTACCTCATCTATAAATACTTCTATGGCTACTACTGTTCATCAGAATTAGCATTAATAATCCTCCCCACCATGTCACACCTGCCCAAACTCATGCAGTAGCTAATCTAGCTAATCTACACACTTCAAATCCAAACCCACAGAACAAATTTCTCTTCCTCTTTATTCATCTCTTCTACTGCTGCTTTCTATAACAGCCTCTCACCATGTTACCAAAGGAATACAATCGATAACTTTTCAAGTCAAATGTAAGAAGAAAAAAAAATTTTTTTTTCCCAGCTGAATCAAAAGTTTTTTTTTTTAATAATCTGTAAAATATGATGAGCATTCATCTAATCCTATGATTCTGTTTATTATTTTTATAGCTCATACACTTGTCATCAACCCTATATACAGGTCTGATTTTCTCTCTTTTTATTATTATTACTATTTAAAAAAAAATAGTAATTCTTTCTTATTATGACCTTTTTCTTGACCACTAGTATAAAAACATCCGTATCTCTGAAGATAATATTATGGCTAGCCTGGATGTCACATCTCTATTCACAAATATCCCAGTTTCAGAAGTCATCGACATCTTAGAAAACTTGTTCCCACCAAACATCACCAAGTTGTTCAACATTGCTTAACTTCGAATTATTTTACATGGCAAAAAACCTACTACAAACAACTTACAGGATTAGCCATGGGTAGCCCTCTCTCTCTCCTTCTTGTGCCGACCTATTCTTAGAAAATTTGGAAACTCAAATTTTATCCCAAATTACCCCTAAACCAACCACATGGTTTAGGTATGTTGACAACATCTTCATCATTTGGAATCACAAAAAAGAAGAACTAATAGATTATCTAAACAAAATTAATGACTTCCACAACACTATCAAGTTCACATTAGAACTAGAAAAAGATAATAAACTTCCATTCCTAGACATCCTTAGTAAGAAACAAACTGACAATAGCATCACCTTGTCAGTATATAGAAAACCTACTGACGCTGGATGCTACCTCCATTTTGACTCGTCTCACCATATATCCCAGAAACTCAGCATTATCCATCTCAAAAAAAGAGCTATACAGTGTACCACAGACCCTGGCGACTTACAAGAATTAATGAAAATATCCAGAGATCTATCCCTAAATGGCTACCCTACAAGAATCATCAACAAGATTCTCTTTAATGACATACCGCAAAGACAACGAGATGAAACCCAATACATCAGCTCTATAACAATTCCATTTGTTAGTACCATATCCACAAAATTAGCTCTTCTTCTAAAACCATATAATATCAGAGTAACCTTCAAACCTATTGAGACCATTCAAAAGTTTATAAGATCACCGAAAGATAGCCATCCTTTTTACAAATACTCTGGAGTTTATAGCATACCCTGTTCATGCGGTATCAGTTACATCGGACAGACATCTAGAAGTTTTGAAACAAGAAAGAAAGAACACATAGGCTATGTAAGGAATAAAAGACAAGATATATCAGGCCTTTCTTCCCACTTTGCCTCTACCAACCATAATATTGAATGGGATATGAGTCATATGCCCTACATAGAAGAGAACTACCATTCCAAAACATTCAAAGAAGCTGCTACAGTCGCCCATTCAACAGGTAACTTAAATAAGAATCAAGGTCTAATCCTACCAGATATATGGAAAACTCTAATCAGATCATTTTACCAAAAAGAAATGAACTTTCATGAAAATTACAATAAATATCTCAACAAATAAAACATTGTACCATGTGTCGTATTGTTATCATGCACAGTGATAACTTTATATAATTTTTAGAATTGTCGGTTAGTTTCCTAGTTTTTGTTACTTTCTATTGCTTACCGGTGTATCCTTTGAAAATGCTGACAGATGTTAGTCAGTGAAACGTCGGATATTAAACTATTATTTTCTTGACTGACATACAGAATTAAGTCTTTAATTTATTAGTAATTCTTTCTTTTTGAAAAAAAAAAAAGTATTATTATTGCATTGTTCCACCTGTATATCTTTCTCTTTTAGGTATTTGATAAACTGATTTTTTAGTTCTTAATATTTCTTAATGCTGATTTCATCATTTCTATTGCCATTTCATGTTCTGGCATTTTATTATTTTTCATATCTTTCATTGCACATTGGAGGTGGTGCTAATGTATAGTGCACAGTAGAAGTAATTCTGCAAATATGGCTTACAGCTAAGTCTTTTAATTTAGTGAACATTAGTAATTGTTATTTCAAGTCAAATGTAAGAAGAAGGGAAAAAAAAATTTTTTTTCCCAGCTGAATCAAGGTTTTTTTTTTTTACTAGTCTAAAATATGATGAGCATTCAGCTTGCTCATTAGGCTGGGCTTCATCTAATCCTATGATTCTGTTTATTATTTTTATAGCTCATACACTCATATTATTATTATTATTACTATTTTTTAAAAAAATAGTAATTCTTTCTTTTTGAAAACAAAAATTATTATGATTGCATTCCTCCTGTATATCTTTCTCTTTTAGGGTGTATAGGACGTGCCCCTTTTTTGTACACATTTTTTAGGAAAAAAAAACTTTATCACTGAATATTATAATGAATTTACAGTATTTCAAATATATAGTAATAAGTAGGTCTACTTTCAACAAATAAATACCTAATCTAACTAGGAAAGAGTACCCACCTTTTAATCGTCAAAACCCAGAAATTCATCTCCAGAGCTAAATGAAGAGACACTTGTAACCTCTTCTACGAGTCCTCATACAACAAATTGTCCTCTGTACCATCCAGTGCATTATTAATTCCACACTTCTTTAATGATTTAACCACTGTCTCAGTTTTCATAGCATCCCATGAAGCTTTGACCCACTCACAAACTTGCGAAATGTAAGGCCTCTTCCTTCCTGATGGCGTAACCTCAAAATCTGAAGACTGCATCCAGCTGTTCCACTTCTCCTTCATAAATCCCTTAAATGGTTTATTAATACAGACATCTAAAGGTTGAAGCTGACTTGTTAGACCTTCTGGAATTACGGCTAACTGAGTTTTCAATTCCTTGAGTTTATTTGTAGCATCGTCTGTTCTGTAAGAATGAAACTGATCCCATACTAGCATGGCAGGCTTCTTCAACACTCCACCAGGGTGCCTAGACCAAATTTTATCTATCCATAACTTCATTCCTCCTCCATCCATCCAGCCTTTTGTATGAACATGTACAAACACTCCTTTAAGCAGTTTTTCTTTGGGTAGTGTCTTCCTTTTAAAAATCAATAGTAGCGGCAATTTTGTCTCATCAGTACAGCAGGATAAAACAACCATGTAGTGAGTTTTTTCGTGCCCCGAAGTTTTAATAGTAACACTTTTAGTGCCCTTGGAATGTACAGTTTAGTTTGAGGGCACATCAAAAGTCATCGGAACCTCGTCCTTGTTTCCTATTTGCGCAAGTTCAAAATTTTCTCGTTTCCTTGCGTTAATGACGAATCGATGAAATTCAGTCATTTTTTCTTCATATTCAGCTGGCATCTTTTGTGATATTTTTGTTTTAGTCCACATACATAGCTGGTTTCTCTTCATGAATCTTGAACACCATGATGTTGATCTAGTAATGTTGGTGATCCCTCTGTTAGTGGCTATTGCTTGCGCTTGATGAAGAATCATTTTTGTAGACACTGAATGTCCAGCTTTTCTGTCGTCTAAAATCCAAGTATTCAGTTCTGCTTCAAGTTCTGGCCATTTTGCAGTTCCACTTCGTAGGTTACGTTTACTGTGAGTTGCTTTTTTTAAATCCTCTTCCTGATTCTGCCAAGTTCTTATCATTTTCTCAGTTGTGGGGGTGGTGGTCCGAAATGCCTCTCTGCAGCCCTGTTTCCATGTTCTTTAGCATATGCAATCACATGTAGCTTATATGCAATATTGTTACAATGCCGATTTTTTGCCAAGAAATTTAGAGAAAATTTAATGGCAGAAATTTATCACCATTCACAATTGCGACAACAATTGGAAGGTTTTTAACGAACAGGACACCGCTGTGATCGTTGATGACAGCGAAACACACATCCACCGAACTCTACGTCAATGTGTGTGTGTAGTACGCATACCCCGGGGGGGGGTATGTGAAAGGTCTTCAGGGGGTCCGTGGAAATTTTCGGCTATGCATCATTAACGCATGGAATAAAATTTAATGTATCCGTGAAGTTCGAGATCGTAAAACGTTCGTATTGTATCACTGAATAAGGTACAGAGACATCTGCAGGCTGTGCAATATGTTTCTCAACAAACAGTGCAATTAGAGACAACTGGGATAAAAACGCACTAACTAATGAATTGCATGTCCCCCTCCCACAGAAAATGCTGTATGACTCAAGCAAAACCATATATTGCTGGTGCAACATATGGTTTTGTTCGAGTGAACGTATTAAAACAAAGAAATGTATAGTGAATGTGTTTCAGATATTATATATGGAATTCGGTTGAAGAGAATTAGCATTTCAACTCAACTGTCAGCTTGTCTTTGTCATTTAGTATCTTTTGTTAATACCGCACCAATCATATGAACACTGATGTCCGAAGTTTGAAAAACACTGCTCTACGTAACTGGAATGCTCTCACACACACCACAAGGAAGCAATAAAGAAATCGCGTAACTCGGAACAGAGAAAATTTCCAGAAATTAAAATAATAAAAAACTGACTATCGGCGTATAAGATGCACCCTGTTTTTCAGACCTATTTTCAAAGGGAAAAAGTGCTTCTTATATGCCGGCAAATACGGTAATAAACTGATTTTTTAGTTCTTGATATTTCTTAATGCTGATTTCATCATTTCTACTGCCATTTCATGTTTTGGCATTTTTATTATTTTTCATATCTTTCCTTGCACATTGGAGGTGGTGCTAATGTATAGTGCACAGTAGAAGTAGTTCTGCAACATGGCTTACAGATAAGTCTTTTATTTTAGTGAACATTAGTAATTATTTTGGTAATATTTTACTTATTTTAGACTGTAAAGTTGAGTTTGTATGTGTTTGTGAATTTTATTAAGTGATAGCATTCAGAAAGTGTGTTTTGATAGTACCTATGCATACGAGGAAAATTGCAACCAAGGCTTCCTTGGCTGCAATTTGTTCACTGAATTTAGCATGAATGGTTTATGGTATGACACCGAGAGTGGAGAGAGAGAGAGAGTGTGTTGAAAATGTTTTGTGTGCGAGTTGTATGGAAAGTGCGAAATTAAGTAACTGATATTAATGATGTAAGGTAAGACAGAAAGTGTGGAAGGAGATAGTAGTGTACAGAATATGAATGAGAGTGAAAGGAGTGGCTGTAAAGCAATGGTAAGGAGTGAAATAGGATGTTTATTTAGTGTCCTTCGTAGTACCTGAGCTAGTGTGACTTGAGAAACAATTCACAATAATGTAAACTACATAATTATGTAGTTTAGTGCTTGTGCCTATCACAGTTGCAATTGTGCTCTGCTGATGCTGGTTAGAAAACCAGCAAAATATTAGTGAGTTTAAATAAATAAATAAATCCTTATAGGGAGTAGGCAAGGCCTTTATATCCTATCTAGCTTTTGGAGACTGAGTGGGCAGTTCAATCTCCACAGGTAGTCAATCAGAGATAGCTAGCCCATGTCTATCATTAATTATAGCAGCCACTGATGAAGAGGCTGGAAAACAAGTGCTGCCATCTCTTGGTACCTAACCCTAATGCAATATGTCACTGTATGAAATAATGTGGGTACTACAGTCAATTTTCTTGAGTTTACGGGATGAAAAAAACTGAGTTTCTGGGAGGAAAAACCCACTTGCCCATACCAGAGATCAACTAACTCGGGAACTGGTCGAAGAAAGGCTTAGAAAAAGTTCCTCCAGTTGGCGACTAGACTTCAACTTAAGTCAAACTTCACAAGCGAGCAAGCATAGAGGACGCAAGCACACTTCCACTGAGCTACACAGGCCTTTTAGTGAGTTTAATAAATATATTTTTTTCCTCTCTTGGTGTGTGTTATTTATCGGCTCCATATTCGTTTGAATTCTTTATTAGCCGCCATACACGAGACGTCATGTAGAACTGACCAAAGCTCGTGATTAAGTGTATGTGAAAGCTCATTTTCTAGCGCTAATATAGCTCTGTTTATGTTGGCTAGGGAACTGTGTATAGCGATAATTTGCTCCTGAAGTAAAGCCTGGCTCGCCCGGTTGTAGATATGGAGAGCTTTCTGTGAGACGAAGCGGTGTTTAAATTTTACACAGTCAGGGATGACTTGATTATCCCGGCAGCGTTTTAGGAATGCTAGACGGTTAAGTTGTCTGGATAACTTTAGCTTCAGTTTGCCGTAATGGCGGGCCTTGCGTGTGAAGGAATCTCCGTGGATGATCATTATTCTTGTTGAGAGGCTTATACGCTGGTTATACATGATAACTAATAATTAAGGAATTGACAGCGTACACTAGAAATATAAATTAAATAAACTTTAATATATACTTTCCGATATTTCGGCAAACGTCACGTTGCCATCTTCTTGGGAACTTATTACAAAGACAAGTGCACACAAGTACTACATAACAGCAAATGAGAACCGAAGCTAGGAAGTTAACGTTTTCCTCAAGTCCTGATGGTGCCCCCCCCCCCCCCCCCCCAGTGGGCTATATTGGTAGTTCTTGACCTTTGGGCTGAAGTTCTTCTGATAAATGTTTCCCAAATTTGGGGCAGTCTCATGCATCCAAATTTGTTGAGGTTTGGCATGTTCCTAAGGGCTGAGGCTAATTCCATGAATAGTCTTTCATTCATATTTGAACTTGCTGCAGTGTATTACTGTGGCTTTCTTCCATCTTATTCTGTGGCGAGTATCCAGAGCTTGGTCTGCAAGCCCAGAGTGGCTGTACTTGTGAAATCGGATGTAATCCTTGTGTTCTGAGATTCTGATATTTGCTGTCCTGCCTGTTTAGCCAAAGTAGGACAGTTTGCTGTCCTATCATCACAAGCGCACATGCAAACTCTGTTCTCTTGCTCAATCACTTTTCCTTCATTTTGCTTTGATTTAGATACCTATAAGGTTTTATTATATTCAACCCCTGATATGGAAGAGAGAATGACTGATAAAGAAAGTGACAATAATAAAAAAAGAAGAAAAGTAATTATGTTAAAGGAAAAGCTGGAAGTCATTAAGAGACATGAAAGTGACTAGTAATACAATGATTGTGAGAGACCTGGGATACAGTGAGTCTACAGTTCAGACAAAGAACAATGAAAAGTTGCTACTGCTACAAGTACAAGGAATATTCAGACAAAAAAAAGCTCTCAATATTTTTATATCATTGAAAGAGACCTAATTTCAAGAACAATGTGAAAGCTTTATTGCAAGTTTAGGATGGTTTGACTGTTTTAGAAATCTAGTTGGACTGCATTACGTAAGAATAACTGGGGAATCTGCTAGTGCTGATAAAGATTCTGGAATTCTTCAGAAAACTTGGCTGAAGTTTCCTGAAGAATTGCAAAGAATAATTCAGGCGGGTGATTATGATGATCATCAAATAATCAACATCGATGAAACTGGTCTCTTTTGGAATTGTATGTCAACAAAAACTTTCTTAGCTAAAATGGTAGTATCTCAACCAGGATACAAAGTATCCAAAGATCATCTTACGCTTTTATTAGGAGGCAATGTAGAAGGCTCAAGGCTATGTTAGTTGATCGTGCACAAAATCAAAGATATCACATTATTGAAGAAATCAGTACAATTTGAAAAGAACTTGGATTTAATGAACTGGATAATAAAGAAACTTGCTCAATTCCCATTCAGAACAGTTAAGCAAGAATGATCTCCTTCAGCTAGAACAACAGGGTGCATATGAAGAAGAAGATAAGGAATGCAAAAGAGAAGATAACATTATGACTAAGAAATTAACTGCAAAAGAACTTGAGCTTGCTTTCAATCACATTGAGCATGCTAAGGAGATTTTATTTGATGCTGATCCTGATATGGAACGAAGCTTCAAAGTCCGCTGAAATCTTGATAAAGTGATCGCCAGCTATCACAAATTGCATGACAAGATAAAAAAGTCAAGCACTATTCAAATATCTTTACTTAATTTTTTTTTTTGTAAAAAAGTAGTTCAATCAAATGTTTAGACGTTAAATGAAAATTTAAGCAATAGATTTTTATTAACTTTGATGATTTTATCCTCAATTTATTTTTTTTAATTTTATTTTTATCCTTCAAATTATGTTTTTTTTTTTCAGATTTATGCTAACTGATGGATGAATTATAATTATTCTTAATGTTTATCGCATTCACTTCGCGCACATTAATTGATGGATTAATTAACCGCATTAAAGCAAGGTTTTCCTGTATGCATTGAAAAATGGTGATAATTTAAATTATACTTGCCAAGAAATTATATTCTTGTTTAATCCTTTATCCAACTAAGGAAACAAAGTTTGCACATGTCACGACTAGGTTACTTGTATATTGAGTTGATGGCTTCATTTACTTTAGTATCCCATGATGCAGTGCCCACCTTTCATTTTATGAGCCTAGTCATGAAGCTGCTTCACCTGTTAACTTTGTTTACACTTGGATAAAGGAGAATATAATACTTGCAAAGAATATAATTTATTGAGTGTATAGTAGTACATCCTTTTTATGGATTTTTGGAAGGCCATAAATATAGGGTGGGGGGTGGGGTAGTCTGGAATTGTAAGGTTTCAGTTTGTTAAGGATAAGTATGAGAGATTGAAACTGCAATTTAGGATTAGGATTTATGGCTTTTGAAGCATAAATTTTTAACACAGTGGGGGATATGTATACCATCCAGACTATTGGATCACTTCAGTATTTAAAAAATTTTTTTATGACAAAAGGTCAGTGGAGAGATAGTTGTTTGTGCTTGTGTATGCACCGTTCTTGGTAGTATATGTATATATGATGTATATACAACTAAATAATTATGCAACTTATGTAGTAAAAAAATTGCCTGTTCTGTTAAATTATCTTCTGTGACTATTTTTGATCTAATATGATTTCTGTCTTTAAATACCGTGATTTTTTTTATTTTGTGAAATCGTTAAATTGAATTGTTGGCTTATTTAATTCATAAACTGATTTTTGTAGGTCATCTTCATTATCCTAAAATATAATCATCTGCATACAACATTGTATTGCTAACAGTTCTTCTGGTTAACTGGGAACCTTGTTTTATTGTTTTCCTTATTTTTATAATTTGATCAGTATATATGTATTGAATAGAATTGGAGATAAGCTACATCCTTGTCTTATATATTGATAAATTTCAGTCTCTTCTGTTAATTTATTACTTACTTGTATTACCCAATTGTACATAATATGCAGTGACTTACCTTCTTTTTTGTACCAAAAAATTCTCATTTTTATCTTCTAAGAAGGAAGGCAAGTTATATAACTTCTCATTTCCTTATTAGATTGAGTCTTTTTTTCCTCTCTCTAAAGTACTGTTGGCTGGCCCTCTTTTATGTCTTGTCATTATACCACCCTTTTACTACTCTCTTATATGACTCATACTGGCTAGCAAAAGGTAAAATTCATTCAATTTATTATTATTTTTATTTTATTTTATTTTTTTAATATGGATTCATCCACTACTGGTTATAAACCTATAGTACGTTATTATTAGTATTATGGGTGGACTAAGAGTAATAATCCAGAAACCTTGCTGTAGAAATCAAATCTAGAACTTTTTTTCAAGCCATTTGAGGTCTTTAGTAAGCATGGTGATAAGCGTGGTGGTCTCACATCAAGTGATAATATTCATCTTCTGCCTTGAAGACATTTATAAACATTAGTGCCTTTGGTAGAATTTGAACTTAGTCTCTGTTGGTTGGAGAGTAGGTATATTAACTTCCAGCAAACAGTTTTGCGATGTTTGGTGTTAGAACATTTCAAGTAACAGATTTGAATGGGTTTTTTTCCTAGTAAATGTCCATTTAGAGTCATGAATTTCTGATTAATTTTTGCAATAATGATTTTAAAAGAATATTGCTATCAATCAACTTTGCTTGAGACATTTCTGCAACTTGTAGTAGCAAGCAGATTTGCTGCAGTGGAAGTTGACTTGTTATCTTACTTATCTATATCTTGTACTTAAGGGTTTATTTTTGCTATGTGACTCTCACCAACAGAAGGTTGGTAGAAATCCTTCATGGTACATTAATACCATGAAGGATGTCTTTCTATTTTTTATTAATTAGTATGTATATCTTTTTGTATTTTTTACGTAATCTGGTGTTGGATTCTGATTATGTAGAGATTAAAGTAATTATTATTTGCTTCAGAATCCAACATGATCTTCCATCACAAAGGCTAGACTTGTAAATATTATTTAATGTAAACAACTTATTTTACATTTTAATATTCATATAACTACTTTAATTTTGTCTAATATCTAATTATTTAATCAAAGATATATGTATTAATAGTGATAAGACTGTATTAAACATTATTAAGCTATTTTATTCATTACTATGTTAATATTATAAGAACTTGTATTTGATAATTTAACTGTGCATTAATTGAAATCTAAATATTCTTATTTTGTTTCTGGTTGTAGAAGTTTAGCGTTATGCAATACCTCGATTTTATTATATTTTGTTTGGTTGTCATGGAAACGTATGTAAGTGAACGAGCACGTTTTTGGAGCAGAACGTGGGGAGAAAGCTGAAAGTTTACTAAAAAGGAATTAGTTAAAGAGATCACGAGAAGAATTTAGGCAGGAAAAACGGATATAAAAAGCGAGAAACACTGGAAAAGAGAGAGAGAGAGATTGGCATTAGGTTGGAATCGGAGCATTCGGCATTCGAAAATCACAGTGCGATAATAGCAAGTCGGCAAGTCACTCAAGCAGCTAAATAAAGTCTACTAATCGAGAGGTGGTTAGCTAATAAGTTGTAGAACAACAATTATAGCTACAAAAAAAAGGCTGAGAGATTATTAAATAGACTAGAGACACTCGAGTTGAGATTTAGTTTCAGCGCCGACCTTTCAAGGACATATGGACCCTTGAAGTATAGTCTACTTGAAGTATAGAGAATAAGTAGAGGCTGTGAAAATTGAAGTTTAACAATAGTTGTATTCAGAAGTATAGTGCTTAAAGAATTAATTGAATGCCGGAGGGATGAACAACTGTGCATATAAAACCTAAAGTTAAGGAATTATTGTATTGCTTTATTTCATGAGTGATCGGTAGTACTTTATGCAACAACGTTTGTTTATGTGTATCGCGACCGATGATTAATTCAGTTATTGCTTAGAAGAATTATTTTAATGAGTGCTGTTTACTGTTCAAAGTGTTTACAGTTATAAAAAGTGTTTACGTATAAGTAAATGAAGAAAAGATTATTGGTAAGATTATTCCAACCTTAATATTTCTGTACAGAGAAGTGTGCGAGTTTCATCTTAGAATTCCCTGATACTAACAGTAACTATTGTGGAGAATTAGCCGAAGTGTAAAATTAAAAGTGATTGTTTGTGAAGAAATGTTACTGAAAATTTTATTGTATTTGGAATTTAAGGAACTGTGAGAAGACTGTAAAGTAGAGATAGCAGAATTACCATTGTCTGAGTTTGCATGACTGTATTACCAGGAAGGCTGAAGTGTTTCTAATAACTTAATTAGTGATTTGAAGTTAAGTGTAAAATTTGTGATTTTAAAATTAAATGTTTGGTTTTGTTAATCAAAAGTTGTATTTTGCCTGAATCTCTTTTACTGCACCATTCATAAAATATTCGAACCAAAGCGGGAGTGATAAAAAGGTTAAATATACTCGGCCAGTATTTATAATAACAACATATAAAGGAAGGGTAGTTGAGAGTTGGTTTATCTTCAATTCTTGAACTAATTCAGATATAAAGTGGCGCAGTCTTTAAATATAAATTTTCTTTATATTTGAATTAGAAATCAACTTGCAACATATCAATTAGTTAAGAACATCGTAATAGTAATCATGTCGGATCCAAAGTAAGGATTGACAAGAAGTAGGATCCAACACTGGAAACTCTATCCTAGAGATCAACAATGGAGCTTTTTCATTCTACTCCAGGCTTCAGTAAGTGGGATGGTGATCTCACATTTGGCAATGAAATTAATCTCCTACCTAAAAACAATTACAATCATCTATGCCTACAGTAGGAAAACCTTCATCCAGTGAAGATGGAGAGCGGATATTTTAACACATTAATATAAGATTGTGATTTTTTTGTTTGTTTGATATCTGTTTAAAATAAACTTTTCAAATCTGGCTACCTACAAAAGTCTTATGACTTTTAAAAATATAAATAAATTTTGATTACATCTGGTAATGAATTCTGCTTATGCAAATTGCCATCCTTTGGTTTACCTGCTATCTGTAATTGGCCAGCCAGCTTTGTCTGATGGTTTACTGTGTGTGTGTGTGTGTGTGTGTGTGTGTGTGTGTGTGTGTGTGTGTTGTGATGGATGGCTCCCTCTCTTTAAGTTTTGCTCCAATGCAGGAGTGCTTCATTGCTCTGTTCTTTTTACTATGTAAATGACCTACTCTCCTTCACTGCTTATCCTTATGCTAATACTCTACATTCATCCTACTTATTTGACAAACTATGCACTGCTCAGGCATCCTAGTCTTCAAGATCATCTTCAACCATCGCCTCAAACATTGGTATCCATACCATCCTTCAGTAGGGTGGGGTCAACATTCTGGTCATCATCGGTGCCACCAAAATGCAGTTTTGCCTTTTCTCTCACAAATCTGTAACAAATCTCCAGCTTCTCCTGGCATAAACACATCACATCATTTCTTTCCTCAGCTTCTAAAAAACTAGGCATCCTCTTCTGCTGAAGATGCCATTTTTCACCTGCCCATCTCTATTAACTCTGTACAAATCCCTCCTCCTATCCATAGAATACAGCTCCATTTAGGAAAGTATGCAAAATCTTCTAAAAATACTTGATTCTGACCAGTGGCAGAGAGCATTTCATATTGTTTCTCTCTTATAGGCTTACTTCAGCCTCTAGCTCATGTCTTACTGATGCATTGTTTCAGCACTGTGTCTGTTTTGCAGGTGGTACTTTCATGGTCACTGCTCTGCTGAACTGGCAGCCATAATTCTTCCACTTTCTATTGGACTTGTTAAAACAAGAGTAGCAACTATCCATTCATCCCTTTTCAGTTCAGCTGCAAACATACCAAACTCAATTTTTCTCTTCCTCTTTTATTCCATCTATCTCTTTATCTGGAACAGCCTCTCCATGACATTCTCCAACTACAACCTGCAACTCTTCAAGAAAAATGTCATGAAACTTCTTTCTCAGTCATCACTTTCACCCCACTCATGGCATGGATGTGTTTATAGGTTCTTTAACCTTTCGTATATGGAATTAGTATATACATTGAAAGGGGAAAAAATCTGTGAACCCCCCCCCCCCAAAAAAAAAGGGAATAGGTGGTACAACTCTTCCAACTCTGACTTTTGGAAATAGTACTTTCTCTTGTAGCATCATTTCAAAAGGCATGTTGTTGATCTTAGTGGAATTGAATTTAAAGATAATCTTCCAATTTTTAATCACTTATAATATGGTTATTATTAGTAAGGAAGGAGTCAGGTTTAATGTTACTTCATTTGCTGACCACTTCACTTTTATTGAAAGAAAATTTTAAAATTCAATAGGATTCAAATGTGAAAAGAAAGAAACGTCTCTCCAAGGTTTCCTCATTCGCTTCTCTATTTACTCCACTTCCTCCAGTAAAAAGAGTAGGAGCAGTAATTCAGGTAAAAATTGTTTTGTTACTTTGTTAATATAAAAGCATTATTGATATTAAAACAAAGGATTATAAGTATCCATTGTTGATTGTTAAAGAGAAGTTCCACCTGGTCTGTTACTTTCGAGAGCTTCACTTGGCGATTGCCAAGAATAGTCGATTCATACTGAAGGGGAGAAAGAAATGAAGGACGTATGAATTGGTCACCAACACACGAAATCATGTGCTTTATAGGTAAAAATTTTCTGTTATAAAAGCAAAATAGTTACCACTTTAAAAATTACAATGATTATAAAAGAGAAGTTAATTTTCCGACGTGTAGTAATAAACAACTCATCCCACAATATGGATTGATACCCTATTATCAGAATGGATTCTCCTTCTGTTGACATGCGCAGAAGTGTCGAAGGTTCTCGTATCTGTGGGCGTACTATAACACTTAAAGCCAGCTGTCAGGCCACTAAGACCTTAATCATAAGCACTATTCAAAGGCAAATATACACTTACTTTTTAAGTAACACAGTATTATGAGAGGTGTTTGTGTTGAATGTTTTTGTCTTAGAGACGTTAAATTTTACAGGCATAATTTTGCCACTTAATTATAAAATGATAATAGATATTTTTTATCCTTTCTTTTAATAGTTTTGGGTGCTAAGGTCAAGCCTTTTCATTTCTTTTCTTCATATTTGTACATAAGAATACATATATGCAAAATAAAATTTAATGGTTAAATAACTCATTTAACCATTAAATAACTCATTCCATCATCAGGGACGCAAAACTACAAACTGATGTGAAACAAGATAAGAACTTATATCAGTTGGCTAAATTTTAACTGTAATTGTCTCCTGTAAGCCTTTCTTTGGCTGAGGGTAGTACATAATAATTGTGCTGTGAATTCACATCTATGATATTCTATCTCTCTGTCATATTCTTTGATGCATTGCTCAACAGATTTTTTCCTTCTTTCCATTGTATGGGATCTTGCAATTGCACCTTAGATGATAAAATCCAGGGTATTTTGAAAGTCTGTTTAGGCTTTCTAATGAACGAGGTAAACAGTGATTTTATTTGCTTTTCCTTAAGAATTCTGGCAAGCTTTGCTGAAATAGAGCTGATATAGGGAGGAGAATTAAAACTCACTTCCTCGTTGTCAGAAGTGTGTTGTCTGTTGGAAAGGAGTCTAGAGATGGTATAAACCTACTATACATTTGTCATAACCATGCTATCTTCATGAGCCTCTGTAGCTCAGTCAACATAAATGAAGCCCTTTGGTCGGAAAGATCTGACTTTGATTCCCATCCTTCATCAACTAAAGGTGAGTTAGCTAGTCTCTTATGGAGGAAGAGGATTTTTTTTCATGAAACTTTGATTTTTTTGTCCCTCAGAACAGGCAAACCAGCCCCGTGAACACACACACACACACACACTGATTTACATCCATGAATACTTACGACAATATTGTGGAAGAGATAGGGTTCTCACCACATGTCGTTACTCTATAGTCAACCATGAGTCACATCATGTAGCCAATCTCCTGGATAGGAGATGACACATGAATGAGAGTACTATCTTCATGTGGTTCACATGATTCTTTAAGAGAATGATACCAAATTCTTTCGAATGCATTGAAAATCTTACACTATTGCTTCAACTGGAGTGAGAAAAATCTGAGCCTACTGAAATAGTGCCAGATCCTGAGCACTTGAATAATCAGAATCCTACATACTACCATGTTTCTTGACACCATGTCATTGGTTTGTTTAACCTCCCTACTAGCCAGGATGTATATGTACCTCCAGCAGAACTTGGATATGATGCATACAGTCTATTGAAAGAACATGGATAAGAAGTGTAAGTCTGCCACCATATTCATTGCAATATTAGATAATCTTTCATGCCGAGAACACTTAGACCAGATTAACTTGCATTTATAGCTGCATCTCAGTTGCCTTTAGCAAGAAATGCAGTTCCTTACTATATGCTGGGTGACTGGAATCTTAGTTATATTAGATGGAAATACCTACAAATTATTTTTATATTTTCTACTTCGTTTATTGTATAATTATAGCTTTTAATGTCAAGACAAAATAAGAGATCCTTTCATACTTTCTCCACTTAAATATTGTATCACCTTGGAAAATCAGTATCATCAATTTTTTTTTTTTTTTTGCTAATTGGGTCTAATCTTTTAGTCACCAATGTATTTTATTTGTGCTCAAAGAACTTGATTTAAGATAATTATTTTTGTCAGATATTTTATAAATTATGAAAATCCGAATCTTAAAAAAATGGGGGATATGTTCAAACACTGATTCTTGTGGTACACCACTTGTTACCTTAAATCTTGCAGACTCACATCTCCAGTATACTACGTTTTGATACATCAGTCAGCCATCCTCTTATCCATGTTAATATTCTTTGACCCAAACCCATTTTCTCCAATTTCTGCAACAGTCTACCATGCTGCAATCTGTCAAAAGCCTTAGGAAAATCCAAAAGTATCATGGTATATCCATTCCCTTGTCTAGTTCAATGGTAACATTATTATAGAATGTGAACAAGTTGCTAAAACATGATCTTCCCTTAGTAAACTCATTGCAAAGTAGAGATTCACTGTCAACCCATTTCTCAATGCGAGCCCTAACTAACTTTTCCAAAATCTTCAGCACCACTCCTGATATACCAATTGGTCAATAATTGGATACATCGGTCTTTGCACCACCCTTGTGCAATGGAATTACCATACATTCTTTCCATTTCTGTGGACTCTTCCCTGTTCTGAGACTCATATTAAATAGCCTGGTCAAAGGAATAGCCAATTCAGGTGAACACTTTTAGCACACGTACTGATATCCCATCAGTCTCTGTTGCTGAATTCTTATTCAGTTCAGTTTATGCAACAGCTCTGATACCTCGTCCTCATACACCTGAGTTTCTTCATCCAGTGAAGAGGATGAAGAAACTCAGGATTGAGTTAATGTCAATTAGCATTGAGCTCAGTGTTGCATACACAGGTTGATAGCTTTTAACAAAATGGACACTCATTAGTTGAACAAACTCTTCTGCATCTGTAACCCTCACACCATCTGCATTTAGAAGAGTTATTCTTTCATATTCTTTTTTTTTACTTGCAGCATATTGATAGAATTCTTGGGTTGTCTTTAGCATGCAGAGCCAGTTTCTTTTCTGCTGCTTATAATTTTCATAATGCACATCAACCTTATGCACACAGTATTTCTTCCACATCATCCGTTTCTTACGAATCTCTTGCTTAATAAGATTACACATCCATTTGACTCCTACCCTATTTATTTTTAGAACTCTTGGTACACACTATGATATCACATAATTTTAAGTATTTTTTAAATGCTTCCCATGCACTGCCGATATTCTTCCCATCCATCAACCAATCCCATTCCACTGAACTTAGTATACTCCTCAGTTGGACATAATTTATGTGACATATTATAATGTGAACCAATTTTGAAGTAGTGACACTTTTGCTACAGTTCATCATTCAAAATACGTATAGGTGCCTGTGCCAAAAGTGAAATTTCATTTCCCAATTTTTCACAGTAGAATTAAAATTATAATTATTATTAGTAGCTGTAGCAGTATTTTACTAAAAGCGGAATAAAGGGACTCTTATTATGTCCATATTAATTTATATTAAAGAACTTATTTTGTTATTATAATCTTCTATTATTCTCATTCACCTAGGAAGAACAAATGAAAGTTAGATTAACTATTATGTCGTTATCAAATTTCATTTCTAATGGAAAAGAAAGAAAAATTTTAGAAAAAACTACATAGCAATCCTCAACAGAAGATGATCATATCTCATATTATTCAAATTTTGTTTCTTGAAATCCCAGTTTTATCAGGATTTTTATTTATTTCTTTATTTAATTTTTTTGAAACATTCTGTGTAACACAATCCTGCATAATGCAATTGGTTTTTGAAATGTGCCTATTATAAGTCCTTTTTAGTAAATAAGAGTACAGTTTGCCAATGGTGAAACTTTGTCTTTTAAATTTTCGTAGCAATGTGTGCAATAGATGAAACTTTCAAAGTAGCACTAATATTTTATTATTGTACTGATACTTTGAAAATATTCATTTTCAAAGAATTATGAATATGTGCTCTGAATATGTCATAATGTTATGGCATATTCAGAGGGGGAAAAAAAGATTCTGTATAAGCAAGTGCAAAAATTAAAAAAAAAAAAAATTCATGTTGTTCAGCTTCCTTCATTTTTTTAAGGAAAAAAAATACCTACATATCTAACTTTCATGACATAAAGATAATTTAAGTACAGACAACAACAGGTAATCTATTTGTAAAAAAAAAATACAATAATTTTAGATGATCCCTATTCCCTAACCAACTGAATACTGTGTTTAGAAAGAAAAGAAAGTGGTGGTTGGAATAATGAACTAGCAAAGGAATTGTATGGATAGGTATAGGTAAGAGAATCTATTTCGTTGTGTAAATAATCTTATTTCATTTCTGGGTAAAATGAAGGTATAGATTTTGGATACTAATATCTGAAATACACACACACTGCAAAAAGTATGAAATTAGGAAAAAAGTACATACAATCTAACCACAGATGGAAAAACTGCTCGACACTTCTGCACATGGCAGAAGGCGAATGCATCCTGATAATAGGGTAAACAACGCATTTCGTGGGATGGGTGTTTATTATTATGTCAGAAAATTAGCTTTTCTTTTATGAAAACTCTAGTTTTTAAAGTGGTAACTATTTTACTTGTATAACAGTTGGAAAATGTACGTATAAAGCACGCGATTTTGCGTGTTTGTGACGAATTCGTACATCACCTTATTCTTTTCTCCTCTTCAACATGAATTGTCTTCTTGGTGCTGTGCCAGCTAGGGTTCTTGCAACTTTGGGCAGACTATATAATTCAGTTACTGTGAGTGGTCATGGCGAGGGGTTGGGATGGGGGTTATGATTGGAATACTTCAAAACAAATATAAAATTTAAATCAATTATGCATAGAACACTTCTCAGATATTTTCACCACATTTTGAAATGGTTAAGAAAGAATTATTAGTGAAATGAGTGCTCTACAGATAACAACAATAATCTGTTTTGTTTTTTAACTACATTTATACCACAGCATGTAAATTTATAATATTTTAAAAATTAGCCTCAAAATAAGAATGTAATGCAATTTAATATATTTTCTTGCTCAGAAAAGGAAAGAGTTGTTCACAAACAACAATGTATCTAAATCTGTAAGCATAACGACATGACTTACATTCTATAGATAATAGTGCAAGAAAAAAAAAAGTAATGTTCAAACCATATTTATTTCAGTAAATGTTTCTTGATAGTATCTTTTCTTCAGAATATTTTAAACTAATTTTTAATGCAAGCTTTGGAAATTAACTTGAAAATAATTTCCACAATATTTTCAATAACACATCTCCCAAAGTGAATATATGTCTTGGAAACAAACCAAAATGTGTACTTGGAATTTCCTAATAGAGGAAATGCCAGGTAACACAGTTCACTTTTTAAGTCAAGAGGTCATAAAGGTTGCAACTCTGCTATAGTTAATGTCATTCTTGCAATTATTTCCAATGTTCAGTTAGCAAAAATAGCAAGAACATAATCATTTGCACTTTCTTTTCAAAAAACAAGAGCATTATAAATATTTCATTCTGAAACATCACTCAATGAAAAAGAGAATACTGCATATTTTTCTTATTCTTATTATTAAATGGTATTTTCTTATAGCCCCATGGGACTATAAGAAAATACCTGTTACAGGCAAAATCCCTATCAATACAGAGCATATAGACATCAGCAAGGAACAAATAAAACAAGTGAAAAGCTTTAAATATTTAGGAAGCCTAATAACAGAAGATGGCAGAACAAGAGAAGACATAAGATCAAGAATAAACAACGCAAAAGACCAATTCTCTAAGATGAAAAACATTTTAACAGGAAACCTCAACCTACAATTTAAAAAAAAATTAGTAAAGACATTGATATGGAACATTGCACTGTATGGATGTGAAACCTGGATTCTAGGCAGAGAAGATGTAAGAAGTTTGGAGGCTTTTGAAATGTGGTGCTGGCGTCGCATGAACAAAATAAAATGGACAGAAAAAAAATCAAACCAACAAGTCCTGAGAGAGAGAGATAAACGAAACAAGAACTCAAATAAAATCGATCAAAATTAGAAGGGATAGGTGGTTTGGACATATACTTTGACATGATGGACTTGTGAAAAGAATAACTGAAGGCAAAATAGAGGGGAAAAGAAGAGGCAGACCAAGGAAAAGCTTTCTTGACCAAGTCAAAGACAGCACGGGTTTGAGGAGTTACCAGGCGGTTAAGAAGAAAGCCAATGACAGTGTGGAATGGAGGAAATTGCTGCTGAGCTACCAGTCCCAAGACTGATGCAACTGATGATGATGATTTTCTTATAGTACAAGGAAGAAATCACTGCACATTAAAACATACATTTATTGCTGGTTTAGATACATGGCATTTTTGATGTATCTATGCTTTCACTACTATTTTACGCTAAAATGTATTAGCATGTAATATGAGGAAATTTATATTATACTGCGCCACCCTATATTCAGATTAGTCCAAATAATATGGAAGAATCAATCATCAGCTATATTTATATTATCACCTTATTTCCAGGCCGAGGTTGTTAATAGCATTAAGGCTACCGCAAAGGTCTGATTAATTTTATGAGCGGTGCAATGGAAGAAAATCAGGAAAACACCAAGTTTAATTCTACAGAAGAAAACATTTAATGTGGAATGGTACAACATAACACACAAGTATAACAATCTGCAAAAAGTTATCCAATTAGAATTTACAAGAATACATATTCAGATATTAGAAACTTCTAAGTTAGGATTGTGGATTGTGACTAATGTTGACATGTCTTAATTCTAAAGCTTTAGTATTTCTTTCACATAGTTCTCTCTATCCAATTGGATGAATTATATCATAAATATATTAATTCAGATTAAAGTATTCAGAATAATTATAATCCATTAACTATTCAAACCTTCATTTCTCAGTTCTTTATGCTTAGTCAATCAAGTTGAGATTAGTTCTTAAAAGTTTAAGCTTCCAAATGTTACAGTAACTAATCTTATGACAGGTTACATTGTATTCTTTCTCAGTCAGCTAACATTTAATAGAACAACATAACACTTATTGCTTTGAGGGGAAAGTACTTCAATACATCTAACATCCGACCATTGACTGACATAATACCACAGCTAAGATCAAAATATATCTGACGGAATTAACTGATATTGCTTCACAAGTCATAGAAAGGACAACTCTTATCAGGTTACCACTTCTAAACATCGAATTCGCATAGGCACAATTGGATTTCTTATTGACTTTTACTTTATGGCAATACAATTTAAAAGAAATCTTCCAGTATAATAACTGAATTATAGACACAGAAATACATAAGGCTTGATGCACTTGGTTTAAGTTATTTACTGATTCCTTATTTTCTTTTATGTATTGACTTCAGTTCTGCACTATTCTTCCATTAACTATTAGGAAATTATTGAAGTATCAGAATTCCTATAGGAGTAATTCCAAATACCTATTAATTCCTTGTCCTTTCCTAGACGATTTTCGGCATATATCAACTCCCCTTCTGCCACTCACTACCGATCTCTATGCTGTCTCGAGGGCATCTCTCTTTTTACTTTTTCTTTCCAATCAACTACGTTCTCCTTTTCCCACCAAAATCCGGCTTTAACCCATTTGGTTATATCAACTGGCTTTTCTCTTTATACACAGTAGCTCACGCTCTCCGCACAAGCTAACTAAAATAAACTCCGTTTCTCTGTTAGTAGCCAATCAAATCTCATCAGTAGAATTCCATAAAATTACCTTTACTTATAGAAATAACAAAAAAATACATATCACGGTTCACATAAGGTATATTTAAGTTTATATACACAAAGTTTCTTATAATAAATTTTACAGAATTAAGTAAATAAATTGAATGTCATTTTTATATAGAGTCTTTTTATTATCATCATCATCATCAAATTCCTGCTATGTACCCTCAAAGGGTGTACAGGATATGATAGTACTACATGAAAAATTTACATCATTATTAATTTCCTATCTACAATTTTCCTCCAAATCAGTCTATTACTTGTCAAGACTCCAACATTATCAGAACTTATATTTCTATCGTCTAAGGCACTTTGTATCGTATCAATCCACCTATATCTTGGTCTTCCTCTGGGTCGTTTTGCTGCCAACCTGGCAGAGAACACTTGTTTTGCTAATCTTTCCTCACCCATTCTGTTTAAGTGACCATACCACCTGAGATTAGCTCTGCTAACGCATTCCTGGATGCTGACAATGTCAAGTTCTTTCCTAATATCCTCGTTTTTAATATATTGCCATTGATGCCATCTGTTCACGCCTCTAATCTTTCTCAGGACTCTCATATCTGTGGTCGATAGTCTTTGGTCAAGTGTTTTACTTCTGACCCAGCTCTCAGATCCATAAGTTAAAACTGGTTTGAACACTGTCTTGTATACAGCTAATTTAGTGTTCTGACTAATTTCTCTCTTATTCCATATGAATTTATTCAATTGACTTCCCACCATACCAGCTTTGCTGATTCTGTTGTCTATTTCTATATTTAATTTACCATCTTCAGTAAAAATCGTGCCTAAATAGCTGAAATGTTTTACTTGTTCCACAGGTTCTCCGTTCACAACACAGTTGACATTTTCAATGATTCTGCCTATTTTCATTGTCTTTGTCTTTTTATTGCTGACCTTCATACCATATCTATTACAACAGCTATTCAATTTAGTCAGAGAATCTTGCAGACTTGTAGCGGATTTATTTAGAAGTATAACATCGTCTGCATAAAGCACAGAGCTGACATTAACATCTCCAATTCTGATATCATATTTAATACCACTTTCCTTCATAATGTGATCCATATAGATAATGAATAACAGACGGGATAATGTACATCCTTGTCTCACACCAGATTCAACATTAAACCATCTTCCTGTATGTACTTACTTCAATTCTAACTGCTGACTTACAACTCAAATAAAGACCAAGTATTGCTTGATATAATGCCCCATTGACACCATATAACTGCAGCGTATTGAATAGCTTCTCTCTTGGCACCTTGTCATATGCCTTTTCCAAATCGACAAAACTTAAATACAGATCTTTGTTATATTCCCATGCTTTCTGAACTATTTGTCGTAAAGTGAAGATCTGATCCTGAGAGCCTCTATTTGGCCTGAATCCAGCTTGTTCTTCACCAAGCTTTTCTTCTAAAATTCTTCTCAACCATTTCTCAAGTATACTTGCATAGATCTTGCCAGGAACACTCAGTAGGGAAATACCTCTGTAATTCTCACATGCAGTTTTATTTCCCTTTTTATATATGGGTACTATGAGAGCTCTACTCCAATCATCGGGAATTCGTCCCTCTGTCCAGGCCTTCTGAACTATGCAGTGGAGCCACTGTAAGACTCATATACCACCATACTTCAGCATTTCTGATCGAATATCATCTACTCCTGCTGCCTTTCCACATTTCAAGCCTTTGATGGCTTTTTCTACCTCAAGTATGGATATGTATTCCTGACTGCATGCCTGGTCAGTGTTTTTTAGCACTGTGCTGTCATCACTGCTTGTTTCATTTAGATGTTTTTCAAAGTAATTACTCCATACTTCAAGGATATCTTTTTCTTCCATTTTCATGTCACCTTTATCATCTCTAACTCCTTTTACAGCACACTTTCCTCCATTCCTATGCTTCTTCAACAACCTCCAGAATATTTTGCCACCTTCTTGATATTTATTTTCTATATTCTTGCCAAAGTCCTCCCATGACTTTTGTTTAGCTAGTTTTACACAGTGTTTAGCATTCTTGCATCTGTCTCTATATTCTCTAAGAGCACAAGCTGACTTATTTGACAGGAACTTTTGATATGCTTTCTTCTTTTCCTTCACTGCCTCTTTAACTTCCTGTGTCCACCAGGGAGTTTTTTTATCGTTACAGACAACCTCACCACATACCTCTCTGGCAGAATCAATCAATGTTTTCTTCAGAGTTTGCCACTGAATCTCCAAGGTTTTATTCCTGTTCTCAAACTCTTTCATTTTTTGTTCAATAATCTTTGTGTATTTTGGTGTACAGTTCACATCTGAGAGCTGCTCAACTTTTATTCGCTTTAAAACTTTCTTACATGTTATTCTTTTCAATATGAAATTCAATTTTATCGTGCTCAAGACTAAATAGTGATCATTTCCAATTTCAAATCCTCTGTACACTCTGGTGTCCTGCACCAGGGAGAAAACATCACTATCAACAATAACATAGTCAATGAGACTTTTCTTATTCCTAGCCTCTTCTCTCCATGTGAATTTGTGCACATTTTTATGTTGGAACATGGTGTTAGTAATAACCAGTCCATGTCCTGAGCAGAAATCCAACAGATATTTGCCATTATTATTAGCTTTGCTCTTTTCTCCAAATTTTCCCAAAATATTTTTGTATGTCTCAGAATCAGTTCCTACTCTGCTATTTAGATCCCCAACAAGGACCAACTTTTCATTTTTCATTGTGTCAGTGACTTTTTCTAAAGCCTCAAAAAATTCCTCCACTTCTACCTTAGTAGAACCTTCTGTGGGACCATAGGCACAAATAAGTCTCATTGTGCAGTTCCCCATTCTCATATTTGCTCACATTACTCTACTTGAGACTGACTGCCATTCAAGAAGATCAGCCTCGTAATTTGTGTTGAATACTATGGCTACTCCTTCTTTTCCTTGATTGTCATTGCCTGAATATAACATTTTGTATTTATTGCTCAGAAAGATCTCACCAGTTTTGGTCTTTTTTGTTTCGGTCACCCCGATTATGTCGATCTGGTACTTATCTAATTCCTCAGCTAGCTCCATTTCTTTGCCAATCAGGATTCTTATGTTGATAGTACCGATCTTTAACTCTGGTGATGTTGAGTTGGTGTTTGTTTTCAGATTTGTTCCAGTAGCTGACTTTTCACTGTTCGCCCTGGTTCCTTGGCGAAAACAACGCGGGCCTTGTTTAACCGTGCGACTCCCCAGCCGGCATGAAATTTTGTCATGTCGTACCACCGTTTTTAATTTTGGTTTAACCAATAAGAATACAATTTGGTCGGCTAAATCCCAAATTGCCAGCCCATCCTCATTTGTTCATTATCCAAGTAGATACCCAACAGGGTGCACCACGAGAAGGTGAGGATTGGACATTAGGTCAGAAGCCCTGGTCGGTTCTCCGCATTCCTTTAAAGGCTATGTGGAGGTCTCCTCTCAGTTATACAGCTTTGACCCTTAAGCACCCCTGTCTTTTTATTACTATTACATATTCTAAGATTATATAATTAATTTATAACAAACAAAACTCAAAGCATTTATATGAATAATATTTACAAGTCTTGCTTATGACATGGTAGATTATGTTAATTATGAATGAAGTATTATAATATATAAAATATCTTCATTCACAATTTAACATTATAACATTATATAATGTTATAAATTAATTATACTTATTATATTATAAACTCTGAAAGAAATATTTAATTCTCTTTAGGATGTCTGCTAATCAGTCATTTTAAAATGAAACAAGACATTGCTGATGTATTCTGCACTACTGCTTGAGACTCTTTAGTGTGACTTCTGTTCTTTCTTTTTCTTTCTCAATAGCAAGAATAATCTAAGCTTTTAGTCTTTTTCTCCAACTGAGAGGATTATTATCTAGTATTTCCAAGGCAGCTTATTTCAGAAATGACAACTAGCAATAGTAAAAGTAGTAATATTTGAAATTGTTTTAAGAAAAAAAAAATACAAAACAAAAAATAACACTATTGAACATTTTTTTGTGGCATAAATATAAACAGTTTTTAGATGGTGAAAATATAACACAGTGTTTATAAAACTTCAAAGTATTTCAGCAAATAACTCAATAAACCGATTGTAGATTGTAAAAAAATATTCTGGAATTAGAACTATCTGCTTTGACTGATATATGAAGAAAGGGAAGTTGGGATGAAAAAATTGTTATGTTAATATTTATAAATAGCCTTTGCAGTGCAGTTGGAAGAATGACGGTTTCTTATGGCCTTGGATTGGAAATGGCCTGAGTTTGATTCTCATTGTTATGAGAGGAATCTTTAAATGGACTTTTTCAGTTGAAGGTGAGTCAGCTGATCTCATTTGGAGGTAGCAGAGTTTTTCTCCCAGAAAAAGTGCTCATCTTTTCAATGTGGCTTTAGGCAGTCTCTCCAACAATATTTGACTCACTGCAAAAGCAAAAACCAGCCAGAAAAACCAAGAACCACTTGCTAATAAATAGATGGGTTGTTAACATATCTGGACATTTCTTCACCCCGCAGAAACTTAAGTACTTACAAAAGGATATGATTATGCTATAGTGTCAAAAAGAATTCCATATCTGGATTTTCTATATAACATTGAGAGGAAGCTGACCACTTTCTCAAGTGATGATGCTAATAAACTGTGAAGTCTCTATAAAAACTCTGAAGTCTTCCTCTCCCAAACTTTTTTTAGGTGAAATCAAAGCTTCAAAATCCTTGAGACATAATAACCATCTCACCATAACGAAAAAAGACATGGTATAGACTCCTCCACCTATCACTAAACACGTCTCTGTGAAGAAAGAATTCATAAGATTTTCTGACAAAAATAAAAAAAACGTAACCTTTTGGCCTATAGACTTCATGGTTAACTTTGATGTTCAATTCTTATTTTCCAGTATACCTCTGGCTGACCCTCCAACTGTTATCAGAGGAGTTCTCTCCAGATATCGTTGATCTGTTTGACTTTGTCATGCACTCAGGCTATTTCATCTCCAGAAACCAATTCTAAAAACACATTGAAAGAACCACTATGGGAAGTCCCTTGTCACCTGCACTTGCCAATTTCTACTTAGAGCATATTGAAGAATCGCTATTCTCTTTGATACAATCCCAACCCTCCCTTTAGATTCAATATGCAGATGATGTATTTGCTGTTCTGGCCAGACTTAGGAGGAACTCTACCTTTTTAACCAAAATCAGCAGCCTTTATTCACCAATCACTTTCACTATGGAAAAAGAAAGGATGGAAAATTAGACTTCCTTGTTCTGCTTTGCCATGCCCCTTCTAGAATACTTGTTACTTCTGTTCACCATAAACTTACCTTCGCAGGCTGCCTACATACAACAAGATTCAGCACATCATTTGAAAAGATCAGCACTTAAGATTGAAGATATTGTCTCTTGAAGAAAGGAGATGGTGCAAATATTGAGAGTGAATATTGAGTAAGTGTCATTCTACCTTTGATTCTTACAAGCCTATCCCAAATAACTCTGTATTGCTAGTTCCTATCCCATACATTGCAAGTATCTATCTCTGAGATGATTGCTAAGATCTTGAAAAGATTTATCTGCTACATTTTTCTCTTTCAATAAAATCTCTGCTTGGTTACCATTCACAAAAGGTAAACAGTCCCCACCCCCCCTCTCTTCCTTCCTGGTGTTTACCAGGTACAGTGTGAGTGCTTCTGCTCTTGCTTTGGATAAACAGGATCTTATCAAACAGCAATAAATATGAAAAATCTGGCTTTGCCCAGGATGGAGTGGAAAGTGATCATGATTTCTTGTGATCCAGTACTAGCCTTTTACATCAAGTGTAGGTGTAGGTTTGTTTAAAGCGAGTGCTGAATCACTTCTACACCCAAAATTAAATCGAAATGACTGCCTCACTCTTGCCAAGATTTGGAGAGTCTCATCCTCATAAATGGTAAGCAGTAGTGTGTTCCTTCCATTTTAATTAATTTAATTTTTTTAAAATTTAATTTAATATAGTGCTGTGTCATTCATTTCATTATGTAAATTAAATTTTATTTCAAATCACTTAAGTTTAAATTTGTGCCTTAATTGTAATCTTATTTTACTGTAAACAACCCACTAAGTGTGATTCCACGTCGTAGCTCAGCTCTGTAAATAGGATTGACATTCTTTGGTCTAGCTTCTCCTTGTGATTATGCTGATGCACTGATAATAACAAGTTAGTTTCTTGTTGAAACATTTACAACAATAATAAAAAAAAATCATTATTAAAAAAATCATTATGGGGTCTTATCAAGGCTCGATAAAGAGGAACAGTAACCTGCTTATCTCTGCTCATCAAAGTATTCTTCAGTAACCAAGTGATCTGATGAGCTGCTTTAGCCACTTTTGCTATGTGCTCCTCCCCCTCAAATTTTAACTCCTTATCCACTAACACTCCCAAGTCTCTGACTTCATCAATTTCCTGGAGTACAGTTACACCAATGTGTATTGATGGAGCTGTACTTCAGGAAGTTATTCAGAAAGTGACAGTTAAGAAGTTAAAGCAGTTAGTGGAAGAAGCACTCTTTCTTGTGGCACTGCTTTGCTTGATGGAGATTTGACATAAGTATGATCTGTTAAGTACAGCTGTCTGGATATTTTTTGTTCCCCACCCATCTTGCTGATATATAATAGAAGTCATCAAGAACTTTCTGTGGATGAAGTTTGCCGTAAAAAGAACACATTTTAAAGCACAACAAATATTGAGGAAATGTACATGAAGAGATTTAGCAAAGTATTCTGAATGATGCAAACATTCAATTGCATGCTACTGAGATTTTTATGCAGAAAAGAAAATGCTCAGACTAAGTTCAGTAACTGTTCAGACTAAGTTGGACAAATTTTACATATTTTTAAAGAACTCATTCCTCCTGCATTCTTACCCCCCCACCACCACCAAGGATGAACTAAACCATCTGCAAGTTATGCATATGGTGAACCATCATCAGAGTGCTTTGTTGCAATAAATTGGAAGAATTTATCATTGATTATCTAACCTCTTCTGCTTCCTTTGATGGATCGTCCAATTAATAAAGTAGTAGTTTCAAAGAATTGCTATTGCTCCATATGTTTTCAGCTGATTACTTGCCTGATATGTTAAGCACTGCTGTAATAATTAAGACTGTGCCATTTGTAATCTTATAAACGTTCTGTATTTGTATTATTACCCTGCTTCACCTTTAATTTCTTTTATTTACTTATTTGGGAATGAATGACTGCCTTAACTATTGGCTGCTGCAATATATGTATTTCTACTATATCTCATTTCTCATACTCTATAGTCTAACAAATTTATTTGTTTTGCGACTGCACCAGTTAGACTATATATTAAGTGTGAGATTATAAGATCTTAAACCAAAGACAAAGCAGATATCATTATTATTCTCTGCTTATATATATATATATATGTATGTATCCTTACCTTAAATTAGTCGTGGCTTAATTATAAATCATCTAAACTTCTATCTTATGCAGGTTTGAATTTATTTAGGATAGTGTATTTACAGAATCAGTCCAATGTGTTGTTCACAAAACATTTAAGTCAATGGGAAATAATTACAGAATGAGTCACAAAGTCATTACAATTCTCTTGCTAGTCTCAATTCTTTCTAATCTAACCTTAGTTCTAAGTTAATTCACAATCTAGCATAACATTAACTTAATATAAGGCATACCTTGTTTAAGCCTAATTCAACATTAATATACATTATCTCGTTAACATAGACACTTAACATACATTCTTGTTCAGTATTATAACTACTTATAATTCTTGTTAAACACGCTATCTTTCACATTAACCTTTTTGTTCACAGTTAAGTGCTCCTTTCTTTCTTTCTGCTTGCTGACTCATTCCTGATTTCTTGCTAAATTTTTTCTTTGTCCGAGATGTCGACTCTGTCTTTGTCTTATAGGACCCTTAACATGGCAGCGATGTGTAGCTTTCTTTCTTTTTGAGACAATCAACACAATAGTTTCTCACGTAGCGACTGACCCAGGTAAAGACTCGAAACTCACAATCATCTCCTTAGATTCCTGGCAGTGAACTTAGCGTGATGGTGGACCCAGGTAAGAGAAGAAATAGAAAACTCTAAGACAAACTTCTTCTCTTTCGATTCCCGACATCAACCTTATGGGACGGTGGACCCAGGTAAGAGAAGGTTTGAGAAACCTAAGACAAAATTCCTTCTAGACGACTTGCCTTATATAGACCTGGACTTCTGTTGTGCGCATGCACGCATCTCTCGAAATGGTCACGTTTTGAACCTTCTGACACGTTGATGTCATTCTCCGCATATCTTTGGAATTCTTTATCCATGGCAATTCTTGGAATTCTTTACTATGGTCAGTTATTGACCTTTGGACATGATGACGTCATTCTTCGTGCATCTTTGGAAATTTCCATCTGTGACAATTCCTGGAATTCTTCACTATTTTTATAACTAGACTTACTGATTGAACATTAGTTAATATCGTTACATGATGATGTCACGAGTCACATTATTTTAACAAAAGCTCAATACAATATTATTACAAAAAAGATTATTTCAGTCAAAAATTAACATTTCTCTAAGTACATTCTCCTAAACAAAAAACATGTAAAAAATGATCATGATAAGTCACACATCATGAGAGAGAAGTGAACGATTGTCACTCACAGATGCACTGTACATTGATGTTTCATTATTTATTACAGTATAGTACAGTATGCATTCATTTTATATTATAACTTGTAAACTCTATTGTTTCACCATAAACAAAGAGTAAAATTAGTTAAAATATAACAAAAACAGACTTGCACATTTTGGCATTCACTTTTAATGTATCCTCTCGTTTTGTATAGTGATTTTCGACTTGCAACATTATCGCCTTACAATAGGATTGTTGGAACCGAACCCATCATAAGTCATGCACTGACTGCATTCCATTTTGACTCATATTTCTAGTAGCATTTGAATTGAATAAAAATCATTATGTAAAACTGGTTAATGGCAGTTAATTAGGACATTCACTGGAATCAATATATATATATACACACGCACACACTACACACACACACCCAATACTATAGAACAATCAGTATCTCAGGCACGATGGTAAAAATATTAGAAAAATTGCTAAAAAAGAGAATTCAAGAATGGGTAGATAAAAATATGATACTGTATACGAAGGTCATCGTGGCTTTGTGAAGGGTCGGTCATGCCTGAGTAATTTACTAACTTTTTACAATAGAGTAACAGCTGAGTTGGATAATGGAAATGGCTACATGATGATTTTGCAGGATTTTGCATTTGACAGAATACCACATGAAACACTGTTACACAGATTAGAACAAATGGGGATGGATATGACACTGGTTAAGTGAATAAGAGGGTGGCTGTTGGACAGATAGAAAAAAGTGGTATATTGAGTGACAGAATTGAGGCGAAAGCAGGTGACTAGTGGTGTGCCACGAGGTTCAGTGCTGGGACCATTGTTGTTTAATTTATTCATAAATGATATAGGAAATAACCTGAATAGTTAATCAAGGCAATGTGGAGAGTTCACAGGATGATTTAAATAGGCTGTCGATATGGATAAAAGATAATGGTTGTCGGTTTAATGTCGAGAAACAAAGTTATGCACTTTGTGATAAATAGATTACAAGCAGTTTTCACATTGATGGCACTGTACTCCAGGAAATAAACGAAGCTAGAGATTTAGGGGTAGTGGTAGATAGAGTTAAAGTTTAGAGGACATATTGCTAAGGTAGCACATAAGATTACTTGGCTAATGAAGAACACATTAACAAGTAGAGATAAAGAAGTTGTAATTCCTCTTGATAAGCCCACATCTGGATTACTGTGCTCAAGTCTAATCCCCCTGGGTTACTTGGAGATGTGGAAGTAGTGGAGAGGATTCAGAGGTAAGTGGACTGTAGAATGTGCCGTATGAGGATAGATTGAAGATGTGTGGATTGCAGAAGTTGGTTGATAAGAAAGGGTTTTATAGAATAGATGCCAGTGAAATGTTTCAGTATTTGGGATAGAGGGATCATCCCCCTGAAGTTGAATAAAGATGTGGTCAGTAGGGGTGTGAGGACAAGATTTTTTTGCTTGGAGAGTAGTAAATGAGTGGAATGGGTTGCCAGAGTCAGTTGTGAGTGCTTTTTCTGTTAATAGGTTCAAGGAGAGGTATGGTAGATTTTGTGGATAGTTTGGATCTCCTGTGATGATTCTTCAGACTCCAGCAAAATATTAGTGAGTTCAGTAAATTATTTTCCCCTGGAGTTGTTTATATCATGAATCACTGTTATGAATAATTGTCTATTATATCCTACTAATGGCATTTTTAACTAGAAATTTGTTTGAAATTTTTATTTACTAGTTTAGCTATTTTTGTTATCCCTTTGGTTTTATTGCCTTAAATTATTATCATTATCTATTTCCTAATATGTACTATCAAGCTACTATGACAAACTGCATGATTAAGTTAGCATTGTTACTGATCTCTTGCGAGAAATTTTTCTCTAAATTAGTCTATCACTTTTTTTTTTTTAATGTGGTTCCCACCCATGAAAAGTTATTAGTAAACCTATGGTACATTTGTACCTATGTATCATAGTCTGGAAACTCACCCATTCTATTTAACTGGCCATACCACCTTAGATTAGCTCTGCTTGCACATTCTTGAATGCTAACGATGTCATATTCCTTTTTAATATCTTAATTTTTAATCTGATTCTGCCATTTATGCCATCTGTTCACTCCTCTAATTTTTCTCAGAGCTCATGTCTGTGGTCTCTAGTCTTTGACCAAGTGCTTTATTTCTAACTCAGTTCAGATACATGCTTTAAAACTGGTTTGAACACATTATACTACTTGTTTGGTGTTTTGCTAATTTCCTCCTTATTCCATAGAAATTTATTCAACTGACTCTTCATGCTTTGATCTTTTTATTGCTGATTTTTATGCTAAATGCGTTAAAGCTGTTATGCAATTTAGTCAAGATAATTTTGGAGATATCCATGGGTTGTATTTAGGATCATCTGCATAAAGCAGAGAGCTAAGTTTGCTTTGTCTGGTTCTAATATCATGCTAATTCTCATGATGATAATTCATTCTTTTCCAGAACAGCATGTCTGCTCAAAGTGTTAAATTACATTCACAAGGGATTTGGTAAATATCAGCTAATGACAGAGGTCACAGTTTATCTTTTGTAGATGGTAAGCGATGAGAAATTTTGTTCATAGGAAAATATGTGGGATTAATGTGAAACTTCAAAATTCTACCAATATGGGATTGGAACCCTGTGGTCTAGTGAAGAATCCTTACATGTTGGAATGTAGGGGTCAGTTATCTGTTGAATTTGACAATGGTTGTAACCATTTAATCCATTAAAAGTTTTGGTCAGTGCCAGATTACCAAATAAGCAGAGTAGGCACTGGCCTATGGGCCCCATGTCGTTTAGGGGACCCATGATAATGGATCAAAATAATATTGATTTGATTGTAAAAGAAAATTACAATCAAGCTTTCTTAAATGGTTTCCAAAAGATAGAAAAAATGAATTAACTCAAAGAAACAAACTTTACATTAAAGACTATAGAGAAAATACTGTATTAATGTAATGTACCCGTTAACAACTTAAAGTACATAAACCATAAACATCAGGTTCACATTATTCATGAGACAATTCACAAGGCCTAAATGTCTGCTAAATGACCTGTCAAAGAAGGAAAATGTCATCATGGCATGCTTCAGGGCTGTAATCATAGACTGGATCAATGTAGTCAGCAAATCTCTACAAAAGGAAACAATAGAACTTCAAACAGCTGTCGATCTTATGAAATCACTGCCCAATTACTTCACAAAGAGAAATGTTTGAGTACGAGAGGAAGGCAAATGAGAAAATCGATGCACACTACACTGATGAAAGCAGGCATGTGCGCATAAGAAAAATACATGACAATGATGAAGCGGAAGAGGTTGTGCTTCGAGGAAGAGAAAAGTTCAAGATTGAAACTTACTTACCAATATTGGATAAGTTATGTGCAGAGCTTTCCCATCGTATGGAAGCATATAACAAAGTTCATTCTCTATTTGAGTTCCTCATTGAGTTCCTCGAAGACAGACGCCAAAATTAAAGAAGCTTCCTAAGGTTTTAGAGAGAGAATTATCCTGAGGGCATAGAGGTGGAGTTTGCAGATGAATGGTTCATTTCAAGTATTTCATATCACAGTTAGAAGATTTCCAAGCTGATGAAACAATGGCAGCATCACGATCGTACAAACTTAATTTTGAATATATGGTGCAATCAAAATTCC
Source organism: Typopeltis vanoorti (assembly GCF_054136105.1). Lineage (NCBI taxonomy): Eukaryota > Metazoa > Arthropoda > Arachnida > Uropygi > Thelyphonidae > Typopeltis > Typopeltis vanoorti. The sequence continues at coordinate 78,211,098 of NC_143550.1, read as the reverse complement.
CAAATGTTATGACAGCATTAAGAATTTATAGATGTCTCATGATCACGAATGCTACTGGTGAATGAACCTTCCTTTTTGAAGTTAAAACTGCTGAAAAATTGTCATAGATCTTCAATGACATAAGAACGACTGAACTCACTTACCATTATGGCCACTGAATACGATGTCTTGCAAAAGGTAGACTTCCAAGATATCCTGAAAGATTTCACGAAAAAATTGAGGAAAGTGAATGTTTAAAGTTTTGTTTGTTTATTAAAATTAAAAATTCCTTACTTTTTGTTTAATAATATTTAATAATTATTGTTTAATAACAAAGTATGCATATTTGTTTAATAGCATTAATAATTGTTAATGTTTGTTTTGTGTATAATAAAATTGGTTTATTAAACTTTTTGGTTGATAATGCTAAAAACGTATTAGGAGATACTTTCTTTTAAGGTTACACGGTGATCAGCATTCATATTTATAAATTTAGGGACACAAAAACACGTGTCGAACAGATTATTTTATTAATTACTAATAAAATACAACTTTACGTTTCGACCCCTGTATCAAGGTCATCATCGGAAGGATACAAGTGTATAAGGAACCAAGCTATATGCTCTAGCCCTGTATACTGGTAAACTAAATCTATGTAGTTAATTAATCCTTTTCCCTAGCCTGACCTCTAGTGATAAAATATATATATATATATATATATATATATATATATATATAAATACAACTACAATAAACTGCTAAAGTCCTCATGTATTAATATTCTTCTGGATTTGTACAGTTCTGATTGTTATAATATGATTTCTTTCAGTTGCTGTTGAATGTTACAAACACTTCACCAGGTTGTCTTCTTGTAGTGGGATTTTTCTATGGCTAGTTTAGGTTGTTATACAGGTTGTAGATGGGTCCTCCACATTCTTGAAATGGTTAGGCCATCATTATTGTTGAGATTTGGATTGTGTTTGAGCATTTCACATGACTCTTTAAATTTTCTCTCAAACCAGGTTTTGGTGCAGTGTAGGGACTTTGTATTTTTCCGATCAATTCTGTGGTATGTTTGGAGTGCGTGGTCAGAAAGGCCGGTTTTTCCAAAATGGAGGTATTTAATGTGTCGTTTGTGTTCGTCTTGTCTGATTGGACTAGTTCGCTCTGTTTCCTCTATGTATGGTATGTTACATGTGCATTGTATTTTGAATACCCCTGGGGGGGGGGGCTAAGTGTGGAAGAGGATCTTTAGAAGAACTGAGTAGGTGTCTTAACTTATTTGGGGGTTTAAAGGTGGTTTTAATATTGTATTTGTGTAGTGTTCTGTCCATTTTTTCAGAAATGCCTCTAACATAAGGAATGGCAATAGCATTCCTGAAATCTTTTTTGTTCTTACTAGTATCTTTATGGAGGATCTTGTGAATAGTTTTTTTTTTTTACTGTATCCATTTTTTATAAATGTTTGATTGATGATCTTGTATTCCTGGTTTAGAGCTTGTTCATTAGAACAAATGCATTTAAGGGTGCTTATGACACCTAGTTTTTGTGTTGGGTGGTGGTAAGAATTTTTGTGTATGTATTGGCCTGTGTGTGTAGGTTTGCGATAAACTGAGAAGGAGAGACAGCTAGAGGGAAGACGTGTGACAAGTGCTAGGAAAGGAAGAGAGTTGTTTTTTTCCATTTCGTTTGGATACGTTTGTGTTGTTTTTTTAGGTGGCTAAGGAATGTATTTAGAGTTTCGTGGCTGTGGGGCCAAATCACAAAAATATCGTCGACATATCTGAGCCAGATTTTGGGCTTTAGACATGCTGTCTCTAGAGCATGTTGTTCAAAGTCTTCCATATAAAAGTTAGCTATTGGGGGAGAAAGTGGTGAGCCCATAGCTGTACCTTCTTTTTGAAGGTAAAAATTGTTTTGACACATGAAATATCTGGAGTGGAGTACGTGGGCAAAGAGGGCTGTGATGTCTTGTGGAAATATGTTCTGTAGGAGCAAGATAATGTCATTGATTGGGACATTGGTGAAAAGGGAAGTTATGTCAAAGCTGACTAATAAATCTTGGCCGTTGAGTGTAATGTTTTTAATTTTATTAATGAAATGTTGTGTATTTTTTATGTAGGAAGGGGACTGACCTACCAATTCCTTGAGTGTGGCTGCTAATTTTTTGGCTAAGTGATAATTTGGGCTGTCAATTCCTTCAACAATCGGACGTGGTATGCTTGGTTTGTGTATTTTTGGCAGGCCATAAATTCTGGGTGCACGGCCATAATGAGGTATTAATTTTTTTGTTGTTTCTTTGGGCCATGTGTGGACGGATTTGATTAATTCAGTTGTTTTCTTTTTGTTACGTTTTTGGGCTTGTATTTTACCATTTGGTAGGTGTTGTGGTCCGATATCAAATGGTTCATTTTTTCAATGTATGTAGTATGGTCTAAAAGGACAGTGGCATTGCCTTTATCTGCTTTTGTTATTATAATGTCTCAGTTATTTTTTAAGGATTTAAGGGCTAGATTTTCAGTTTTGTTTAAGTTGGTGCTTAGTTTTTTGTTTGAATTTAGTATACACGATGTTTCCATTCGTATTTTATCAGCCAAATTGGTGGGGAGGGATCTTAAACCTCTCTCAATATGATAAATGATATCAAGTTTGTTCACTGACCTCGGAGCAATGGTGTAGTTCAAACCTTTCTTTAGCAGTGAGAGTTCACGTTGGATGAGATTGGGGTTTGATTGGTTGATAACCAATCAAACCACAATTTTTTTTTTATCACTAGAGGTCAGGCTAGGGAAAAGGATTAATTAACTACATAGATTTAGTTTACCGGTGTACAGGGCTAGAGCATGTAGCTTGGTTCCTTATACACTTGTATCCTTCCGATGATGACCTCGATACAGGGGTCGAAACGTAAAGTTTTATTTTATTAGTAATTAATAAAATAATCTGTTCAACACATGTGTTTTTGTGTCCCTAAATTTATAAATATGTATTAGGAGATAATTTGCAACCCCCTCCCCTCGAGATTTCGACTGCCTGGGGGTCTCCACAGGGTTTAATCCGGCACCGGTTTTGATAGTGAACATGACATGACCTTAATGACCTGACAGCACCGATTTTAGGAGGTGGGATGATGTATGTACCTGCCAGTAAAGTTAGGTTTCCAATAAACACTGTTTGACAAACCAGAGGCTATGCGACTAAGAAGGATGCCCAAGAAGAGTAAACTATCAGTACTTTTTTTTTCCATGGTGAATTGAATAGATGTATGAAGGCTATTGATCGAATGTAGGAAGGTGGTGAGTTCATTCTCAGAGTGAGGCCAGATAGTAAAAACATTATTGACATTGCAAAACTAGAAAGAGCCAGTCTTTAGGTTCTGGTTTCACCACATTGATGATGTTATTGTTATCTGCTCCCATTCTGCAAATGAACTTACCATCTTTTCTGTTCAGGACCTGCTAGTCATCACTAATAACATGCTTCAGCATAAAAGTGTTTCTCAGGGGCTCACATTGGTGAGTACGGGCATGACAAACCTGAGATACCCAAGCTAGACCTGATCTTACTTCGTACAATATACACTTGGTATATCATATCTGGAGACTGGTCTTCTACTCTTCTTTCCCTCTACTCTCTCTCTCTCTCTCTCTCTCTTACTTCTCCCCCAAAGTGCTATTAGAGCAATTTGAGGGCGAGGGGGTGACTCTTTCCTCTCAAACTGTAGTTTCCGATATATACTAAAAAAGGCAAGCCTAGTTGTCTTAAGATGGCAGCCTCCACCACTAGGATTCCTATCGTCATGCTGCCATTTGACATAGGAAAACACATTAGTTTCAAGTCTCAACGAAATCCAAACCAAACAGAAAACATGAGAAATGACCGCATAATGGAAAAGGTAAAGAAACTTTGGAAAAAGAAAAACTGTGAAATATGCTACATGGAACATTAGAAGCATAGCACATAAGAAGAATTAGATAAAATTTTAAATGACGAAAATATAGAAATTGCAGTTCTTACAGAAACAAAAAAGAAACTTAAATGAACAAAAGAAACAGCTAACTACAATATCATATATAGTGGAGTGGACAAGCAAATACATTCAAAAGCTGGTGTAATGATTTGGATCTCTAAATCAATTAAAGCAAAAATAACTCATTATACACACTGGAATGAAAGAATATTAGAAGTGTGATTAAAATTAAAGAAAAATTTAACAGTGGTTAGAGCATATGCCCCTGAAGAAGAAAAAGAAGAAGAAAATTATTACTTTTACGAAGAATTACAAGGAATATATGAAAAATTAAATAAAACATACCATACAGTTATAGCCGGAGATCTTAATGCCAGAATAGGAATGAAAAAAATTAATAATAATATACAAAAATTTGGAGAACCAACAGTAAACAATAATGGAAAGCGACTCATTGATTATACAATATATAATAATTTAAAAATAATGAATACATTTTACAAACATAAAAATATACATAAATATACGTGGTGTGCAAGAAGACAAAAATTGATAATAGACTACTTTATAGCAAATGAAAAAGCATCTTCCTAGAGGTTAAAGTTAGAAGATGGCTAGAAATTGACATACATCACTATTTAGTACAGGCAAAACTAAGATTTCCACCAAACTGGCTAGAAAAAATACAAAAAAATAAATAAATTAGAGAAACAAAATATAATTACAAAGTAAGACTACTAAATGATTCAAGTATAAGAAATTTATACCAACAGAGGATTAATAACTACTTAGAAAAAATACAAGAAAATGAAGACATTGAGAAAGAATTGAATAATATAAAAGAAATTATCACATAAGCAGCATATGAAAGTCTAGGAACACAAAAAATATCATAAAAATAAAAAATTACATATATGAGACAATGAAATAAAAACAATCATCATCATCAAATTCCTGACATGTACCCTCAAAGGGTGTACAGGATATGATAGTACTACATGATAAATTTACTTCATTACTAACTTCTTATCTACAATTTTCCTCCAAATCAGTCTGTTACTTGTCAAGACTCCAACATTATCAGATCTTGTATTTCTTTCATCTAAGGCACTTTATACCGTATCAATCCACCTATATCTTGGTCTTCCTCTGGGTCGTTTTCTTGTCAATCTGGCAGAGAACACTTGTTTTGCTAATCTTTCCTCGACCATTCTGTTTAAGTGACCATACCACCTGAGATTAGCTCTTCTAATGCATTCGTGGATGCTGACAATGTCTAGTTATTTCCTAATATCCTCATTTTTAATATGATATTGCCATTGATGCCATCTGTTCACGTATCTAATCTTTCTCAGGACTCTCATATCTGTGGTCTCTAGTCTTTGGTCAAGTGTTTTGCATCTGACCCAGCTCTCAGATCCATAAGTTAAAATTGGTTTGAACACCATCTTTTATGCAGCTAATTTAGTGTTCCTACTAATTTCTCTCTTATTCCATATGAATTTGTTCAGTTGACTTCCTACCATACCAACTTTGTTGATTCTGTTGTCTATTTCCATATTTAATTTGCCATCTTCAATAAAAATCATGCCTAAGTAGCTGAAATGTTTTACTTGTTCCACAGGTTCAAAGTTCACAACACAGTTGACATTTTCAACGATTCCACCTATTTTCATTGTCATTGTCTTTTTATTGCTGACCTTCATGTCATATCTAGTACAACAGTTATTCAGTTTAGTCAGGGAATCTTGCAAACTTGTAGGATTTATTTAGAAGTATAACAACGTCCACATAAAGCAACGAGCTGACATTAACATCTCCAATTCTGATATCATGTTTAATACTATTTTCCTTCATAATGTGATCCATATAGATAATGAATAACAGAGGGGATAATGTACATCCTTGTCTCACACCAGATTTCACATTAAACCATCTTCCTGTACTTTCAATTCTAACTGCTAACTTGCAACTCAAATAAAGACTAAGTATTTCTTGATATAATGCCCCATTGACACCATATAACTGCAGCGTATTGAATAGCTTCTCTCTTGGCACCTTGTCATATGCCTTTTCCAGATCGACAAAACTTAAATACAGATCTTTGTTATATTCCCATGCTTTCTCAACTATTTGTTGTAAAGTGAAGATCTGATCCTGACAGCCTCTATTTCGCCTGAATCCAGCTTGTTCTTCACCAAGCTTTTCTTCCTCAATTCTTTTCAACCGTTTCTCAAGTATACTGGCATATTTCTTGCCAGGAACACTCAGTACTAGCATACCTCTGTAATTCTCACATTCAGTTTTATTTCCCTTTTTATACAGGGTGTTCGGGATAAATTTGACATATTTATAATTAATTATATTTTTCCGTAAGTTACATGTATTAACACACACTTCTCTTCATTTAAAAGTTTGGACCCTTCTTCATTCATATACAAGATGTCAGAAAGGATGGATAGCTGGAACCCACCTGAATCATGGAAGAGAATAACTTGTATCATGATGATTCGTGCCCGCCATCAAAATAAGGATATTACGACTGCTGCCCAATGCTCCCTGAATACAGTAAAAACAATCAGGCATGAACTAGAGACTTGTAATGGTGACTACGAGGATGTAGCAAGAAGAAAGATCCCTAGCAGACGATCTGATTGCGTTCGTACAGCAGAATTCCTCGCAAATCTGCAGGAACAGGTGTTGAAGAACCCTGGCATTGGAATTCGGGCTTTGTTCGTGGAGTTGCTAACTGTAGTCAAGCCCTGGATAACAAGGGTAGCCAATAGTAGGCCGTATGTATGGCAGCAGGATTCGACCCCTTGCCACACCTCTGGGAAAAGTCAAAAATGGTTGTCTGAAAATTTCTACGACTTCACCAGTCCAAATGTTTGGCCTCCAAACTCCCCAGACCTTAACCCCATGGATTATTTTGTATGGGGCGCAGTTGAAAAAGACACCAATCGCACCCCCAGTAATACAAAAGCCCAGTTAATGGATAAAATTAAAACAGTTTTTGCGGCCCTTCCCAGGGAGACTGTAGCATCAGCTTGTTCGAGGTTCCGAAGCAGAATTGAAGCTGTGATTGATGCTAATGGTGGTTATTTTGAGTAAATCTTGTTGATAGTATTGTAATTAACTCTGCCTGTAATGTTTTTTTGTCAATTCATTAAATTTAATAGATACAAAGAAGATTTTCTTTTTCCTTACGAAACTGTCAAATTTATCCCGAACACCCTGTATATGGGTACTATGAGAGCTCTACTCCAATCATCAGGATTCGTCCCTCTTTCCAGGACTTCTGAATTATGCAGTGCAGCCACTGTAAGACTTTTATACCACCATACTTCAGCATTTATGGTCGAATATCATACTCCTGCTGCCTTTCTACATTTCAAGTCTTTGATGGCTTTTTCTACTTTAAGTATGGATATGTAATCCTGACTGTATGCCTGTTGGGTGTTTTTTGCCACTGTGCTATCATTGCTTGTTTCATTTAGCAATTTTTTGAAGTAATTACTCCATACTTCAAGGATATCTTTTTCCCCTGTTTTCATGTCACCTTTATCATCTCTAACTCCTTTTACAGCACTCTTTCCTCCATTTCTAAGCTTCTTCAACAACCGCCAGAATATCTTATCACCTTCTTGATATTTATTTTCTGTGTTCTTGCCAAAGTCGTCCTATGACTTTTGTTTAGCTAGTTTTACACAGTGTTTAGCTTTCTTACATTTGTCTCTGTATTCTCTAAGAGCACAAGCTGACTTATTTGCCAGGAACGTCTGATATGCTTTCTTCTTTTCCTTCACTGCCTCTTTAACTTCTTGTGTCCACCATGGAGTTCTGATATTTCTATCCTTGCAGACAACCTCGCCACATGCCTCTCTAGCTGAATCAATCAAGGTTTTCTTCAAGACTTGCCACTGAATCTCTAAAGTTTGGTTCCTGTTCTCAAATTCTTTCATTTTTTTTTCAATAATCTTTGTGTATTTTAGTCTATAGTTCACATCTGAGAGCTGCTCAACTCTTATTTGCTTTAAAACTTTCTTACATGTTATTCTTTTCAATATGAAATTCAATTTCATCCTGCTCTAGACTAAATAGTGATCACTTCCCATTTCAAATCCTCTGTACACTCTTGTATCCTGCACCAGGGTGAAAACATCACTATCAACAATAACATAGTCAATGAGACTTTTCTTATTCCTTGCCTCTTCTCTCCATGTGAATTTATGCACATTTTTATGTTGAAACATGGTGTAAGTAATAACCAGTCCATGTCCTGAGGAGAAATTCAACAGGTATTTGACATTATTATTAGCTTTGCTCTTTTCTCCAAATTTTCCCAAAATATTTTTGTAAGTCTGACAATCATTTCTTACTCTGCTATTTAGATCCCAAACAAGGACCAACTTTTCCTTTTTCATTGCATCAGTTGCTTTTTCTAAAGCCTCAAAAAATTCCTCCACTTCTACCTTAGTAGAACTTTCTGTGGGACCATAGGCACAAATAAGTCTCATTGTTCAGTTTCCCATTCTCATATTTGCCCACATTACTCTACTTGAGACTGACTGCCATTCAAGAAGATTAGCCTCGTATTTTGTGTTGAATACTATGGCTACTCCTTCTTTTCCTTGATTGTCATTGCCTGAATATAATATTTTGTATTTATTGCTCAGAGAGATCTCACCAGTTTTTGTGTTTTTTGTTTCAGTCATCCCTGTTATGTCGATCTGGTACTTATCTAATTCCTCAGTTAGCTCCATTTCTTTGCCATTCAGTCTTGTTATGTTGATAGCACCGATCTTGAAATCTGGTGATGTTGAGTTGGGGGTAAGTTTTAGGATTTGTTCCACTAGCTGATGTTTCGCTGTTTGCTGGTTGGTGCCTTGTTTAACCGGACGACACCCCCAGCCGTCATGAAATTTTGTCATGCTGTACCATCAATTTGTATATTGGTTTATGTCAATAAGAATACAATTTGGTTGGCTAAGTCCCAAATTGCCAGCCCATCTTCGTTCGTTCAGCATCCAGGTAGATACATAACAGGGTGCACCACGAGAAGGTGTGGATTGGAAATTAGGTCAGAGTCCCTAGTCTGTTCCCCACATTCCTTTAAAGGCTATGTGGAGGTCTCCTCTCAGTTATACAGCTTTATCCCTTAAGCACCCCTAAAAATAATAATTGAAAATAAAAAGCTGGCTTTTAAAAGTTGGTTAAGTAGCAAAAAACAAGAAAATGAAATTGAATATAAAAAAGATAAGCAATAGCCAAAAGAGAAAGCAGAAAGAGAGACAGAGAAAGGTGAGAAAAATTTCTATCCTATCTAGAAAATGACATATACAAAATGAGACCCACTGCATACAAAATACTAAAACACGTGAATGCAGACATAAAAGAAACTGCAAATATAAATTGTGAAATAGATGTAAAAGAATTATTTGATTACTTTACAGATCTTTGGACGGATAATTCTGGCATCAAAAATAATTACACCAGAAACTTACATAATACCTAAAATGATGTGATAACAATGTACGGATTTTAGGACAACCCAAATAAAAAATGGCAAATTAGCAGGAGAAGATGGGATAAACTCCGAACTGTATAAATTTGCTGGAAAAAAATTTCAAAGATTAATAAATTTTTAAATAAAATATATACAAATGGACAAATACCAATAGAATGGAATACAATACCTATATTTAAAAAAAAAGGGGGATAAAACAAAACTTGCTAACTACAGAGATATTAGTTTATTGAATACTTGCTATAAAATATATAGCAGAATACTTAATGAAAAACTAAAAATGTACAGTGAAAAAATATTATTAGAATGTCAAAATGGATTTAGAAAAGGACATTTTACAATGGATGCAGCTTTCTGTTTAAAACTACTTATAGAAAAAAGAAGAGAATTTAATTTTGAAACTCATCTTTTGTGTATAGATTACGAAAAAGCATTTGACAAAGTAAAAAAGATATATACTGTTTGATATATTACAAAGAATAAATATACCTAATATTTTACTACATGCAATATTGAATATATACAAAGATAATGAAATAAAAATAAATGAAAAGTTGTCTGAAAAACAATCTATAAACCAGGGAGTACGACAGGGATGTTCTGTCTCCAATACTTTTCAATATTTACACTAATGAAATATTAATACAGTGGAACACCTTAAACAATCAAGGTATAAAAATTTCCAGGAATAACAAAATAAATACACTATTATTTGCAGATGATTAGGTAATAATATCAGATAAGGAAGACAATTTACAAAGAGCAATATATAATTTAAACATTATAGTAAAACAGTTTGGAATGAAAATTTCCATGATAAAACTAAAACAATGGCATTTTGTGGACAAACTCTAGTTAGAAGCAAAATAGTTATTAATAATAAAATAATAGAACAGATAAATACTTTCAGTTATCTTGGATGTGAAATATCATGTGAAGGAAAAAAAGATATAAAATTAAAAACTTCAAAATTTTTACAGATTATAGGCCTGATAAACAGGGCCGGCTCTAGAATTTTTGCTGCTCTGTGCAATCCATTACTTGCTGCTCCAGCACCAACCTCAAATTAACTTTTGGAATTTTGAAAACTATTATGTTCATCATTAGTTTCATGACCATTAATTTTAAATATAGTACTATTAATAATAATGCACTGATAGAGTGATTAAAATATTGCATATTCATAAAATAAACCATCGACTTCATCAATTGACAATTAAATGAAATGTACTTATAATTTATTACTAACATATATGGAATGATCTTCACTTGTACAACGGCGAACTGTTGAGTTACACTTAACTATAGAATGTTCACGTTATAGTTTTAGCACTATTTTCACATTATTTTAATTAGAATTTATATTGTTTTTAGTATCTACTGATTAAAAATACATTTTTCTTGCTTTCATATTTGCAAAATCAGAAATTAGGTCTGCATAGTCTAATTTCTGACCGATTTCATGTTCAATTGAAATCATGGCAAGTCCTTCCAATCTAGTTTCGGCCATTGTTGAGCGCAAGTTTTAATAAGATTCAGTTTTGAGAAACTACACTCACCACTTGCAACCGTCACAGGCAATGTCAGTAATATTCTTAGGGTGACAGCGACATTCTGAGCAAAGTTATTTTCAACAATAAAAAACGAAGAACTTCAATTGGCGGCATATTTTCTAGTACTAATTTGGACACTACTGTCAGTTCATCACATAGCCTCAATTGCGTTGATGTCTCTATTTTCTTCATGTGTTAAAACAGCTTCTAGGTTTTTACAATTGTCTAAGAGCTCATTTGTTGTCTCAGATTTTAATTTAGAGATGTTATATAAAAATGTGAACTGTGATGTTCCAATTGCTCGAACCTTTCTTCAATAGAATTAGTTACAACATCAATAATAAAAAAGAAAAACTCAACTTTGAATTTTGTTTTGGGATCTAAAATAGGTTCATCTCTTGCTTCTTTTGTTGCTTTTTCTGCTGACGCAATCTGGTACTTTCGAATGTTGGTTTCAAATCAGCTTCGACTTTCTCAGCTGATGTTGTAGCATCAACAAGAAAATTTTGAAATGATTTATCATTTCAGAGATTCTTAAGACTTTTGAGAACATTACCCAATGTTGTCATGGCACTAGACAATTCCATCTTTATGCTTTGCAACAGTTTACTTGCAACATTAATTTCATTTAAAACTTAGTGCCATGTAACCAGACAACATAAAAATTTAAAGTCTCTAAGTTTTAGAGCAAGGGTTTCAGCTTCGTGTCTTGCCATTTTGTTTACTCACTCATCATCAGCAATTTCTATCAGTGCATAATAAAACTCCTCAATATAGTATCTTAAAGGACGAATACTGTTGATTCTAGGTTCCCAGCGAGTTGTACTTAATGGCTTGGGCGTTAAGGTTGTAATATGTGTCTTAAGGATTCCCCAACGCAGCATTGATGCTGAGAAAAACACATACAATTTCTGAACCTTTTCAAGAAATGAAATCCCTTCTCTAGATGACATTGCAGCATCATTGACCACCAAGTTGAAAGAGTGATAGCAGCAAGGGATATAAAAAGTTCTTGGGTTCAAGTTCCTAATGCGTTGTTGAACTCTTGAATGCTTTCCTTTCATGTTCGATCCATTGTCATAACCCTGGCCATGCATGTTTGCGATTGGAATATTCATGTCTGATAATTTTCTTACGATACATTCGGTTAATGTTGAGCCTGTAGTGGCTTCTACTGGAATGAAACCAAGAAAATGTTCATGAATCTTGATATCAGTTGGATCCGTATTAACAAATCTTACAGTTAGTGTTAATTGTTCAATGTGGCTTACATCGGGAGTACAGTCTGCAACTATGCTGTAATATTTAGCTTTCTCAACCAAAAAAAAATTATTTGTTTTTTTATGGTTCCAGAGAGGAGAGTAATCAATTCATTTTGAATATATTTCCCAAGATAATGTTGGGCTGAACCACAAGCCACTCTCATTAAATGTTCAGACATAGCACTGTCAAATCTGGCAATCAGTTCAACAAGCTGTAAAAAATTTCCATTGTTAGGGGTCATATAAATTATCAGATGTTCCACGAAATGGTTAGCATTGTTGGCCCAAGAACTGGACAACAGCAATTAGGCGTTCTGTTATGCTCCTCCAGTGCCGAATTTCTGAATTTAAATAACTTCTGTTGCATTGAATCAATTGTCTGTTCTAATTTAAGCCTGGACGATAATTCAATCCACTTTTTATGGGACTCCAAATGGTTTTTAGATTTCTCGTGTTCATTAAGATACACATACAAATGACCCCCAATCATTATACCCATCAGTAGTGAATGACATTATATTACAGGAAAACAACTTACAGCAGAAACAAAATACAGAATCTTTTTCTTTTGAATACACTAACCGTGATCGATTAATATGTTCTCCATTGCTTAGTTCCCTGGTGTAAAAAATTTAATGAAAATTTCCTACCATTAGAGCTGCGCAGAAAAATGAAATCACTGTTTGGTTTCTCTGGCGTGCCCTTTTTTACGATTTCCAGTCTTTCGGCATTGCTTAAAGAAGGGTTCCATCTAGCTGGATCAGTGTACCTATTTGTCTCATTTTCAAGATTCCTTGCAATGTCTATGTTACTGGGATCCGAGTTAGAAGTACTTGCCATGAGATCAGAATCATTGGTTTCGGTACATTTACTTATTTCCTCCTGCCCTACATCAGCCAATTCAGTTTTTAGAAATTTAAGTAAAGTCCCGTTATGTTTTTGAATATCGTGTTCTTTTTCCAGTTTCTGTTTGCGATATTCTGCACCTGATAGTTTTCTTTTATCGGACATTGTAATCTATTTGAATATTAAAATTGTTTTAAACCCTACAATAAAATATTATTATTAGTATGGTATTATTTAGTAATTAATGGAGGTTGAAGCACTGTACTAACTACTAATTTACATAAAACTCTTAAAAACTTATCACTGTAACAGTCACTAACACTGAGCAAAATCAAATATTCCATAATAGACGCTCAAAAACAGTTGAAACGTTCTGTAGATTACAGTATCGACGGTTGTTACTCAAAGAGGACTCTAGTGGAAATTTCAATTACTTCGTATATGACTTATTTTCTAGTACACGTGTCTTGCCTTAGGCAGTAATTCATATAATCGGATTAAGTTCCAAGTTCCCGTGTTTAGTTCACATGGTATGCATACACAATACTAATTCTTAGTATTGGGTATGCATACACAATACTAAGAATTAGCATGATTAATACAACTAACAACTACACGTTTTTTACAAATATATTACAATATATTATACAAAATAGTGGCACACACAACAGTAGGTAATATTTTAGCATTTATTCTGATGAACAAAATTGGCCTTGGGAATGGCAGATTATGTTAAACTCCGAATGAGATACTATTATATTATAATTCTTCTCATTCAGAATTTAGCACCAGCTAACAGTAGGAAATTCAATTCATGGTAAGTTAACAAGCACAAGATGGAAATATAATATCGCATAATGAACTTTTAAATGCAGTTTTATTGCAGACTCCATTTTTGCGTATGCAAGGAATAGAGAGGAAAGGGAAAGAGAGTAAGCGAAGCATGACTCGCATAGCTTTGATTACCGAAGAGCATTATGAGAGTATCATTGGTCGATGGAGTGTCGGAAATAGAAACAGCATCATGGACATAATAAGTCACTAGTCAACTTATTATAAAAACTGCAATCTTATGCAGTATTATTATTATTATTATTTATTCCACATCTTCATTTTATTCACTTTCATTTTGGCCGCCCCGTGCAAATGCATACATTGCACCGTCGGTAGAGCCGGCCCTGCTGATAAATAGAACGCTCGATCCAAACATAGTACAAAAAGAAACACGCTTGAAAATATACAATACTTTAGTAGTGCCCACATTATTATATGGCAGTGAAATTTGGGCAATAAGCAAACAAGATAAACAAAGAATAAAAACAAGAAATGAGATTTATGAGAAGATCTGCAAAATACACATTATTAGATCAAAAAAGGAATGAATACATTTTAAAAGAACTAAAAACAAAATCAATAGAAGATAAACTAAATAATTATAAACAAAAATGGATTGAACATGTAAACTGAATGGCCAACACCTGACATCCTAAACAAATACTAAAATATAAGCCAATTGGAAAGAGAAGGCAGGGTAGACCTCAAAAAAAAGGATATTGAGACCAGAAGACCAATATAGTCTATACCCGTAATTAGTGTTATGATGATGATGATGATGAGCATAAAAGTGTGCACAAATTCACTTTGAGAAGACACAAGAAAAAAGTAAATTCTTATTGGCTGTGCTGTTGTTCATTGCAATATCTTCATGCTGGTTTAGGATATAAATGTATACATAGGATTTAAAATAAGCAATGACTGTCACTTATTTTTCATACTTTTCATGGATTTAAGCTTACAATGGCCTGTTCTAACATCATCATCATTATTCTGGCCTCAGAAGTCATTGTTGAATCTCTTTAGAGGACTTCCTGGTTTTCTTTTTCCTAATGGTTTGTAGTTTAATACTTGTTTTGGTAATCTTTCCATTTTCTTTCTTTCCACGTGTTCCATCCATTTATGTTTATATTTCATTATTTTTTCTATTACTGATACCTGGTTTAGTTCTTTCATAATTTCTTTTGTCATCGAATAGAGTATACCTTGCAGTTTTTCTCATAAACTTCATTTTAGCTGTTATTAATCTTTGTCTTTTTGTTTTATTGTCATGATTTCACTTCTATGCAGTAAGACTGGTAGGAGTAATGTATTATATACTTTTAACCTAGTTTTTGTTTTTGAACTAGATTAGTTTTAAATACAGAGTTAATTCCACCTGTTATTTTTAAATATTTTGCAATTTTTAAGTTTGTCTTTTTCATATGTAAGATGTTTAAACAGGATAAAAATGAATATTAGATTGAAAAGAAAAATGTCAGTTTTAAAAAGAATTAAAGTAGAACAGATTTTAGGGGTGAGCTGTAGACTGAACTTTGCTAATATTATTTAAGAAGAAATAAAAGAGTTTGAAAACAGCCAAACCTTGGAATCTCATGGGAAAACTCATAAGTGAAACATACTTAGCAGAGAGGTAATGGTGAAGTTGTTTGCAAGTATAGAAAA
Source organism: Typopeltis vanoorti (assembly GCF_054136105.1). Classification (NCBI taxonomy): domain Eukaryota; kingdom Metazoa; phylum Arthropoda; class Arachnida; order Uropygi; family Thelyphonidae; genus Typopeltis; species Typopeltis vanoorti. The sequence continues at coordinate 78,195,462 of NC_143550.1, read as the reverse complement.
ACACAATCATGATGGACACAAGTTAAAGAGTAAATCCTAGAAAAGAAGAAAGTATGTTGAAAATTCCTTATAAGTTCACATAAGATCTTATAGTCAGTATTAGATTAAAAAAAAATGGACTTTTAATTAACTGTTAGTCAATTTCTTTATCTAATACTGATGATAATAGAGCATGCAAGTGTATGGAGTTCTAGGCCGATCAGTAGAGTTTAATCTGTACTTACTATGAGATTTGTTCTTTGGTTAGCACAAAAAAAACACGCCTGGTGATTTGACATTCCACATGGATATTTGCAAAAAAGCTGCAGTTTTTCATCAAAAGAACTTATACTAATGCAACTGTCTGCTTCCTAATAACTGGGTGTTTATTGGACCCAGTCAGAATCCAAAAAAGGTCAACAATTCATGTACTGTGCAAAGGATAACCATCCCCTCAATTATGAAGCAAAGCAAAATATTTTCATATAGAGATGGCATAACATGCTTATGCTACCGTGTACGGGGCAGCCGATGCAACTCTTGATTTGGAAATGATGTCAGAGTTGAGAAATGAGCAAATCATTCCACCCATTACAAGAAATATTAATATCATCCAATGTAATTTAAATGGTATCGTTATCCCAGCAAGCAAAGAAAAACTAAATGAACTATTACTACTAGCTGACAAACATGATGCTGATATTATCTGCATCCAGGAAACCAAACTTCGACAAACCAACTGACTAAACATTAAAAACTATGAAATCATAAGACAAAATAGGCCTTCGGACCAAAATGGAGGAGTGCTTCTGACACTAATCCGAAACTTGTCATATAAAGTTGTTCAACTAGACGTAGTAGCAGAAGGAACTGAAATACGAGGAATCCAAATACTGGAACCAAGTAAAAAGCCATTAAACATATTCAATTGTTATCATCCTCCTGACAAACCCGGACCAAATCTTTTCAACCTATCCCATCTCATTGAAAACTCCATTATCTTAGGAGACATGAATAGCAAACATCTGCTATGGGGTTCTGAGGAAATAAACCCAAGAGGAGAAAATCTGAGTAATTTCTTAGATGAAACAGGACTAATAACTCGCAACTGTGGAGAACCTACTTATCTTTCTTATTCTTATGGTACAAAAGATGCCCTAGATATCACTGCGGTGTCTCCTGATCGTCACGACAAAGCTATTTGGTCTGTTTTGGAACCAGTAGGAAGCGATCATACTCCAGTATTAATCAATCTGAACCCAAAAATGACTAGACCCACCCAGAAAAAGAAAATATCATTGGAACTTCCAGAAGGCAAATTGGGAGAAATACAAGAATGAAGTAAGTAGAATGCTGAAAGATCACACATACCATGATGACTTAGACAAAGACTATATAACTTGGAAGAATACTATCCTAAATGCAGCAAAGAAAAGTATCCCAAAGGGCTACAGGAGAAAAGTTATTTCAAACTACACAAAGGCTCACCAGGAACTTGCCAGTAAAATAACTAAACGAAATGAATTATTTAATATCTTAAAAATTGAAAGCTTTCCAGAAACCAGGATTGAGTACAACAAGATAAATGCTGAAATTAAACAAAAATATAATATATTACAAAGAACTAGATGGCAAGGATTTTGCCACAACTTAAATCTAAACACTTCAGATACCAAACTTTGGAAACTGACTGCTAATTTACAAAGAGACCTACCAAAGGCAAGTGAAACAAAAATAGTATACTACCACATTTTCAGGCTGCCTTTAGAAGAAGTCACTCAACAACTGATCAATTTTTCTACTTAACCCACTAACACGCTAAAAGATCCAGATGGAAATATCAAAATTGGAGATGGGGAGAGCTCAGATACCTTGACCTTTCATTTTCAAAATATAAGCAAACTAGAGATGGTCAGTTGTGTTTTCAGAGAGCTCCCGAAAGCTAAGTATAATTTTGAGTAAAAATTAGAATATAGGTTAAAATCATAAAGTAATATTGTCTAATTTTGGTGTGAATTCTGTTATTTAATTTAGTATTTAACGATACGTTTCATAGATTTGAATATGGTGCCAATGCGACGTAAGATAATGGCGTCCAAAAATACGACGCCATTGTTCAAAAACTATAATGTGAGAGAGTTTGTCCAATGTGATGAGTGTGGAATGTATGCATTCCTGAATGAGACTGGAGTTTGGATTGAAAGTGATAGTGGTGGGAGAATGTGCAGAAAGTGTAAGCAAAGTGAGGAGTTGAAGTATGTGTCAGGTTGTGAAACAGTTATGGTTGAAGAAAGCCAGAATGTGAGTGAAAATAGTGGGTTGATAGGGAATTGCGATGTACAAGATGGCAACGAGAGCGGTGATCAAAGAAAGAGTGAAAGCAACTATAGGAGAGTTTCTGAAATGAAGGAAAGAGTGTTGTATGGTGACTCGTTATTAAGAGGAGTGTTAGATGGGAGTGTAACTAAATTGTACTTACCGGTGCGAAATTTAAGGATATAAGTGAGAGTATTAGAGTGCAAAAACAGAGGGTGAAAGAATTAATAGTTGTGGCGGGTATGAATGAATTGAAAGGTGATAAATTTTTTATGAGAGAGGACTTGAAAGTATTGTTAAAGGTAGCGAAAGAAAAGAGTGACAGAGTTAGAATGGTGAGTCTGTTGCCGCGGTATGACAGAGAGGAGTTTAGGAGGAGGGCCATAATCGCAAATGACATTATGCGCAGGTTATGCAGACGGTGTGGCGTGGAATTCGTGGACGTGTGGAATGAGTTTGATTGGCGAAAGGACTTATACAAGATGGATGGCCTGCATTTGAATGGACTTGGTGGACTGGAAAAAGTGTTGCTGAATGAAGTGAAAATCGATGTGCAGAACCAGGGAAACTAGAACTACCAAGGAGGTGGGTGGGGGAGTGGATATGTGGACATCAGTGAGACAGTTGAGTGTAAGAATGTATATAATGTACTCAAGCCAGCACTAAGGACAAAAAATGGGAATGGGACATTTAGAATAACGCATCAAGATAGGGCTGGGACAAAGGGATCACTGCATTTCATGTATACCAATGCTAGGAGTATTAGGAACAAGAAGGAAGAATTTTTAGCCTTGATTGGCTCTTCCTGGCCACAGGTTATTGGCATTAGTGAAACATGGCTGATGGAAGATGATATAGTTAGTGGGATAGAATGTGTAGGTTATAGTGTGTTTAGGAGGGACAGAGAGAATAAAATGGGGGGAGGGGTGTTATTGATGATAGCTAATGAACTGTAGCCAAGGAGAATTAAAGTTGTATCGCAGGATAGTGAAAGGAGCTCATTTGAGGCTATTTGGTGTGAGATTGAGACTGGCAGAATAAAATATACAGTTGGATGCTGCTATAGACCAGGTGATGGAATAGATGGTGGAGATAGTATGCATAAACAAATTGATGAAATGAGTGGAAGGAGGGTAATTATTATGGGGGATTTCAACTATGGTAACATTGATTGGAAGGAGGAGAGGACACATGTGAGGAAGGAAATGGATTTTATTCAATTATTAAGGGATAACTATCTGAGACAGCATGTAATTGAAAATACTAGGGGTGTGAGAGTGCTTGACCTGGTAATAGCATCTAAGAATTTGACTGTAATGAATATGACCATGTTGCCACCTATTGGTGAGAGTGATCATAAGGTCTTGACCTGGGAGGTGGCTAAAGGTGTGGAATTTTCGATTAAGACAGGGTATTAATTGTGGAATTACCATGCTGGCAAGTATGACAAGTTTAGGAGATTGCTTGGATCAGTACCATGGCATGTACAACTGCAAGGGCTGGACGTCGATAGAGCATGGGAAGTGGTCAAGGAGCATTTACAGGAGGTTATGGCTGATTGTATACCTAGGGTCTGAATAGTAAAACAAGTAGGGGTTAAATGGATGAATAACACCTTGACTTTGAGAAACAACTGTGAAAAAAAGAAACAACTGTGGAGGGAATTTAAAGAAAGGGGTGACCTGCAGGCACACGAACGGTATAAAATGCAGGACAGAAGGGTAACAAATGTGGTAAAAAAAAGCAAAAGCGGATTATGAAAGGAAACTAGCTATGCAAGCAAAAGAGAATCCCAAACAGTTCTTTCAATATGCTGCAAGCAAGAAAAAAAACTGTACACGGCAATATGATTTTAAGGAATGACGATGGTAAGGAGGTCACTGAATTAGTCGATATAGTGCAGTTACTGAGCGCGCACTTTGCAAAAGTATATCATCCAGGTGGTGACATTGAAGAAATGAAGGAACCATTAGTTTATACGGGAATTGTGATGAATGAAGTGGAGGTGAATAGTCTATTACAGAACCTTAATGTGAATACATCTGTGGGATTGGATGGTATACCGGCATGGGTCTTGCGTGAAGAAGCTAAGGAATTATCAGTGCCCTTGACCATGTTGTTTAATCTGAGTCTCGGGTCTGGTTTAGTCCCGCAGGTGTGGAAAGAGGGAAAAATAGTTCCATTGTATAAAGGAGGATCCAAGACTACGGTTGCAAATTACCAACTGAACAGCATATCAGGAGTCGTTGTCAGAGTCTTGGAGAAAGTAGCCAAGGGAAAAATACAGGAATGGATTGATGAAAATGAGATACTGTACAGGGGGGGACAGCATGGCTTTGTGAAGGGTAGATCATGCTTCAGTAACTTGCTCAAGTTTTATAACAAGGTGACGGCTGAACTGGATAAGGGTAATGGGTTTACAGTGATACTGCTGGACCTGGCAAAGGCGTTTGACAGAATACCACATGGAATTCTAATCCGTAAACTACAACATATGGGAATGGATATAGGGTTGGTGAGATGGATAGCTGGGTGGTTGATGGAGAGATATCAAAGAGTAGTTTATTCGGGAGTAGAGTCCAAAAGACGGCCTGTGACTAGTGGTGTGCTGCAGGGTTCTGTTCTTGGACCACTGCTGTTTAATCTGTTCATTAACGATATAGGGAAGGATCTAAGTGGAACAGTTCATTTGTTTGCTGATGATGCAAAGTTGGGTAGGGCGATAGTGAATGCAGAAGATGTCAAAATCTTGCAGGATGACTTGGATAGATTGGAGTTCTGGGCTAAGGAGAATGGATGTCAATTTAATGTGACAAAATGTAAGGTTATGCATTTTGGGGTGAAAAGATTAGCAGCAGTATACCACATTGGTGGAACTGTACTCCAGGAGATTGATGAGGCCAGGGACTTGGGAGTTTTGGTAGATAGGGAGATGAAGTTTAGGTGGCACATTGCAAAAGTAGCTAAATCAGCTCATGAACTCACTTGGTTGTTGAAAAATACCTTGACGAGCAGAGACACGTAAGTTATTGTACCTCTGTACCGAGCCTTGATAAGACCTCATCTCGACTACTGTGCCCAGATTTGGTGACCTAGGTTCCTTCTTGATGGGGAGGAGGTGGAGAGGATCCAGAGGCAAGTGACTAAGATGCTAGCAGGTCTGTGGAATGAACCATATGAGAACAGGTTGAAGATTTGCGGGGTTGCAGAAACTAGTTGATAGGCGGAAAAGGGGAGATATGATTGAGACATTCAAATTGCTAAAGGGATTCTATAGGATTAATTCAGAGGATATTTTTGAGATCAGGACTGGTGGTGGGAGAACTAGGGGGACACCTATGGAAGCTGGGCAAGAGTGTGGTTAGCATGGGTGTTAGAGCTGGGTTCTTTACTTTTAGAGTGGTAAATGAGTGGAATAAGCTGCCAGAGTCTGTTGTGGGTGCTATGACGGTGAGCGAGTTCAAGGCAAGGTATGATAGATACTGTGAGAACGTCGTATAGTTATGTGGACATGATGTTTAGGGCCTCCCTCGATGAGTCTAAGGACTCCCTGGAGTTCCCCGAAATAATAATAATAATAATATCAAAACAGGCTCGACAGGCAGAAAAATGCTGCAAACCCCCCCCAAAATATCAAAACAAGCTATTCTGGAATCCATTTACAATCTCTGAATTGGGAGATGCCTTAGAGAGATTAGATATAAATAAATCATGTGGATCAGATAACATACAAGGAATAATGATCAGACATCTTCCTTCCCTAGCCCTAGATTGGCTAATTTGCCTATACAACAATAGCCTAAGATAAGGAAAAGTTCCGAAAGACTAGAAGACAGCCACAATCATACCAATCTTAAAGCCTAATAAACCGCAAGACCAACCAGGAAGTTATAGACCAGTTTCACTGACTTCAATTCCAGGCAAATTAATGGTAAAAAATGATACTCCAACGTTTGAATTACTATCTAAACAAAAATAGTATACTACCACATTTTCAGGCTGCCTTTAGAAGAACTCACTCAACAACTGATCACCTTTTCTATTTAATCCAGACAATTCAAGATAACTTCCAGACCAAACCTACCAAATCCACCATTGCAGCTTTTATAAATTTTAGCAATGCCTTTGACAAGGTGTGGAGGCAGAAACTCTTTTCCAAACTTTGTCATATTGGAATAAAAGGGAAGTTCTTAACTGGATCTGTGACTTTCTAAGAAATAGAACAATTCGAGTTAGAATAAATAATACCTTTTCTAAGAAACTGAAAATAAGACAGGGACTCCCTCAAGATAGCATTTTGAGCCCACTCTTTTTTTCCATCTACTTGAATGACTTAGATAAAAATATAAATAAAGAAACAAAGATAGCTATGTTTGCTGATGATTTGGTCCTATTCTCAGCTCACAACAACCTAGAAACAGCAGAAGGTCACTTAAACAAAAGCCATTGAAAGTTTAGCTACATACTGTGAAAACCAAAAAATCAAAATTAACCCTACTAAATCAGAAATCTGTGTTTTTACTATTAATAACCACCTCAGAAAGTGGAGACCAAAGATTAAGCTAAACAGTAAACTAATTACTTTTAATGAAAACCCCAAATACCTTGGAGTTACTCTGGATTCATCGCTAAGCTTCAATAAACATATCAACAATGTTGCAGTCAGAGCAAAAAGAAGACTAAATATCATGAAAAGTATCTCAGGTAAAGAGTGGGGAGCCGATGCTAAAACTGATGCTAAAAGTCGCATATACCGCTATTATCCGTCCCATAATGGAATATACTTCGCTCATATGTTAACTAAGGAATACAACTCCTGGAAAAATAGCAGAATTCGAATCCAACCTTGTTCCTTTAAAAATTAGGTGGCAAGAAGATCTTACCATATTTGTAGAAAAAAGAGCCAACCTTGCACATCATAGAACAAGTGAACTTTTTAAAAACTGGAAACCAACAAACAGAATAAAGAAAAAATCAACAATGCATAAAATCATAGAAAATAAAATTCCCTTGGATTGTCCAAATAAAATAGCCGACTACCCAGCATTTCCTACAAATCAAGACAGGAAAAATATAGTTATCAACTCTGAAATAGGGAAACGAGAAAAAAAGCCTAGAAAACCCTGAAATCTTGAGATCATTAGCCCTTTCAAAAATAATGGAATATGGACCTGACTCAATAAAGATCTACACAGATGGCTCCAAAAATCCAAATGGCAATTCTGGGAGTGGCGTACCGATCTATGGCTCTCATAATATAGAACTAAAAACAACTAACAGTATTGGATGCAACTCGTACCATGCAGAATTAATAGCCATTAACACATCACTGCAATATTTGGACAAACAAAACCCAAAGGAGTTTATATTTTTCACAGATTCCTTAGCAGCCCTTCAAGCTATTAAGAACTGCTGCACTAGCCATCAAGAAATACTTGAGACATAGCAAAAAACATAAACAAACTACATAAGGATTCCGAAATAATCTTCCAATGAATCCCATCCCATGTGGGATTAAAGGGAAACGAAACTGCAGATGAAGTAGCAAAAATGGCTGCAACATCAAGTGATACCACAGATTTCGATCTTTTTAAAACCACCCAAAAAGAAAACCTAAAAAGAACAATTCTTCAGGACAGACTCATCACTGGTACTCAGCAGAAAATCCAGGAGCTACCATCAACTCCAAGTTTAATCGCAGTGCCACTACCATGATCTCTCGCCTCAAGACCGGCCACACAAGACCAATCAAGTTTAGCAATGGCATAAAAGTCTTCCCCACCTGCAAAATCTGTAACATCGAGGAAGTATCACCAGTGCATTTGCTAAACTGTATGAATATTTCCAAATGTGAACTCTAACAACCCACAAAAGGTGCTGTATAAAATACATGAACTTGACCTCTATGATCTGGTGTAATAATACCATGGGAAAAAAAAAAAAGGAAAGAAAAAAAAAGGATAATGATTCAATATACATCTTTTTCATATAGAAAAATTCTCTAGAAGTGGTGGACTGACTGCCAGCCATAAACTGAATGTTTATGGAACTTGAAATCCCCTTCAAAGTGAAATTCAAGAGATACACAAATCCTGCACTGCTGATTCCTTAGTACCTTCCATTACATACTGCCGTAAGTAATTGTTCCTGAGAAACTGAATAAATTCCATTTCCTTCTGTCCATATGAACTTTCCTGCTTCCAGTCTGTATCCTCATAATTCAAGTCCCCCATAATAATTACAAGCTCTCCACTTATTGAGTTTATTTGATTCATATCACTGACATCATCCCTTTGCCTAAAGCAGCAGCAAATAAAACACTTTGTTAGTCTGTATCTCACACTAGACAGCCTTAAATGCACTGCTTTCCATCTTACTGACCTCCTATTACCCCCCCCCCCCATCCTATTTGCTCTATCCACTCTAAAAATACCATAACCTTCATATCCTATGCCACTAATTATACCATTCTCAATCAGTCATGTCTTGCTAATACCAATAAAGTTTGGCAATTAGGAACTAACTGATGAAAAAAAAATTCCTCATTCTTTGTACCACAGTCAAATTCTTTTTTATTTTCTCAGGAATTAAAGTATCACTCTAGTTTTCCTGATTTTTACACATCCAGTCCTACAGTTGGTATATAATTTCTAAACTCGTAACACCAAATCCATTCAAGTGCAAATCATCTGCCTTTTATAAGTCTTTTCAGTCATCAAACTCACTTCATACATTCAGAAACTGCACACCATTCCTTGTACTTGACATAGACATACCCACAGTCATTTGCAATTACGTCCCTTCCTCACAACTCACCTTTATCATGCCACGGCAACAGACTCACAATCTTTACGCTCTCACTCTTCTCTTTTGTTGCTGCCAATAACTCTTTCATGACTTCCCTCACACCATACTTTTTTCCTTTCAGATCATTTGTACCTGTCTAAACAATCAATTCTTTCACTTTACCTCTCTGCACCCTAATAGCATCACTAATATCATTAATTTTTGCACCCAGAAAACATAATTTCATCATATCCTCACAAAGCACTCCTTTTATCATGGAATCTGCACATAATTCTCATCTTACTCTATAATTTTTAAACGAGTATTCCTTTCTCTTCTTTTTTTGTTTTCTTAGCAGCACCACTTGCCAAACATTTGTTCAGTCTCTCAAGCTTACATTTCATCCTATGAAAGACTACACATAAGCATGCTCTCTCTCATTACATTTAAATTTTCACTCTCCATCCATGTTTTTATTTTAACCTATACTAGCATCTTTCCCTCTCTTACATATTGCTCTCACATCATCATGTATTACATTCACCCCCTCCTTCACATACTTCCACATTTTCTTGGAATCTTTTCATTTCCTCTCTTACCATTATATTTCCCCCACCCAAGCATTCGTTTGTTTTTTCATTCTCTCGACACTCTCATATTTACTCTTGAATGTTTTATATTAGTTAATTTTATCTGAAGTGTCATAATATCTCCATTCACTATCTTTGTCGGAGTCTTCATATTTACTATTTCCTTTCTGAATACTCCTATTTTTTTTCCCATGGAATGATGAGTAGACAGTGTAGGGTTAGAAAGAAACGATACAGTCATCACGAATCTTAGAATTCACAGTAAAAGTTTGTGCTTTAGTATTGCTGATACAGAATGAACCATTGGCCACTGCAGATTTTTGGAGGCAAAGACTAATTACTGTATCTCAACTTCTCCAGTTGCATTGAATTTAATCTAGAAGTTGAAGGAAATGGCGGTCCCAACACTGAAGGTGTTGTCTTGAATTAGATTGATAGAAGACATATCCCTATCATATATCTGATTGTTACTTGACCCAGTGTTAGCTGGAACCTGAGAAATATCCTTACTACTGCTATTATTATCTTGACATAAAGTATCAACAAAAGGTGAAAATGGGTGGCCTTTCAGTTTCTGAAGTGTCATAATATCTCCGTTCACTGTCTTTGTCAGAGTCTTCATATTTTCTATTTCCTTATCAGGGATATGTGAAGATGGTCAAGCATTAGCCCATTACTCTCTTTACATAGCCCTGATAATTTAAGGTAAGGTTGAGAGTTGATTAATTCAACAGTGGTAAATATGGGCTGCTATTTTTCTGGAATCAATGTACTTCTTGATGCTGTATTTGTTATCAGTATATCAATATCTGTATCTCTGTTTCAATTACTGTATCTTTTCCAGGTGGTGATCCATCAACCATTACAGAACACTGACCATTAGAAAATGATTTCTGAGTCAAGGGGGGGGGGGTGGCAGACTTGAGTTGATGGATGATTAAGTGGTGATTACTCAGGTCTTCCTTCTCTTGTGATCGACAATACCTCCTCATTAATATTCTCAAGTTCTCCTGCTGATACCAGCTGTATGGTTCTTGACTTCCCCTGTTCCTTTATATATTTGTGACTCATGAAGTCATCTTCTCCAAGGTCTTCCTCTTTTCTGTCTACCTAATAGTGGCAGTTCTGCCTCATGTTGTTTTTGTTGTGGCCCAGTAAGATGCAAGGCCTGTACTCCTAAGCGAGAATCCCATTCCTCCTGAATACGAGATTGACTGCCAACTAATCCAGTACTGGTAAAACCAGATAGTTCATATTAAACTGGAATCAGTACAGCATCTTGGCATAGACTATAGGACGATACAGACACGCACACAATCTGAAGCATCCAGAAATTCACTTGCAGTTTCTTTAAAATCTTTATTATTTAGACTTTCAATAACACTAATAAGTGTAGTCAGCTGGCCCTGTGAGATGCTTACTTCACCCTATACATGAAATTCACCATCACTTTCAGATCTATGTATTTGATGTCCTTGGGGATCACATGTCGATAACATTACTCTGTGAGCCTTTACACGCTGAAGTTACATCTACAAGAGCATTCGTAGAAAGTTACTGATCAAAAACAGGGTGATGTATTGCTATGTTGATTGTTCCATTTTGAACATATGATCTGAGTCTCCATTTTTATAAATTAGTTATAATTATTCATTCAATATACAACAGCAATGATAAGTTGTAAAAATACAACAGACACGTCACTTCAAAAGTCACAATTTATCTCAGATGTCATGTTTTCACATGCAGTTAGTTTAATCAACACGCACATGTTAAGTTAGGCTTAGTCACAAGATTGAAATTCCCAAAACCTATGAAAGAATCATAACATAACTTTATTCACCAGAAATCCTAGATATTCTGATCATTCATAATCTATTAATATAAATCAACTTCTCTACAAATAGTTTTAATATAAATCAAGTGGAAAAGATGTCACACTATCCAATGCACCACCATGCCACCAAAGCTGAATTTGTTTCTGAATGCTATAGTATTCTACTGAGATTACTCTATCATTCTTGCACTGACAATTTATTCATCAGTAACATTAGAACTTGCTATAATGAAAATTCAACATTTTTCTATGAACTTCTATAGTTGGGTACTAACAGTAAACTCCATTTACAATTTAATGAAGTTCAAAGGATATCCTAACAGCATTGCTCTTCCTTGCAGGATTGTGTATGGTCACCTTCTAGTAAATGACATCAAATGAGATACCTTTACATTGGATAGGAAACAGTAGAACATGCATTCTATAATTACTGAATTGCTCTCTGTTTTTTGGAACTGATGTAATGTGCTTAATATTCCATTACTCACAGCAGAACAAGTCACCCTTTTTTTTGCAGTATCCTCTCTGAAGTTTACAGTGTAAAAAAGAATTTTGATATTTATAATTAACAAAAATTAAATCAGGAAAAAAAAACAATATTATATACAAATGCTATTTGACATTATGTTATGGAAATTCTGTTGTTTATTCTTCTTCTTCTTTTTTTTTTTTTTTTTTTACTTAGAAAGACATTCTAGGAAATAACAGATTTTTAGTGAAGTGATATGGGCCACCACACATTATGTGATATTCATGAGAAGATAAAATTTCTATTTCTGTTTATGAAAGGTTTCTCATACTACTCCATCCTCTTAGTTTACTATGGCCTTGTAGTCTACCACAGGCATGACTGGTGAGCAATCCCAGTCAGTGAAGGCCAGCTTAGAGGCTAATCACTTGTGTACTAGGTGGTTAGCCTTTACTTTGTACTTTACATATGGAATAACATGCAAAGCTGGGACTATCTGTAGCATATTATTATTATTGATTAAGGATTTATATTTATCTATTAATTTTTATTTTTACATCGTCTAGAAACCCAGCTGTAGAGATCAAGCAGGAAACTTTTTCAAGCTACTTTAGTCTTTCAACAAACTGCCCATTGGTCTCACATCAAGCAATGAATAAATTCCAATCCCACAATGAATAAATTCAAATCCCACAATGGACATCAATGCCCATTGTGGGATTTGAACTTGCCATCTGTTGGTTGGAGAGTATGCATGTTAACTACTTGGCCAATCATCCTGATGTTAACAAGTAGTTAACAGCTTGCATCCACAAAGATGCAAGTGTTTGCACACATACAAGCCACATGCCTGCTTTATGAGATTAAAAAAAATCAGTTTTTGTAAAGGAGGTGAGGAGACTCACCAGCCCTCCACCTAAGACCCGACTTAACCATGAAAAATGCCATAATTTTGAAATCCTATTGTAGATGGTATTTGAACCTAAGTCTTTTTGTCAAGTAAATGAACATCCATTTTTTACTAAATATATATGTATGAATACTTTGTGTGTGTGTGTAAATTTTATTGCTACAAACATACATAGTTCAGTAAATTTATATGAAACCAAATGAAAAATTTTCTAGCATATTATAAAACTGTAATTTAAACCAGTATTAACATAGTTTTTCCTAGAATTTTCTATTGGAAATTAAACATTTGATTAAAGATTGAAGGCCAATATTAAGAGAACTGAGAAATATTAAAGGTATGAACAGGCGGCATGAATGGTAGATGTGCTGTAAACACTGAAATGTTCACACTTGTCGCTTCATACTGTATGAATACCACACACACACACACACACACATTCATATTAAGAAAGGAAGATATTTGAATGTGTCGCTTGGTATTATTAGTAATCATAAATGTGTAAATAGACCTTGTCAGGTGGTATACACATTTAAACAGAAAGGTTCTTTCGAATTATAGCCAAAACAACTAAGGCTGTGAGCCCAGTGTATTATTTTATAAATTCAATCTATTTTTTGGGCCAGTTTCTCTGTTTTGTGGGATGAAAACCCAAGTTTCTAGAAGAATCCTGCTGCTACTGGCTAACTTGCTTTCAGATAATAAAAGCCCTTATGTAAAGATTTTGCGTTCCAGGCAAAATTCGAATCCAGGTCTTTCTGGCCAAAGAATATTGTCGATTCGTGACTGAACTATGATTGTTCCCTTAAATAGAAGGTCAAAGAATGCTTCCAAGCAGGCACTAGAAACAGAATGGTGGAGAAAGAGTTAAATCTTGATCTCGAGTGCCTTAGAAGACAGAAATTTGAGAACTTTCATATTTGAAAATCCAACATGAATACATCCACATATTGAGGAGTAGGTTCTAAAAATATATATACATATATAGGAAAAGGAAAGAAATGATCTTATCTTGTGTACCCAGTATAGTTTGTTCTGGCTAATATTGCAGAAAAAATGCTGATTGCTTCTTGATTAATATGTCTTAGTTATGTGAAAAATCTTAAGGAAATAATAAAACTCGGTATTGCATTAACAGAGGTATAAAACTGTTTCTATCTTTTAGAATATCCACCTAAAAATATTTTATTTATAGAAGGCATTTATTCTTATATTAACAGGAAACATTTACTCATATTTTGTGTCAGTGTGACAGTTAGTGTAGATCGATGGTTTTTTTTATGATAAATTATTTTATGAAATGAATATACAGGCAGTTCTCCTTTATGGGTTCCTGGGCTTACGAGTTTTTTCAAGTATTAAAAAAAAAAATGAACATTAATTGCAATAAACATATGGTAAACATTCACTGACTTGCAAAACATAAAGCATTTACCATGCTGGTGTTACAAAGAGTAGTTGTTTTGCTCTTCATTTTTGCTGTCTTGTCTTATTTTCACATTTATGTTCTTATTAATGCTCTACAATAAGACAAAATGAATTAATACTATGGAGAGGGATCTTAATAAAAAGAAACAACAAAGACATTGTTTAACATTTGTATGATGTAAATAATTTCTTTATTATTATAATTTCCTTGATTTATTTTCTTGGAATAAATAATTGTTTAAGCATAAACTAGCATTTTTCTGACCTTTATATTTAACATAACATTACAGTCATTCCTCGACTTACATCGGGGTTCCGTTCCATCCTGCAGGATGTAAGTCGATACATTAAATGAACAGAGTTATAGGGTAGGGACTTAACCATAATGTATACTCTCATTTTAATTTTTAAACTTTATGAAACCATACTCTGCGTTACTACCACTATAATAGAATAGAATAATCACCCAAATCTTCTTCCACAATGATATCTTCATTACCTTCCCTATGTGAAAGCCCAGGCTGTGGCTCTTCTGGTGTAACCTTTTTTTTTATATGAAAATGTTGTATTCCTCTTCTTCTTTTCATCATAAATTTGTTTATAGCAAGCAAATGCATCATGTACTTTCCTTTCTACTAATAAGTAGCATTCAACATTTGGGGGTTCATGTCTTCAGCCATTTTGAGAACATCGCTAAATGCAGAGAACCTTTCTGCATGACCCTTCAATGTGAATTGTTTAACTACCTCTTCCTGTTTTTCTTTTTCCTCTTTCTTTTCTCATTCTTCCTTTTTCGCCACACATTGTTTCTCCAGTTCGACCAATTCTTCGTTGGCCAACTCTTAGGAGGCACTTTCTATGAGTTGAATTATGTCATCATCGTTCACTTTGCAATTCAGATTGTTTGTTAGGTCCACTATTTCTTCACTTTACTGCAATGTACAAAGGTCTTCATTTTTTTAAACTTCCAAAATCGGGCACAAACCTTTTTAATGTCTTTATCCATATGCCACTCATACATTGAGAGATCACTTCATTCCAAACTACAGCAATATTTTTAATAGCGTGATAAATATTGAATGCTTTCCAGAACTGCATGAGAGTCTGATCATTTCCTTCAGTGGCAGAAATGGCTTGTGAAAAAAGTTCTCTGTAGATAATAAGCCTTAAACACTGCAAGAACTCCCTGATCCATCGGTTGGATCACTGAAGTAGTTGGAGGGATAAACATGAACTTGATGAAGATTACCGATATAAGACGAATGACCTGGAGCATTATCTAGAATTAATAAAATTTTAAATTCCATGCTTTCCATTTCACTCGCATAACAGTTGATTAAGGCATCCTCTTAATCTTGAATTTTTTAGTCATCCACGACTTCTTATATCTCCACTAATGAACTGGAAGAGTATGCTTCCTAACGTTTGTGAAGGCTTGTGGATTCTCACTGTGCCATATCACGAATGGTTTCAGTTTATATCCAGCCATGTTATTCCCTAACACAATTGTAATACGGTCTTTAAGAGCTTTGAAACCAGGCATAGATGTTAGCTTTTTGTGGATGAATTGTCCGCTCGAGCATTTTTTTCTAAAACAAGGATATCTCATCCATATTAAATATTTGCTGTGGAAATTTATTTTCCTCCGTAATAATTTTATTCAATTTCTCCACAAAATCCTTGGCAGCCTTCCTATCTGCACTTGCAGATTCACCATACATTTTCAAATTATGCTGCACAAAATGCTGCTTGAATCTCATGAACCAACCGGAAGAAGTTTTGAATTTGTTGTCATAATCGGGCCCTGCTTTCTCCTTCAACATGTTGAAGAGACTTAGTGGCTTAGCGGTTATGGTCATAGTGCTAATGGGTATGTGCTTTTGTTTCAGGTCCTAGTGCTAAAAGGTATACCCCTTTTGGTTCAGGTCTTCTATCCATGAGGCAAGTAGCTTTTCCATATCAGCGATAGGGCCGTGTTGTTGCTTCGTCACTATCGTCAGTTTAATGGTAGCTGATCCTTTCACAGCCTCTACGATTTTATCCTTATTTTTCAAAATGATTGTCATTGTAGAATGAGACCATCTGAAGTCATGTGCAATCACATTGATGGGCTTACCAGCTTCATATTGCTTTATAACTTGCAACTTTGTGTCAAGATCAGTTGCTTGTCTCTTTTTCTGTGATTCTTCACTAGGTTTTCTGAATGGGCATGTAGGGCCATGTTGCACAAAATATCGTGAAATATTTTATGATAAATACATAAATAACCAATTTCTTCAACACAAAATCAACAGAGGAACTGTTGAAGACACGTGCTGACTGCCGAGGGAAGTTGCTGCCGAATACACTGTTGCCACTGCACATGATGCATTGTTGCTAAATAGAAACCTTTTTACTTTATGCTCACTTGCGTCTTGTTTGAAAGTAAGTCGAAAATGTTATTTATTCCCTTATGGAATCACGGACGTATCTTCGAATGGAAGTAACTCAGACATAAGTCGAGGGATGACTGTACTGTGGTCAAATTTTATTGTTGGGAACATTATCCCCTGGTTTTTAACATTAAGATTATGGGAAATAAATTTGCACTTTACGGGTTTTCGTTTTATGTGCATTCACTAGGAAAAAAATTAACTTGTAAAGTTGGGAACCACTGCCTGTATTAGTTACACTTCAGTTTGAAATTAAGTTGAATTTTGTTTTCAGTTTGTGCTTTTATGATATCATTTTATATCTTATTCCATATGTTGTAGCGTTCGTGGAGCACAATTATGCTAAACAGTAGTGGTTTATCAAATAAATCATCTAAGCTGTCTCCTTTTGAAAGCAGTTCATCACTTATTTATGCCAGTACATTGCACACAGAAAAGTCTTTAACATCTCTGCAAGATGAAGCATTTGAAATTGTTACTTCATTTGACCAGCTCTCCAGTGGAAGTCCTGTGACATATGAACATATCACGCCTGTAAAGCGACCAGTTTCAAGGTTATGGATTGATACTTTACCTGTTACTCTTGCAGATGTCATTAAAAAAAATCTTTCACGAAGAGAGATTCAGCATCAGGAGGTATATGAATGAGATTAACTTAATTCTGTATTATTTTATATTTACTTTTTTTTTGTTTTTTATTGGCCTAAATATTAATTAGCTCTTATATGGAGATATAAATAATCATCCCTAAAATATTAATTTTTTTTAATGATAATTCCACTAAAAGTTGAACCTATATCATTAGTACCATGATTACTAATGTCATGATGGTGAACTTGTAGAGACAAAAGGATTATAGTGGATAGTTGCTGTAGTGAATTTCTTATAGAACATAGAACAGCATTATGCCTGTGAGGCTTTTGGTTGGGACAGTTCAATAGTGTGTGAGTGTTGTAAAGATGTGTGTGTGCGTGCGCTTAGAGAGCTGACCGTATAATCAACAGATATCTGATCTGTATCCCTAAGGGATGTACAGGGTATTATAATGCACTATATGATTAAGTTGACATTATTAACTATTTGTAGTCTGCTAGTCTTTGATGACTTTTAATATCATGAAAAGTATGATAAGGCAGCACATCAGTTAGCCTCATTAAGTTCCTAACACTTGCTGCCACCAAACAAACTTAATGGGCAGCAAGAATATGCTCCTCCTCTGAACTCCAGCATGGTTTAATGCGCTCAGTGTAGATAGCAGCTTTTGCCTCAACAGGATGATTAGAAGAACAATGCACTCTCCAAGTCCAACAGCAGAAGTAAAGGCATGATTACATTCAGGGCAGATAAAATGATGAATGTCTGAAATTGCCTCAACAGGATATTAGAAAAATGATGCACTTTCAACACATTCTTCACTGTTATGTATAATCTCTTAATCCTGATGATATCAAAATAGAGAACATTGTGTGCTTTACTTTTGTGTCTGGCTAGTACCACATGCAACTTTTTTTTATTAATAAATTATGTAATAACTAATTTTATTACAACATTTTGGTGTACTTTAGATTAAAAACAAGCATTCACAGAAAGATTTCTGGATTAACAACTGTCATTCAAATTAAATTTGAACTAGATGTTGAATATCATAGTGGTTAGATGCATGGCTCATTGTTGCAGTGTGAATGTTTACTTTGTAATGTTTATGTACTTTTCTCATAGCCTATTCATTAATATGCAGGTCTTTTATATATGCTGTCCATAGTTGATTTAGGATTTGGTTTTTATTACTCTGAATAGGATATTTCACATCCTTCTTTAAATCTACCTACATAACAGTTGAATTCTATGTATCACAGTTTTATGAGTTACCAGTTGACATGATGTTTTTCTTTGATGGTGTGAAATGTCATCCTGATTTATGTGCCCATTTTTTCTCTGCTTCCTTGGCATGTTCTTTTTGATAGATTTCTCTAGAGTGACCTGTTTGGTGAATGTAACAAATGTTGCAAGTACAGAAACTTTTGTATGCTTCTGATTGTTGTGGATGAGATTGTTTCAGTAATCTTGGCATCATGGATATTTTTTGTAGCAGTTGAAAGGCAACTTTTAAGTTGTATTGTTTTAAAACTTTCACTATTTTATCTGACAGTTTTAATATAAGAAACAGTACCTTTGTAGTTGTTGTTATATATTCTCCAGAATATATGAATTGATATGCTATCAACTGTCTCTTCATTTCACAGTCATAATAGTGATCTCATGTTGCATCACCTGTGACTATTTATTGATCCCTTTCCTCATTCTTGTAGTACTGTACAAGTTCCATATAGACAGATAACTTTGGGCTTCTTTGTTCATCATGCATCATTTTTGGGACCCACCATGCACAAACTTTATTGTAAATGAGGTTGCTAATGATCATCACTGCTGGTTTTTCAGTACAGACTGCATTGTATAATTCATGAATTATGATATGACATTCCTCTTAATCAGTGTTGTGTCCTTGTTTGCTTGGGCTGCTGAACCCAGGTAGACAGATGCACAGGATACATAATATCAGCTGGCGACTAAGCTGGAGCTAAGGTCATCACAGGTACTTGGACTGCACTGTTTCTGGAGAAATCACCAGACTTCAACTAATGTGTCGTCGACAATTTATTTCTGTGGTTTAAGATAAAGAGAATTGGAAGATATGTAATTGCTTATGATTTGGGGGCTGATTTTGCTGGACCTTGAAACAAACGTCATTCTTCTACAGACCTAGTAAAACTTTTCTTTCCATAGGAACCTAGATGCCAAACCAAAACTTTTTATTTGAAGTCCTCACTGAAAATTTTTGTAGGTAAAAATTGGAAATTCTTGCTCTACAAGAAGTAAGATGGATAGGGAAGGTGGCATTCAAAATGGTAACACTTCATATACTTGGGTTGTGAGAAAAGTGAACTTCTGCAAGATATGACTACATTAATGTAAAGCTCTTAACTGCTAAATTTAAAATTGGGATTAGAGTTCTGAATGTGGTTAGTTGCTGTGCTCCTACTGAGAATTCAGAAGAGAGAGAGAAAGAGTGCCTTCTTTAACCAGCTATAAGATATACTACGCAGTTTCATGAAAGGTGATATATAACAGTTATTTTAGAGGATTTTGAATACCAAGATTGGCACTAATTCAGTTACTGGACATGAGCAATAGGACCGTTGGGATTTGGTAATTAATTGAAATGACAACGGTGAGAAACTCCTCCAGTTATGTAAGCCAATGCTTTTCACCTGGTGTGCTGCAAGATATGTGATGAACAGAACATCTGTGCATGCTCTTGAAGAGAAGCTCTCTCTCTTTTTTTTTTTTTTTTGACAAACTAATATGCAAGCTTAATTGGATTTGAAATCCATTTAGATCACTATCAGAAAATATTTTGGACTTTGATCTTTCAGTGAGAGAAAAGGAGGAGCTCCTAGATTTCAGGAATGATCAAACCCTTGAAGTTTAGTTTAAAAATATTCAGTTACCTGAATTCTGATTGACTGCAAAAGAAGAGTTTGTCTATTGGAGGGGAAAAAAAAAGGCAATTAAGATGCTTCACCCATTTGTTATAACTTATCTCTATAAACAATCTTCTTCATTGATGTTCATGATCAAGAATTTGAAGAGGTCATGTTTAAACAGTCTTGATAAAAAAAATTACATGTAGTCTTTCAAGCATCGGCATGAAATTAAACAAGTTGTGTTCAGAAAAATAAACACAAGTCTCTCATTGAACAAATTAATTATTTTACTTTGTAATTATTTTTTAATGACAGTGCAAAAGTAGATCTATACAATTTAAACTATTTTTTCTTTACTTTCTAAGTATTCTGTATGGGTTGTTATGCTATCATGAAAAATTCTTTATTATGAAGAATTGCATTCTGGTTTTTCAAATTAATTTGGTGTCCCATGCAAAATGTGTGACAGTTCAAGAATTTGTACATATGATTCTTCAGTGTGCCACAACACACACGCACACGCACGCGCGCACGCACACACACACACACACACACACAGAGAGAGAGAGAGAGAGAGAGAGAGAGAGAGAGAACCACTAATATAAGCTAAATGGACTACAAATAACCATCTATTTCAAGCATAAGGATATTTATAAATACACTTGAGTCTCACCTGATGGTATCCACAAGAACATGATTATTATTATTATTTCATGCCGGCTGGGGCATCGCCCGGTTAAACAAGGCCCCCATTGTTTTCGCTAGGGAACCAGGGCGAACAGCGAAAAGTCAGCTACTGGAACAAATCTGAAAATAAACCCCAGCTCAACATCACCAGAGTTAAAGATCGGTACTATCAACGTAAGAAGCCTGAATGGCAAAGAAATGGAGCTAGCTGAGGAATTAGATAAGTACCAGATCGACATAATAGGGGTGACTGAAACAAAAAAGACCAAAACTGGTGAGATCTTTCTGAGCAATAAATACAAAATGTTATATTCAGGCAATGACAATCAAGGAAAAGAAGGAGTAGCCATAGTATTCAACACAAAATTCAAGGCTAATCTTCTTGAATGGCAGTCAGTCTCAAGTAGAGTAATGTGGGCAAATATGAGAATGGGGAACTGGACAATGAGACTTATTTGTGCCTGTGGTAACACAGAAGGTTCTACTAAGGTAGAAGTGGAGGAATTTTTTAAGGCTTTAGAAAAAGTCACTGACACAATGAAAAATGAAAAGTTGGTCCTTGTTGGGGATCTAAATAGCAGAGTAGGAAATGATTCTGAGACATACAAAAATATTTTGGGAAAATTTGGAGAAAAGAGCAAAGCTAATAATAATGGCAAATATCTGTTGGATTTCTGCTCAGGACATGGACTGGTTATTACTAACACCATGTTCCAACATAAAAATGTGCACAAATTCACATGGAGAGAAGAGGCTAGGAATAAGAAAAGTCTCATTGACTATGTTATTGTTGATAGTGATGTTTTCTCCCTGGTGCAGGACACCAGAGTGTACAGAGGATTTGAAATTGGAAGTGATCACTATTTAGTCCTAAGAAGGATAAAATTGAATTTCATATTGAAAAGAATAACATGTAAGAAAGTTTTAAAGCGAATAAAAGTTGAGCAGCTCTCAGATGTGAACTGTACACCAAAATACACAAAGATTATTGAACAAAAAATGAAAGAGTTTGAGAACAGGAATCAAACCTTGGAGATTCAGTGGCAAACTCTGAAGAAAACATTGATTGATTCTGCCAGAGAGGCATGTGGTGAGGTTGTCTGTAAGGATAAAAAAATCAGAACTCCCTGGTGGACACAGGATGTTAAAGAGGCAGTGAAGGAAAAGAAGAAAGCATACCAAAAGTTCCTGTCAAATAAGTCAGCTTGTGCTCTTAGAGAATATAGAGACAAATGCAAGAATGCTAAACACTGTGTAAAACTAGCTAAACAAAAGTCATGTGAGGACTTTGGCAAGAATATAGAAAATAAATATCAAGAAGGTGGCAAAATATTCTGGAGGTTGTTGAAGAAGCTTAAGAATGGAGGAAAGAGTGCTATAAAAGGAATTAGAGATGATAAAGGTGACATGAAAACGGGAGAAAAAGATATCCTTGAAGTATGGAGTAATTACTTTGAAAAACATCTAAATGAAACAAGCAGTGATGACAGCACAGTGGTAAAAAACACTGACCAGGCATGCAGGCAGGAATACATATCCATACTTGAAGTAGAAAAAGCCATCAAAGGCTTGAAATGTGGAAAGGCAGCAGGAGTAGGTGATATTCGACCAGAAATGCTGAAGTATGGTGGTATAAGAGTCTTTCAGTGGCTGCACTGCATAGTTCAGAAAGCCTGGACAGAGGGACGAATTCCCGATGATTGGAGTAGAGCTCTCGTAGTACCCATATATAAAAAGGGAAATAAAACTGCATGTGAGAATTACAGAGGTATTTCCCTACTGAGTACCTGGCAAGATCTATGCAAGTATACTTGAGAAACGGTTGAGAAGAATTGTGGAAGAAAAGCTTGGTGAAGAACAAGCTGGATTCAGGCCAAATAGAGGCTGTCAGGATCAGATCTTCACTTTATGACAAATAGTTGAGAAAGCATGGGAATATAACAAAGATCTGTATTTAAGTTTTGTCGATCTGGAAAAGGCATATGACAAGGTGCCAAGAGAGAAGCTATTCAATACGTTGCAGTTATATGGTGTCAATGAGGCATTATATCAAGCAATACTTAGTCTTTATTTGAGTTGTAAGTCAGCAGTTAGAATTGAAGGAAGTACAGGAAGATGGTTTAATGTTAAATCTGGTGTGAGACAAGGATGTACATTATCCCCTCTGTTATTCATTATCTATATGGATCACATTATGAAGGAAAGTGTTATTACACATGATATCAAAATTGGAGATGTTAATGTCAGCTCTTTGCTTTATTTGGATGATGTTATACTTCTGAATAAATCCGCTACAAGTCTGCAAGATTCTCTGACTAAATTGAATAGCTGTTGTAATAGATATGGTATGAAGGTCAGCAATAAAAAGACAAAGACAATGAAAATAGGCAGAATCATTGAAAATGTCAACTGTGTTGTGAATGGAGAACCTGTGGAACAAGTGAAACATTTTAGCTACTTAGGCACGATTTTTACTGAAGATGGTAAATTAAATATAGAAATAGAGAACAGAATCAGCAAAGCTGGTATGGTAGGAAGTCAATTGAATAAATTCATATGGAATAAGAGAGAAATTAGTCAGAACACTAAATTATCTGTATACAAGACGGCGTTCAAACCAGTTTTAACTTATGGATCTGAGAACTGAGTCAGAAGTAAAACACTTGACCAAAGACTAGAGACCACAGATATGAGAGTCCTGAGAAAGATTATCGGCATGAACAGTTGGCATCAATGGCAATATCATATTAAAAACGAGGATATTAGGAAAGAACTTGACATTGTCTGCATCTAGGAATGCGTTAGCAGAGCTAATCTCAGGTGGTATGGTCACTTAAACAGAATGGGCGAGGAAAGATTAGCAAAACAAGTGTTCTCTGCTAGGTTGGCAGCAAAACGACCCAGAGGAAGACCAAGATATAGGTGGATTGATATGATACAAAGTGCTTTAGACGATAGAAATATAAGATCTGATAATGTTGGAGTGTTGACAAGTAACAGACTGAATTGGAGGAAAATTGTAGATAGGAAATTAATAATGATGTAATTTTTTTCATGTAGTACTATCATATCCTGTACACCCCTTGAGGGTACATGGCAGGAATTTGATGATGATGATGACCTCCAGGGAGTCCAAAGACTCATCGAGGGAGGGCACCTTCTCTGCAACTCTGTTTCCACCACTCAATCCATAAACTGACTGCAACTATACCAATGCCATCTACCACCAGCTACCACCACTAGATTTTCCCACAGACAATCATAAATATCCATTTATGGTTATAAATGGATATTTATAACCATAAATGGATTTATGGTTTTAAATATCCACTGCGGGATTCGAAACCGCAGCCTTTTGGATGGAGAGCAGATATGCTAACCATTCGGCCAGCCAATATTAGTAAATCGGCTAGTAAATATTATGTTTAAAAAATGTTTAAATGTTTAAACAAATTATGTTCTCATTAATAGTAAATGGGCCAGTTTTGTGCAGACACTGGACATCAGAAGGTGCAAAGATAGGATCTGACCACTATTGTGTTAAGAGCACATTGCAATTGAAGTTTCTAAAATTTGCACCAAGGCCTACTACTGAATCTTTTAACACTGAAGCATTGAGCAGTGCTGATACTGCTAGAATTTACCAAGATAAGTTGCTCAGGTGTTATGAAATGGCTAACCTACAAGATTGTGGTGTACAGAGTGTGTGAGATGACTTTAAGAAGGCTGTACATGAAACTACTAGTCTGTTTTGGAAGTAGAAGCAAAAGCATTGTTATTTGAGTAATGAGGCAATGGCATTAATTGCTGAAAGAAGAGATTGTGGGAAGAGGCTGGAGCAGTATTCAAATAAAGAATAGACTAAGGTATATGGAAATTAATAAACAAGAAAGCACAGCTGAAAATAACTTGTGGTTTAACAACATGGCAGAGAATGCAGCTAGAAAGAATCACAAAGAACTTTATGATGTTATTAATAAGATAATAAGATATACAAACAGACTAGTTCCACTTCCCAATTTGATATCAATATCTCGTTACACTATTTGGATCAGATTGGCCATAAGTAAATTAAAATTTCTTAAATCCAGGATATGATGAGGTTACTACAGAAATGCTAAAAGAAGGTAGAAAGAGTATAGTTGATTTGGCTAACTGAAAGAGACTTCACTGAAAGTATAATAGTGCCCATTTTTAGACAGGGAGATTGTACAGTGTGGAAGAATTATAGAAGAATTAGCTTATTGCCTATTCCAGATAAGATCCTCTGCATTGTTATACTCAGCAAGATAAAGGACTTATTGACAAGCAACTTAGAAATGAGCAGGGGGGGGGGGTGATTCAGAAAGGGAAAAGGCTGCATAGACCAAATACTTTCTGAGACAGATTTTTTAGAATTCCAGAAACCTGATCATGTTTTTTGTTGACTTTAAAAAGGCTTTTCATTTAGTTGACAGGCAAAATTTATAGACGGTTGTAAGAGCTGATGAAATACCTGACAAATGTATTAGCATAATGACTGCTTTATGTGATAACAGAGAGGCTTGTGTAAGTATATAGTGAATGGTTTAAAAATACAACTGGAGTGAGGTGGGGCTGTGTCCTCTCACCTTTTCTATTTAGTCATGTAATTGATTTTGTGATGAACAAGACTCAACCAGTATAAATTATAAATCAAAGATGGCAAGAAATTATATTCTTGGTTTAATCCATTATCCAAGTGTAAGCAAACCAAGTTCATGAATGAAGTAACTAAATGACAAGCAACTCATATATAGAGTGGAAAAACTTTCAACATCTATCTCTAATCCAGATTATTTTAATAATAAGGTATGACACCTTTTCGCTACGTATATATGGAAATATGACTTCTACATTACTTCAACCTTGGCATCACATCTGGGTCTGGCTCCCACTGATGAGACCTCAATAAAGGTCTAAACCGGTCTGGGGTAGCGGCCCTTCCTATAATGAATAAGGTTATGTGCTTTGCAATATGAGATACTAAGACAATTGATGTGAAGTCATTAGCCTATATATATATATATATATATATATATATATATATATATATATATATATATATATATATATATATATATATATATACACACGAGTTGCACTGTCATGGAGTTACTTCATGTGCAAACTTTGTTTGCTTACACTTGGATAATGAATTAAACCAAGAATATAATTTCTTGGCATCGTTAATTTATAATATAACCAAGTGGAAAAACTTTCAACATCTATCTCTAATCACAACTCAGCAAGAGAAGACTTATAGATTAAACTGATCTAAGAATATTAGAATATGTGATCTGGATTATGCTGATGATTTGGCCTTATTCACAAATAATATGAAAGAAATCAGTTCCTTTATTGCTGCAATTGTGATGATGTTGGGAGTCAGCTGGGTTTGATTATCAATATCGAAAGAACAAAGGTAATGAAAACACGTGGTAAAGATGAGTCCTCAAATCTTTCTTAAAGGATGTGCTATAGAGCAAGTCTTCATTTCAGTTATCGTGTTAGCTGTGTAACTGATAATGGTGAAGTGAGGAATGAAGTGGATGGAAGATTAGGATTGCTTCAAGAGAGTTTTAAAAAAAAAATTATTGGAAGACAGCAAATATCATTAAAAATGAAACTTTAAATTTGCAATAGTCTGGTGCTCTCAGTTTTGCTTTATGGAGCTGAGACATGTTCAAAGTTTAAAGATACCAAGAAATTTTATAAACTTGGTTTTAATCCTATTTTCCCAAGTAAGCAAACAAGCAAGTAAATTAAGTTTGCGCCTGAAGTATTTTAAGGTCTGAGGCAACTCGTGGTAAAGGTGCAAATAATGCAAAGCACATCTCCCTTGATTCTATGCATTAAGAGAAGGGCCAATACCCAGAGGGGTTTCGACCTTTATTGAGGTCTCTTCAGTGGGAGCCAGACCCTAAAGTGGATATCAAGTTTGAAGTAATGCAGAACTTATATTTACCTATACGAGTTGCCACAAGGTACTTTGACCTTATTAAATAAAAATCTCAGGATGAGAGAAAGATGTAAAAAGTTTTTTACATTGGGTAGATTTCTTGATATCTTTAACATATAGTATACCCAAGGTAAAAAACTTTCTACATCTTTCTCTCATCCTGAGATTTTTATTTAATAAGGTCAAAGCACCTGGTGGCAACTCGTATAGGTAAATATAAGTTCTGCATTACTTCACCCTTGGTATCCACCTTAGGGTCTGGCTCCCACTGAAGAGACCTCAATAAAGGTCGAAACCCCTCTGGGTATTGACCCTTTCCTTAATGCATAGCATCATACATGTCTGCAAGGAGATGTGCTTTGCATTATGGGAGATACTGAGGCAAGTGATCAGAACTTAGTCCACCTTTACCACGAGTTGCCTCAGACCTTAAAATACTTCAGGCGCAAACTTTGTTTACTTCAAGAATATAATTTCTTTGCATCTTTAATTTATAGTATACCCAATTGGAAAAACTTTCAACTTCTATCTCTAATCCAGAGTATTTAATAATAAGGTGTGACATTTTGACTACTTGTATATGGAAATATGACTTCTGCATTACTTCAACCTTGATATCATCTCTAGGTCTTGCTCCCACTGTTGCAGTTCTCTGTTCATGTTGAAAGTCTGCTGAAGTGGTCTTGTGACTGCTTCAGTGGTTGCTTTTTCCTGGGTTATGAGCAGCTGTGCTCAGTGGTTTGGTGCGCCTTGCATTGGGCAGAGACACCACTGAGGGTTCTTCTCCATAGCAGGGTGGGCCTGTCGCTGGGTGGAACCACTGCTGAGTTAAATGATCCTTTGGGTTACTCATTGTTTGGGGGTAATTTGAGGGATTGCCCCAGTTTTTGCAGACCTCTTCACCTTTACAAAGGTTAAAAGCAGTCTGGGTAGTGACCCTTCCCATAATGCTTAGCATTGTACACACACCTGTAAGGATGTGCATTGCATTGTGGGATACTAAGGCAATAGATGTGAAGTCATTAGCCTTTATATGCAAGTAGCCTAGTTGTTGAAGTGACTTCACACACAAGCTTGTTTGCTTACACTTAGATAAAGGATGAAACCAAGAATATAATTACTTGGCATCTTTAATTTATAGAGTGGAGACATGGACATTGTGTTAAGAGTGATAATCAGGTGTTTGGTGCTTTTGATCAATGGTCCTAAAGGAATATTTTAGGAATAAGATGCTTTTACTTCATGAATAGTGAGATAATCAGAGGAATGGGCAGCCACCATGTTAAGTAAGGAAAGTCTATGCTAGTTTGATCATGTTGTCAGAACATAATCAACAAATAATACCAAACAAGACCTATAGAGAATTGGTATTCAGAGGCATGAAGCAGCAGTGTATGCTCATAACAGACATGTCTGGAGAAGGAAGATATTCAATTTGATCAGACCTCTGTGGCTATTAGCTGTTTCAGGAATTTGTATCCTATCTGCCAGTTGAAAACTAGAAGTTCAGTTTCAGATGTTTCTCTGAATTCTAATTTACCATAAATATTAAACATAATCTGTATTTTTATAATGAAAATACTAAATTTATTTTATAATTATTTTCTGTTTATTTTTAAGGCTATATATGAACTTTTACAAGGGGAAAAGGATCTGATTGAAGATCTACATCTTGTACAACAAACATATCACAATTCTCTTCTAAATTTGGGTATTCTACAGCCTGAAGATTTATGCCAGATTTTTGGTCCTTTGCATACCCTTTTTCCTCTTCACGAAGGTAGGGAATGAAATTTCAGTGAAATAAAAACAATATAAAGAAATGATTTTAAACTTTTATCTGTGTGGAACTGCTCTGACAGTGAATGTACGATTGTGATGATTACAAACATTGACACCATTTGTTCAGAACTTAAGTAATTAAAAAAATGTATGCATAACTTAAACTGTAGTATATTTTAGAAGTTGCTTATCTTTAGTGCAATGCCTAAAAAAAAAAAATTACATGAATATGGAATGAAAGTTTTAAATTTTTCTTGCTGAAATTAATTCAGCTGCTTTTAGATTTGGAAGAAACTGACACTAGTCTTATTTTATTTCATGAGATGAACATGTTTAGTTTGATACATTACATAACCTACTAGACATAATATATATATATATATATATTTCATTACATAATCTATGGATAATCGTAGTGATATGTATGGATAAATGCAATGTTCTAATGTTATTTAATAAAATATATTTAATAAATTTTTATTAAATGCTATTTAATAAAAATTTCATTGTGCCATAGAAAAGATATTGATAAACTTGATTGTGATTGATTGTGACTAACAAACATGAAGCCTCTATATACTTGCATCAAGTAAAAGTATAAAAAAGGTATTGTAAAGCTGTGATCGACAGTTTTTATTCCAGTAGTTAACATGCATATATGTAATTATACAAAGCAATAGTAAATCAAAAAATTACAATAACAAGTTTTGCAAACAGAAGAGTGAGGTAAAAGCATGGGTTTTGATATTAATTATTAGAAATTTTGTTATAAATTTCAAGTGAATTTATCCTGAATTTGCTGTATTTGAGTGAGGCATGTTTGCTTTTTTGGGAAATATTTGAGTCTGAATTATTTTTTGATATATTGTTTCTGTGCCTGTATGTGTGTGAAATGCCATTTTTTTTCAATTATGGTCTCCATCATATTATCTTCATTAACTGATAGGTTATTTGTCATCCAGGCTTCCACCATGTAAAGATATTACACAGTGTCATAACTGTGCAAAATGGTAGGTAAGAGATGGAGAAAGGCATGTTTGTATATGAAATGTAGACAATGGGAAATGCAGGGTGATTCAAATAACATGATCAAGGAGAAGAAGAGAGAGTATGAGGTGGCTGTGGACTCGAGATAATTAGGCTGCAGATATGGAGGTTCTAAAGGATGGTGTATTTTGATGGTGAATCTCAAGTGATAAGTTACTTGGGTTGAGAGGAAGTGGAATGTATAAAAAATTATTTGATTTGTATGAAGGAAGAGATTAGGAGACTTGAAAGGCTAACTGATGTGAGATGAACAAGTGAAGGAATGAGAGAGAAAGAATTGGTGAAAGAGAGGGAATGATAGAAAGCTGAAATAGTGTAGGAGCAAGAGAGGAGAGGAAGGCTGCTAAGTATGCACATGCAGTGATTCACAGTATGCAAGAATGTTAGAGGAGTGTTTGCCTGGAGGAACAATCGAGAATATAACTAGCAATAAAGCAAGATGAAAATGTGGATGAGATTGATACTGAGGATCAGTATGAATGATTTAAGATCTATCATGAATTAGGTGGCAAGAGATCGGGGGGGTTAATGTTGGGAATTGTGCAGTAGAAAAGTGAGAGGAAGGATTAGCATATTGCCCAGATATTGATAATGCAGAACTGAGAAGCAGACCATGAATAATGAATGACTGGATGATAGAGGCTGTATTGGAACATGAAAGACCATAGGCATCCTGAGAAATTGTTCTCTTGGCAAATGAGTATTTTTTGGTAGGTAAACTAAAGTTGTTGTGGCAAATTGTAGCAGGGATAACCTTTTGTGGGATAGTTGCTTGGGAAATGAGAGATTGTATAGTATGTCACAGAGTCATAGTATGGCATGAATAATGATAGGTATAGAAATACTGATAATGCATTGATGTTTCTTTATACAAATTCTAGTGTTGGACTCTGAATGAAGAGAAATTAAAATTATTAATACTCCCTTCAGAATCCAACATAATCCACCATATCAAAGGCTACATATGTAGATATTATTTAATGTAAATCTCTTGTTATAAACTATTATTCATATAATTACCTTTGAGTTTTTTTTATTTAATTATTTAATCTAGGATATGTATTAATAATGGAAAGGACTGTATAAAAATAATGTTCAGATTATTTTATTTATTCCTATATTAATAGTAGAAGAATTTGTGTTCATCATATTTAATTGTATATTATTTGAATTGAAAAATATCCTTTTGTTTTATTTCTGTATGTAAAAGTAAAATGTTATGTACTGCTCTAATTGTTGTCATGGAGACGGAGTTAAAAGTAGAAAGCGCGAGCATGGTAGCGCGTGAGTTATGGACGTGAGATGGAATTGATATAAGCTAGACGGTGAGAACAAGTTTTGGGAGGGAAAGAGGAGTGATGGTATATAAACGGAAAGCCAGAGTAAACAGAGGCAGTCAGAAGAAGGGTCGTCACAGTCAGCACTAGAACTGGGGAACTAGGGACTGAGTGCAGTTGGAGCACTCAGCACAGTAACGGCACTCAGAACAGTACAATAGAGATGAGGAAATTATTTATTAGCAGCACGGAGTTAAGTAAGAGGCTGTAGTAATAGGAATTAAGTGCTGTAATTAGATTACGAAGGATCGAGATGTAAATTGACAACTCAGAATATTGATATGGAATTCTGAAGTTAATGTTGAATTCCAGAGCTTTCAAGGAAGATTAGTGGAAAGCTGATTCTATTGCAAAGTAGTATATGAGGAATAAGTGAATTTTCTAGTGCAAGTGTGTCTGCATTTGTGATGTGCTGAGATTAAAGATTAAGTTAATTTAAAGAAGATTACTTTTGAAATGTGTAGCTCCAGTGTGATACTTAAAAGTTTTAAGTGTGCCTCGGTGAATAATATGTGCAAGGATTTATTCCGGTAAGAACAGTTCTACTTTATAGCATTTTAGAGTGAAGTTATAAGAATTAACTCCTCCTGTTAAATTCTAACATTAACTGTGGTGTTTATGCTGAAATTAGCCGAAGCTAGAAGATTAATACTCTTCCCCTCCCCCCCCCCCCCCTTAAAGTGATAACTACCTCTTGACTGAGCTATGTTCTGACAAAGGGATAATTAGAGAATACAATTGTTAAAATATTTGCTGTGAATTTCAGTGATATTGAACTTTAGAACTATCTTTATTTATTAGGGAGAAATTAGATTTTAAAGACTCAATGTTTGATACCAAGAGTTGAGTGAATGTTATGAGTTGTTGAACAGAGTTAATTTTGCATTATCTTGTATCCAAAGTATGCTTATGTATATATTATATAACCCTGCATTATATGTTTTATTTTATTGATTTCAATTTGTTGTTAGCCTGATTCCTTTCCACTGCACCGTTCATAAAATTATCGGACCTAGCGGAAACCTTAAATGTTGATATCAAATTCGGCCTATATAAAAAAATTAGACTGCTAAAGTTAATTAATATTTGATTCCACTATTTTGCATGGACTAATCTGAATATAGGGTGGTGCAGTATAATAGAAATTTCCTATATTTGGATTAGTAATCAACATACAATTAATTAACCTTAATAAGAACAACATTAAAACATGGTGGATCAAAAGACAGGATGTACTATTACTATGGAAGGACGAACCAACACTAGGCATATAAGAATAAAGGAGATGAATGGATGGCATTAATAGCCTTAGCTTTCCCAAAGATTATTAGAATCAGTGAAACATGAAGGCAGAAGATTATGTGCTGACAGCAATAGAAGTCAAAGGATAGAGCACATTCAGCATGGGAAGGGTAAATGGGGATGAGTGGAGTGTTATTTATGATAAGTAATGAGTTGTATCATTTCAGAGTAGAGAATCTGGAAAGAAATGGTAACCTGGTTGGCTGGGTATATTCACTCTCCAACCAATAGGCTTTGGGTTCAAATTCCACTGTGGGCAGGGATATGTGTGTGTGTGTTTTAGGTGGCAGATGAATTTCATCACCTGGTGTGAAACCACTGTCTCGCTTATTGGAGGCCCATAGTGGCATGGAAAAATTACATTTGTCTCTAGAGCAAGGTTTTTTAGACTTTAAAAAATAAATCTTCTTCTGCAGCTTTTCCCACTTAAGTAGGGTCGCTGTTTGTAGTGAGTCTCCTCCACAACCTCCTATCATGGGCTGTAGCCACATCCAAGTTCTTCATCCTCAAGTCCTCCTCCACACCATCTCCCTCCATCTCTTCTTTGGCTGCCTGCGCTTCCTCCTCCCCTACACATCCATCTACATGACCTTTCTTCCTACATACTCTTCCTCCCTCCTCATCAAATGACCAAAACATCTCAATCTTGCCTCTTGTATCTTTGCTTCTAAGTTTGTAAGTTTCACCGTTCCCCTTAGTTATTTCTCAGACGATCCTTTCTGGTCACACCGCACATCCACCTAAGCATTCTCATCTCCTCTACCTCCACCCTGCTGATATTATTTTTCCTCAGGGCCACAGTTTCCATAGCATACTTCATAGCTGATCTCACTATTGTCCTGTAG
The DNA here is from genome assembly GCF_054136105.1 of Typopeltis vanoorti. NCBI lineage: Eukaryota > Metazoa > Arthropoda > Arachnida > Uropygi > Thelyphonidae > Typopeltis > Typopeltis vanoorti. The sequence continues at coordinate 78,162,250 of NC_143550.1, read as the reverse complement.
ATTTTGCCTTTTATATTGATCAGCACCCTCTTATCGCAAAGCACTCCAGCCATCTCTCTTTCTCCAGTTCCTGCATCCCACTTCTTAGCCTCACCATCCTCTTTCATTGTTGAACCTAAGTATCTAAAGTCACTGACCTTCCTGATGACATTTCCTTCCAGCTCCAGATCTGTCTCCTGGCTGCCATCCACTTTGCAACACACATACTCTGTCTTACTTCTGCTCAGTCTCATACCTCTCTCTTCCAGTACTTTCCTCCAACTTTCCAGTTTAGCTGCCACATCTTCTCTTGATTCTGCACACAGCACAATGTCATCTGCATACAACATAGTCCAAGGCGTGTCTTCTCTCACCTCCTCCTCTGTCACCACCTCCATCACAATATTAAAGAGGAACGGACTTAATGCTGACCCTTGATGCAAGCCAACTGTCACTGGAAAACTTTCTGTCTCTCCCAGGCAGGTCCGAACTCTTGTCTTCACATTTCTGTACATCTCCTGCACCATCCTGACATATTTCTCCAGTACCTTCTTCTCCCTCAGACACCTCAAGACTTCTTGCTTTGGCACTCTATCATTCGCTTTCTCCAGATCAATAAATACCAGATGTAGCTCCTGTTGCTTCTCTCGAAACTTTTCCATCATCTGCTGTAACCCAAAGATAGCATCTGTCATCGATCGACCAGGCATGAAACCAAATTGTTAAAGTTGGGACATCAACTTTATTCCTCTGTAATTCTTACAGTCTTGTGCACATCCCCTTTACTCTTGTAGATGGGGACAAGAGTACTTTCCCTCCGTTCCTCGGGTATATTTTCCTGTTGACAAACTTTTATTAACAGGTCCCATAGCAGGTCAATTCTCTCTTCCCCCAGTGTCTTCCATGTCTTCACTGGGATCCTGTCAGGGGCCCACCAATTTTCCATTTTTTATCCTCTTTATGGCTTCCTTCACTTCCACTCTACTAATGTTCTGCACCATTTCCTCATAAGGCTCCCTCATCTTCTCTTTGAGTCCTTGCATTTTCTTCATTCAAAAGCCCTTCAAAGTATATTCTTCATCTGTTTCTTATATCCACATCCCTCCTTAATACCCTTCCTCCAGAGTCTTTGATCTGCCTCACATGTATGCATCTATGATGTCCTTTGATGCCTTATTTCTACATTTTGCCAATTGATAAATCTTTCTCTATCCTTCCTTTGTTTCTAATTGATCATAACAGTCTTGATATGCCATGGCCTTCGCCTATGCAACAACTCTCTTGGCTTCTTGCTTTTCTCTCTGTACTCCCCTCTGTCCTCTTCCACTCTTGACTCGTCCCACTTCTTCTTAGCCATCACTGCTTCTTATACATTATTATTCCACCACCAACCCTCCTTCTGCTATCTCTAATCTTTCTGGATGTTTCACCAAGCACCTCAATTTCACAGCTTAGAATTGCTTTTGAATTATGTCTCCACCAATCTTGTACACTTTCTAGTCCATCCAAAATCCTCTCTCTCCCCTCTGTCCTCTTCCACTCTTGACTCGTCCTTCTTCTTAGCCATCACTGCTTCTTATACATTATTATTCCACCACCAACCCTCCTTCTGCTCTCTCTAATCTTTCTGGATGTTTCACCAAGCACCTCAATTTCACAGCTTAGAATTGCTTTTGAATTATGTCTCCACCAATCTTGTACACTTTCTAGTCCATCCAAAATCCTCTCTAACACCTTCTCCCTAAAACTGTTCCTCACATTCTTTTCTTTTAAGTGAAAACACTTAATTGTCTTCCTCCCATGGCTTCCAAAGGTTCTTATCTTTGACTTTATTTTAAAGTCTGTGCACAGCAGCCGGTGTTACTGTGCCACTTGATCTGTTGGGATTACCTTACAATTTGTTACTGCCTTAAAATGTTTTCTTCTAGTCAAAATGTAGTCAATCTGTGAACTGTTGCTACCTCTTCTAAATGTTATCAAATGCTCTTCCCTCTTACAGAAAAAGGAGTTCACAATTGCCAGATCAGACGCTACTGTGAAGTCCATAATCCTTTCTCCTTCCTGGTTCATCCTTCCCACTCCATGGCCGCCATGCACCCTTTCACAGTCCCTATTCTGTCTCCCTATGTGTCCGTTCAAGTCTCCTCCGACAATCACCATCTCATTTTCTTCTAGTTCCCATTTCTTCATCTAGCACATTCCAGAATTCGTCTTTCTCTTCTGCTGTAGAGCCAACTTGTGGGGCGTGTACACATAAGATGACCAGTTGCTCTTCTCCAAGACCCAGTTTCATTTGCATCCTGTCATTCCTCCTACACACTTCCAGTACTTCGCCTTTCATTCTGCCACACACCACAATTCCAACACCATTTCTTCCCTCTTTATTCGCTCCAGAGTAGAACAATTTATACCCGTCTCCTAGTTCCTTTGCCTTTTTCCCCCTTCCACCCTGTCTCCTGCATGCATAAAATGTCCAACTTCCTCACCAACATTTAATGTTCCCACTCACAACATTCTCTCCACTTGCTGGGCTTGCTTCTTTAACTGCCCTTGATGCAGTAGCCCTCGTCCACTTCTTGCAGCTGTAGAGCAATGTGGCTGCACGTCGCTTAAGGTGTATGCCCTAGCCCTTGTATCACTTTCTTTTCGACTGATTTGATCATAGCTAGAGCTGGCAGTGAAGTTTTACAATCAGACGCCCTTCCTGACATCAACCCCTCGCCATTTATCTGGGCTTGGGACCGGCACCTATTAGGGCTAGCTTGCCCCATCGGTGGCTGCATAAGGCCAAATGACATAGCAAGATAGGAAAGATTCAACCCTAGCCCTCGAATACTCTAATAGCATTGGGGGGGGGGGAGCAGGAAGAGAAGAAAGAAGGAGAGGGAACCAGTCTACAGATAATATAACATGTATATTACATGAAGTAAGGCATGATCCAGCATCAGGTACCTTGGGTTTGCCATGCCCGTACTCACTAAAGTGAGCCCACGAGGAAACTGTAAAAAATAAATAAAAATACAAAATTGATAAAAATATTTTAAAAAACCATTAGCCCACCCACAGTACAAATGCGCCATAGGCTTACAAAACACTTTGTGGGTAGCAGCCATATATAAAAAAAAAAATAAAATAAAAGCATTAATAGTTTTGAGAGTGTACAGTATGAGGTAGTGGTAGGCAAGGCAGGGTATTTCATGAGATGTCACTATAATCCAGTGAACAGAGGCAGATAAGTGTGGTAGAGCAAGTGATTATTACGGGAGATTTAACAACATACATTAGCGAGGGAATTCCATTCCCTCACTACCCTACATTTCTGGAATTCTTGAGGAACAAAGTCTTAGGCAATATTTAGGAGGGGGAACATGAGGATCAAGCGTTTTTTTTATTTGATCCTAGCATCAGAGAATCATAATGTTAACTGAGAAGTCATCTTTGCCTCCAGTTTGTGAGAATGGTCTTGTACTCTTGATTTGGATGATGAATAGACTTGCAGAAGTATTAAGAAGAAAGGAATTGTGTAGAATTATAAGGCAGATGACCATAATAATCTTGGAACTCAACTTGGGGTCAGTTTCATGAGTGGAAGAATTGGAAGGGAGAGATATCATTGTATGGCAGCTAGTTAAGAAATATTTATCAACAGCTATTACAATTTGCATTTCTCAAGTGAAAAAGATTATACAGTTTGGTGTAAAGTGCATGATGTCTGACTTCTTTCCAAGCATTGTATCTCAAATCTTTTGTAATGTTTTAAATGGCAGAAATATAGTAATTTTCAAACTTTCTTTCATAGCTCATGCCATCTATGCTTGATGTGGCAGTAAAGATCATGAGTATAAAGACAGTGTGTAGAGGCTTAAGTGATGTGAGGACATCATGTTGGAGGCTTAATGGATTGTATACAGCACTCAGAAAGGATAAAAACAGAATTTAATACTTCCTATATTTCTTCTCAGTCACTAAGACATTTTCAGGGATTACAAAAATATTAATGTAACATCTACACAAATACCACACAATACTAAGCCCAACCACGTGGATGACTCTAAAGTCCTATCTGGGTGGAGTACCTTCTAAGGGCAGTTGTAGGTGGCCTGGAATGTAAGGTTGGATCTCTGATGATAAGTGTTTCCCAAATCTTAGCAAGCTTAATGCAACCGTATTTATTAAGATTTGGTTGATTTCTGAGAGCTGCTGCTGATTCTAAAAATAGCCTCTCTTTTTTGAATTTGCTGTGGTGGAGCATGGTGGTTTTTTTCTATGAGTTCCTGTGGGTTGTATCCAAGGCATGGTCAGCCAGGCCTGACTGACCATAGTCGTGGTTGCAGATGTATGACTTGTGTTCCTCCAGGCAGATGGTTGCTGATCTGCAACAAGTATGCCAGCTTGCAGGAACAGGGTACTTTATAAACTCCAGGTACCTCCAGAAAACTTCTTGCACTTTTTTCCATAAGGCATCCTTTTCCTCCTATACATTTGCTTGTTAATCTTATTCCATTTTAAATACTGCTGAACATTAGAATAATGCTCTTATATTTCGAATTGTATACCAAAAATCTTAATGCTGTCCTGAGGAGAACAGTTTGGTTTTTTGATGTCCTATCTTGGACATTTCATTTATCTTATGCCTTTTTGAACTGGTTATCATCATTCCTCCACTTTTCTACATTTTACAACTAAAAACATTTGTCAAACAACAGGAATTTATGGGTCGTTACATTAAATAAAATACACCTACCTGTTTCACTGCCTAAAATAGAACTGCCAGCTTCTTCAGGGTGAAAACGCTGAAAACTATAAATATATGGATGACAAAGTAAACACTGAAAAACTGTTAGAATACAAATAGGTAAAACTCATTCTAGACATTAAATGTAAAAACCCATGGCATACATTAGCCATCTGCAGTTAGAACTAGAAGGTAATTGTGAGCAAAATTGAAATCTCTAACATTAAAAGATTTAATAAACGATTTCCATATGTCACTTCATATCCGTCCGTGGTTTTTATTCAGTGAACCATGTGAATTGATGGCCATAACAGATTCCTTTAGAAGTCTGGAATAAAAGTTCTTTTCTATATAAGGCATAGTTGAAAAGTTCCAATCAGCTACATGGGCTGGTGTTAAATCTGGAATGAAAGGTTTAATTTATCCTCAAGCATTTCATTTGGGATTTAACTGGAATACACAATTCCCCAAAAGAAATACTTGTAAATAGGTATAAATTCGAATTTTGTAAATATAGCAAATCATTGCAAAATGATCATTGCAATGATCATTTTGCAATGATTCCTTCTTATAATCTTTCTATGTATTGTTTTATAAATTGCCCTGTAAATAACAGACAAGAATTAAGATATAAAAAAGGTAATATTGTAGCAGGAAAGTCAGGGGAAAATGAAGAATTTTGTATAATCGAATTATAAGTGTGACCCCAGGCAGTAATACAATGTCCGAGGTGCATGCAATGCCCATGTGGAGAAACGACAGAGAAAGTGAAAGTACGGTATGCAAAGAGGCTTGTGTAGCGGGTGCAACCGATGACGTAGGGAGAGCAGATGCGGAGGAGTATAAAGGGTTTGGTGGCGTGAGTGCTCTCTCTCTCTCTCAAAATTTTTGTGGTCCTTATCCTGTGGCGGGAACTGAAGAGAAGTCGTTTAGGTGGCAGGATGGTCAAGTGGCAACGATACGGTGCTCTAGGTCTCAATGGCATGACAGGCTTGAATTTTTGGTGCTCCATGAAGTTGTGGAGGAATATGACAAAATACATTTGTCCTGTATTGAGCTGTCATTTAATTGAAAATGACAGTTACCTATATGTCTCCTTTCCCATGGCACAGTAAAGAATACATTTGTAACTAACTGCTGGCAGCTGATATCTAAAACAAGATATGCACACAGAATTTGGTAGGAAGATTGCTATGGCTGTTGACTGATTTTTATATAAAAGTGCCTTATTAACTTGATAATTTACCATTTATATGTTTTAAGTTGTTAGAGTAATTTTGACCATATTTCATATATGGTCAACAAGGATAACAATAAAATAATAGAACAGAATAGCAAATAGAAAAATAGAATGGTTTCTTTTGCTGGATCTGTGGAATTTTTGCTGCTTCAGAAAGGTATCCACTTGAAAGTTACAAAAAAGATTTGAATTTCATATTTTGTGAATTTTGCAATGATTATTTTATAACAAATTAATTTTAAATACTCTCAGAAATCAACTTGAAAGTTTATGTTTTTCACTATATGCAAGAAAAGAACAATTTTGAAATATCATTCTTAACAGTGTTTCGGAGTACAAGCATACTCCAATCATACAACATGCTAGGTTCCAGACCACTATAATTTAGCAAATCACTAGTTTTTTGTTTTTTTCCACTTGTAGATGATTGTAATGGTTTAATAATTTTCTTATACAGTCATATATATATATATATATATGGAGCGACGCATAGTCGAGTCTAAGGAAATTGTTATAGACCCTCATCACATAAATAATAACCTCAGCTATAATCTACCGGACTCTTTCAGCTCTGCTATCCGATATTGCCACACACACTTGAAATCGGATGCATGCAGCTACTTAACAATAGAACTTCAACACGGATTGTAGCTACAGTTCAAAGCTAACTGATTTTATAATAGTTGTTTTATAGTGATACGATGTTTCTTATAGTGTTTACTTGCTTTCTATGTTCCCACACCTGAAGAAGTCGGACAATCCGATGAAACGTTGCGTTTTGAATAAATTTAATTGTTATTCTAGTCTCGGTTATAGTCAGTATATATAAATATGAATATATATATATATATATATATATATATATATGTATATGTATGTATGTATGTAAACATAATTAGAAGAAACACGCGTATAAACCACAGTGAAAATTATTTAATTGTAAATATTTCATCCTAAGTATCTTAGGATATCATCAGTACAGTATTTAAACAAAATTAGGAATAACATGCAGTTAGGGCGCATGATCACAATAGAATCTCATGAAAACGTGCATAACGTGCTAAAGTAGTACAAAAAAAAAAAAAAAAAAACGTTAATTATTTAACACAATTTTGTATGATAATTTCCCATACTTTAGGAATAGTAAGAACGTCGTTGCGGTTTAGGTTTGGTCTGTGTAGTAGGGCTTCAGAACTTTCTTTGTATAAACGTTCATGTTTAAATAAAGATCTATGTAAAAGTTTAACCTTTTCCCAATGGATCCTATGGTTTGGATTTTCGTGTTGAGAGAGGCCAGATTTCTGCGGTTTAAGAAGACGAATGTGGTCTTGATGTTCCGAGATGCGTTTCTGAACAGACCTACCTGTCTGTCCAAAGTAAGATAATTTGCATGAGCATGGAATCTCATAAACACCAGGTAACATCAAGGGTGAGAATTTGTCCTTAGGAGAAGGTAATAAGTTGTAAATTTGGTTGATAGGTTTGTAAGTAGTGGCAAAATTGTATTTCTTCATAATTTTAGAAAGACGTTCTGAGATGCCTTTAACGTATGGGAATATAAGGTATGGGAATCCTATGCACTTCTTCCTGTCTGGTTTGATGTATGCAGAAGTGACTGATGATTTTTTGAGTTGTTTTGGGATTATATCCATTTAGGATGGCTGTATTTTTGATAACTTCTAATTCCTGGTTTAAAGATTCTTCAGAGGAGCAGAATTTGTGTGCTCTGGAAACTAGTGATTTAATAATGCCAGATTTCTGAGATGGATGATGAGCAGAAGAATTGTGAATGTAGTGACCTGAGAATGTAGGCTTGCGAAAGACAGACGTGGTGATGGAACCGTCTTCTTTTCTTTTGATGTGTAAATCCAAAAAAGAGATACCCTGTGGAGATTCTTTTTCGCCATGTCCGTCTTTCGTTTTTATTTGGAAAAATTGTGTTTAAACAGTGTAGTTTGCACAGGTTTTTGCTTCATCTTCTCTGCATGCATATATTTGTAACATTGAATAGCATTTTGCAATGTTAGGATTGGCATCCTTAAGCAAATTATAAATATTGTCAATTTTTCTGATAAAAGTCGAAAGTCATTAAATGAGAACTCTTTTGTAGGTGCTTCAGTGATAGGTTCATCATCTAGGTCATTTGAATGTGAGTAATTTCATTCATGCACATTGTCAGAATCCAAAATTTCAAATCTGTGATCTTTTCCAATCTGCACAATGTCTTCAGAAACAATTTTAATTTTTGAATCATGAAATCATTCCCAGAATGCAGTAAAACATCACCACACAGTTCTTGTATTGTTAATAGTTACTGCATGCCATGATTCAATAATGTTTTCAACAGCTTTTCTGATATTAAAATGCTTTCAAAAAATCTGTCGAACTTATCGCCCCATCTCCTGTTGTTGCTTCTGTGGCTTGAAAAAAGTTCCTCTCAAATAATAGGCCTTAAACATAGAAATGAACACCCTGATCCATTGGCTGTAATAATGATGTGCTGGGCAGTAGAAAAAAGTATTTTAAAATTTTCATGCAGTTTTGCAGCAGCATCATTATCAGCACTAACATTTTTTTGACTACAGTTCAAACATCATGAAGCCCAATATGCTGTTTAAAGTTATAGAACCAACCACAACATGCTGAAAAAGTTTTCCTTTACTTCCTTACAGAGGCTGGTTTCTTTGTTTTGAATTGTCATCTGACTTAATGGAAGTTTTTTTCTGATTTAAATCTTCAGTCATATCATTAAAGCTATTCATATTATCCATTGCAAAACTTCTATATTTAATGATTACTTTGGTATGGAATAGCTGTTCCATGTTTTTGATTTGATCTTAGTGTTTGTACTGATGACTCATTCATTCCTTTGTTTTCTGCTATTTTAGTATACAATGCTCTTTCCTGATGCATTATAATTTTAAGTTTTTGTTCTACTGTCAACCATTTACATTTGTAAGGCTTATATACTTTGTTGCGTTTCCTCTTCTGACTCAGAGTACTCATATGCAATGTAATAAAAAAAAAAAAAAAAAAAAAAAAAAAGTAAAAATTGTAGATGTACCAAAGCTGAAATAATACTAAACCATGCATCGATACAGCTGTTACTGTGGTATGCTAAATCACTACAATATTTTAGTAGAGCAGGAATGTCACTAATGCAGTACCATACTCCTGTAATTTTTTTTTTTTTTTAATTGTTAAAAATTATAAAACGTACTATAGCAAAATTCATGCTGTTCTAAACTGCACTGTATAAGATGTTGTATCTGGTCTCAGAATAACTGTTTCATGTTTATTCTTGGCAAATTTATGATGCCATATTTGTTCAGTTTGTGGGAGTGCTTCATAGCCAGTTTATACTGAGCTAAATATACTGAATATTTAGAATAAGCTAAATATACTGAGAGTATATTTAGCTTATTCTAAATATACTCTCAGACCCGTAGCAACTTCTGTGTAATACAGATGTTTATTTCCGTTGAATCCTGTGTGAAAGAGTATCCAGAGCATGGTCTGCCAGTCCTGATGAAGAATGAAAGTAGTGGGTAGCTAGCTGAACGAGTGATCTGCAAGAGCATGGAAATTATGCATGCAAAGAATGAAGAACTATCTTTTCAAATGTATCTTGAGTATAAGGAATGGAAATAGTTTTATTGTGATCTTGTGCATTGGTTGCAGGGGACATGTGGCCGGATAAAATCTTTTATCTATTTGATAAGGGTTATAGCTCTTGGTATGAGTTTTTTCAGGCTGCCATACTGTTGGGTTGGGTGGTGGTGTGATTGCATATGTAAATATGCAATTACATATGTGATTGCATATGTAAATATGCAATCACACCACACATTATCCCATCTGTTATTCATTATCTATATCCATATAGATAATGAATAACAGATGGGATAATGTACATCCTTGTCTCACACCAGATTTAACATTAAACCATTTTCCTGTACTTCCTTCAATTCTTATTGCTGACTTACAACTCAAATAAAGACTAAGTATTTCTTGATATAATGCCCCATTGACACCATATAACTGCAGCGTATTGAATAGCTTCTCTCTTGGCATTTATGCCTGGATTTTAAATAAACAAAAGGATAATGAACCATTTGATAGTTGTCACTAGTGTGTCTAGAAAGCAGAGACAATTGTTGCTTTCTTTTTCTATTGTGGAGTGTATTTTTGGATGTCAGCTGTTTCAATGCATTAAAAAGATATCTAATGTGTCTAGTCAGAATCTGTAAGATCAGATTTTTTATTAATATTTTGAAGGGAAGAGATATTTTAAATAAATCAGGGAGAGTTGCCTGTGAGGGGGTGAAAGGGATTTGGATAAATGTTTGGCTAGTTTGTCCGTGGGCTGTTGGGTGACGTGGGATATTAGGTTTGTGAATTTTAGAGACTCCATAATCCCAAATGGTCTGACTTGATAAGGTTACAACATTTTTAATGATTTTCTTCATTATCATCATCATCATCATCAAATTCCTGCCATGTACCCACAAGGGGTGTACAGGATATGATAGTACTACATGAAAAAATTATATCATTACTAACTTCCTATCTACAATTTTCCTCAAAATCTGTCTGTTACTTGTCAAGACTCCAACATTATCAGATCTTATATTTCTATCTTCTAAGGCACTTTGTACCTTATCAATCCACCTATATTTTGGTCTTCCTCTTTGTCATTTTGCTGCCAAACTGGCAGAGAACACTTGTTTTGCTAATCTTTCCTTGCCCATTCTGTTTAGGTGACCATACCACCTGAGATTAGCTCTGCTAACACATTCCTGGATGCAGACAATGTCAAGTTCTTTCCTAATATCCTCGTTTTTAATATGATATTGCCATTGATGCCATCTGTTCACGCCTATAATCTTTCTCAGGACTCTCATATCTGCGGTCTCTAGTCTTTGGTCAAGTGTTTTACTTCTGACCCAGCTCTCAGATCCATAAGTTAAAACTGGTTTGAACACTGTCTTTTATACAGCTAATTTAGTGTTCCGACTAATTTCTCTCTTATTCCATATGAATTTATTCAATTGACTTCCCACCATACCAGCTTAGCTGATTCTATTGTCTATTTCTATATTTAATTTACCATCTTCAGTAAAAATCGTGCCTAAGTAGCTGAAATGTTTTACTTGTTCCACAGGTTCTCCATTCACAACACAGTTGACATTTTCAATGATTCTGCCTATTTTCATTGTCTTTGTCTTTTAATTGCTGACCTTCATACCATATCTATTACAACAGCTATTCAATTTAGTCAGAGAATCTTGCAGACTTGTAGCAGATTTATTTAGAAGTATAACATCATCTGCATAAAGCAAAGAGCTGACATTAACATCTCCAACTTTGATATCATGTTTAATACCACTTTCCTTCATAATGTGATCCATATAGATAATGAATAACAGATGGGATAATGTACATCCTTGTCTCACACCAGATTTAACATTAAACCATCTTCCTGTACTTCCTTCAATTCTTATTGCTGACTTACAACTCAAATAAAGACTAAGTATTTCTTGATATAATGCCCCATTGACACCATATAACTGCAGCGTATTGAATAGCTTCTCTCTTGGCACCTTATCATATGCCTTTTCCAAATCGACAAAACTTAAATACAGATCTTTGTTATATTCCCATGCTTTCTCGACTATTTGTCGTAAAGTGAAGATCTGATCCTGACAGCCTCTGTTTGGCCTGAATCCAGCTTGTTCTTCACCAAGCTTTTCTTCCACAATTCTTCTCAACCGTTTCTCAAGTATAATTGCATAGATTTTGCCAGGAACACTCAGTAGGGAAATACCTCTGTAATTCTCACATTCAGTTTTATTTCCTAACTCCTTTTTATATATGGGTACTATGAGAGCTCTACTGCAATCATTGGGAATTCGTCATTCTGTCCAGGCTTTCTGAACTATGCAGTGCAGCCACTGTAAGACTCTTATACCACCATACTTCAGCATTTCTGGTCTAATATCATCTATGCCTGCTGCCTTTCCACATTTCAAGCCTTTGATGGCTTTTTCTACTTCAAGTATGGATATGTATTCCTGCCTGCATGCCTGGTCAGTGTTTTTTACCACTGTGCTGTCATCACTGCTTGTTTCATTTAGCAGTTTTTCAAAGTAATTACTCCATACTTCCAGGATATCTTTTTCTCCAGTTTTCATGTCACCTTTATCATCTCTAACTCCTTTTATAGCACTCTTTCCTCCATTCCTAAGTTTCTTCAACAACCTCCAGAATATTTTGCAACCTTCTTGATATTTATTTTCTATATTCTTGCCAAAGTCCTCCCATGACTTTTGTTTAGCTAGTTTTACACAGTGTTTAGCATTCTTGCATTTGTCTCTATATTCTCTAAGAGTATAAGCTGACTTATTTGACAGGAACTTTTGATATGCTTTCTTCTTTTCCTTCACTGCCTCTTTAACATCCTGTGTCCACCAGGGAGTTCTGATTTTTTTATCCTTGCAGACAACCTCACCACATGCCTCTCAGGCAGAATCAATCAATGTTTTCTTCAGAGTTTGCCACTGAATCTCCAAGGTTTGATTCCTGTTCTCAAACTCTTTCATTTTTTCTTCAATAATCTTTGTGCATTTTAGTCTACAGTTCACATATGAGAGCTGCTCAACTTTTATTTGCTTTAAAACTTTCTTACATGTTATTCTTTTCAATATGAAATTCAATTTTATCCTTCTTAGGACTAAATAGCGATCACTTCCAATTTCAAATCCTCTGTACACTCTGGCATCCTGCACCAGGGAGAAAATATCATTATCAACAATAACTTAGTCAGTGAGACTTTTCTTATTCCTAGCCTCTTCTCTCCATGTGAATTTGTGCACATTTTTATGTTGGAACATGGTGTTAGTAATAACCAGTCAATGTCCTGAGCAGAAATCCAACAGATATTTGCCATTATTATTAGCTTTGCTCTTTTCTCCAAATTTTCCCAAAATATTTTTGTATGTCTCAGAATCATTTCCTACTCTGCTATTTAGATCCCCAACAAGGACCAACTTTTCCTTTTTCATTGCATCAGTTGCTTTTTCTAAAGCCTCAAAAAATTCCTCCACTTCTACCTTAGTAGAACCTTCTGTGGGACCATAGGCACAAATAAGTCTCATTGTTCAGTTCCCCATTCTCATATTTGCCCACATTACTCTACTTGAAACTGACTGCCATTCAAGAAGATTAGCCTCGTATTTTGTGTTGAATACTATGGCTACTCCTTCTTTTCCTTGATTGTCATTGCCTGAATATAACATTTTGTATTTATTGCTCAGAAAGATCTCACCAGTTTTGGTCTTTTTTGTTTCAGTCACCCCTGTTATGTCGATCTGGTACTTATCCAATTCCTCAGCTAGCTCCATTTCTTTGCCATTCAGGCTTCTTACGTTGATAGTACCGATCTTTAACTCTGGTGATGTTGAGTTGGGGTTTGTTTTCAGATTTGTTCCAGTAGCTGACTTTTCGCTGTTCGCCCTGGTTCCCTGGCGAAAACAACGGGGCCTTGTTTAACCTGGCGACACCCCAGCCGGCATGAAATTTTGTCATGTTGTACCATCATTTATTTATTTTGGTTTAACCAGTAAGAATACAATTTTGTCGGCTAAATCCCAAATTGCCAGCCCATCCTCGTTCGTTCAGTATCCAAGTAGATACCCAACAGGGTGCACCACGAGAAGTTGAGGATTGGACATTAGGTCAGAAGCCCTGGTCAGTTCTCCGCATTCCTTTAAAGGCTATGTGGAGGTCTCCTCTCAGTTATACAGCTTTGATCCTTAAGCACCCCATGATTTTCTTTGCACCAAGAAATAGAAGAAATATTAGCTTTAAGGAAAAGTTTATAGTAACAACATACATACATACATACATCTTGAAGGCGCACTCTTCCTAATTGGGTTGTGGGGGCAAAAGCTGCAAGAGGAACTTCCAATGGTCACGATCCTCTGCCACCAAGCTCAGGTGTTCTGGTGGGATTCCCAAACGTGTCCACCCAAGGTTTTGGATATAGTCTATCCAGCGAGTCCTTGGCCTTCCACGGCCTCCCACCCTCTGGCTTGGCAAAGAGGGCCTGCAGAGGGAGCCTCTCTTGTGGCATTTTGACCAGGTGCCCGTACCAGCGTAACTGTGATCTCTCAACACGGAGAAGCAGCGGTTGAGTATTGAGGGTTTCCCGAATTGCAGAGCTTCTGACTCTGTCCAGTTTTGTCAGCCCTGCAACCCCTCGAAGGAACTTCATTTCAGCCGCTTGTATTCGTGTCTGCATTCTTTCGGTCATTACCCAACTCTCATGACCATAGGTGAGAATGGGGACATAGACTGTATTGAAGACAGCCAGCTTTGCCTTCTGGCTTAACTCCCGCTTCAATACTACCGAACGGCCAAGCTCCTGCAATATCGAGCTTGCTAAGCCAATTCGAGTATCTAGCTCTACGTCCCATTTTCCATCATTCGTGAATATGGACCCAAGGTATTTAAACTTCTCCACTTGTCTCATTGGGACTCCACTTCCATTTAGAGTGCACTGGGATGGTTGTCTTGAGACCACAAACGTTTTAGTTTTGGCCACACTGATCTTCATTCTGGCATCTGCACAAACAGCTACAAACCTATCCAGGGTCTGCTGGAGGTCATCTGTGGAAGAGCTAAGCAGAACTAGGTCATCTGCAAAAAGCAGATGTCCAATGCTACATTTTCCAATTCTGACACACTCACTGCCTTGGCTGTGCCTATCGATCCAGTCCATAAATATTATGAAAAGGAGGGGTGACAGAACACACTCTTGGCAGAGGCCAACATAGACTGTGAAAGGTTCAGACTTTGTGCTGTTTACCCTGACACAAAACTCTGGGCATTCGTACAGGGACTTGATGGCAGCTAATAGTTGACCATCCACTCCATACGCCTGTACTACTTGCCAAAGCTTATCCCGAGGAACCCGGTCATATGCCTTCTCCAAGTCCACAAAACATGTGTAGACATTCTTGGCATATTCCCAAGATTTCTCAAAGATTTGCCTTAAAGTGAAGATTTGGTCAGTTGTGCTTCTACCAGGACGAAAGCCGCATTGTTCTTCCTGGAACTTTGACTCAACTATGCTCCTGCACTGTCTTTCCAAGCACTTAGCATACACTTTCCCAGGTAGGCTGAGCAGAGAGATGCCACGATAGTTACTGCAATCCTTCTGGTCTCCCTTCTTAAAGACTGGTATTATTATGCCTGTCTGCCATTGCTTTGGTGCTCGCTCAGATATCCAAGCAGCCTGACACACTCGAGTCAGCCAGAGAACACCGTCTCGATTTAAGGCTTTTAGCATTTCGGGTCGAATTTCATAATCGCCAGTAGCCTTGCCCAATTTTATTGCTAAATGGACCTCCTCTGCTGTGATACTTGTCATTGCCCTGATCTGCACCTCTTGGATGTCCACAACTGCTGGGCCACCCGGGTTAAGAAGGCTCTCAAAGTATTCCCTCCATCTGTGAAGGATATCCTTCTCGGTTGTTAAAAGTGCACCATCAGAGGCCTTAATTGCCCTTGCTGTGCACGATTTCCTCCCTCGAAGGCGCTGGATGGTCTGCCAGAATACCTTGTTCGCATTTGCATAGGATGAATCTAATCTTTCTCCAAAGGATTCCCAAGCCTTCTGCTTTGCTGTCTTTACTGCCTTAGCAGCAGCTTTTCGTGCCTCAGCATACCGCAAACGCATCTTAGGTGACCTGACTCTAAGCTATGTTAGGTAGGACTCCTTTTTTTCCCGGACAGTTTTTTGGACTTCTTGGTTCCACCAAGGTATCCTTTTCTCACTGCCTGTTGCCACGCCGAGCCGCTTTCTGCCACACCATGAGAGTGCAGAGGCAGTGACAGCTGTTCTGAACAACTTCCATTCCTCCTCAATATCTGCAGTATGTTTGGGAATCTCTTTCTGGAGGAAGTGTTATCTGCAAAATTCTTCCTCACAGCCTCATTTTCCAATGTCTCCCATTTCACACGGTATAGCTGCTTAGTCCTACCAGCATTGATGGTAGCATCTGGTTTCTGAAGCCGTAGAGTGCACACAACAAGGTGGTGGTCAGTTGACAATTCTGTCCTTCTTCTCACACGAACGTCCAACACTGAGGAAAATAGGTCTGTTGAGACTATAAAGAAGTCAATCAGAGACCTTTGTTCTAGTGTATCCCTGTACCAGGTATACTTATGGACTTCTCGGTGCTGGAAGAAGGTATTCATTATGGACAAGCTGTTAGTACAGCAGAAGTCCAATAATTTCAACCCATTCGCGTTAAGGTCAGGGGCACCGTTCCTCCCAACCACACCCCTCCATGTCTGGTCATCTGTTCCAACATGTGCATTGAAGTTGCCCATTAGCAGAACTGATTCCATGTCTGCCACCCTGTCAAAAACAGCATCCACTTCCTCTAGGAAAGCAGAGTATTTTGACTCCAGATTAGGTGCATAGGCTTGCACCACAGCCAAATCATGGTTTTTCATCTGAAGCCTTAACACACATACCCGTCCCCCAATGGGATCCACTCAGCAACACAGTCTGACAGCTAAGGGCTTGTGAGTATCCCCACATCCACCTGAGCAGACATTGTCGGGCTCACACCTGAGTAGTAGAGCTTCCACCCCCTTATCCAGGTTGACAGTTCCAGAGCCTCTCCTCTTGGTTGAAGAAAGCCTGACTAAGTCTAGCCAGTAGCGCTTGGCTTCCTCAACCAGTTCCAACTCCTTCCCTGTCAGAGAGAGAGAAGATGTTCCAGTTGCCTAAAGCCATAGTCTGGTGCCATTGTCGTTGCCATTTCCGTCCTTTTGCAGAACCATTTCTTTGCGCTGTCCCTAAACACCTCCCCAAACGGGTAGCGGGCCCATTGATGAAGTTTCCTCTAGCAGAGTGCTGAGGAGTGGTGTCTAAGGGAGCCTGTAACATATTTTTCGAACGAGTCCCTCTATAGTAACAACAACAAAAAAAAAAAAGTATAATCAAAGCTGATAAGGGAAATGCAACAATTGCCATTATGAATAACGTCTTACAACAAAAATGAGCAGTCATTCTTAATGACTCCCCTACAGATCACATTGCAGACTGGTATCATAACAAATATAAAAAAAAAAAAATTAATAAGATGTATTAAAAGTTACACATTGGCCTAAAGAAATTATCAGAAAGCTAAAATCTTGATGTGTGCCAAACCACCTCTAAAATATATCTGCCCTCTAAAATTCACAAACCTAATACTCCTGCTGCCCCCCCCCCCCCCAGTATTTGAATAGTTGACAGTATAGACAGTCCCACCTACAAACTGGCCAAATCATTTATCCAAATTACTCTCCTGTCCACAAGCATCTCTCCCTCATTTATTAAAAATTCTCTTAACATTAATAAAAATTTTTAAAAAAATGTAATCCTTACAAATTCTGACATGGTTGTCGACTTTGGCAAGAGACCTTTCACTTTAAGCTAGATTTTTTAATTATTCAGATTGACCGTTTATTTTGGTAAATTTGCAAACATCCTGCAAATTCTGTAAAAATATACAAACAGCTAGGTGGGACTGTGGTACATTTTCTCCTCCTACTAACTGTTTCTGTGGGGAACATTTAGAAACCCAAACACTCAGCACAGCTACACATAAACCAATAACCTGGCTATGATATGTAGATGCATCATATACATAGCAATGTGTTTGGTATTTTGCTTCTTGCCCTAGACATGTCAGATACATTTTTAATGCTTTTAAACAGCTGACATCCAAAAATACACTTTAATAGAAAAGAAAAGTAACAATTGTCTCCCCTTTCTAGTACCTCTCATATGTTCTGCAACCCCTGGGGGATTAAAATTAAAAAAATAATTGAATTAATTACATTGGTCAGAAGATTATTATAGTTTTTTTTTTTTTCTGAATTTATTTTTAGAATTAATTCAGCATTTAGAAAATCAAAGGCAGAAAGATGGAACAATAAATTTTATTGGACCTATTCTTTTGGATTGGGTGAGTATCAAAGTGATAAAATAAAGGCAATTTTAATCAGCATTAATTCAAAGTAATTAGTTTTCTAGAATTTGGATGCTAATATATATTATTTTATTTTTATATTATTCATTTATTAAAGTTAAAAAAATACTTCAAAATTAAGTTTATAGTTGCATTTTTTTCCTGAATATTTTGTAATTGTTGATTATAAACATAATGTATTTGCATAACAGATTTCTTGTTTAATTTTTATTTTACAAAAGAGCTCAAATGTTTTAGCCATTAACAAGCTGCAAAATTAGGTTTTAAATAGCCATAATACTTAAAATATGAAACTTAATGTATTGCATTGTGTTCATTTGAAAATGATGACTAATATCAACAATAGTCATCAAGATGCAATCAGCCTTTTTCTAAACATCAATGAATTTGATTAGTTTCTTGATGAAAAAATAACTTGACAAAATAACTTATGCGTAAAATATTCAGATAAAAGTATTAAATATATTTAATATAATCATTTCATATTTTAGTAAAAATGTTAGAGCAAGTTATTGTGGAACTGGCTAAATGGATTTTACGCAGATATGGTATTTAAAACTTTTAAAAAAAGCCACTCCAATTTTTGATACAGGTGGATAAGATAACATGCAGGAGAACAAATTGACAAAATAATTTGAAATCATACTTTGTAATAGTTTTGATAATTAATAAAATTCAAGTTTTAGAGGACACACACAAACAAACAAAAAGTCCATGGTTCAATTTTGGCAAGTTCATTTTTTCATTCCTAGGAGCTGTGTTTTACATTATGAGAGAATATCAAGAATAGTGAGGGAGCTTGCTCCACCTTTGCTTCGAATTGCCTTCGTCGATAGTTTATCGGCATTGAAACTCATATAGATCGTAGTTCTCGATCTTGAGTTTCACTTACTGGCTATATAACAACATAGGATTTTTATCCGCTTAATTTCTATTAAGTTGCCAGAAAACTAGCCGTTTGGCTTTTCATTTTAATTATAAAGTTCATTTTTATTAACTATGACTAAATGATTCTTACTAATAATTCTGTACTGGTTAGAGGTAGAAATTAATGAATGGTATTTAGAATCTCTTAAAATTTGTTATGTTATTTCAGTTTTTGGACCAAATATAACTGAAATATGTGCAGTGTGAATTCATTTGAATATGATGACCAGTGGCGGTTCGTGTGAAGTGTGCTTGAAATCGTGGGGGTGCTGCAACTTTCGAAATATATATACACACTGTAAATACAGTGTATATGTGTGTGGATAAAATATCAGAATTATGGTAAAAATTTAAAAAATAAAAATAAACACGAAAAAATATTGTTTATTATTGGTAAAATTATACATTTTGGTATAATTCATAATTACTTAAAAATAAAATATATTCTTCTTGTTTTGTTTCATGAAAAAATATTGTTTATTATCGATAAAATTATGCAGTTTAGTATAATTCAAAATTATTTAAAAATTCTGAGGTCATAATTGTCAATAACTCCAATAATGTTCTAAAATAAAAACTATAACAAATGTTATGTCTTTAATTGTAATGTCCAAATATTTAAAGAGACGGAATAAACATGATAAGCACTACGAACACTCTACTACTGCAAACTGCATATAAACAAGTGGAAGTGTGCGATGGACAGTGCTGCATTATGCTAATAGCTCGCATCTCACTATGACGTGCATATGCTTGTGCACGTAGCAATATGACACTGTGGTAAACATAGTGCTGCTAGTGTCCTTCGCCCTCCTAAGTGCTACAAGATGGATTTTTATTATTTTTTATACAAAATAAGAGAATTGTATAGGATTGTTGATCTCGATATATAAATATATTTATATATCGAGAAAAACTGGGGGTGCTGCAGTTCCTCGGTGCCTATGGACGAGCCCTCCCTGATTGAGACGGTGCTAATGGAATCAGAGTTTTTCTAAACATTAATAATTGCTTGATTATGAGCTTGCAGCTAAGTCCTTGTATCAATATTGATTGATATTTTGATAATTAGCAACTGTTGTATTCTTGTGTATGGTTGAGTGTGTTTGTTTAATTTTGATATACCATGTGTAATAGATAAACTGTGTTATTCATGGCTCCAATGCGAACGAGCACAATAGCAGGCAACACATCATTTCGTAGTGGGTTTGACATTGGGAATGTTTTGTGAAGTGTGCGTGCACGCGCGTGCTTGCACTACATATTCACTGCAAACAGAAAATGGATTGTTGTATGAGATTGGCCGTACAGAGAGTGTGTTATAGAAGTTTTATGAGCCAGAAATGCAAGACTTGTCAGAAGCAAGAGAATGAAGTAGTGAAAGTTAGTGCTGAAACCAAAAGTATTGGCGAGAATGAAGTTCCAGGTTTAAACAATGGTGAAAGAAACATGAGAGTATAAAGGAGGTGATTAAAAGTAGTGGTAAGATAGCATAAGTAAGAAGTTTAGGAGAATGTAAAAGAGCTGAATAAAGAAATAGCTCGTTTGCATGTAGTCTTTCACAGGACAAGGTGCAAGATTGAAAGGCATCAGAAACAGCAAGAGATTAGTTAAACTGAGAACAGAAAAGCAAAAGGTCCAAAGCTAAAAACAAAATTATAAGAATAAATGAGAGAAAGAGCATAAATAGATAATTTTTATGGCGATTCTATGATAAGGAGAGTACTTCATGAAAGCATTACAAAATCTTGTTTCCTTGATGTGAAAATTAATATTAGTAATGCTGTTAGAATGAAGAAATTGGAGCTGAAAGAATTGATTTTGGCTGGAACCAATGACCTGAGAGGTGAAAAGTCTTGTATTTCAGGGAGGATATGAAAGAGTTATTGAAAGAAGTGAGAAGATGAAGTTTGAGTCTTCTGCCACACTATGATAGAGGCAAATTGAAGAATGAGGGCGATTATAACTAATGAATCAATATGCAGGTTGTGCAGAAGAAATGATGTAGAGTTTGTTGGACCTATAGCCTGAGTTTGATAGACGTAAGGATTTGTGCAATGCTGATGGACTGCACTTAAATAAATTTGGAGTTAGTTGTCTAGAGAACTTTGTTCACTAAAAGCACAAAGCCAGAAAAACAAAAAAAAAATAGAGTAGATGAGTGTGTGTAGGAAGGGACCCATGGAGCAAATGAATGCGAGAATGACAAACAAGTGCAGAATCTAGTCTCTCATGCAAAAGTATTGAATAGGGTGGGCAATTCAGGTAGTAAAGGTGTTGGAAGCCTATAGGGATGCTTCATTTTCTATATACTAATGCCAGGAGTATCAGGAACAAGAGTTGGAGTTTTTTTGGCATTAGTTAGTGCAACCTTGCCAAACGTTATATGCATTAGTGAGACTTGGCTAACAGCATATAATGTAGTTATAGGGATAGAATGTGATGGATTAGTTTTTTTCAGGGAGGAGAGAGTAGACAGGACAAGGGGTTTGGTATCACTGATAATAGCAGATGAATTGCAGCCAATAAGAGTAGGAGTCAGTTGTGCTGATGACGGCAGTTCTTTTCACTCAATCTGGTGTGAGATTTTAGACCAATAGGATAAAATCTAAAATTGGTTGCTGCTATAGGCCAGGGGAGTGTCAGGGATTATGTGGAAGACATTTATCAACAAATTAGTACAATGAGTGCAAGTTCAGTAATTATAATGGAGACTTCAACTTCAGAAACCTAGATTGGAGAGAGGAAAGATAGAGTGATAACTGAGGTGAATAACGGGAATGGCTACATGATGATACTGCTGTATTTTGGAAAGGCGTTTGACCGGATACCACATGGAACTCTGTTATGCAAACCGCAACAAATGGAGATGGATAGGCCACCTTTTTATCCATATCACCAGGAAACTGGTGATATTGTTGCGTCCCAATTTATGATTTTATTCTATCTAGTTATTTCCCCTTTATCTATGTTCAACTATTATCTACGCACGAGATATCGCCAAAATTTTTACTAATACTTAAGTTAATTCTCCTCTTAGTATCCTAATATTTTTATTATGCTCTCACCTTTTGGGACATTTAGTTTAAGATATTATATACAAAAACAAGGAGAAAGAACTAAAATATGTCTGAAAGTGAAACTATGTTGCAGTCGTGACACTTTATCTCGTTTCTTAACACATTAATTTCCCGCGTGATTAGGTTCGTAATTTTTCAAGTGGTGCATTGGACAGCAATTTCAGACAACTGTTTTATCATTGGACAAAAGGTTTATTAAATTCCTTAAAATGGTACAATTCAAATATTAGTTATTACTCAATTCAATACTGTACTAAATATTTACAAACTGACATTAGCTTATCATAAATAATTAAGCTATGATCATATAATGGGTATTACGATCATGCCACCATACACATTCAACACATAAATTCATTTGACACGGACATATAAGATTAATTCACACTATTTAACTATCCAAACTTAAGTAGATTAACTAAACCATTTACTGCACTGACACATAACTATGACATTTAAACTTTCTTATCTTATACAATATATTAGACATGCAAAATTCTCAGGACACTTAATTACTCATATAATATTAACATTAGTAAGCTTACTTTCATTATATTCTGTCATATACTAAAGTCCTAGTATTGTTTTCTTGGTCACTTCAACAGTTCAGTATTAGAATAATGATAACTAATACAGACGAATCTTAGTTAACACGAGATATATTTTACAGTACCTTTCTTTCTTGAATTTTCCATATGGGCCTCTACCTTTTTCTGATCGAACTGTCTCGGTATAACCTCTCCGATAATCTGTTTCTCCTACGTTCCTTTTGGAATTGAACTATGCTTACGTGGTCTTAACCTCTCGTAACTTAGGACACACTTTGAATCATCTATATAACTGCTGTACAACTCGCTACGTGGACATCGATTTCTTTACTTCTTTCCCTTTCTCGTAGTTGACACTGGAGTTGAAACACAAAGAATATGCTTTCTTTTCTTTGACTATATGGCATTCTTCATACATAGGAAGTACGGAATCGAAATCCAACTCACTTTCGTTTCCGTGTTGTGACGACGGAGATATAACCCCTATCTTGTCACTTTGGAAAACACCGTGAAATCCATACGAAAGAGCTCGCGAAGAACTCTCCTGGAACAGAACCAAAACCAAAAGCCAAAAAAAGTCTCCCCCTTTTGGGGGGGGGGTTTCTAACCCTTTTATACCCTCTCTCCTAACAGCACCTTCTCCAACTTCTTTTCTCCACCCCCCCCCCCCCCCACCCCCTTTTTGACTTGACTTTACCGACCAATTAGGGTGGCGTTTTTCTGCCAAACGCCATTTGATCGGCGAGCCCGTAACGGGGTCTCAATCCGGGAATTGACCCTAAGCGATTGTCTGTTGTTTTTCTTGTGCTAGCCTCTAATTTAATCCCCTTTCCAAAATTTTTCTATGAATTTAATCTCTAGTCTCTCACATACCATTTCTTATGACTAATCCTTTTCTGTCTTACTTAGATAAATTTTCTCTTTTGTATCATATTACAACATTAATATATTCTTTCTTTCTTTCTATTTGGACAGCAATTTCTTTGTCCAAATATAAAGGTGTTTGTTCAACAAACACCTTTATATTTTATATATTTTATTGGATGCAAGAATTTCTTCCTTTTCTTTTAATTAATTCATCTATTATCTTTTATGCAGGGTTTTTGATTTATTTATTCTTCATGTTACACCATGATAGCTGAGAATTCTACATTCTTAAGATATCAGGTGTAACAATATGGATAAAAGGGTGGCTGAATCCAGAAACTCTTTATCTGTAAGTATTCTGTTTTTTTATAGTAAGAGAAACAGATTCATAGAAAGTAATGGGAGATGTTTTATGATCTCATAATGGATAAGTGGATATCATCAGGAAAATAGCTATTTTCAATTCTTTCATGAATGTCTAATTGTACTGATTAAATCCATTGGCAGAAAAGCTTGCTTATTGTTTCTTTTGTTGATCTTTCAATGTTAAAAAATCAGGAAGATATGAAGCTATTACTGAGATTCTGGAAAATTTTTTTCCTAAAATGTCTGCAATTGCTTTTGAATCAGCAGCAACTCATCCATTATATTCCAAGGTAGATAAACAGTGTGTTCTATATCTACTGTTCATTTTTGAGATTTTATTTATCCCATACAATTTTTGCATTGGTCAACGATGTAAAGTTAATCCAAGATTGTTTTTGACTCTGCTTCACATAACGTGCCCTGGCCTGAGTATATTTAAATACTATTAAGTTTGCTGTGGTAGGGTATCTACAAAATAAATCCTTGGCTCTGTCTTGATTTTTTGTTTTGATTGCTTGGCACTCTAGGTTCTAGAGTTCCAGGCATTAGATAGAGTGGAAATCAAGATGATGTTTTTGGAATTGCAACTGCTGTTGCATGTACAGATGAGGTATGTAACAGGTGTACATTTGCTTCATTGATAAGGTTTCGGCTGACTTTTATAGCATTAAATTTTTGCAAGATGGGGGAAAAAGTATTCCAGTCACTCTGTTTTATTTTCCACATGTACGTTCTTGTAGGAGAACATGGTTCCTGTGAAGACAGTACAGGAGTGGCCAAACTGCAGCTTGTGAGTCACATGTGGTTCTTTGACATATAATGTGCAGCTCATGGAAATATGTTGGCTGAGCTCCTTTTTGCATCACAATTAATATAACATGTAAATATAAAATTTTCAATCATCATAATTATTTATTGGGTATAAACTTGAGAGGATTAAAACAAGTTTAATATTCATGGTGAGTAAATATATTTATGAATTTAAATGGTAATTTTAATTCTAGATTTGAGTCAGGAATTAAAAAAATTTCAGATCAGGAATTAGTAATTGTACTAATTCCTGATCTGACATCTAATTAGTAATTGTACTGAATTAGTAATTGTACAAGCCAGTGCTGACAATGTTAGTTTTAATGGGCATGGCTTGTGATTGTGGGCAGTGAAATTAGTGGAGTGTTGGTGTGATACTTGCTACTGTAGAGTTTGGTTGCATTGCGTGTGTTGGAGCTTATTGTTTCTTTTCACTTTAATTTTTTTAGAAGTGTCTTTGAAAATTTTGTGAAGGCATCATCAAATTGTAAGAACTGAAAGTATGAAGATGAAAACAGAAATTTTAACTAAAAATGGGGATCGGGGAGATTTTACATTCGCCATTAAAGAAGGTAAACCTCTGTGTCTTATCTGCAGTGTGTCGCTGAGTCATTACAAAGCCAGTAACTTGACACACCACTATGAAACAAATCACAAAAACTTTTCGTCTGATTATCCACCTAAATCAGAATTGGGAAAAACAAGTTAACTGTGTTAAAATCATCAGTAAGTTATCAGTAGACACTGTTGACAACGTTCAGTGAGGCAGCTGATACAATGACTGAAGCTAGTTTTGTTATATCATGGAATATTGCTCGTACTAAATGTTCATATTCTGATAGCAAATGTGTTAAGAAGAATATGACTGAAGATGTATATTAGATCCAAATAACACAAAACTTCAGTGACTAATAACACAAATACCAGCTTCATGCCACACTGTAGAGAGAGGCGTATCTCCCAGGTGAGTGCTAATGTTGGAGACAAAATGCAAAATAATTTAAAGAAATTTCCTTACATTCAAGTTTTGAGGGAAACTTGTGCCATAATATTATAAATTATCTACACATAAACACAAGGAAAAGTATTATTTATTAAATATACCGTCAAATATTTCAGCTTGAAATGAACAAACTATTAGTGATTTAACATCACTTAGCTAGTACTATTTTGAATAAATTAATTGTTTGCATTCTACCTTGTAAAAAACTATTGTTTAAGCCACTGACGTTAATTTCAAACTGAAATATTTGGCAGTGTATTTAATAAATAATATTTTTCCTTGTGTTTACGTGTAGATAATTTATAATTCCTTGCATTCAGCTTAGCTCTTGATGAATCTACAGACATACAAGGCAACCCACAGCTGGCAGTATTTGTTTGTTTTGTTTCATCTGATGTAACTGTGAAAGAAAGAGATGTTGGACTTAGTGGCACTAAAAGAAACAACTCTTTTAGTGCAACTAAAAAAAACAACGCAGTGTTGACATTAAAAATGCACTTAACAGAGCCTTAACAAATGCTGATATTCTATTGGATAAACAACTTGTCAGTGGTACAACAGATGGAGTACCTGCAATGGTGAGGGAAAATGCAGATTGCAGTTATGAAAAGTGATCCCAACTTTCCAGACTTTCTCTCTGTTTATTGCATTATTCATTGTGAACACCTGGCAGCTGGATACTTTACTTATGAAGATGTTATGAAATCTCTTTTTAAATTGTCAATTTCATACACTTAAATGAGAAGACCCATTGACAGTTCAAAAATTTTATTGGAGGACTAGAGCTTGAAGATAAACTCAGTGATGTCTCTTTCTATTGCATTGTAAGGGGGCTGTCAACCAGCAATGTCTTTAGTAGGTTTGTGGATCTGTTGGAGCCTATGATTACTTTTCTTAAAAAAAAGAAATTCTGTCATCATCTGAAAATGAATGGATGCACAATCTAATGTTCCTTACAGATATAATGAATCATCTATGAAGTCTCAACTTGGCACTCCAGGGGAAGGATAAGATTGTTTCTGATCTTACTCATACAATTTTCAGCTTTCAGAATAAAATAAGAGTTTTTCAAAGAGACGTATTGTCAAGAAACTTCAGTTACTTTCCCAGTCTCAAAAAAGAGAGTAAGAGTACAGAAATACAATTTTATTAATACAGACCAGTATTTTACAATAAACATTTATTAAAACCTACCAGTTTCGCCAGCAAACTGTCTGGCTTTTTCGAGGCATTACGGAGATAGAATGTACTTTAAAGAGTAAGAGTACATTCCCTGATATCGAAATAAAGACTGCAAACTGGAAGAATACAAAAATAAATTACAAGGACTGCTTGAAAATTTCCTAGACAGGTTTGAGGACTTGCATAAGCTGAAGCCTTGCTTCACCTTGCTTGTAAATCTATTCATGGTTGATGTGATCATTAATTGTTGTCCAATTCTTGAACCTCTGCTTACAGAATCATCTGCTGTGGAAATGGAAATAATAGAATTATGGGAGAACTGGTCTAAAGATGATCTGGAAGCAAGTTCCAAAATAAAATATCCTGAACTGAAGAAAACAGTGTGCGATTCTCAATTTTCAGCACAACATACTGCTGTGAATCACTGTACTCTGTAAATTCGAAGCATTGTGCAATCCTTACAAATCTACACCTGATGGGGCTAATCCATACAGCCTTCACAACATATCAGCTGGATCATCAACAACTTGCAACCAACATGGAGACTCACAAGACCTATTAGCTTGATAATTATAGCAACTGTGTCATAAAATATTATTATAAAACTATAATTTTTGTAGGGTGGTATCTGATTAAATTATCTCTAAGTTTAATGGTACATAGCTCCATGTTTTGACAAGATATTTACTATATTATTTACTATACTATATCTTAGGACATCGTCAGTACAGTTAATTCAAACAATACTAGGAATAACATACAGTTAGTGCGCACAATTACAATGGAATCCCAATATGCGTGCAGTAGCATGTTATAGAATTAAATTAAAATATAACAAAAAAAAAAAAATTAATTCTATAACATGCTACTGCACGCATATTGGGATTCCATTGTAATCATGTGCCCTTCTTCTTCTTCTTCTTCAACTTTCTGGTTCTGTCCACTGCTGGATGAAGGTCTCCCCCATGATTTTCCAGATCACTCAGTTTTCTGCCTCTCCCATCCATCCATCTCACTCCTGCAATTTGTTCCAGTTCATCTCTCCACCTTCTTCTCGGTCTTCCTCTTTGTCTTGCTCCATCCATTGGTCTCCACTCTGTTGTTTTTCTAGTCCATCTCCCGTCACTGCATCTGGAAATATGGCCAGCCCATCTCCACTTAGCCTGTTTAATGTATTTTACAATATCCATGACACCTGTTTGAGATATATTGTCTTCCTATCTCTTAATGTTATTTTTAGCATACTTCTTTCCATGCAATGATCTCAGCTTTTTATTTAGGGCTTCTGTTAAAGTCCATGTTTCTCCTCCATATGTTAGGACAGGAAGTATGCACTGGTCGAAAGCTTTCCTTTTTAAACTCATAGGGATGTCACTTCTGAATATGTCTCTCATTTTCCCATAAGCCATCCATCCAAGGTGAATTCTTCATTCAATCTTTTTTCTTTGGCACTCCTCAAAGGATAACAATTGGCCCAAATATACATATGAAGTAACTTGTTCTATTTCATGGTTTTCAACTTTGATAGTTCTATGGTTTATGTATTTATTCATCATTATTTTTGTTTTTTCTCTTTTTATTTTTAATCCAATTTCTCTGGAGGCTTCATTTAGCTGATTTAGCCTTTCTTCAAGATCTTCAAGATTATCTGCTATCAGGACAATATCATCTGCAAATTTCAGATGATGCCACCTTTCTCCATTTATGTTTATTCCTGTTGTTTCCCAATCAAGGCTTCTAAAGACTTCCTCTAGTGCAGCTGTAAATAATTTGGGAGGTATGGTGTCGCCTTGCCGGATGCCTTTTTATATTGAGAACTTTTCACTGTTTTTATATAATTTAATTACAGAAGTTGCATTATTCTAAATATGTTTTAGTGTTTCAATGTATGCTTTCTCAGTCCTGTGGGTTTTTATTGTATTCAATTGATTTTTCAATGAGCTGTCTTAATGTGTGAATATGGTCCAAAGTATTGTAATTCTTTCTAAATCCAGCTTGTTCACAGGATTGCATTCCCTCTAGTTTGGATTTTATTCTATTATTTATAATTTTTGTGAAAACTTTATATATGGTGCGGAGTAGGCTTTATAGGTCTGTAGTTTTTAATTTCTTCCTTATTGCCCTTTTTAAAAATTAATATTAGAAGTGAATTGTTCCAATTTTTTGGAATTTTTATCTCTTTTAGGCATTTATTAAAGAGTTTAGTCAGCTGTTTGATGACAGGGCTTCCTCCCAGT
This sequence comes from Typopeltis vanoorti, assembly GCF_054136105.1. Taxonomy (NCBI): domain Eukaryota; kingdom Metazoa; phylum Arthropoda; class Arachnida; order Uropygi; family Thelyphonidae; genus Typopeltis; species Typopeltis vanoorti. The sequence continues at coordinate 78,133,223 of NC_143550.1, read as the reverse complement.
TTTAAGAAGTCTACCATAATTCCATCTTCTCCTGTGGCCTTTCCATTCTTCATTTCCTGCAGTGCCATTTCCACTTCACCTTATAAGATCTCGGGGGCATCATGTTCTTCCTCACTCGAGTTATCCATAGATGATTCTTGGATGTCCTGGTCTTTGTCTTCATAGAGTTCAGTATAAAATTCCTGAATTCTTTTGATTATTGCATCTCTGTTTTTTATAAGTTCACCATTTTTTCCTCTTACAGCAGCTATTTCCTTTGATAATTCTTTTCCAACTGATAATGTTCGTCTTAGGAACCTTCATATTACTATTGTTTTCTATTGTTTCTTTAATTTTCCTAGTATTATATGATCTAAGTTCATGTTTCATCCTTTTACATATAGTTTTACAAATTTCTGCATATTCTATTTTCTTGGTATCATTCAAATCTCTTTTCATATTTCTTCTTTTCTTCATCAGATCTAAGGTTTCCTGTCTTAGTTTTTCTCTCTTCTTGGTGCCTTTTTACATCTCCTATTTCTAGTGCACAATTCAAGATAGATTTTGTTAATATTTCATTAGCATCATCGATGGTTGTAGCTGTGTTTAACTTTTTTAGTTCATTTTTGAGTGATTCTCTATAACAGCTTTTATTGTGGTAGAGATTTTGTAGATTCACTAAATTGGACTTTTTTCTTATGAGCTTATTCCGTTCCCATTTTTTGTTGATCCATACTTTTGCCCTTACTAGTCTGTGGTCACCTCCTGTGTTAAATCTATTAAGCACTTCGGTATTATTTATTATATATCTTCTGTTGAAGAGGATGAAGTCTATTTCATTGTAAGTTTGTCCATTGGGCTTCAAGTTCATTTTCAGTTGTTCCTAGTTACTAGTTATGTTATTCCTAGTATTGTTTGAATGAACTGTACTGACAATGTTGTAAGATACTTAGGATGAAATATTTACTTATTAAAACTTATTACTGTGGTTATTACGCGTGTTTGTTTATTCAGATATTTACTATGACAAATATCATTAAAAACACCTGTTTCTACTCCTTTTATTTTTGGAAGCCTCATTTAATGTTAATGAAATGCAAATTTGCATATTTTTCTTAGATGTTTCTGTAGTTCATTACTGAATTAAATATACTCAGTATAGTTTAAAACAGTGATCAGTCAGGATTTTGAAAACATTTGGTATATATATTAACATGAAAAAATAGAAGGGATAAGTAATACTGTTTATATTTAAAACTATATATTTCAGTGAAGCCTGAATATTACAGGCCATCTTCAGGCGAAAACAGTTAATTACAAACATAGAATTTTGTAATTCTATGTTTAACATCATGCAGCTCTTACTTTTTTGAATCATCTATTATTTGCATTCTTTGTAATTAACTGTTGTCACTACTGAAGATGGCCTGTAATATTCAGAGATTGAGATATATGGTCTTAAATAAATAGTATTAGTTATCTCTTGTTTTTTTTTTTTTTTTTTTTTTTTTTTTTTTTTTTTTTTTTTTCCATGAAACCTCTCATGGCACACTTATCTCTTAAACAACACTTGGTATAAATGTGTGTGTACTTTGATGTTTGAAACTAATTCAAATTAACAGTTTAAAAATTACATACATGAATAAACATTATTACGTACATATATTTCTTAATATTTATATAAAGTTTTTCTAACAAAATGAGCATGTGACAATAAATGTGTGTGTAATAATTGTTCTTGCGGCTCTCAAACATCTAAAGTTTATCATATGTGGCTCTTACATTAATCAAGTTTGGCTGCCCCTGACACACTCACACACACTTTGAAAATAAATAAATAAATAAAAAAGTTAAGGCATATCTCAGTCTGATTTTATTTGGATGCTTGAATGCTTAATCCTAAGTTTAAAATATACACTCAGTGAAACAACAAATACGCAGGCTCGAGATAAGAATCTATATATTTAAAAAAAAAAAGTAGAATTATGATTTATGTATTATTATTTTTAGAAACATTTCTAATAAGGAAACAGGAAGAGAAGTATATAAATAAGTTTTGGCCCATCTGAACAGGATTATATATTTGGATAGGTAACCTACTATATCATGTTTATCACTGGTTTGCATCAAAAACAGTGATAGTGTCAATTTAATTCTGCAATGCTGTCTTTGTGTATGAAATATTGAAAGAGATTAAAGTTGGTATCTCTTTTAATAAATTAAACTAAAATATTTTAATGCAACTTGAATTTAAAAATGAATTGGATTCAGTTCGATAGTATATGTAATATATCCCTCCACCCTCCATTCTTCCTCTTCCAACAGGTTAGGCCTAATGGCTTGTTATGGCCAAGCAAGTTACTTGGTTTCATATATTATGATAGTATGGTGATTTGAAAGTGAGAAAAAACCTGAATTTTTAGTATTTTTTAATGTTTTTAGCTGCCTTCTGGGATCAAAAAGCTTATAAATATTCCTTGCATCCTAGGTGGAATTCACCCTACATTTTTGATTAAAAAAAAAAAGAAGCGTTATGGCAAACCTAGTTTAAAAATCTGTGTGCTAGATAAATGAAACCCAATTCTGATAATATGTAGTGCATCAACCATACATTTTTTATGTATGGTTGATGCACTTCATATTTTTTGATGCACTTCATATGGTTGATGCATGTTTATCTTCACACTTTTTAATCAGTTATTGGTGTGAATGTATTGTTGCACATCTCATGTTTTGCAGGGCTCAGCTGTAGTAAAGTAAACCCATTCAGTGATCTGTTAGAGAAATACTTTTATGTCCATAGAATTAAAAAATAAAAAAATAAAAAATCTGCATGTATCACATATAAACCAAAGAGTATTTTATCTATTTGATTTTGGATACAGGTACCAAGACTTCAGGCTTATATATGTTATTGTTCTAATTTGGTGGTGGCACGAACTCTTTTAGAAGAGAAAAAATCAAGTGACAAAAGACTTGGAGATTTTCTGCAGAGATGTCTTGAATCACCTTTTAGCAGAAAACTGGATCTTTGGACATTTTTAGGTATTATTATTTTGTTATCTTGATTTAATCTACTCGTCTTATTAATCTTCGAACCAATGGAGTGAAGATAGGATTAATATATATATGCTGTATTTAAAAAGAAATAGAGCATGTTTATAAAAGATTATAATCATAACTCATACTCCTTAGTTTTAAAACATCAAAAATACATTCATTGTATAGGATGCTCAGAAAGGTACTCTGGTTTCATTCATTTATGTAAGCTATATATTACATTTCAAACAGTATGCTAAAGTGACAATGATGTGATCAGCCGTTATTCTCCTGGCCTGACCTCTAGTGAAATAAAAAAAAAAAAAAAAAAAAACATCAAAGCTATATTATTCATGGCATCATCAGAGAACAAACTCACTCATATAGATAGTTTTAATACAGCAAAAGTGGTGATCCAATCCATAATTTAACATGAGTGTTGTTATATTAGAGTTAAGATCCTAGAATACTTAGTCCTAATTATAATTAACTCTTAGACCAAAAGGTTATGTGGGTAGAATATGTGCCATCTTGGGATTTTTAGACCACCATTATTATTGTATCAGAGAACAGAACTATTTAAATCGATCACATCCTGGCCCATGGATACAGTTTAAAAAACTGCTTCTGCACTATGCTCATTCTCTGAGAATTTATGGTTTGCCCAAGATTCACAAGCAGAATGTACTGCTTCAACCAATAGTTGAAGTTATCGATAGCCCCAGTTATCATTCACCAAGAAACTGGCATCAACACTCAAGGAGTTGGTAGACTATCCCCCCTTCTATATTAAAAACACACAACACTTCATAAACAAAATTAAAGACATCACACTAGAAAAAAGTGATTTATTAGTTTTGACGTCTCTGACCTTTTCAAAAACATCCCAATCAATGACACAATTCTTCTTTTACAGGACAAATTTCTGCCCAGTATCACAGCTCTTTGCCCATGTGCTACATTCTGGCTATTTTGTGTGGCAAAATACTTTTTACCTGATGTAAGTTTTTAAATGTTTTTACCTGCAAAAAGAAGGGGAGGCGGAGATAGCAGTAAGCACAGCCATGTGCTTACTGCTATCTCCGCCTCCCCTCCAATTGCTAACTTTTACTTGGAAGCTTATGAGCAACGTGCTCTAGATTCTCATACTTTAAAACCAAAAGTCTGGCTTTAATGCACTGATGATGTTTTCATTACCTGGTCCCATGGCTGCCAGACAGACAGATACTTTCAAATCTAGGGGGGGGGGGGGGGCACGAAAGTGGAAATCAAAGGAAAAACTACTTTGTTGAAACAAAAGCATTTCATGAAAATATTTATTAACACAAAAACAACATAAAATACACTCTGAAAATGAAATGTATAAAATCCGCTGTATTGAATAAACTAGTTACGCTTACGAGAACATATAAATATTGTAAAATATACCCAAGCAACTAATTAAAACTAAACAATAACAGTGAAATTAAAAATTAATGGCTTCTTGGGCATGTGTTGCAGAGCAAAGCTTTTCATGTGATACATTGGAAATTGACATGCTTAGTTCTCTTTCTATATTTAACTGATATCTCTATTTTGTTTTTAACATACTCCTTTTGAAGTGTTTCCAAATGTCTTTTAAGTTTATTCGGTTTCATGCTATCAGCTGCCAAAATTTTCGAACAGATAACACACAGGTCTTTCTTCATCATTTACTTCAGTCTTTGTAAAATCAAAATTTAAATATTCTGCTGCATACTTTCTTGATTTTACTGTCAGAGTGATATTCTGTGAACCTGAATTTGTTGACATCAATGCTCCACAGTTGTCAGATGCCCACTTATGTCCAGTTAAAAATTTATCCATTTTTCTACACTAGAAAAGATTGTTTTTATACCATGTATCACAGTCGTTGTGAATAGGAGTAAAATAATGCCGACCATCAACTTCTCTCTGTTAGTCACTGTCTTGCCATTTCAAGCTTTATTTATACTTGCAGAAACATTTCCAGAACATTTGAGACTTCCTGTGATGAAATCGTGAATGCTTCCGAAAGGCCAATGTGATTCGACGGTCTGTGCAGAAGCCAGATCTATATAATTTTTGAAAGATTTGATGATGTTTTTAAATTTGTATGAATATTTACAATTTTTAATTAATTCCTAGTTTTTTTTTCTGTTTTGCTGACTTATGGGTTTTGTCAGTGTCTCAACACAAGAATTGCAGGGGGGGCATATAAAAGAAGGTTGAGAAACACTGCGCTATGTAGAATTGGTCACAAAAGGCACCTATTGTTTACAACACACCTTTATGTGGTACGAACATACATTTAAGGAGTAGAAAGTTTTTTTACCTTGGGTATACAATACGTTAAAGATACCAAGCAATTTTATAAACCTGGTTTTAATTCTTTTTCCCAAGTAAGCAAACAGACAGGTCAAGTTTGCTCCTGAACTATGTTCAGGTCTGAGGCGACTCGTGGTAAAGGGGAGTAAGCTCTGACCACTTTCCCTAAATATTTCCCCTAATGCAAAGCACATCCCCTTGCAGAGATGTATGATGCTATGCATTAAAGGAAGGGCCACTACCTAGACCGGTTTCAACCTTTATTTAGGTTTCATCAGTGGGAGCCTTGTGTAATTCTTATCAGTCACCCTAATCTTAACAATAATGGTGGTCTAAAAATCCCAAGAATATGGATGGTACATATTCTACCTACATAACCTTTTGGTCTAAGAGTTAATTATAATTGGGACTGTAAATAAACTAGGATCTTAATTCTAATGTGACAACACTCATGTTAAATTATGGATTAGGCCACCACTTTTGCTGTATTAAAACTATATGAATTTGTTCTCTAATGATGTTATAAATAGAATATAGATTTGATGTATTTTTTTTTCAACAGGGGTCAGGCCAGTAGAATAACAGTTGATCTCATCATTGTTACTATGGCATACTGTTTGAAATATAATATAGCTTGTCTTTGTGTGTGTGTGTGTGTGTGTGTGTGTGTGTGTGTGTGTGTGTGTGTGTGTGTGTGTGTGTGTGTGTGTGTGTGTACTCCAGATGATAACCTTAATATGAAGGTCGAAACATCTGGAAATTAAAGTAATTATTTCTAACATGGTTGACTCCATAATTTTACTGAAATGAATTCTGATCATCTTGTAACACTAAAGGAAAGGATGCACTAATGTTAAGATTCATTGTGGAGAAAGCTCTGCATAAAAATAAAAATGTTTATACTTGCTTTATTGACTTTCAGAAACCATTTGACAGTATAGCATGGAGTATACTTGAATCTCATGAGTAGACAAGAATGTGTCTCTTGCAGAACATCAACGACGATGCAGAAGCCGTTATGAGAACCTGTGAAGAAATAAAAAGATGGTTCTGGACAAGAAGGGGCATGAGATAAGGAGACCCAATATCCCCAATCATCTTTATCCTGCTTTTAGAAAAGAGCAATGGATGTCATAAAAGATAATGTTAGGGGAATGTCAATTCAAGGTACTAAGATAAACAACTTGCAATTTGCAGATGACATAGTCATTATTGAAGATGAAAAGGAACTAGAAAGAACAGTGCTGAAGTTAAGTGAAGAATGAAAGAGATATAGGGTAATAATGAATGCTGATAAAAATAATGATATTCAGAGAAAAGAGAATAAAAAAAACAAAGGTCAGTGGGAAGAGATTAGAAACTTCACATACCTAGGGAACAACATGATGCATGATTTTTATTGTAAGAAAGAAATAAGATCCCAGATAACAAAAGCAAAAGTAAACCTATATAGGCAGTGGACAAGATATGAAAAAGTAAATCAGTCAGTCTTCCCATAAAGCTGAGACTGATGGAAACATGCATACCCACAAGTGCTCTCTATGATTGTGAGTCATGAGTAATAGTCAAAGACTATGTGAAACGAATATTGGCTTTTGAAAGAACATGTAATAGAATGGTTCTTTAAATTGGATGGGTACAAAAGGTAACAAACGAAGAACTGCATTGCAAAGAAAATTTAATGTATAAAATAGTTCAAAGGAAACTTTTTGGACATACAGTAAAACCCCATTTTTACGTTCCCGCAATTTACTCTTTCCTGCCATTTACGTCATTTTCCGTTGGTCCCATCTTAAGGCCTATTCTTACAATATATTGTTTTCCGACCATTAACAACTTGAGGTGGACATCATTTCCCGTGATTTGCATTTTTTTCCCCGGGTATCAATACTGATTTTCAAATCGATTTCCTCTCATTTAAATCGATTTCTGCGGAAATCTGCACATTTCTGGTCCCAGATAGCGTTACTTTCGGCTGTAGTTTCGTTTCAGCCATCATCATGGTGACTTGCACGCTTGCAGTAGTGATGAGCGATACCATGATTTTTTAATCACAGTACGAATTGATATTGCAGAATTTCTGCTACGTAATTTAGCGTGTGATAGTTGCGGTGGTGGATGATCCATGTTAGTAACATGGAGAAAAAAGACAGAAAATGTATTTCAGTACAAGAAAAGATGGCAATTCTACAATGTGTAGATTTGCATGCCGGAACACGTGTGCATTTAGCAAAAGATCTTGGACTCTCCGTGTCCACTTTGAACACGATAGTAAAAAACAGGTCAAATGCAAAGCAATCTGGCGCTATGTTAAAAAAAACGAAAATATATCCGGACATCGACATACGATGAATTGGATAAACTTGTGGTTTTTCCCTCGAATTTGCTGCGAGGTTGGGGATTAATGGTTTTACTGCATCAAATGGATGGATTGATCGTTTCAAGACTCGTCACGATATTGTGTATAATTAAGTGTGTGGAGAAAGTAATAGTGTTGTAGGGAAAACTGTTAACCAGTGGAAACATGAACTAAAAACTATTATTCAGGATTACGAACCAAAAAATATTTTCAATGTTGATGAAACTGGGCTCTTTTTATAACATTCTACCAAGTAAAATGTTGTGTTTTAAAGGAGAGAAGTGTCACGATGGAAAACTTAGCAAGCAGAGGGTAACTGTTTTGCTCATGGTCAATGCTGATGGATCAGAAAAATTCCCTCCACCGGTAATTGGTAAATTTAAAAATCCAAGGTGTTTTAAGAACGTGAAAAATCTGCCTACTAAGTATGATGCCAGCACATCATGGATGACCAGCAGCATCTTCACATCCACCATGCATGCTCTGGATGTTAAAATGGGGGTAAATCACCGCAAAATACTACTGCTGCTAGACAAATGTCCTGTACACCCTAAAGATCTGTAGCTCAGAAACATTAGATTAGTGTTCTTTTCCCCCTAATTGTACAAGTGAGCTTCAGCCATTAGATCTGGACATCATCCATGCATTTAAATGGAATATAGAAAAATGCTTGTTGAAAAAGCTGTGTTTATGCATGATAATGGTATGGACCCAAAACAAATGATCGTATCAATCCTTGATACCATGCATTATGTGGCCAAAGTATGGTTGCATATCACTCCTGAAACCATATCCAACTGTGTCCGGAAGGCAGGAGTTACGTTTGTGGAAGAGGAGGAACAACTACAGGAGGAAGAAGTAGAAGATATGTCAGAGCCCAGCAACTGGTTTGTGATGGATGAGTCTTCCTCATTTCAAGACTATGTTGATGCTGGTGTGATCTCATCAATAGTACCAAGTGTAGAAGACATCCTTTGCAACCACCTTGGTGAAGAAGAGGAAGAATTGGTTGAAGAAGAATGTGATCAAGAACCTACCATCCCTACTAGTAAAGAAGCAATGGAAGCTATCTCTGTTTTGAGGCCGTATATTGCAAGTGTATCAGGAGACGATGGGGCATTTAATGCCTTATACACTGTAGAGTGTCAGGTGGAACTTATAAGAGTACAGAAAAAGCATAAACAATCAACAATTAAAGATTTTTTAAATAGATAAATGTAAGTAATTGTAAATTCATTTATTTTCAGTTATTAAATTTTGTAATCTAGTATGTAGACTCACATACTAGCAGTAAGTCATCTTTTAGCCTTTTTTAATGTTTTTTGCAATACCTGCTATTTACACTGTTTTCCATCAGTCTCCTGGAAAGTGTAAAGAAAGGGTTTTACTGTCTTTTGCATAATGGATAACAGTAGAAAGATCAAAACCTTGTTGATTGGTACAATGGACGGACAAGGTGAGAGTGGATAGATGTTGAAAGTGTAGGGTGGAAAGAGCTTACAGTATTTAAGTCATCTGGCAGTAGACAGAAGTGGCAAAAGATGGTGAAAGACACCAACTGGCATTGAACCCATGGATAGTGATCATGATGATACCTGGCATCTGGCTCAGCCCTGAGAAACTTTTCAAACTTCAACAAATTTGGGAAACACTCATCCTCAGCCGAACAGCCAAGGCCAGCAAATTTAGCCAACTAAGGGATGCCATTTAGGACTCTAAGCTCAATTCTTGTTCTTTTTCTTCAACTTTATTTACACACACACATTGTAAATGTGTGTGTGTAATTAAACACTTGGTTAATGTCTGTGTGCATGTGTGTGTGTGTGTGTGTACATCATTATTTGTGATCCCTGAAGTTGACAATATAATGTTGCCAAAATACCGGAAATATTAATTTAAGTTATAATTAATATTATGTAAGAAAGAACATGTAAGAAAGTTTTAAAGCGAATAAAAGTTGAGCAGCTCTCAGATGTGAACTGTAGACTAAAATACACAAACATTATTCAAGAAAAAATGAAAGAATTTGAGAACAGGAACCAAACCTTGGAGATTCATTGGCAAGCCCTGAAGAAAACATTGATTGATTCAGCCAGAGAGGCTTGTGGTGAGGTTATCTGCAAGGATAGAAAAATCAGAATTCCATGGTGGACACAAGAAGTTAGAGGAATTGAAGGAAAAGAAGAAAGCATATCGAAAATTCCTGGCAAATAAGTCAGCTCTTAGAGAATACAGAAATTAATGTTCCTATTCCTATTAGTGGTCCAACAGGCACTTAAATGCTCACAACCTTTCCAAGTATTCTTGGACTTTGCAGTTGTAATTCGAGGATAAGGTAGTTAGCCCTGTGCCTCCTGGTGTGTCCTATGTCTGTAATTGTCTATGTTCACGGGGCTGGTATGCCTGTTCTGGGGGACGAAAAACCCAAGTTTCCGGGTGGGGAAAAAACCCCTACCTCCATATGAGATCGGCTAACTCATCTTTCATCGAAAAAGACCAGATAAAGGTTCCTCACATCATGAACAGGAATCAAACCCAGGTCTTTCCAACCAAAGAGCTTCATTTATATTAACTGAGCTACAGAGGCCCTACAGAGACAAACGTAAGAAAGCTAAATGCTGTGTAAAACTAGCTAAACAAAAGTCATGGAAAGGCTTTGGCAAAAACATAGAAAATAAATATCAGAAAGGTAGCAAAATATTCTGGTGGCTGTTGAAAAAAAAGCTCGGAAATGGAGGAAAGATTGCGGTAAAAGGAATTAGAGATGATAAAGGTGGCATTAAAACTGGACAAAAAGATATCCTTGATGTATGGAGTAATTACTTTGAAAAATTGCCAAATAAAACAAGCCAGCAATCAGGAATGCATATCCAACTTGAGGTAGGGGAAAAAAGTCATCAAAAGCCTGAAATGTGGAAAGGCAGCAGGAGTAGATGATAATCAACCAGAAATGCTCAAGTATGGAAGTGTAAAAGTCTTGCAGTGGCTGCACTGCATAGTTCAGACAGCCTGGACAGAGGGATGAATTCCAAATGATTGGAGTACAGCTCTCGTAGTACCCATATATAAAAAGAGAAAACTGAATGTGAAAATTACAGAGGTATTTCCCTATTGAGTGTTCCTGGTAAGATTAATGCAAATATACTTGAGAAACAGTTGTGAAGGTTTGCAGAAAATAAGCTGGATTCAGGCCACATATAGGCTGCCAGGATTTTCACTTTAAGACAAATAGTTAAGAAATCGCTGGAATATAACAAAGATCTGTATTTAAGTTTTGTAGACCTGCAAAAGGCATATGGCAAAGTTCCAAGAGAAAAGCTATTCAAAATGTTAATTATGTGGTGTCACTGGGGCATTATATCAAGCAATACTTAGTCTTTATTTGAGTTGTAAGTCAGCAGTTATAATAATTGAAGGAAGTACAGAAAGATGGTTTGATATTAAATCTGGTGTCAGACAAGGATGTAATTATCCCCTCTGTTATTCATTATCTATATGGATCACATTATGAAGGAAAGTGGTATTAAACCTGATATCAAAATTGGAGATGTTAATCTCAGCTCTTTACTTTATGCAAATGATGTTATACTTTTGAATAAATCTGCTACAAGTTTACAAGATTCCCTGACTTAATTGAATAATTGTTGTAATAAATTTGGTATGAAAATCAGCAACAGAAAGACAAAGACAATGAAAGTAGGCAGAAACATTGAAGATATCAAATGCATTGTGAATGGAGAACCTATAGAGCAAATGAAACATTTCAGCTACTTAGGCACAATTTTTAGTGAAAATGGTAAATTAAATATGGAAATAGACAACAGAATCAACAAAGCCGATATGATAGGAAGTCAACTGAATAAATTTGTATGGAATAAGAGAGAAATTAGCCAAAACACTAAACTAGTTGTATCAAGTCAATTTTAACTTATGGATCTGAGAACTGGGTTAAAAATAAAACAATTGACCAAAGACTAGAGATCACAGAGAGTCATGAGAAAGATTAGGGTCATAAAAATTAAAAACGAGGATATTAGGAAAGAACTTATTAACATTGTTAGCATCCAGGAATGTGTTAGCAGAGCTAATCTCAGGTGATATGGTCACTTAAACAGAATCGGAGAAGAAAGATTAGTAAAAGAAGTGTTCTCTGTCAGGTTGACAGGAAAAAGACCCAGAGGAATACCAACCTGATACAGTAAAAAATGTCTTAGAAGACAGAAATGTAAGATCTGATAATGTTGGAGTCTTGACAGATAACAGGTTGATTTGGAAGAAAATTGTTGATAGGAAGTTAGTAATGATGTAAGTTCTTCATGTAGTACTATCATAATATCCTATCTTTGAAGGTACATGTCAAGAATTTGATGATGGTGATAATTAATATTGAGTATATGTTGTAATTTCCTGAAAAATAATAATTATCAAGGTTAAGTTGTTACAAAGAATTCTGTCAGTATACAAGAAATTTTATTATAATTGCATTTATCACCTTACTTTTTTTTTTTTTTTGTTATATATTAACATATAAGTGGTTGTAAAAATCACATCAGATAATTAGACTTGAAATTGGATTTATTGCATATTTTTTGCAGCTGTTAGATAAGTGTGGAAGCTGGAGTCTTTTGTCTCAAACCACTTGTGATATAGCAAATATTTTTCTTTGATTGCCTTGGCATACTGGTCAGTGGGAATTGGGGACTGAGGTGAAATGAGTAATAAATCATTATTTGAGCTAGAATGATATTTTGTTCACTCTGTATATAGGAGTTGCTTGAATTGGGCAGAGTAGAAGCAGTAATCAGACTATGGAATGGAGGAACAAATATTGTGGACATTTTGGCACGATTATTTTGCCGAAGAATGACCAGAGGGAGTGTGAATGATGATGTTCTGCAAAAAAGAAAACTTGGATGAAGTTATGTTCTGGGTCACTAAGGAGAGAGAGAGAGAGAGAGATGCACTTGCATAAGAAGAGATAGTTTCTGGTAAAGATTATCTGGTATTTGGGTGGGTATGTGGACAGTTATTTTGCATTATGTAATGGCTAACAGCATGTACCTCATCATTTCTTCCAGTAGAATTAAGAATGACAGGCAGTAGAATGGAACATTACAGTCGACAGAGGAAGTTAGCTTCACTATTTTGATGTTTGGATTCTAAAAAAATTAAGTGTGAGATAATCAACAAAATTAGGGAAACCATCATTATGAAGTCATACTTGAAGTTATGATGTTTGAGAGCAAGTTCATGTATGTTTGGAATGGTGAAGCTGGTTCCATAAAGCATTCACCAGTATTTATAAGTTATGAATGCATGTAGAGAATTTTTTTCAGAGTATGGAATTGTGTTATACATATATGCATGGAACTTTGTGAATGTGACTCAGAATTTGGGAATAACAGAAACTGCAGATGAGCACAACAGAGTATTGCAAGGATATTTTGAACTAGAGCAGATCAAAGAGGTGATTTTTTAGGTTTGTCATTTTCTAATATGAGATGCTGAATCTGATAATCAGACATCTCACATTGGATTTGTTGCTTCAAACTCTTGCTGCACTTATCTTTCATTTCCCATTCTGTTTAGATTAACACACCATTTTAGTTTAGCTCAGCTTACGCATTTTAAAATATTGATAATGTCAAGTTATTTTCTAATATCTTCATCATCAATATCATTCTGTCACTAAAGCTATTTCTTCAGAATTTTCATAATGCGGTTTCTAATCGACCAAACTCTCAGATTTATTCATTTAAAATTGTGCTTAATAGCTAAAATGTATAGCATATTCCATGGATTCATTAAGAAGACAACTGGTTTCCTTGTAGTTTTCCTTGTATTTGTTAACAATTATTTAAAGTGGGTAAAGACTTAAACTTTTTGTTTTCAAGATTTATTTCAGAAAGTATTCTCATCTGATTGGAATGAGCTGAACTTAATGTCTTGTTTGAATATCAGGTTTAAAGTTACCATTCTTAATTAATGCTGAAGTCAATATAGCTTGTATGTAATGGTGTAGATATTCACCCTGCTGTATACAGAATTTAACATCAACCCTTATACATTTTTCATTTCCCTATGTCCGTTTGTAAATTATGTATTCAGCTCAACATTGTTCTATATACAGTTCCATTTACTCCATATAGATATAATATTGTGAATAGGTGGTGTGGTATGTCTTCATGCAATTTTGAAATAAGCAAAGCTTAAATATGGATTATTTTTTATATTCCTTGAGCATTTGTTGATAAAACCTGAATTGGATCAAAAATTGTAAATTAACACAAAGTTTTGGAGTATGGAGTAGATGAAATGACTACTAAATGATATTTTCTCCATTGGTTCAGGACACAAGAGCACACAGAGGATTTGAAACAGGAAGTGATCACTATTTAGTTTTGAACAGGAAAAAATTGAATGTCATATTAAAAAGAATAATGTATAAAAAAAGTTAAAACAAATCAAGGTTTTATCAGCTTTCAGAGGTGAACTGTAGAAAAATGCACAAACATCACTGAAGAAAAAAAATGAAACAGTTTGAAAACAAGAACCAAATCTTAGTGATTCAGTGGCAAATCCTGAAGAAAACATTGATTCAGCCAGAGAGGCATGTGATGAGGTTGTAAGGATAGAAAACTCATAACTCCATGGTGGACTCAAAAAGTTAGAGGCAGTGGAAGAAAGCATATTAAAAGTTCCTGACAGGCAAGTCAGCTTGTGCTCTTAGCTAATACAGAGAAAAATGTAAGAAAGCAAAGCACTATGTAAAACTACCTAAACAAAAGTCATGGGAAGACTTTGGTAAGAACATAGAAAATATCTGGAAGTGGCAAAATATTCCAGAGGATATTGAAAAGTTTAGAAATGGAGGAAAGAATACTGTAAAAGAATCAGAGATGGTGTCATGAAAACTGAAGATAAAGATATTCTATATGTCTGAAGTAATTACTTTGAAAGACTGCTAAATGAAACAAGCAGTGTCAGTATGATGGTAGAAAACTTCCAACAGGAATGCAGTCAGGAATACATATCCATACTTTAAGTAGAAAAAGTCATCATAAACCTGAAATGTGGAAAGGCAGCTTGAGTAGATGAAATTTGGCCAGAAATGCTCAAATATAAAGGTTTAACAGTTTTACCATGGCTGTATTTGCATAATTCAGAAAGCCTGGTTAGAGGGTCGAATTCCAGATAATTGGAGCAGAGCTCTCATAATACCTATCTATAAAAAGGGAAATAAAACTGAATACAGAGATATTTCCCTACTGAAATATTCCTGGTAAGATTTATGCAAGTATACTTGAGAAATGGCTAAGAAATATTGTGGAAGGGAAGCTTGATGAAGAATAAGCTGAATTCAGGCCAAATAGAGGTTGTCAGGATCAGATTTTCACTGTAAGACAAATAGTTAGGAAATCTTGGGAACATACAAAGATTTGTATTTAAGTTTTGTTGATCTGGAAAGGGCATATGACAAGGTGCCAAGAGGAAAGGTATTCAGAATGCTAGAATTATGTGGTGTAAATGAGACATTATATCAAACAATACACAGTCTCTATTTAAGCTGTAAGTCCGCAGTTTGACTTGAAGGAGGTATACAAAGATGGTTTGAAATAAAAATCAGGTGTGCTACAAGGATGCACATTATCTCCACTGTTATTCATTATCTATATGGATCACATTATGAAGGAAAGTGGTATTACAATGGATATCAAAATTGGTGATGTTAATCTTAGCTCTTTACTTTTATGCAGATGATGTTATGCTTCTGAATAAATCCAGTACAAGTCTTCAAGGTTCTCTGATCAAATTAAGTAACTGTTGTGATAAATTTGGTATGAAAATCAGCATTAAAAAGACAAACACAATGAAAATAGGCAGAAACATTTAAAATGTCAACTGTATCCTGAATGCTGAAATAGAACAAGTAAAATATTTCAGCTATATAGGCACAATTTTTAGCGAAGATGAAAAATTAAATATGGAAATAGACAACAGAATTAGTAAAGCTGGTATGGTAGGAAGTCAGCTGAATAAATTTATATGTAACTTGAAAGAAATTAGTTTAAACACTAAATTAGTTATATACAAGATGGTGTTCAAATCAATTTTCACTTATGGATCTGAGAGCTGGGTTATAAATAAATCACTGGTTCAAAGACTATAGACCTCTGATGTGAGAGTTCTAAAAAAGATTAGGGGACTGAACAGATGGAATCAGTGGCAACATCATAGTAAAAAGTGAAGATATTTAGATAGAAAACTTGCTTTGTTAGCATTCAGGAATGTGTTAGTAGAGCTAATCTCAGTGGTATGGTCACTTAAATAGAATTGGAGAGAGGAAAGATTAGCAAAACAAGTGTTCTTTGCCAGGTTGGAGGGAAAAGACCTGGATGAAGACCAAGATGTAGATGAGCTAATACAGTAAAAAGCCCCTTAAAAGACAGAAATATAAGATCTGATATTAGAATCTTGACAGATAATAGATTAATTTGGGGAAAAATTGTTGATCAGAAGTTAGTAATAGTGTAACTTTTTCATGTAGTACTATTATAATTATCCTGTACACCTCCCGAGTGTACATATCAGGAATTTGATGAAGTTTTGGAGCATAGTATTTTAACATCTCTTTACCTTGCCCTCCCCTCAAAATGCAGGAAGGTTGTTTCAGTTTCTTCTGGTTATCTTGTAATTTCAAGAAATATTGTTCGAATAAAGGTGCTAATTGGAAGCTACTGCTGCTGTTTCATGATCTTTGCCATTTAGAACACTTTTTAACTAAAATCTTTTAGATATTTTGATTTGAGTATTTAAACACAGTCATTAAAATTCTTTATTTCTGTACTGTAATGTAATCTGTAATATCAGAAAAGGGAGCAGAAAAGAGTGGGGGAGAAGCTTAATAATTATCAGCTTTCTTTTACCTTCAGATTCCAGAAATTGTAGGCAGTCTCTGATGTACATAAGAGTTATGTTCTGTAAACTTTATTTATTTCAAAGTTTGCATGAGTTGGATTTAATTCCTCCTTGCCCATTAATCATGTGTATATGTTGCATTAATATTTTGTGTGTGTGCATTCTGTGCATTTACAGGATGCACACACACACAAATTAATTTTCATATGTAATTATTAATTCAATGTAACATAATAAAGTATAAATAAATGGTATGAAAAAATAAAAACAAAAATTTTTAATTTGATCATTCAACTTTCCGTATGAAATTATCAAGAGATAACTGAATAGTGGCTTCTTCTCTTCATAAAGCTCTCAATAACATCTAAAAGCATCACCTATTTCTCTTTGGACTTTTAAAGACCATGAAGCATTAGGATTCATCCTCCAGTTGCTGTGTTCTCCTTCATGTTGACACAAAAAATGTTCTTACTGGCATTATTCAGAAATTATTGTAATGAAAAAAAAGCATTGTGTGAAGTGTCACATTCAAGAGATTTGTGTGTGTGTTCACATTTCAAGAGGAACTTATGGTAAAGACATTTGTAAAGCCTGCTGTGTCACAAAAATCTACTTCAAAAACTTCATGTTTGGCAGGACACATAATGTACCTAGTACAGAATTATTTTAACAGATAATTATCAAATAAGCACCAGATTTTTTATTATTATTATTATTTTTTTTATATATATATTATTTACATTTTCATCTCTAGATCAGTTTTGGTGCATTTAGGCATGGGTTCACTTTTTTCACTTATGATTGCACTCTACCCCAGTGCGCACACTAAAAATTATAAAAGCATATGAATGCAAATACCCAGCATGTCTGTGTTAAATAGTAAAGAAGGCACCTGCACACACACACACACCCCTCATAGCTTAATCTGCCTTGCAGGTGACTTCCATTGGCTTGCATGTGAGTGATGTACTTACAGTAAGTAAAATTTTTATAACAACTTAAATTGTTTTCATAACCCTTTCAGAATATTTATATAAGTTGGGTACTGACTATACAGTTGCATAGATATTATAAGACTTTTTTTTTTTAAGTTGAATTTTGAGAAATATAAAAGAATGTTTCATTGGACTTTTCATTTTAATCAGTATTTATTATTATTATTTTTTTTTAATAGATGTGCCCAGAAGTCGTTTGCTAAAATATCCTTTGCTCTTCAAAAATATTCTGAAGCTGGTATATTTATTTTAAATTTAACATTGTAAAAAAATAATCTTAAACATCTATTCTAAATATATGTTAATTTAGATACTTAATCCTTTCCATTAAGTTTACTATTTTGTATCATAAGTGTCGTATACTATACTTTTAAGAGTTTGAGTTTTCATTTAACATGTAATGATACAAATCTAGCTAAATGCACACTGAACTTATTGGCATGTCGAAGAATTACCCTGCCTGTTTCATTGGAAGACGATGATAGCTGCCTGCATGAAGATCCTTTATCTTTTTTTCAGGCTAAATGAATTGCAGAACTCTGTATTAGAAATAAACATTTGTAAACATTCTCATACCATTCAAGCTATGTTCTGACAATTGTCTTAGCATCAGGACAACTGTAAGTGCAGAACTGTAACTGTGGTAGAGCTCTTTTTCATAAGAAAACCACTTTTGCAGTTGTTTGAATGACCACAGTCAGTCATTGCTTCAGAGAGCTCATTTCATCATCAAATATGCAGAAGTTACAAAGTAGAAGGAATAAAGCACCATATGAGAATTGCAAAGAAGTGAGAAAACATCTACTTTCACTATTAATAATAAGTCCTAGACTCGTGCTTGTTTTGTACCTCCTTGCTATTACTAACTAACTTTTAGTCAATAATAGTAGGGAGATAATAGTGAGAGTTAACCTTCAAATATATTCAGAGCACTTTGAGTACATATATATATATATATATATATATATATATATATATATATATATATATATATATATATATATGTGTGTGTGTGTGTGACAGGCAGCAGAATTGATAGCACATTCATTTCATGTGGAGACTGGGATTAGGAGATAAAGAACCTATTGATATTCTTCCTGAATAACTGAATATCTCAGTCATTGAAGGTTGCTTCTTTGGGAAAGCTCTTCCAGCAAATTAGAGGCAGGTGGAATGTAGGTTCACTGGATTTGCATTAGACTATAAAAGGATGTTTATAAGTCACTACTCAAGGAACAACTACTCATGGAAATACCTGTAAAAATGACAAAATATCTGCTTGTGCTCTATTGCAGTGATTTTGATGCACCATTCACATAAGGACTATATTTCCATGCAGATTTGGAATTTTGACAGGGTAGTAGCATTTTTTTAGTTGAAAAGGTTATGTTTTCAAGAGACTGAAGAAACTACTGATGCATTTGTGCTGATCAAGGAATGGCTGGAGAAGATTATGGCACTATCCAAGAAGAGATATCTTTGGCAATCTGGGTATTACAAGAGGCAAGAGAGAGTGAACTGAGGTCTTGGTTTGCAAGAAAGAAGGCAGGGCTCCATTTTACAAAGTGCAGAGCGAAAATTTGACTTTAAGGCACAGGTTTGCAGGTAAGCTGTAGATGTTTTGTGCATTGCATTTAGCACTACGTAAATTACCTGTTCCTATGAACAATACCATCTCTTTTACCTTTCTTTCCTGTTTTTCAGTTGCATACATCACATCCTTAATTTTCATACCCAGTAAACTTGTAATAGCAACTTCTTCGAGTGCAGATTTAATGAGTGAATCACTGTAACATATTACCTCTTTCTCTATTATTATTATTGTTGTTATTTCTATATATAATTAACAGAATTCACAATGAAAGGATAACAGAAAGCACATGTTTGACTGGCAGATGTGTTCAATTTGGGCCTTATTCAAAGGATATTGCCATAAAATGTGATGTACCTAATAATGCTGTTTTTCTGAAGTTGAGATGGTACTATATCTCTGAGGCTCAGCTTTTCCAAATGTTTCATAAATACTCTTGGTGTTGCTCTTTAGCACTCCTATGATATTTGGAACTGTCATTGCCCTTTTGTATCAAATTTGTTGAATTTCAGTCTGCAGATTGCTGTACTCTTAGTCAATTTTTGCATGCTTCCCCCCCCCCCCATGCTCTGGTATCCTCTGGTACTGGTATTGCTATGTCGATAAACTGCACTTATTCAATTACAGTGTTGTCTGGCATATTATGTTCCAGATATTCATCTGAATTTTAAAATCCCATATCTTTGCATTTTGAATAACTTTTTTACCTTTATGAAAAAGTTATTCCCAAAGGGTACTGCAAGTTGAGAAACCATATTTCCTACACAAGCTCAAGAGTACATCTTTTGCAACCCAATCATGCCTTTGTTTGTTGTAGCCTGTATGAGTAAGATGCTTCAGGAACTAATCGGATGGTCCACTGTCCCTGCTTAAGTGATTGTCAAATTAAGTGACTGTCAACTTCTCCTTCAATATTCTATATTGACTATGGAATGTTTTGTTTCCAACCTTGATCTTTTTGCCATTTCTTTCTCCTTATGCTGCTTTTTTGAATCTATTGCATTCTCTGCTTTTCTTTGTGAGCTTCAGTTAGCATCTTATCTGAGCATGCTTTGATGTAATTATTCATAACTCACTTTTTTGTCACATTTTGCTTGACTTGTAAATGTCCACTCTCTCCACTTTTCATAGATAGTTATAATCAATTCATATCACTACTGCATCAGTGCAAGGCATAATTAGTTTTCATTAATTTTTCATCGTCATTAATTCACTTTTTACAATCAAGCACATCCAAATTTGTGTCCAGTCAGTTATCCCCTACTGTGTATCAAATTACAGGGATGGCCCATGTATGAAGTATATGGGAAAAGTTAATTTTTCCTTCCATCTGCAAACTTGATTCCTTTGCTGTCCATTACATTGCCTATTATATTTTTGTTATGCCTGCTTTGAACTATAGACAGTATTGTGCATTTATCAAGTCCAAAATCCATGCAAACATCTTCACTGAAGATTTGAACTATGTTGAGTAGTCAATCAATTTCTCTAGATGATTTTCCATATAGTTTAAGATTTTTTCATACTTGCTTTGATGTTTCATATCTGAAGTGAATGTTTTTTTAGAATTAATCAGATGAAATGCTAGGACGAACAATAAAGGTGAAATGTAAAATTCCTCTCTTGATACTTACTGCATTGGCTAATTGTTGGGTCATAACTGCTACTAGTAATTTTGTGATGTTTTTACTCCTTTCAAACATTTCTAGACATATGAATAGGCAGTCATTCTGATTCAAGTTAGGGCAGTGAAGCAAGGCCTCAGCACTTTCCTTAAGTAGACGTTCGAATTTGTACTAACATCTATATTCTTGTATTCTTTTTTTCTATCGAGCATCCAGTTTGTCTGAAGTCTCTAAGAGGTAGGTTTGTAAATAGCGATTCTGCATCAAAGCTCATCATAAGATCAGTTTCCTGTCTCTAAGGACGGGATGAGCCCTCCCAGTGAGGGATTAAGTATGTATTTTATGAATGTAGATGTGTGTGTGTGTGTTCGTTCATGGGGCCAGTTTGCCTGTTCTGAGGGACAAAAAATCCGAGTTTCTGGGTTAAAAAACCTCTACCACCTCCGTGTGAGACCAATTAAGAGGTAGGTTTGTAAATAGCGATTCTGCATCAAAGCTCATCATAAGATCAGTTTCCTGTCCCTAAGGACGGGATGAGCCCTCCCAGTGAGGGATTAAGTATGTATTTTATGAATGTAGATGTGTGTGTGTGTGTGTGTGTGTGTGTGTGTGTGTGTGTGTGTGTGTGTGTGTGTGTGTGTGTGTGTGTTCGTTCATGGGGCCAGTTTGCCTGTTCTGAGGGACAAAAAATCCGAGTTTCTGGGTTAAAAAAACCTCTACCACCGCCGTGTGAGACCATTTAACTCACCCTTAGTTGAAAGAGACTTGATAGAGGTTCCTCGCGTCTTGGATGGGAATCAAACCCAGGTCTTTCTGACCAAAGGGCTTTGTCTATACCGACTGAGCTACAGAGGTTCATATAAGATCAGTAGGTTGTAATGAGATATATTTTAATTTGTCTAAGAAATCTGAAGAATTTAAAAAAAAAAAAAAAAAAAAAAAAAAAATGTACCACCCAAAGAGACTTTACAACTACTTTCTGAAATATTCCCATAAGATATAGTAAAACTGTTCGAATTCATAATACATTCTGGATACTTCATTTGCCAAAACAAATTCTACAAGTAGAAGGAACTGCCATGGGAAGTCCGCTCTCCCCTGCTTTAGCCAACTTTTATTTAGAACATTTAGAAGATATCCTTTTTTCATCTATACATCCTTAATCTTTGTTTTGGGTTAGATATATAGACAACGTTTTTGCAGTGTGGCCCTCACAATATAGTGTATTTAGTTAATATCCTCATATCAAATTCACTATGGAAATTGAAAGACACAAGTTTTCATTTTTAGACATTCCTCTCATCTGCACACAAGGAAGAGCTCTCAACTATCAAACAATATTCTTCTTCTTCTCCGAAAGCACTACACAGCATCTGTTTGACTCTAACAAACCTAATCCAAACAACAAGGAATCAATACGTCGGGTTCCAATTCCATACATCTCCGGCATTTCAGAACTGATTTCGAGAATTTTGAAGAAATGTGATTTAGTAGCAACTTTTATTCCTATTAATAAACTCTCAACGTATTTCTCCTCTTCTAAAGATAAACACTCACCTATGTTTCTTCCAGGTGTATATCAAGTTCCATGTGACTGTCATTTTTCCTACTTCGGACAAACTGGATGCTCAATAGAAAAAGAATACAAGAACTTCAATCGTATATTTTCCAAAAAAATCCAATAAGTCTGGATTAGCTCAACATGGAATAGAGGCAGACCACAACATTCTTTGGTCTGAAACACACCTTTTACATAGATGTCAGTACAAATTCAAATGCCTATTTAAGGAGAGTGCTGAAGCTTTGCTTCACTCTCCTAACTTGAATCGGAATGACTGCCTATCCTTATCAAAAATATGGAAAAGTTTGATTCGAATAACACATCATTAAAGTTTTTTTACTAATTAAGACCAATAATGATATCTTATAAGAGCATAAGGTCTTAAGAAACCAACTAGATACTACATCTATCTGATGATCTGTTTAGTATGATTTTATAAATTATATATATATATATATATGTATGCAATTTATTTTACACTTTTATGATTAACCTTTTCTTCAGTGAAAGCATAATGCTATTGGCAATTTAACATCACATGGCTCGTTCTGTTTTGAATAAATCAATTGTTTACATTCTATGTTTTTAAGCCACTGACAATAGTCTGTTAATTTCAGACTGATATATATGGAAGTATATTTAATAAATACTTTTACCTATTGTTTTCATGTATATATTGTATAGAACTGTAGCACAAGTTTCTTTTAAAACTATGATACATGTTTCTCTTAAAACTATGACATATGTTTCATGATTACACACTGAAGTCTGTTTTATTAGAGACTTTGAGATCAAAAGAAAGATATTTATGGATGAATAAGTGCTCTGTAGTATGAACTGATCGTTATCTAAACTTAAGTATAAACCCATTATAAAATCATCCAGGATAAGGACAAAAATTGGTTGCAAATAAAATCTGAGATCAATAAAATTCTGTGAAAGACATTTTTGTCTTGAAGTTACTAGTAAAAAATCAAGTCTCATATTGTAAATTTATTATAATACTAGCTTATGGTAGTTCAAACATGGGTTAAAGTTATTCTCTTATTTCCATAGCAGTAAGAGCACAAATTAAACAGATTAGTGCTTCAACCTCTAAGCTGTTATAGGATAAGTAGGATATTTATTTGGCTTGCTGCTCCAAATTGTGATTCTATTTTTTTGTAACATGGAAAGCTAGATCATACATAGTTACCCTTTTTGTATTGCATATCATTTATGTATTCTGTGATGTATTTTATCTGATTTGTGTAGGCTTATCAAATGAGAAAGAGGAATACATCAGCAGAAGCTTGAATTGGATTTTCAATCAGCTATAGAAGATTATTTGTATACAGAAGAAACAACTAAAGTTGGTATGGTTGGCCAAGTGAATAGTGCTTTCACTCTTTAGCCAACAGACTATAGCTTAAATCCCACTCTGATATGGATGTTTGTGAATCTCAGAGTGATAGGTAATTTTCATTTGATTTAAGACTCCCACTTGGTAATTGTCCACTAAGACAAGAAAATTCATGGGAGATTTTTAGCTTTGAATTGTAAAAAAAAAATATAGTAAGAAGTTGACAAGGTTTGTAAAGTAGGATTCTTGGATTATCTAATCCTTAGCACATGCTCATAGTCCTGCAATATAGCTTCCCAAACTTTCATGGGAGAGTTTTTATGCAAGTTCCAGCAGCAAAAGATCTTAAACCTATTGTTCATTAGCACTGTGAATGAGCTAAGGTATACATAATCTGGAGGTACTTTTGAGACGAAACATGGGATTTTTTTCCAAGCCACTTCAGCTCTCCAGTAAGAAGAGTGCTGGTCTTACATGGGATGTTGAGATTGCTATCCACTTGGTGAGCTACTACCTAGTGATATAAAAAAATTAAACAAAAATGGGACTGCTTGTTTTCAGAAACTATTACAATATTGGTAATGGAACTGATAACTTATGAACCAGTGGGACTAATAACTTATGAAGCTACTTTTGTCTCATTACCACTCTTTTGGCTAATGAACTTTAGCGCATGCATTAATAGGTCAAACATTGATATACTATATGTATTGTTTGTATATAGAATTAGATTAATTCTTTTAATTTTCTTTGTCATAATTTCATTTTCAAACTGACTAAGGCAGAATTATTAAGTATTAGTGTTGAATTAAAACATTTTATCTTCATGAATCTGTTATTATATCATTCTGTTCCATAGGACCATATACATCAGCCATAGTTTGTATATCTCATATGCAAGGTATAAGCAATTTCCAAAAAAAAAAATCTAGGCAATTGTTTGAAGCTAGCATGTTCTCCATAACATTGGCTTCTAATAATAAATATGATAAAAAAACTTGTTGCAAGTATGAAAACAGTGAAACATAAAGGTGAACACACACACACAATGAATGCTGTATTGTAAATAACTTAAATAGGCATTTATTTCTTGCTGAATGTTCAGTCTAGTATCAGAATCAGTTTTTGGTGTATTAGTGATTTCTTTGCAACTGTTTTGAGCTTTAATACAAGCAGAAAAGAAGATAGAGATTTTGATTGAAAGTCACTTATGATATACATCATTCTTCTTCTTCTCTTGAACATTTCTTGAAGAACTAGTGCTTATATAAGGGATGAGCATTGTATGTAAAGTTAAGTGAAATTTAAAGTGAAGTGAAAGATGTAAAGTGAAATTTTTGTTGATCCCAAACATAAAAACTTGATAACCCATAGAAAGTTTAGTATCACAGACAAGCTAAGGATCAATCACTCTGGGAATCCTGCTCTGGATATCAAATGTACACCTTTTTTCGAGAAATATTCAGGTATGCATAAGCACCCAGTAGAAGTTGATATTGATTATGATCTTTTGCTTAGAGATCCTATGTTGAGAAGAATTGTGCTGGCTACATGTTTCATGTAGATAAGGAATGTTCAGTACAGAAGTTTTGATCAGACAACTGGAAGGAGTAATTCATCCTACTTAGCATTCTGATAATACAAGATAAATATTATTATTATGTGACACATTGGAGTCCACTCATCACAGGAGAGCATGCCACACAATCCACAGTCTACTTAAATTAACCATCCCCACACTATGCCATCTGTTGTCCACTAATAGTATTTTTATCTATTTATTGCGTGTGTTCTTCAGCCAGTTTGCCTATATGCCGACAGAAAAACCAAAGTTCTTGGGAGAAAAAACCTGCTACTTTCATATAGGATTGCTAACCTTCATTTGAAAATATTCATGTATAATGATTCCTCTCATCATGACAAGAATTGAATTCAGATCTTTTCCAATCAAAGGATCAACTGCTGTCAACTGTTGATTTTTGCTAAACATTTGATCAAACAAACTCTTGATTTTTGTCTAAAATCAAGATCCTTCTGCCTAGAGATCAATCTAAACAAGGTGGATCTCTTGATAGAAGCTGACACTGGTTATGATCTTTGCCTAGAGATCCTGCTATGTTTAGAAGAATTGCTTGTGAGGTAAAATTGAAAGTTTGTTTGAAGAGATCTTCTTCTGGATCATCCAGTTATTGTGGATGGTATAGGCATAATTTGTATAAAACATTCATTATTGCAACTGCTTTGGCATATCTACCTGCTAGATCAGTACAACTGAAATAAGGAAGCCAGTTGAATTTATTGCCATTGAAATCACTAGGGAAAGTGACTTTGCTATTGAGAAAGTTGGATTTGAGAAAATCTAAAGAAAATGAGATTCCAGAATGATTGTTGGCATTAGGAGAGTGATAAAAATAAGTGAGCCTAATTGAAGAACAAATTTTAAAAAGTGAAATTAATGATTTCAAGAGAATGAAAAATAAGCTTAAAAAAATTGGAATTAATAATTTTGCAATGGTTATATGTTGAGTTCTTTAAAACAGATTTCAAATTAAGGAAGTCATACATTTTAACTTATCCTAATGCATTGAAAGAGTTTGAAGTGTAGAACAAACTCTGTTGTGTATAGTGCATTTTTAGTGACTTCTGTAACTGAAACTGATTAGTGTTTCAGCAGCCTATTTAAGAGCTATGGACTGTATCTTTCTTGGTGAATATTAAAGGAGGAGGAAGAAATAAACTTCCCTTGTGTTTGAAAGATAGATATAAATTTGATCCACACACAAAACTTCAGAAAACTTATAAGCATAGGCACACCATTATCATATGGGAGTGAAGAAGACGACCTGGTTGGCTGAATTGAGTGGCAACTTTGTTTTTTCAGCCAACAGGCTATGGGTTTCAGTCCTGCTGTGTTTGTGAATATTTTTATAAACCAAATAACAGATGTTGGTCTGCATTACCCTAAAAATTTCTATTTTTGGTCTTCAGATTTCTTGATATCTGACACATAACTTATTCATGGTGCATGAGTAAATTGAAACCTGTTCCTGGTTTTTTCATTCATCAGTTTGTACTCAAATATTTGTAATTGCTCATGGCTGAGCAGACAAGCTTTTATCCTTACAAAGAGAAAAGGAATAAGTAATCTTTAAACTGTAGGTAAGCTGGCAGAACTACTCCAGTGAGAATATACACAAGCTTTTAGGTTCATTTGTTAGTTTTGAATGAAGACGTTATCTATGAACTTAATTGTAGTATAAAACTTTTGCTTTGTGTTATTGGAATTAATGGATTTAAGTCTTGTCAAGTCTTAATCTGCATAGGAAATATCTGTTTGCATCTTATTGTGAATCTGGATTTATGATTAAATATTCTTTGAAATATGCATTTGCTATGAATTAAGTGGCTCTATCCAGTTATCATGAAGAAAAAAAAAAAAAAAAGCCTCAGAAAATCCGTCATGCGTGACTGATTTTCTGAGGTATGGGATTTCTCTCTCTCCTCTCCACCATTCGAAATTAGTGAAATTTGTAGCTGCATGTTAGCAACAAGTATGTACTTAGAACCTGCAAAGATGTCAAGTCATAAAATAAGTTTTAAACAGAAATGTACACTTCTGTATTTTGTCAAGCCTACCAAATTTTTACTCACTTTTTATATATTTATATTTTAGACAAGATAAAAAAAGTGAACATGTAACTGTTTTGCACACTGATTTAACATATTTTCATTTAAATTTGTTATATTTTTTTTTATTAAAATCCAGTGGATAGTTGTATCTATATGTAATTGCTAGTTTATTTAAGTGTATTGATTCACAACACAGAATAATATGAAAATAATTAATATTTATTAACTTATTGGCTGATATAATACCAGCAAAATATCAGTTAATAAATATCAATTATTTTCTTATTATTCTGTGTTGTGAATCAATACCGTGAAATAAACTAACATGTACTGCCAACACATAAGACTTTCTACTTGTTTAAGTGTGTAGTTATTTCTAGTTTTTTGAAATAATTCTCTCACTCACTCATACACAAGTATGACTCAGTTTATGCCTGGGTTAGGTTCCTAGATTTCAGGCATAAATTGAAGCAAAAATATAATAGGAACATATGCAAATACATTAAGTTCTGTTCCAAAATTTTCAGTAATCAACACAAAATACTTGAAAAATGTTTTATTTTTATCAAATTTACATATTGAAAATTGTATAATGTTTAAGAAAAAATACTGCTTTGAAAACAATAGATTAGATGTCTGTTTGGTTTTTCTTCTTTTCTAATAAGTTATAGTATGGATGTAGAATTGCCTCAATTCTTCTCTTAATAGTTGAGCTTCATTCTCAGTTGGTGGTCATTGCTAGAAGAGTGCGAGATGCACAAACACCTAGAAAAACAGAACAACTAGGAGGGGGAAAAAAGGAGGCACTCTTTAAAGGCAATGAAGAGTAGCAGTGGGTGTCAAGGATGGGTGTATAGGACCAATCAGACTTAAACTTTTGGCATCCTGTTGTCTAGACACCAGTGCATGTTTGTCAGTTCACTTGCAGTTCTTAGTTCATGGTTAATGTAATTTTCTTTTTCTTATTGCATTTTATATTTCATTTTTTGGTTTAATTATTTAAATTTTAGGCTGTAGTTTAATCTTTTAGTATTATAGTTTTATTACAATGTCAGGACCATGTGTGTCTAGGAAGTCTGGCAGAGTCATGACTCATTACCCTTTCCATTTTTGATTTGTGAGAGGTGTAAAAGCAAAGCAGCATAAACTGAGTCACACCTGTACATAGCTTTGTGAAAAGGAAAAGTTGTGAACATTTCTTTTCTGTTTTTTTATTGAAACACCATTGATGTAACTATTATAAAATAGCAATATAAAAAACAGTTTAATTCTGTACATATTTAGATAATTTTATTTGAATTAAAAAAGCCTGGTCCCTGTTGCTTGTCGATCACAAAATTTGCTTCTGTTGCAGTGTGGTTTTGGTATACCATAGTGAGTCCACTGTACATGCTCAACTAAAGTAAAAAGCCTTACATTTTACTGTTGCCTAATCATCAACAAAACTGAAGATAGACACCATCAGTGTGAAAACTGCCATGTAAAAAGGAGCTAACAGTTACAGAAATACTGTCACAACACTTTTAGTTTCTTTATTTCATTATCACCATCAACATATTATTTTTATAATTCCTCTACTAGCTTCACTTTTTTTCCATCAGTGCATTTTGATGATATTTAACTTTAATTCTTTGAGGTTATTCCACTAGCCAGGTTTTTAGTGTTTGTCTGGTTTCTTACAAAAATTAGATATCATATCCAGTTTGGCATGATATCTAATCATATTATGTCATCATCATAATGTATGTAATGTGCATAGAAAGAAATAGTATTGCTGATATTTTGCTAGATTTCAAACCAGTATCTTCAGAATACAAAACTTGTCACATTGCACAGGCAATAACAGTTTGAAACATGTAACTGACATAAGAACATAAAGTTCTAACTTAATGTTATCTGATATGGGAAATGGAGAAGAGTTTACACTGGTTGGAGTTGATCATTCATTGTCACAGCAATAATTCAACAATTTTCTTATTGAGGTTATGGGATGTTTTTTTTTTTAATAATAATAAAAAAAAAAAAAAAAAACTGACTTGTAACAACTTCAGTATAGCACTGTAGTTTTCCATTTTTCCAGACAAATGTACTCTTTTTTTTTATCAACATCAGAGCATGCCATATCTTATTTATCTTCTTGGTTTTGTTTAATACCATCAAACTTAAAATGAAATGTTTCTGCATCATGAATCATTATGTTGCTTTAGATTTAAAAAAAAAAAAAATGCTGAACATCACAAATCATAATCCAGTATCATTTTGGAAGAGAGAGAAAGATCTGAATCATGGCTCTACATGATTGTCACTTCATATTCCTTGATGTTGACTGAGTAGCTCATGAAAGTTAATAATGGAAGATTCCAACAGAAAAAGATGTGGACAGTGATCCCAAACTGGAAAAGTATGAATATGGTTACCAAAACTGGGTAATACTGATAATTACTGATATATGGGTAATATTGAGTTAGTTTTATTATTTTACTTGAAAAGACATATATTCTTGTTTAATCCTTTATCCTAGTGTAAGCAAACAAAGTTGTTATGAAGTATCTTCACAGCTAGGCTACTTGTACGTAGAGGTTGTTGATACATCATGTGAAAACTTTATTTGCTTGCTTTTGGATAAAGGATTAAACAAAAGTATAATTTCTTCTTGAGTATAATTTACTTTGTAATCAAGTGTAAAAACTTTCTATCGTTGTCTCTGATTCAGAGTTAGATATATCTTCAGCATATATCCACAGTTGCTTTTTTGAACTGGAGATGTCGCCTGCTATCATGTAATTAGTAATGCTTAACTAGTAATATAATCACACTGAATACTGGAAATCATTGATTTCGATTATTCAATTATAATTACATTACTAGTTAAGCAGATACAACTTTCATGTTGTTCTGGGTGTACTATACTTAACTTTAATTAGCTGAATTATTTTTGCCTGTATTTGTTATTTTCAACAACCTAGTTTCGTTTTGACATTAAATATGGAGACTTATGAAAGTAATGAAAGTAGAGATCTTTTTTGCTTAAAAAAAATTGCATTATATTACCTAATTAATATATACAATTAATTTTTTATTTGACACAGACTCCTGAAGATCACATTGATAAAGGTCATCTTCCAAAAGTAGTGAGTATGGGTGATATTTTTCTTAGTAGATTATAAACAATGATTTAATATTCACTGTTATGCTTTGAATGGCTTTAACTTTTCTGACTGATTTTCATGTTGGAGGCTTAATGGATTTTTTACAACACTCAAAAAGAATTAAAATAGAATTTAATACTTCCTATATTTCGTCCTAGTCACTAGGACATCTACGGGGATTACAAACACAATTAATGTAACATATACACAAATAACAAACAATACTAAGCCCAACCACGTGGGTGACACTAAAGTCCTATTTAGGAAGAGCGCCCTCTAAGGGCAGTAGTAGGTGGCCTGGAATGTAAGGTGGGAACTCTGGTGATGAGTGTTTCCCAAATCTTCGAAAGCTTAATGCAACCGTATTTATTGAGATTTTGTTGGTTTTTGAGAGCTGCTGCTGCTTCTAAGAAAAGTCTCTCTTTCTTGAATTTGCTGTGGTGAAGCATGGTGGTTTTCTTCCATGATACCCTGTGGGTGGTGTCCAAAACATGGTCAGCCAAGCCTGAATGGCTATAGTTGTGTTTGAAGATGTAAGACTTGTGTTCCTCTAGACAGATGGATGTTGATCTGCCTGTCTGTCCAAAGTACGCCAGCTTACAGGAACAGGGTACTTTGTAAACTCCAGGCAGAGAGAGGGGAGGGAGCTGATCTTTCGTAGAACGGATAAGGGTAGCAAGTTTGCTGTGGGGCTTATATGCTGTGTGTAGGTTGTACTGTTTTAGTATCTTGGCTATTTTTTTGGATGTGCCACGGATGTAGGGTATGGTGATGGCATTTTTAAAATCTTGTTGACGAGAAGGACGGGGAATGGGGGAGGAGTTGATTCTTTTTTTGATACTGTGATCGCTGTAGCCATTGGAGAGGAAAGTGCTGTGTATGTGGTTAAGCTCAGTAGTGAGGACGGTTCCACTGGAACAAAGATTGTGGGCTCTCTTGGTAAGAGTTTTAATAATGCCATATTGTTGAGAGGGGTGGTGGTGGGAGAGTTTGTGAATGTATCTGCCTGTGTGTGTGGGTTTTCTGTATACGGTGAAGGTAAGTGTATCATTAGGCAGGCGTGTGACTAAGGTGTCTAGGAAGGGTAAACAATTGTTCTTTTCCTTTTCCATAGTGAACTGGATTCTTGGATGTAGACTATTGAGATGACTGAGGAAGGAGTCTAACGTGTCTGGGCCATGAGGCCAAATAGAGAACACATCGTCTACATATTTTAGCCAGATAGAAGGTTTGAGTGGGGCTGAGTCTATGGCTCGTTTTTCGAAATCTTCCATATAGAAATTGGCAAGGGGGGGGGGGGGTGAGAGGGGGGAACCCATGGCAGTTCCCTCTATCTGCTTGTAGATTTTGTTGTTCCAAGAGAAATACCCAGAGTTAATGGCAAAGGAAAAGAGATCTAAGATGTCAGAGGGAAAAACGTTTTCTAACAGAGATAAGGTGTCAATTAAGGGAATATTGGTAAACAAAGAGGAGATATCAAAGCTTACCAATATGTCTGTCTTATTCAAGGTTAAATTTTCTGTGAGGGCTTTAAAGTGGGTCGAGTTTTTTATATAGGAAGGGGACCTTCCGGTGAGGGGGATCAGAGAGTTGGCCAGCTGTTTAGATAGTCTATAGCAAGGTGCATTGGTTGCATCTACTATAGGCCTGAGTAGGGAAATTGGGTTTATGGATTTTTGGTAAACCGTATATTCGGGGGGGACGAGAGCGGAAAGATTTAAGTTTTTTCGTGACGTCAGGGCGCCAGGAAGATACTTTTTTGAGTAAAATTTTTAGTTTTTTAACTTGTGTTTTTGTGGGGTCGTGTTCTAGCGGGATGTAGGTAGCGCGATCGCGGAGGATAATGTTCATTTTACGATTGTATTCACTGGTATTAAGAACGATTCTCCGGATAAGGGTAATGTGGCATTACCCTTATCCGCTCTGATGATGCCGATACTTTTTTCTTTACGTAGTTTCAGGAGAGCCATGCGTTGGGCATATGATAAATTACTTTTTGGCGGCGAAGAATGCGCGAGGATGTTGACTACGTCAAGTCTGATGTTGTTAGCTATCTCCGACGGTAAGCGACCGATTCCACGTTCGATGTTCACCATTACGTCAAGCACCGGCACTTCCTTCGGAGCAACAGCAAAATTACGGCCGAGGCAAAGGGCGCTGACGGCATCGTCGTTGAGCCTTTTGGAAGAGAGGTTTATTACTGTCTGGAACGGTTGAATTTGTGGTTGTGGTTTTTTTTTCACAAGGTTGCTATATTTCTTGATGTGTTTATTTTTTATTTTTTGGAATTCTCTCTGTGCGGAAGTTTCCGAAATGCCAGAGAGAATCGACCAAAGTTCAGGGTTAAGAACGGTGTAGAGCTCTGAATGTAAGGAGCCATTGGCGGCGTTCATCACTGCGAGGGTAGCACGTGTAGAGGCGATTTGCTCCCGGAGTAATGCCCGGCTGGCACGGTTATATATACGAAGTGCTTTTTTGGAATGGAAATTGATCTTCATTTTAACGCAGTTTGGTATCACTCTTGTATCCCAACATCATTTTAAAAAGGCCAGCCTATTTAGTTGCCTAGATAGTCGTAGTTTTGACTTACCGTATTGC
Organism: Typopeltis vanoorti; assembly: GCF_054136105.1. NCBI lineage: Eukaryota > Metazoa > Arthropoda > Arachnida > Uropygi > Thelyphonidae > Typopeltis > Typopeltis vanoorti. The sequence goes on along the minus strand of NC_143550.1, from coordinate 78,100,111 downwards.
TTGGATTTGCGTGCTAATTCTTCTCCATCGATGATTAGAATACGTGTGTAGAGGCTTAAGTGCTGTGAGGACATCATGTTGGAGGCTTAATGGATTTTTTAGGCTCCTTACATTCAGAGCTCTACACCGTTCTTAACCCTGAACTTTGGTCGATTCTCTCTGACATTTCGGAAACTTCCATGCAGAGAGAATTCCAAAAAATAAAAAATAAACACATCAAGAAATATAGCAACCTTGTGAAAAACAAACCACAACCACAAATTTAACTGTTCCAGACAGTAATAAACCTCTCTTCCAAAAGGCTCAACGACGATGCCATCAGTACCCTTTGCCTCGGCCGTTATTTTGCCATCGCTCCGAAGGAAGTGCCGGTGCTTGACGTAATGGTGAACATCGAACGTGGAATCGGTCGCTTACCGTCGGAGATAGCTAACAACATCAGACTTGACGTAGGCAACATCCTCGCGCATTCTTCACCGCCAAAAAGTAATTTATCATATGCCCAATGCATGGCTCTCCTGAAACTGTGTAAAGAAAAAAGTATCATCATCACCAGAGCGGATAAGGGTAATACCACAGTCGTTCTTAATACCAGTGAACACAATCGTAAAATGAACATTATCCTCCGCGATCGCGCTACCTACATCCCGCTAGAACACGACCCCACAAAAACACAAGTTAAAAAACTAAAAATTTTACTCAAAAAAGTATCTTCCTGGCGCCCTGACGTCACGAAAAAACTTAAATCTTTCCGCTCTCGTCCCCCCCGAATATACGGTTTACCAAAAATCCATAAACCCAATTTCCCTACTCAGGCCTATAGTAGATGCAACCAATGCACCTTGCTATAGACTATCTAAACAGCTGGCCAACTCTCTGATCCCCCTCACCGGAAGGTCCCCTTCCTATATAAAAAACTCGACCCACTTTAAAGCCCTCACAGAAAATTTAACCTTGAATAAGACAGACATATTGGTAAGCTTTGATATCTCCTCTTTGTTTACCAATATTCCCTTAATTGACACCTTATCTCTGTTAGAAAACGTTTTTCCCTCTGACATCTTAGATCTCTTTTCCTTTGCCATTAACTCTGGGTATTTCTCTTGGAACAACAAAATCTACAAGCAGATAGAGGGAACTGCCATGGGTTCCCCCCTCTCACCCCCCCCTTGCCAATTTCTATATGGAAGATTTCGAAAAACGAGCCATAGACTCAGCCCCACTCGAACCTTCTATCTGGCTAAAATATGTAGACGATGTGTTCTCTATTTGGCCTCATGGCCCAGACACGTTAGACTCCTTCCTCAGTCATCTCAATAGTCTACATCCAAGAATCCAGTTCACTATGGAAAAGGAAAAGAACAATTGTTTACCCTTCCTAGACACCTTAGTCACACGCCTGCCTAATGATACTTACCTTCACTGTATACAGAAAACCCACACACACAGGCAGATACATTCACAAACTCTCCCACCACCACCCCTCTCAACAATATGGCATTATTAAAACTCTTACCAAGAGAGCCCACAATCTTTGTTCCAGTGGAACTGAGCTTAACCACATACACAGCACTTTCCTCTCCAATGGCTACAGCGATCACAGTATCAAAAAAATGATCAACTCCTCCCCCATTCCCCATCCTTCTCGTCAACAAGATTTTAAAAATGCCATCACCATACCCTACATCCGTGGCACATCTGAAAAAAATAGCCAAGATACTAAAACAGTACAACCTACACACAGCATATAAGCCCCACCGCAAACTTGCTACCCTTATCCGTTCTACGAAAGATCAGCTCCCTCCTCTCTCTCTGCCTGGAGTTTACAAAATACCCTGTTCCTGTAAGCTGGCGTACTTTGGACAGACAGGCAGATCAGCATCCATCCGTCTAGAGGAACACAAGTCTTACATCTTGAAACACAACTATGGCCATTTAGGCTTGGCTGACCATGTTTTGGACACCACCCACAGGGTATCATGGAAAAAAACCACCATGCTCCACCACAGCAAATTCAAGAAAGAGAGACTTTTCTTAGAAGCAGCAGCAGCAGCTCTCAAAAACCAACCAAATCTCAATAAATACGGTTGCATTAAGCTTCCGAAGATTTGGGAAACACTCATCACCAGAGTTCCCACCTTACATTCCAGGCCACCTACTACTGCCCTTAGAGAGCGCTCTACCTAGATAGGACTTTAGTGTCACCCACGTGGTTGGGCTTAGTATTGTTTGTTATTTGTGCATATGTTACATTAATTGTTTTTGTAATCCCCGTAGATGTCCTAGTGACTAGGACGAAATATAGGAAGTATTAAATTCTATTTTAATTCTTTTTGAGTGTTATAAAAAATCCATTAAGCCTCCAACATGATGAGCAGTATTCAGTAGTTGAGTAAATGAGGCCCAGAGTAGATGTCTTTAATGTGGGAGCACAAGCCCCCGAAGATGTTCCAGCAAGTTTATGCAATATGTTATTTCTAGTCCTGAGTTTAGCAGCAGTATTGGGGATATATCTATTAAAGGAGAAGGCTCTGCCTAGAGTTATGCCCAAATACTTTGGATTAAAATTGTGTGGCAGTATCTTCCCATTTAGTGGCACTTAAGATGTCACGTGCCATGCTATTGTTCAAATGGAAACAGCATGTTTATCTTGGTAGTTCTTGGAATAAGACACCACTTCTCAAAGATGTAGTTTAGCTCCTCTAGGTCACATAGTTAGTATGTGCTCTATAGTACAGAAGTTCTGGTGTTTTGATGTGATGCAGAGATCATCAGCATATGCAAATTTTCTAGATGTTGTCCTTGGAAAGTCAGAATATATAAATTGAATAGAAGGCCAGAACTGACCCTTGTGGGAGTCCATTAAGTGTTCTTAGCTTGCTCATATCATCATCTATAACTACCTGTATTGTTCTATTAGGCAAATAGTGTTAGATAGGTAATTTTTTTACATTTCACTATTTTAAGGATCTTGTAGATCATGCTGTTCCTCCATAATGGTGTCATATGCAGCCATCAAGTCTATAAAAACTGCACCACTTTTAACATTTTTCAAAACCAGATTTTATATGAGTTGTTATTGCCAAAACTTGATCTTCACAGTTGCCTGAAACCGGCCTATTCATGACGTAGAGTGTCAGTAATAATAGTACTAATTCTATTGTAAATAAGTTCTAATAGCTTAAGAAGACAGACACTGAGCAGTGTTATAAATCTATAGCTTTTCAGGTGTCAGACTGGCTATGATCTTCGATTTTTTTGAATTTTACTAGTAATCTGCACACGCTGTAGAATATTAGAGAAAAATTTTGTTAGCCATACCATTGTATTGGATCCAGAGTTTTTTAAAAATTCAGGGTGAATATTATCAAATCCAGGTTTACCAGTTTTCACTCCCTGGACTGCAGCAAGAAGTTCTTCTTTGGTGAATTCATTTGATAGATCTTCGCTTCAGAACAATCTTCTTTAAGCCTAGTCAATTCCTTCCTAATTATTTTAGTGTGGGTTTTTCTGATTTAGCTCTGGACAGATTCATTATCCAATTGGCAATACACTTGGCCCTAACAGCAGCTTTCGCTAGTGCGATGGGAATTACCACCCAAGTTTTTAAGGAGGCTCCATGCCTTCCTGGTTGAATGTTTAAAGTTCAGCCTTTCAATGGTATCAATCAATTTGTTCTTTCTGGCTTCATTTAAGCTGTCAATAAGAACATCTACACGTCCGCTATTCAGAAAGTTGTTATAAAGTGCTTCATTGATTTCGCTCCATCCAGGTATCTGTTATTTTCTAGCACCTCTAGGGATGCTAGAAATTACTATTTTCACAAATCTTTAGTAGTTACAAGGTTGTGGTGAAATCCAGTGCACATTTTTATCTAGATCTGATGAGAAACTGCTCCAGTTTGCCTTGGCAAAATTCCAATGTGGCATTGGTGTAGTCTCAGCAATTGAGATTTTAGGGCCCACCTCAATAAAGACAGGGCAGTGTTGGCTGTGTGGGAATCTTCCTATAACACGACAGCTGGTCAGCACTGAGAAGGCCTCTTTGATTGGTTGTAGCAAAACATAAGTCAGGATTGGTGCCAGTGTTCCATCTAGCCGAGTTAAAAGTGCAATTATCCTTGTGATCAAAAATCAGCTGTATGTTGTTTGCATCTGCCCACCTAGCTAGCTTGCCACTATTTGCATCAGTTTCTCTATAACCCCATTTGGTATGATGAATGTTAAAGTCTCTAATATAAACAGCAGGGTGTGTTAAGGCTGATAAAATTTCATCAGGCCAGCTTGTAGACAGTGGCTTATAGACATTAATTATTTTTAGGTTGTTAATTTCTATAATAGCAGTAGATATGTTGCTCCTATAAGATTGAAACCTGGAATGGAGCCTCTTTCTTGTAGTTGCAACTCATTGCTTGCATTGGTTTCTTATATAATGGCAATGCTGACAAGATGAATCTTAGTTTCTGTCATTGTAACCTGATAGACTGTTTGTATATGCATGTTCACTAATCCAGGCGATCCTAAGATAGTCTGGATGGCCAAGTTGTTCTAGTTCTTTAGCATTACTCAGGATTCACCATGTAGAGGCGAGCTAGAGTTGCACCACCGTGTTTCATCTGCTGGAACAAGAGTAAGGACAAGGGTCCATCCCTAGAAGTTGCAAATGGAAGTGGTTTTATTGCATGGAGAAGGGTAGCTGTAAAATAGAACGCACTGTAATGTTCTTTTCGACCACTGATTATATACAAAACACATATAAACTGGGTTTAGCTGGTTGGAGGTTTTTTATTATAAAGTAATAGCCTACTAGTTTCACTGACTTGACTGTTGGCTTCGTCTGGGCATACTAAGTGACAAAACAGCTTAAAAAAGATCAAAAAACAAGCTAAGGATATCAGGTTAAAACATAAATGAATATTAAATATTATCTAAACTTAAAAACGCTACATCAAACGCATGGAGCGTGTATGTTATCAGTCATTGTTATACATGTAGAATATTAGAGAAAAATTTATAATTGGCAGCAAAATTGAACTCCGGTGTGCTGAGTGATCTTTTGAGACTTTTCCATATGTCACAAGCATCATTCCTTGGTTTCTGTTCAGGCTGCCTCTTGAACAGATAACTACTGCAGCTTCTTTGGTGTTGCGGGCACGAAAATCTTCTTTCAAGTACAGCATAGTATGTTTATGTTTTAACCTGATATCCTTAGCTTGTTTTTTGATCTTTTTAAGCTGTTTTACACCTTGTATGTCCAGCGAAGCCAACAGTCAAGTCGGCAAAAACTAGTAGGCTATTACTTTACACTGAAAAAACCTCCAACCAGTTAAACTCAGTTTATGTGTTTTGTAAAATAGAATGCATCTTATAGAGTTGTGAGAGCATGGATAGTCAACAAGTTTAAAGAGTGGTATGATAGACTGTTGTCTATGATGGGTCTCCCACAATGAGCCTCATGGCTGTGTGGAAGTCCTGAATAATAATAATATCCTCTGTATATTCTTTTGTCCCATACTAGTTTGAAGATATCACTGTCACTAGTAAAGTTGTTGGTAAGACTTTTTTCAAGTATTTCTCCAACCTGTTCATGGTACAAAGTACATCATTTGTAGGTGTGTTACATTAGCTTTTGTGCTTAAATAATATGCATAATGCAATGCAATTTAACTGAGTTTTTTTTTTTAATCTTATAATAGATTAACAGCTTTCCAAAAAAAAAATTAAAAACATATTGAAAAGAATATATTCTGTTTTTCAGAACCTCACAAACACAAAAATAATGATGATCCTTATTCTGTAGTGACTAGTCATATAACTAAGCCCATCATGTGTATTTTTTTAAAAATATTTTGTTTATCAATTCTATGCACACAAAAAGTTGCAAAACTTATGGAACATCATTGTTGTGTGAGCAAAACTGCATGAAGGATTTTCCATAGTAAAGTAAACTTGGATGAGGTTAGGATCTTAGCTACTAAGAGGAATCTGACATCTATGATTTACTTGGAATGAGAGCTAGTTAAGTAAAGGTCCTGTTCTGCTGATAGTAAACTAATTTGCTAATTAAAAATTTAGAACTTAGGCTTTCCTTGATGGAAGTTTTTTCACTTGGCTATGCTACCAATTATGTATTTGGTTTAATCCTTTATCCAAGTGTAAGCAAACGAAGTTTGCGCCTGAAGTATTTTCAGGACTGGGGCAACTCGTGGTAAAGGTGGTACAAGTTCTGATCACTTGCCTTAGTATCCCATAATGCAAAACACATCTCCTTGCGGACATGTATAATTTATTATTATTATTATTATTAGACGCCACCAGGGAGCCCGAAGACTCATCGAGGGAGGGCACCTGCTCTACAACTCTGTCTCCGCCACTCAATCCACCAACTGACTGCAACTACACCAACGTCATCTACCACCAATGACCACCACTAGTAATTCCAAGGACAATCACAAACATCCATGCCCATGCGGGATTCGAACCCACAGCCTTTTGGCTGAAGAGCGGATACACTAACCACTCGGCCAGCCAGTCTAGCAATGCACTGATAATGCTATGCATTAAGGGAAAGGTCACTACCCAGACCGGTTTTGACCTTTATTGACCTTAATCCAAAAAGGCAACTTGGATTGAGGATTAAACCAAATATATAATTGGTAGCATAGCCAAGTGAAAAAACTTCCATCAACTATCTCTAATCCAGAGAATTTTAATAATAAGGTGTTGACACCTTTTGGCAACTGGTATATGGTGATATGACTTCTCCATTCTTCCACCTTAGTATCACCATCTCTGTGTCTGGCTCCCACTGATGAGACCTCAATAAAGGTCAAAACCAGTCTTGGTAATGACCCTTCCCTTAATGCATAGCATTATACATGTCTGCAAGGAGATGTGCTTTGCATTATGGGATACTAAGGCAAGTGATCAGAACTTATACCACCTTTACCACGAGTTGCCCCAGTCCTGAAAATACCTCTGGCTCAAACTTTTTTGCTTACACTTGGATAAAGGATTAAACCAAATATATAATTAGTAGGCTTTACTTATAATAGTATTATAGTTTTAAACCTCCTTGAAGTGCCTATTAGTGTTATTCAGAACTTAAGGAAGTTTAAAACCCTAGTGTATTTGGCTAGGTGTGTGTGTGTGTGTATATGAATACTCATTGTTTCAGAACCTATTTATAAATTGTTGCTTTTAAATTTCCATTTTTTTTACTGAAGATGTTTTTGTGCCACACAAGATACCATATCTCAATTTACTATTAAATAGTTTTCTTTGATGGACACAGGAAGTTAAAGAGGCAGTGAAGGAAAAGAAGAAAGCATATCAAAAGTTCCTGGCAAATAAGTCAGCTTTTGCTCTTAGAGAATACAGAGACAAATGTAAGAAAGCTAAACACTGTGTAAAACTAGCTAAACAAAAGTCATGGGAGGACTTTGGCAAGAACATAGAAAATAAATATCAAGAAGGAGGTAAGATATTCTGGATGTTGTTGAAGAAGCTTAGAAATGGAGGAAAGAGTGCTGTAAAAGGAGTTAGAGATGATAAAGGTGACATGAAAATGGGAGAAAAAGATATCCTTGAAGTAGGGAGTAATTACTTCAAAAACTTGCAAAATGAAAAAAACAGTGATGATAGCACAGTAGTAAAAAAAACACTCAGCAGGCATACAATCAGGAATACATATCCATACTTGAAGTAGAAAAAGCCATCAAAGGCTTGAAATGTGGAAAGGCAGCAGGAGTAGATGATATTGGACCAGAAATGCTGAAGTATGGTGGTATAAAAGTCTTACTGTGGCTGCACTGCATAGTTCAGTAAGCCTGGACAGAGGGACAAATTCCCGATGATTGGAGTAGAGCTCTAATAGTACCCATATATAAATAGGGAAATAAAACTGAATGTGAGAATTATAGAGGTATTTCCCTACTGAGTGTTCCTGGCAAAATCTATGCAAGTATACTTGAGAAACGGTTGAGAAGAATTGTGGAAGAAAAGCTTGGTGAAGAACAAGCTGGATTCAGGCCAAATAGAGGCTGTCAGGATCAGATCTTCACTTTACGACAAATAGTTGAGAAAGCATGGGAATATAACAAAGATCTAGAAAGATCTAGTATTGTCGATCTGGAAAAGGCATATGACAAGGTGCCAAGAGAGAAGCTATTCAATATGCTACAGTCATATGGTGTCAATGGGGCATTATATCAAGCGATACTTAGTCTTTATTTGAGTTGTAAGTCAGCAGTTAGAATTGAAGGAAGTACAGGAAGAGGGTTTTAATGTTAAATCTGGTGTGAGACAAGGATGTACATTATCCCCTCTGTTATTCATTTTCTATATGGATCACATTATGAAGGAAAGTGGTATTAAACATGATATCGGAATTGGAGATGTTAATGTTCAGCTCTGTGCTTTATGCAGACGATGTTATACTTCTAAATAAATCTGCTACAAGTTTGCAAGATTCCCTGACTAAATTGAATAACTGTTGTAATAGATATGGTATGAAGATCACCATTAAAAAGACAAAGACAATGAAAATAGCTAGAATTGTTGCATATGTTAACTGTGTTGTGAACGGAGAACCTGTGGAACAAGTAAAACATTTCATCTACTTAGGCACGATTTTTAGTGAAGATAGTAAATTAAATATGGAAATGGACAACAGAATCAACAAAGCTGGTATGGTGGGAAGTCAATTGAATAAATTCATATGGAATAAGAGAGAAATTAGTCGGATCACTAAATTAGCTGTATACAAGACAGTGTTCAAACCAGTTTTAACTTATGGATCTGAGAGCTGGGTCAGAAGTAAAACACTTGACCAAAGACTAGAGATTGCAGATATGACTGTCCTGAGAAAGATTAGAGGTGTGAATAGATGGCATCAATGGCTATATCATATTAAAAATGAGGATATTAGGAAAGAACTTGACATTGTCAGCATCCAGGAATGTGTTAGCAGAGCTATTCTCAGGTGGTATGGTCACTTAAACAGAATGGGCAAGGAAAGATTAGCAAAACAAGTGTTCTCTGCCAGGTTGGCAGTAAAACGACCCCAGAGGAAGACCAAGATATAGGTGGATTGATACGGTACAAAGTGGTCTTCCTCTGGGGTCGATAGACGATAGAAATATAAGATCTGATAATGTTGGAGTCTTGACAAGTAACAGGCTGATTTGGAGGAAAATTGTAGATAGGAAGTTGGCAATGATGTAAATTTTTCATGTAGTACTATCATATCCTGTACACCCTTTGAGAGTACATGTCAGGAATTTGATGATGATGGTTTTCTTTTTGAATTGAAGTTATGTTTTCGTCATTAATTATTGAACTCTCCCAGATATTCTTTATAATGAAGAATGCATTATAAAAGGTAAATGATTTTTTTAAAAAAAATATTTATATTAAAGTTACCATTAAAAATATCAAAAATAAAATAAAATAATATTAGTTCTGGCATAGACTTTTATATTAAAATATTTTCACGAAAATTACAGTGAACAAAGAAGTGCGCTATGATTTTACTGTTTCTTTTTTTATCTTTAGATTGAAATAGTAGAAGAAATTATTCACACTGTTGATGTGAAAACAGGAGAAGCCGACTGCCAGTTTGTATTGGGAACTTTAGACTTCTTGGAAGATTGCCAGGTCCCTAGATTTATTTATGATTTCTGTTTTGAATTCTCATATCAGTGATATGCTTAAGAGTTTCACTTATATATAATTTTTTTTCCTTGTTAAAATCTGAAATGCTAGGAATAAAATGACATTCTGAATACAGTTTTATTCTTATTTTTTTAATATAATCCCAACAATGTTTTAGACAGTCTCAGTTTATCTGTCATAACTACTCATTCATAATTTTGTTGCCATGTATTTAAAAATTATTTATTTTTGTTATATATTAATATTACAGTATTGCAGTTATACCTGTACTTATTTCATTCATCTAATAATATGAATGAAACTACAACTATTTGTAAGAAAGCAATGAAAACAGAGAACTAATATGCCACTAATATGAAGCAGCCTAGTCTGAAAAAATGGACTACAGAAATGTCAGTAGTTCATTTTTCAATTGAGACAGCTTCATGTGAATATTATGCTTACAATGATAATTTGTATATAACTTATAAACAAAATAGAATGACTGAAGAAAATGTCAAAAGAGCATGAGACATTCAAAGCTATTTTTATATCATTATCTTTATATAGTAAACTGTTACCTGGTCAAGAATGCCCTTTTTAATGGGAATAGATATTTTATTAAAATACAAATGAGTTTTTTTACTTGAGGTTTACTCTTCAGTTGTATATAATTATTTTTCAACATAACTATATCCTTACACACCTCTGCCACTGTAGCAGTTTCATGAGTCCATTGCAGTAGAATAGAACTGAACATTATATTGGCAGCATTGCCGCTTCACTGCTGTTTTGACTTCATCATCTGGCACAAAGTGATTGTTTTCTCAAATATTACTTCAGTTTCTTGAAGAACATCAAATGGAGTGAAGTCCTGTCTTTATGGTGGGAGGCCCATATAGCACATCAGTGTCATTGTTGAGGTGCAGGTGAGGTTTGAGAAAGAAGATATCTATTAACATTTTTCTTGAAGTGTTGGACAGTGTAGTTTTGAAACTTTGAGGAAGGCTGTTCCAGAGGATACAGGTAAATGGAATAAACGAGGAGAAAGAGGTTCACTGTGATGGCAGTTGTACTGAAAAGAGATACTGGGCAGCTTCAGCTCTTGTTTTAACAGTCCAAACAGAAAGTAGGGAAATTATGTTTGCCAGTTCATGGAGCAGTGACCATGGAAGTACCTGTAGAAGAGAGACAGAGCTGAAACATTGCATCTGTGTGAGATGGAGGATGAAGGGAGAGGGAAAGGAAATCAACAAGCAGAATTACTGTCCTCTAGACAGTATCAAAAATTTTTAGGGATGTTTTAGGTGCACCACCCCAAATGTATGAACATTATTCTGAGGATGGCAGATTTTGGATTTTTCCTGATGCGTTTTATTCCCCAAAGGCAGTAGGCAGAACTTCTTTAGTCATAATTAATTTTTTGAAGATTAGTAGGCAGCCAGTCTCCATTTTCAACCATTTACTGATATAGTGAACCTGAACTATCAATAAATCAAAGCTTTTCAAAAGAGAGAGAGAGACAAAGAGCATGAATGGCCGACAACTGCCACCATCTTGTTGCTCAAAATCCTAATATTTGCATTATTGTCTATAACAGTGTGAGTTCTTCAGTTGATTTTCTTAAGATGCAAGATTAAAAATCTGAATTCCTAGAAGGGAAAACTACTTGCTCATGCCAGAGATGGACTAACTCGGGAACTGTCAAAGAAAGGCTTAGATAAAGTTTCCTCTAGTTAATCACTAGAATCAAACTTAGATCAGTGTTTCTTCATGTGGTCTAGCACTATGAATGCAGACACCATTTCCACAGGCACTGTCACAGTGCTATAGGCCATAATCTAATAGATTAAATTTAATTGAAGTTGATAATTAGTTAAAGGAATATCATCATCATTTCCCTTATCTGCCTAAAGCAGGTTGAAGCTACTTTTGAACAATAAATTTACATCCCAGTCTATTGGACAGCTAAGTTATTTAAATTCCTATAAGAATTTCAGACCACTTATACTCTTGATGTTTTCTATCCATTTCCTTCTAGGTCTTCATAGTGGTATATTTCCTTCTACTCTTCCATTTTTGAGAATTTGAGGAAACCTGTTAGTGGGCATTCTGTATGCATATCCATACTACCATAACCATTTTTTTTTCTGATTCTTGTTATTGTTGAAATATTGTAGTGTAATTCTTCTCAGATCAGAAAAACCAATCAGATGATTGGTTTTTCATTTCAGTCTATAATGTTTTATTTATTTTTCTCAAACACTTGTTTTCGAAGTCTGCCATAAAATAAGAGAAAAATATGCATGTTAAAAGTACCCATCCTCAAATTCCTGACATGTACAAGGGGTGTACAGGATATGATAGCAGCAGATCTATGTAATGAACCTTATGAGAACAGGTTGAAGATTTGTTGGTTACAGAAACTGGTTGATATGTGGAAAAGGAGTGATATGATAGAGACATGTAAATTACATGAGGGGTTTTAACAAGATTAATTCAGAGGAAATTTTTCAGAACGGGTGTGGTGGTGGGAGAACTAGGACTGACCCATGGAAACTGAATAAGAGTGTAATTAGCAAGAGTGTTAGAACTAGATTTTTTTACTTGGAGAGTAGTGGAATAGGTTGCTATTGTCTGTTGTGGGTGCCATGACTGTGATTCAGTTCCAAGCAAAGTATGATAGATACTGTGCAAATATTGGATAGTTCTTGGCATGATGAACAAAAGTACTGCTGCAATGATGATAATAATTTATCTGATGGTATCGTGACATCAGAAACAGCTCAATTTAAAGAAATCATTAGAAAATCGACCAGGGAATTGGAAAAGGTGGAAAAACGTTTTGATCAAACTTAGACAGGATAAGAAAAAGGATGAGAACATGAACAGGCAGGAAAATACTGAACTAGGTAATCAAAATATTATAACAAGGTAAGTCAGTTAATATCGAAGAAAAAAGAGGTAATATGTTATGGTGACTCAATTTTAAAATTTGAGCTTGCCGAAGGTGTCACCACTTTTAGTTTCCTGGGAGTGAAAATTAAAAATATGACAAACGTAATTGAAAACCAAAAAAGAAAAGTAAAAGAAATGGTAGTGCTGGTAGGTACTAATAATTTAAGTGGTGACAAATATAGTGTGAGAGAAGATATGAAAGATCTGTTGGAAGAAGTGAGAAAGAAATGCGAGAGAGTAAAAATTGTAGGATTACTACTCAGATATGATAGTACTGAGTTAAGGAGGGTGATGATAGCAAATGATTTCACTTGCAGTTGAATTCATTTGGCATCAGAAGCCTGGAGAAATTGCTTCTTGGTATTGAGACCTAATGCAGAGAGTCAAGGAAACTAGATCATCAAGGGAGGAATGGAAAAAATGTGTGTGAAAGTTCAGCAATGGTATGCAAACGTGATAAAGATATGAATGCCTTCGAACATGGTTATGTATGTGATGAAGGAGTGGGAAAATTTGCTTTAGGTTCGGACCTTTTAAGTATGTCTGGGGAGGGAAAGAGAAAATTCTAGAACAAGACCAAATAGATTGCATATCTAATTATAAGAATAGGCCAGGTAGTAATTTATTATGTCTACACACAAATGCCAGGAGCATTAGAAACAGAGTGGGTTGAGTTCATTGCTTTATTGAATTATATGATGTGGCCTAAGATTGTTGCCATTAGTGAAAAACCTGGCTATCAGAATCAGATATGGCAAGTGGGATCAAGTGTAATGGGTATTTTTAGGAATGACAGAAGGGATAGGAGAGGAGGAAGAGTGCTACTAATGATATCAGATGACTTAAGTCCAATTAGGGTAGAAACACAAGAAAACAATGATGGTAATAATCCCATGTAGCAGTTAGTTTGAGTTTATCTGGTGCGAAGTGGAGGTTAACAGGTGAAATATATGGTGGGAGGGGTTGCTACAGACCTGGCGGCTCAGTTGCAGGGGACGAAGAATTTAGCTTTATGGGTACCAAGCAAATGATCATTATGGGTGATTTTAATTTTCCAAACATTGATTGGGTAGAAGAGAATTCTCATGATAAGAAAGAAGAGGAATTTATTGAATTGTTGCAAGACAACTTTCTCAAGCAGCATGTGAAAGAACGAACTCGTGGTCAAAGAGTGTTGGATTTGCTCATAGCGTCAGAAGGGGTCTCTGTCAAGAATATGCTATTTTACCACCAATTGGTGGCAGTGATCATTGGGAAGTATCTACTTGTATTGAAGCTCTGATTAAAACAGGTTACATGCTGAACTACAAAAGCTGGAAATTATGATCAACTTTGGAGAATACGATCTTTGGTCCCATGGTATCAGTTACTGAATGGGAAAAATGTCAGCAATGCATGGGAATCTTTGAAAAAGTGCTTGAATGAGGCTGTATCTCAATGTATCCCTAGTGTTTGAAGAATAAATAGGTTGGAAGTGAAATGGATGTGCAACCTTACTAAGCAAGAGATCCACAAGAAGAAGATGATGTGGAAAGAATATTGTGAGAATAAGAATGAGAAGAGTTATGAAATATATAAGACTCAGGCTAGAAAAGTAACGAGTATTGTGAGGAAAGCTAAAACGGAGTGAAAAGAAATTGGCCATACAAGTTAAAGGCAATCCAAAAGAATTTTATCGTTATGCCGCATGCAAAAGAAAGAATGAATGTGTAAGAATAACTTTATTGAATGCAGATGGTACTCGAGTGTTGAAGCTAAGGAGATTGTTCAGTTAATGAGCGCTCACTTTGCTAAGATATATCAACCAGGTATATGTAGCATGGTTCACAGTGCTACTGCAACATTGGATGAAGAATTAGAGGTTCATGAAAATGAGCTTGAAGAGCTGTTGCATAACCAGGATAAGAATTTATCAATAGGGACAGATGGAATATCTGCCCATTTGCTAAAGGAAAGTTCAGCCAAATTGGCTAGGCCTTTCACACATTTGTATAACTTTGAGTCTCAGCTCAGGAATGGAAGGAATGTATGATAGTTCCATTGTACAAGGGTGGTGCAAAAACTGATGTGTCTAACTACCGACCTATTAGTATCTCTGGTGTGGTAGTGAAGATTTTAGAGAAGTTGGTAAGAACTCGCATACAGAAATTGGTAGACAAACATGCTATACTCTGCAAGGAACCTGATGAGTTTACTAAAGGAAGGTCATATTTTAGCAATTTGCTCATATTTTATAACAATGTTACGGCTGAGTTGGATAAAGTGAATGGATACACTATGATATTGTTAGATTTTTCTAAGGCATTTGATAGGACACCACACGAAAGGCTGTTGCATAAACTGGAGAATATGGGATTGGAATATAATCTCTTGACTTGGATCAGGGGATGGTTGACAGACAGATATCAAAAAGTGGTATATAGTGGGTGCGAATCTGCCAAATTTAAGGTAACCAATGGTGTACTTCTGGGTTCAGTACTTGAACCATTATTGTTCAATCTATACATTAATGACATCAGGCAGGGTCTATCATCAGATGTGCAATTGTTTGCCGATGATGCGAAGATAGACACAGCAATCAGGGATGCTACTGATATTACTACTGATTGCTACTGATATTCAGCAATGACAAAATGATTTGAATAGACTGGAAATTTGGGCAAACGAAAATGACTGTCAATTTAATGTTTACCTTGATGGGCCTGTAATTTCAGTCGGGATTTCTCCATGACTGCAGGTCATAAAAAGTCCAGCTGTTCCTGTGTTGGGCATTTCTTCTCCATTTTCTTCCGACTTTCTTAATCATTGGATCTTCCCACCTTAAGGCTGGTCTTCCAGGTTTCCTTTTGGTATCTCTCAGATACCAGTTTGTAACTCTGACTGTCCATCTGTTGTCTCTCATTCTGGCGAGATGTCCTGCCCATCTTCTTTTGCTGTTATAGATTGCTTTTATTACATCTATGAGTCCAGACTTCTTCCTGATTTCTGTGTGTCTTACAGGTCTATTTTGTTTAATGTTAGTAAGCTTAATCAGTTTAATGTTAGTAAGTGTAAAATTATGCACTTTGGTGTGATTAGAGTTCCAGCAGCATATTAGTGGGGTTATGCTGCAAGAAACTTAAGAGGCAGGGGATCTTGGTGTATTGGTAAATAAGAATTTAAAGTTCAAAGGTCACATACAAAAGTTGCAAATACAACTCAGAAGATAATTGCGATGTTGAAGTGAGCCGTGACATGTAATGATAAGGAAGTCATTTTGCCTCTTTATAAGGCTTTGATAAGACCACATCTGGATTATTGTGTGCAGATTTGGTCTCCTGGATTCCAAGGGGATAAAGAAGCTGTGGAAAGGGTACAAAGAAGAGTTACTAAGATTATATCCAGATTATGGGATTTAGATTATGAGGACAGATTGCTAGTATGTGGATTGCAGACTCTGGTTAACAGGAGAAAGAGGGGTGATAGAGGTCTATAAACTTTTGAATGGATGTTATAGGATTTCATCTGATGAAATTTTTCATTATATGGAGGGTGGAGAGTTAGAGAGAGAGAGAATATGGGGGAACAGCAATGGAAGTTAAGTTTGTTCGCAGTCAAGAAAGAGGTAAGGGCCAGGTTTTTCTCCCAGAGAGCAGTGAGTCAGTGGAATAATTTGCCCTTAAGTGGTAGTAAGTGCATCTAGTGTGAATGAATTTAAGAGAAAGTATGATAGCTGGTTTGGGTGATTTTTAGTCTCCGTTGATGAGTCCTTGACTCCCTGGAGGTCTCAGATAATAATAATATTTACAGTCTCCCTCAATGAATCCAAGGACTCCTTGGAGTAGCCGATTATAATAATAACAATAAATTGCAGCTGGCCTTTTCTGCCTAATCTTAGACTCAAAAGAGTAGCAAGCAAATTATCGGTGCATATACAGAGCTAATTTTTTAATGACAAATGCAGGAAACTTGCATTTGTCATTTACATGAAGGCATGACTGTCATTTGAAACACGTTCAAATGACAGTCATGCTTTTCAGTCTCTTGCCAAAGTTATTGGCCATAACTTTGGTCTAACTCTATTTCCAAGTCTTTTGCACCTGAATGATTCTGTTACATTCTTACTTGCAGAAAACCCCAATCTTACTTTTCCTTCAGTTCTTCTATTGATGGTCTTAGTAAATATTCTCTCCATTCCAAACTTACAACATTCAGCACCATCTTTTCTGTTTTTTGTTTTTCACTAGGAGAAGATCATGTCCAGTCTTGCTACCTGTTTCTATGATTGTTCTGGTGGCTTGTGTTCCAAAATTAACTAAAGTTTTGTTATTACTTTGTCATACAACTGGAAATTATCTCATTTCAATTCTCTTTTTAAGAAGAACAGTAAATCTCTACCATTCAGTTTCTCACTTTAATTCTTTCTAAAGTAATGTAAAAATATCTGTTAGGTCAACTTCCATGCTACTTGGAAACCTCACTCCTGATAATTATCCCCAGTGTAAATATTAGGAGATTAAGGGAAACTTGTCCACAGATCTTCAGATCTGTGGACAAGTTTCTTCCTTCTCCTCAACCCCCTTCCCTCTTAAGATATGAGATTGCCATTACAAAATAAATAACACAGACTGCTCAGTTGGCCTAGTAATAGAAGTTTTGTTTGTTCACTATCAGTTGAACATATGGGAATCAAGTCAAATTACAGGATGGGATTATAATATACAAGCTAATGGATGAATCATTGAGATCTCAGAGTGTTAATTCTGGGTTTTACCTATGCTGTTAACTGTAGGAAGTTTTTCACTGAGCCAGCAAGTATATTATACTTAACAAGAAGTTGTATTCTTGTCTTGTTTTCATCCATCCCTGAATGAGCAAACAAACATTTGCAGATGAAGTATCTTCACAAATAGTCTACTCATATACAAAGGTAGGTGGTACTTTCACATCATATTATATTAGTATATGATGCATGGCACACTTGGACATGTATGCTTCCATGCATTATGGATTCATCAGTGGCAGCTAGACATGGGTAGTGACCTTTCCATAATGCATGACTGTATACACATCTGAAAGGAAGTGTACTGCACCTTATAGAATACAAGAGTAATCTGATGTGAAGTTGCCTGTCTCTGTATACAAGGAAGCTAATCATGACGATATTTCATGTAAAAGCCTTTGTTTGTTTATGCTTGTATAAATATAATTTCTTATCAGGTATATTTTAATGTGTTATTAATGTTACTCTGCCTTCCTTTTTATCACTGCATGAATTGTTGAATACCAGAGAAAGGTCCTCAAAATGCCATTATTATAAGGACATATTATAAACATTTTCTGGCATTCAACTATCTAAATACATTTTGTATTTAGATAGTTGAATGTCACAGAAAGAAAATCGTTTCTTTTTGTGACAGAACAAAGGTCAATTAAAAACTTTTATACTATGCTGATTTTATAAGCTTGCATATGAAGGAATATACTTAAATTTTTTCTCTCTTTAGAAGGTGCCCTTCCTTAGTACTGCTACGGTATTGCTGTGCTCTGGAGTCCTGAAGAACAGTAGAGGCACAGTAAGTTTTGTTGTTTTTGTGTAGATCTTTAGCATGTTTTTTACTATTTCAATTTTAATTATATAAGAT
This sequence comes from Typopeltis vanoorti, assembly GCF_054136105.1. NCBI lineage: Eukaryota > Metazoa > Arthropoda > Arachnida > Uropygi > Thelyphonidae > Typopeltis > Typopeltis vanoorti. The sequence continues at coordinate 78,081,876 of NC_143550.1, read as the reverse complement.
TTTTAATGTTGCTTTTATATGAAGTTATACTTTGTTAAAAAATTTTTGGTGCTTCAGTAATGTGATTGTCACTTTGCTGATTCACAGCATCAGAAGAACAAGATAAATAGGATAATTTAGTAAACTGCTGATATTTTGGGATATGAACTCGTCATCCTCACTGCACAAAAAAAAAAGCTATTGCAGAACACAAAGCACTAACAATCAAGTAATTGTAGAAACAGTTCAGAATTGTAGTAATAGAGGAACTAATGTCTTATAGTATAATCTTTTCCAAATTTTTGGTAGTTAATCATTTTAAGATGACCTTCGACTTGCAGTGCAGTGAATTCATCTTGTAGTAACATATAGCAAAACTTGGTATTTGTTAGCATGATAGAGTATAGCAAAATTCATTTTAGTTTCATGTATTTGCATTACCACTGCTTTTCTGAATACAATTCCACACATTAATTAGAAAGAAAACACACTCAGATTTTTATATATTACTACAGTACATTTAAGATTTGGCAAAATAAATGAATTAATGAATGCAAAACTACATGCCAAGTACATTATGATACATTGTGTCCTTGCATATTATAGGTTGCTTTAACCAAGAGTCATTCACATCCAATCATGGAAAAAAAAGAAAAAAAACGTAGTATGAAATTTCTTTGGAATCTTCTGTACATGATGTAGTGTATAGCAACAGTGATATTTTATTGCCTTTTTAGTGAAACACAGGCTTGCATTTCAGAAAAAGAGGGTAAGCCAAAGATTAACTTGCTCATTTCTGTTTTTTCCAAAAAGGCCACACCTCACCAGAGTAGTTTTGCTTACAAAAATAAGGTAACTAAAATCAGCCACTGTTACTTTTTTCTTTTGCTTTGTAGAACCAAACTGGAAGAGAGAATTCATGATTGCAGATGAAAATACTAATAAATAGCACATATTTGTGAACACTGAAAACTTAGTTATTCAAAAAATAAATAAATAACTACACCAAAAAATGAACTCATTGATTGCTGAACTAAGTGATGCCAAAAGACATGCAAGCTGGCATAAATCTATGTTGCAATCAATACTCTACATCCCAATCATAGAAATATTGACAAACTAATTTATATGTACTAAAATAATTTCATCCTTTGATCATTATCTTTTTTTATTTACACTTTCCCGTGTTTTTCTAATTCTCTTTGTTCTAAAAAGTATCCTTCATGTTGCATTTAAGAGTTTAATGGTTCAGAAAGTAAATTAGTAAACAGTTGAGGAAAATGGTATATTCTTGACAACAGCAACAAACAAATCAAATTCCTGATATATATCTTCAAGGTGGGGTAGGTATAGATACTTTGATAATACCACTGAAATGTTTACCTGATCGCTAACTTGCTATTGACAGTTTTCTGCCAAATTAATCTGTTATCTGTCAGGACTCCAATATTATCAGATCTTATAATTTGGTCTTCTAAAGCATTAAATGAATGAACTAATGCAAAACCCATGCCAAGTACAGTATGATACATTGTACCCTTGCATACTGTAGGTTGCTTTAACCAAGAGGCAGTCACGTTAAATCATGAAAAAAAAGTAGTATGAAATTTAATTGCATCACTGCACCTACCTGGGCATCCTCTTGGCTTTTTCTGGCATCCTGGCAAACACTTGTTTTGTTAACATTATGTTTAAGTGACCACACTACCTGAGATGATTATCCTTATTCACATATTCCTGAATACTAAGTATCTAGTCCTTTCATGTCTTTGTTTATAATATGATTCTGCCATTCATATCATCTGTAAACACCACTAATTTTTCTTAGAACTCTCATATGTGTAGTGTCTCCAATTTAATCAACTATTTTATTTCTAACCCAGCTCTCAAATCTATATTGGTTATTTTGGTTAGCTTTGATATCACTGTTCACCAGTATTCCCTTAAATTACACCTTATCACTTATTTTTAAAAAAAATAAAGGTTTTTCTTCCTGATATAAACAGGGTTTGTACCTCTCACCTCCCCTCTGCCAATTTTTTATGGAACATTTTGAAAAACAAGCTTTGTGACTCAACCCATCTCAAACCTTCTGTGGTTAAGATGATGTGATAAAATGGATAACACATTCACATGTGTTCTCCATTTTGTCTCATGGCCCAGACACACTCTTTCCTCTCTCATCTCAATAGTCTTCTCCCTAGAATCCAGTTTAAATTAAAACCATGGAAAAAGAAACTAATAACAGTTGAGCCTTTCAAGACACCTTACCTTTTTAGTATACAGGAAGCCTACCCACACAGGGAGATTCATAAACTTTCCCATCATCCCCTCCCCTCTGAACAATATGGTATCATTAAAAATAACTAATAGAGCTTATAACTTTTGTTTCAGTTAGTCCTTCCTTACAGCAGAACTTAATCATACACTTATCTAATGGCTACAGTTATCACAGTATCCAAAAAAAATCAATTCTTCCTCCAGTCCTCAACTTCTCTTCCAAAAGATTTTAGTAATACTATCATCATCATCCTCTATGTCCAAAGCATAGCCAAATTTTAAAGAAATACAACCTCTGCACTGCTTTCAAGCTTCATTTTAAACTGGCTACCTTTATCCACTCCACTAAAGACCAAATCCCTCCTCTCTCAGTTCCTGGAGTATATAGAGTTCCCTGTTCCTGCAAGTTAGCTTACTGTGGACATACGGGAAGATCTGCTAACATCTGGCATGGAAAAACATAAAAAATAACATCTGCAATCATTGGGCCCTGCAGACCATGCTTTAGATATGGCTCACAGAATCAATTGGAAAAGGACCATTATGCTCCATTTCAGTAAATTTAGAAGAGAAAAACTGTTTTTAGAATGGTTGCATTAGGCTTTACAAAATATGGGAAACACTAATACTTTGAGATCCCAGTTTTCATCCTATGCCGCCAACCGGTGAACACAGAGAGTACTCCACCTAGTTAGGACTCTAGTTTTTTGTCCATGTTTTATATAGTTTGGTGTTGCCATTTGTGTGTGTGTTACGGGGCTCATATTGTACTGTCTGACCACAGATACGAGAACTTCAGTTAGCTTGGTTTCAAGAAGAATCAATTCATGTTGAAGGGGAGAAAGAAATAAGCCGATATATGAATTGGTTACCAACACAAGAAATCATGTGCTTTATACGTAAAATTTTCCAACTGTTATACAAGCAAAATAGTTATCACTTTATAAATTACAATATTCATAAAAGAGAAGTTAATTTTCCGATGTGTAATAATAAACAACTCGTCCCACAATATGGATTGATTACCCTATTATCGGAATAGCTTCTCCTTCTTCTGACTTGCACAGAAGTGTCGAAGGGTCTTGCATCTGTGGGCATACAGTACTTCCTGACATTTACAAAATGTTGGAAGAATTAAATATTATTTTTAATCCTTTCTCAGTGCTGTTTTACTTCATTAAACCTCTAATATGAGTTTCTCTCAGTATTTAAGTCTTTACACACACAGTTCCTGTTTTCAGTTATAATTTGAATTGGTTGGTTGGGTGTACTGTATTCTGTGACAAGTGTGTTTGTGCTCTGAAGATCCATTTGAAATCCGAAAGAGATTAGCAACTTAATAAATAATACACTTATTTTGCTCCTCTGGGTAGTGTTTATACTTAGAAGCCCTGCTGTGAATGTGAATTTAATCATAGTTTTTCTAACCATAATTATTTTAAACTCTAATTGTCCAACATTTTGCATTTTGTTTGCTTTTAAATGTCAAGAAGTAATTTTAGATTGTACTACACACACATTCATTAAACTGCAAGTTTGAAAAATGTATAACTTGCAAAAAATATTCTCAGTAATGACAAGATAGTCCAAAAGCATGTTTTGCAATATAGATGTTGTTGAGATGTCAAAATGCATAGCTGGATAAAAAATCTCTGACCAATACCGAGCTGTTATTAATAGATCAACAACTTGTCACGTGCAAAGATGTGTTGCATTATCCTTTGGCAGTAAATATGGCTGATTCATGCGTAATTGTTATCATTCACAGTAAAACTACAGGCTTACTACTAGGTTGGTCATGACCACTTCCCCCCCCCCCCCCCCTCCTTCATTTTTATTGAACAAGGTCAATTCTGAAATGTTTCTGCTTTATAAGACACTTTCAAATGAAGTGTAATCAAGAGTAAAAGTGTTGAGTTTCCTGAGTAAGCAATAGCTGGGACAAGGGGTGGCAAGCTGTAGTGTAGCACAACAGACACCCATAATTAATAATTTTTAATAATATAATTGATTCTACATCAGTTAATAGTTCCATTATATCTTAAACTTATCTTCCACTAAAACAAAGGAATATATATACTATATGGAAAAAAGCTTAACAGTTCTTCCTTTCATGAATCTAAAGCAAAGTTTTCAAGTTTAAAGATAATGAACATTATTTATTTATTAGTATGATTTTCTTGTCAGCTTCAGTATTCTGAATACAATTTACTCTCATGGCAAACTCATAGAAACCAAGTAGGAATAGGCTGTTGTAGAGGATAGTATAGTCAAATTTCCTTAATTATAATACTCCAACTGCATATTTATTTATGTATTATAATCTGATTATGTGACTTAAAAATTACATTTTATTTCAGAAATTACATGCCTTCCTTTTTGATACGGGTTTCTTATTGGGAAGGCGAGTAAGTAGATTTCACAATCACTCTTCGAGAACAGTATACCAAGTTTATAGGCAACCTATTCCTGCTGAACAGCTTCAGATAGAAGATATCAAAAATGGCGAGATTCGATTTAATGGATCTTTTCGGAGTGCTTTTTCACATGGAAATATAGGTTTGTATTAATTTGTGGCTTTTCTAATAAGTTTATAGATGAAATTGAATATTTGGTGTTGTGTGTGTGTGTGATTTTTTTTTTTTTTTTTTCCCCTTTAGATTGGCAACAAACTGGATGAAATGAATTATCTAAACTCGCATGGTATTTCTAGTTTGCAGTAAATTCAACACTACTTGGACATAACTATTTGCAGTACACACTACCACTATTAACATGTTTATGCTGGGGTGTTCAAAAAAACTCTCATCGCCACCTTCACCATCTGGCAGGTTAAGAGAATATACCTCACTCTGCTACAGTATCGGCATATGTGCCACATTCTACCGATATGGCAGGTTCTTTAATTGTAATCAGATTTGCGTGGGGAGGGGAACCGTGAATGTGTTTGTATAGAATTATTAGAAAGCAATAATGGAGCTAGCTGAGAAATTAGATAAGTACCAGATCGACATAATAGGGGTGATAGAAACAAAAAATGGTGAGATCTTTCTTAGCAATAAATACAAAATGTTATATTCATGCCATGACAATGAAGAAAAGAAAGAGTAGCCATAGTATTCAACACTAAATACAAGGCTAATATTTTTGAATGATAAGCAGTCTCAAGTCGAGTAATGTGGGCACATATCAGAATGGAAAACTGGCCAATGAGACTGATTTGTGCCTATGGTCCCACAGAAAGTTCTACTAAGGTAGAAGTGGAGGAATTTTTTGAGAATTTAGAGAAAGCAACTGACAGTGAAAAATGAAAAGTTGGTCCCCGTTGGGGATCTGAATAGCAGAGAAGGAAATGATTGTCAGATATACAAAAAAGTTTTGGGAAAATTTGGAGAAAAAAGCAAAACTGTTAATAATGGCAAATACCTGTTGGATTTCTGCTCAGGACATGGACTGGTTATTACTAACACAATGTTCGAACATAAAATGTGCACAAATTCACATGGAGAGAAGAGGCAAGGAATAAGAAAAGTCTCATTGACTATGTTATTGTCGATAGTGATGTTTTCTCCCTGGTGAAGGACACCAGAATGTACAGAGGATTTGAAATTGGAAGTGATCACTATTTAGTCTGGAGCAGAATAAAATTGAATTTCATATTGAAAAGAATAACATATAAGAAAGTTTAAAGCGAATAAAAGTTGAGCAGCTCTTAAATGTGAACTGTAGACTAAAATACACAAAAATTATCTAAGTGAAAATGAAAGAGTTTGAGAACAGGAACCAAATCTTGGAGATTCAGTGGCAAGTCTTGAAGAAATCCTTGATTGATTCAGCTAGAGAGGTATGTGGTGAGGTTGTATGCAAGGATAGAAAAATCAGAACTTCATTGTGGACACAGGAAGTTAAAGAGGCAGTGAAGGAAAAGAAGAAAATGAAGAAAAAGTTCCTAGCAAATAAGTCAGCCATGACTTATTTGCCAAGAGATTTTGATCTTAGAGAATACAGAGACAAATGTAAGAAAGCTAAACATTGTGTAAAACTAGCTAAACAAAAGTCATGGGAAGACTTTGGTAAGAATATGGAAAATAAATATCAAGAAGATGGCAAGATATTCTGGAGGTTGTTGAAGAAACTCAAAAATGGAGAAAAGAGTGCTGTAAAAGGCATAACAGATGATAAAGGTGATATAAAAACAGAAGAAAAAGATATCCTTGTAGTATAGAGTAATTACTTCAAAAAATTGCTAAATGAAACAAGCAGTGATTCCACAGTGGTAAAAAAACCACTCAACAGGCATGCACCCAGGAATACATATCCATACTTGAAGTTGAAAGAGCCATCAAAAGCCTGAAATGTGGAAAGGCAACTGGAGTAGATGATATTTGATCAGAAATACTCACGTATGGAGGTATAAAAGTCTTACAGTGGCTGCACTGCATAGTTCAGAAGTACCCATATATATAAAAAAGGGAAATAAAACTGAATGTGAGATTTACAGAAGTATTTCTCTACTGATGTTCCTGGTAAGATTTATGCAAGTATACTTGAGAAATGGTGAGAAGAATTGTGGAAGAAAAGCTTGGTGAAGAACAAGCTGGATTGAGGCCAAATAGAGACTGTCAGGATCAGATTTTCACTTTACCACAAATATTTGAAAAATCATGGAAATATAACAAAGATCTGTATTTAAGTTTTGTAGATCTGGAAAAGGCATATGACAAGGTGTCAAGAGAGAGAGAAGCTATTCAAAACTCTACAGTTGTATGGTGTCAGTGGGACATTATATCAAGCAACACTTAGTCTTTATTTGAGTTGCAAGTCAGCAGTCTGGTATGAGACAAGGATATACATTATCCCCTATGTTATTCATTATCTGTATGGATCAGATTATGAAGGAAAGTGGTATTAAACATGATATCAAAATTGGAGATGTTAATGTCAGCTCTTTGCTTTATGCAGATGATGTTATACTTCTAAATAAATCCACTACAAGTCTGCAAGATTCCTTGTCTAAATTGAATAACTGTTGTAATAGCTATGGTATGAAGGTCAGTAATAACAAGACAAAGACGATGAAAATAGGCAGAAGATTGAAAATATCACCTGCGTTGTGAATGGAGAACCTATAGAACAAATAAAAGATTTCAGCTACTTAGGCACGATTTTTAATGAAGATGGTATAAATAGACAACAGAATCAACAAATCCGGTGTCGTAGGAAGTTAACTGAATAAATTTATATGGAATAAGAGAGAAATTAGTCAGAATACTAAATTAGTTGAATACAAGACAGTGTTCAAACCAATTTTAACTTAAGGATCTGAGAGCTGGGTCAGAAGTAAAACACTTGACCAAAGACTAGAGACTGCAGAAATGAGAGTCCTGAGAAAGATTAGGGGCATGAATAGATGGCATCAATGGCAATATCATATTAAAAACGAGAATATTAGGAAAGAACTTGACATTGTTAGCATCCAAGAATGTGTTAGCAGAACTGATTTCAAAGATTAGAGGAAAGATTAGCAAAACAAGTGTTCTCTGTCAGGTTAGCAGGAAAAAGACCCAGAGAAAGACCAAGATATAGATGTATTGATACCGTAAAAAAGTGCCTTAGAAGATAGAAATATAAGATCTGATAATGTTGGAGTCTTGACAAGTAACAGACTGATTTGGAATGAAATTGTAGATAGGAAGTTAGTAATTACGTAAATTTTTCATGTAGTATTATACATCCCTTGAGGGTACATGGCAGGAATTTGATAATGATAAGAAATCAATAATTAAGGATAATTCTATACTTGATTGGCATATTTGAATTACTAAAAGATGTAAATATATCAATCAAGAATAATGAGCCAATTTACAGTGGCAAATGTAAAGGAGAGGAAAAACAAAAGAACAAGTTTGAATGGAAATGTTTTCATTACTGACAAATGAATCATTGATAATTTACATTTGTGATATTATATGTGCATGTCCTATAAGTTTTTGGGATTTAGCAAATATCACATGATCCCATAAAACATACATCATAAATGCCCATCAGAAGAAATACAGAAAATTATAGCATTCTAAATGAAATGCCTAAGAAAAATAAATAAGACTCACTGGTCAGAACACCAAACCAAATGAGCAAGACAAACATGAAGTAAACTATAGAAGATATCATAGTTATAATTCTTAAACAGCAATTAAGATGGTTTGGAATACCTCTCAGAGATGACCAGATATAGTTTTTGAATGGAATCATTGGAGGAAGATGATCACGAGGCAGACCAAAAAGAACTTGGTTACAGTCTTTGAAAAAAAGGTCACGATTATTAAGTTTCAGAGAGATGACAGAAATGGCCAAAAACAGAGCCAGGTGGCAAAGATTTCATATGGAACTCAACTGGCCATCTGATAGATGAGAAAGTAGAAGAAATACCCATCATAAATGCAAACATTCATGTCAGACTTCAATGCCAGCAAAACATCTCATGCAAGAAAGAGCTTGCATTCTTCCCCCCCCCCCCCCTTTTTTTTTTTTTTTTTACCTCCAGTAATACTGACATATTCAAACACAATCAGATTTCCCTTTTTGTCTGACCTATACCTCTGATGTTTCCTGAGACAAACACATTTCAACTATAGATTCTGCAGTAGCCAAAAATCTTGGTGTACTTTTTTTGCACAAGGCTACTTCACACTTTCAGCTGCTACTCTATAAAAATCCCAAATCCACCTAACCATGGAATATTTCTCAGATATTTGGGGGTAGTCCACCAAAATCCTCTCCAAGATTGCTTGATTCTGTTCAGAAGAGGGCAGTCCAGCTAAGCTAATTAATGACCCCCTCCTCTTTCACTTATCCACTTCAATCCTTCCTTCACAGGCATTCAATTTCTGCCTTATGCCTTTTCTACAGTTACTTTCATGGACAGTGCTTTGCTGAATTGGCCACTATTATTTCCTCCACTTTCATTCCACTATCTGATTATGTTCTTTGGAACCATCTTCCCCACTTTGCCTTCCCCAAAGAATACAGCCGTCAGCTTTTCAAACAAAATGTAAACAGATTTTTCTTTTCTTTTTTTCTTTTTTTTTAATCTTGCCCACACAGCACTAATGTGCTTAATAAGTCTTGTGGCTTTTCATCTGTCGATCAGATATTAAAAAAAAAAAAAACTTTGAGATAGAAAGAGAATTATTTATGAATATAAATAACTAACAAATAATAAACACTGGTTGTATATATTACTCAATAAATAACTATAGGGAAGGTATAAAAAAATGAACTGATAATTTTCATCAAGAATACATGTGGATTGATGAAGCAGTGTATTTATTTCTCTTTTATTTATATTTCACTTTTTTTCTAAGAATTTTCTTCTTAGCCTTGGTATCATCCACCCTTTCACAAAATCTCTACATTTGTAACTTCTTTTTCTTTTTGTTAGCAGCTCTTTTTTTTTTTTTTTTATGAAATAATAGATATGGGGGGGGGGCTGAAAAGTTCTGATAAACACTTAGAACAAAACTGAAATTAACTGGCCATGACACGTGCATATTAAAATTGTAATACCATTGATATTACATTGAAATATATGATGGATACGAACTGTAGAGGAGTGATGTATTTTATCCATATTCTCGGTGACATCGTTAAAGCAACTCTTCTTATATATCCTAAAAGAACAAATTATTACAATTTGGTGAAACATCAGGTTTTAAAGGGTTTTAAAATATGTTCTTTCTTCTGGTTATATCAGTTGCTATAATATCAATTTTGTTCTAGGTGTTTATCAAAACTTTTCATTCCCCCCCCCCCCCCTTCATATCTTGCATATTCTAGTGTTTTGTTGGAGATCAAAGGATGTAGTCTACTTCTTACAATACATAGAAGGATTCATTTTTATTCTGGAAAAGATGAATTTTAACTCACTACAACTGTTCTTTTTGATAACTGGAATGAAAATGTTCCTATAGCATGAAAAGAAACGTAAAAAAAAAGGGGAGAAAATCCCTAACTGAGACTAGACTGTAGAAACAAAAACAAGTGGTTTTATTACATCACTAAATACAGTACATAGATATTTATAGTTGTACTATATTTAGCAACAATTTGTGTAATAAAGATAACTGGAATGACTCAAATTCCAGATGATTAGAGTAGAGCTCTCATAGTTCCTATCTGTAAAAAAAGAGAGTAAAGCTTGAATGTTAGAATTGCAGAGGAATTTCCCTAGGGAAGTGCTCCTGTATAACTGAGAGGAGACCTCCACATAACCTTTAAAGGAATGTGGAGAACCGATCATGGCTTCTGACGTAATGTCCAATCCTCACTTTCTTGTGGTGCACCCTGTCAGGTATCTACCTGGATACTGAACGAGGATGGGCTGGCAATTTGGGATTTACCCAACCAAATTGTATTCTTATTGGCTTAAACCAAAATACAAAATGATGGTACAACATGACAAAATTTCATGCCAGCTGGGGCGTCTCCCGGTTAAACAAGGCCCTCATTGTTTTCGCCTGGGAACCAGGGCCAACAGCGAAAAGTCAGCTACTGAAACAAATCTGAAAACACACACACACCAACTCAACATCACCAGAGTTAAAGATCGGTACTATCAACATAACAATCATGAATGGCAAAGAAATGGAGCTAGCTGAGGAATTAGATAAGTACCAGATCGACATAATAGGTGTGACTGAAACAAAAAAAGACAAAACCTGGTGAGATCTTTCTGAACAATAAATACAAAATGTTATATTCAGGAAATGACAATCAAGGAAAAGAAGGAGTAGCCATAGTATTCAACACTAAATACGAGGCTAATCTTGAATGGCAGGCAGACTCAAGTAGAGTGATGTGGGCAAATATGAGAATGGGGAACTGGACAATGAGACTTATTTGTGCCTATGGTCCCACAGAAGGTTCTACTAAGATAGAAGTGGAGGAATTTTTTGAGACTTTAGAGCAAGCAACTGACACACTGATAAAGGAAAAGTTGGTCCTTATTGGGGATCTAAATCCCCAACAAGAACCAACTTCACACACACAGTTTATATAGCAACTTTTTATTTTTTAGTTTATTTAGTTACTTAGTTTATTTTTTTATCATCATCATCATCAAATTCCTGACATGTACCCTCAAGAGGTGTACAGCATATGATAGTACTTCATGAAAAATTTACCTCATTACTAACTTCCTATCTACAATTTTCCTCCAAATCAGTCTGTTACTTGTCAAGACTCCAACATTATTATCAGATCTAATATTTCGATCGTCTAAGTCACTTTGTACTGTATCAATCCACGTATATCTTGGTCTTCCTCTGTGTCATTTTCCTGCCAACCAGGCAGAGAACACTTGTTTTGCTAATCTTTGAAAGGTTATTTTTCACTTGGTTAGAGTATAATAAATTTAGTTTAATTCTTTATCCAAGTGTGAGCAAACAAAGTTTGCGCCTGAAAGTATCTTCAGGACTGGGGTAAGGTGGTACAACACTGCTGGTAGCTTGCTCCACCTTTGCAAGGAGTGCCCTGGTGTTGTACCACCTTACCCAAGTCCTGAAGATACTTTCAGGCGCAAACTTTGTTTGCTCACACTTGGATAAAGGGTTAAACTAAATTTATTATACTCTAACCAAGTGAAAAATAAACTTTCGACATCTTTCTCTAAATCCAGAGTAATTTATTAAAAAAGGGTGGCACACCATTTGGCAACTCCTATAGGTAGAGATGACCTGCTAATGCTTCTGCCTGGTATCTCCACTTGGACCTGGCTCCCACTGAAGAGACCTCAATAAAGGTCGAAACTAGTCTGGTTTGTGGCCCTTTCCTTAATGCATAACATTAGACATATCTGCAAGGAGATGTGTTTTGCATTATGGGAGATACTGAGATATGAGTGCTAGTAGCTTTGCATCGAGTTGCCCTGTGTTGTACCACCTACCCCAGTCCTGAACATACTTTCAGGCGCAAACTTTGTTTGCTCACACTTGGATAAAGGATTAAACTAAATTTATTTGCTAATCTTTCCTCGCCCATTCTGTTCGAGTGACCATATCACCTGAGATTAGCTCTGCTAATGCATTCCTGGATGCTGACAATGTCATGTTCTTACCTAATATCCTCATTTTTAATATGATATTGCCATTGATGCCATCTGTTCACGTATCTAATCTTTCTCAGGACTCTCATATCTGCGGTCTCTAGTCTTTGGTCAAGTGTTTTACATCTGACTCAGCTCTCAGATCCATAAGTTAAAATTGGATTGAACACTATCTTGTATGCAGCTAATTTAGTGTTCCTACTAATTTCTCTCTTATTCCATGTGAATTTATTCAATTGACATCCTACAGTACCAGCTTTGTTGATTCTGTTGTCTATTTCCATATTTAATTTACCATCTTCACTAAAAATCGTGCCTAATTAGCTGAAATGTTTTACTTGTTCCACAGGTTCTCCATTCACAACACAGTAGACATTTTCAGTGATTCTGCCTATTTTCATTGTCTTTGTCTTTTTATTGCTGACCTTCATACCAAATCTATTACAACAGTTATTCAATTTAGTCAACGAATCTTGCAGACTTGTAGCGTTTAACATCTTCCGCATAAAGCAAAGAGCTGACATTAACATCTCCAATTTTGATATTATGTTTAATACCACTTTCCATCATAATGTGATCCATATAGATAATGAAAAACATAGGGGATAATGTATATCCTTGTATCACACCAGATTTAACATTAAACGATCTTCCATCAATTCTAACTGCTGACTTACAACTCAATACAGACTAAGTATTGTTTGATATAATGCCCCATTGACACCATATAACTGTAACACATTGAATAGCTTCTCTCTTGGCACCTTGTCATATGCCTTTTTAAGATCCACAAAATTTAAATAGATCTTTGTTATATTGCCATGCTTTCTCAACTATTTGTCGTAAAGTGAAGATCTGATCCTGACAGCCTCTATTTAATCTCAATCCAGCTTGTTCTTCACCAAGCTTTTCTTCCACAATTCTTTTCAACCATTTCTCAAGTATACTGGCATAAATCTTGCCTGGAACACTCAGTAAGGAAATACCTCTGTAATTCTCACATTCAGTTTTATTTCCCTTTTTATATATGGGTACTATTAGAGCTCTACTACAAACATCAGGAATTCATCCCTTTGTATTGCTCCTGTATATCATTCTGATATACAGGAGTAATACAGAGCCTTCTGAACTATGCAGTGCACCCACTGTAAGACTTTTATACCACCATACTTCAGCATTTCTGGTCGAATATCATTTCTACATTTCAAGCCTTTGATGGCTTTTTCTACTTCAAGTATGGATATGTATTCCTGACTGTATACCTGTTGAGTGTTTTTTACCACTGTGCTATCACTACTTGTTTCATTTAGCAATTTTTCAAAGTAATTACTCCATTCTTCAAGGATATCTTTTTCTCCTGTTTTCATATCACCTTTATCATCTCTAACTCCTTTTACAGCACTCTTTCCTCCATTTCTAAGCTTCTTCAACAACCTCCAGAATATCTTACCACCTTCTTGATATTTATTTTCTATGTTCTTGCCAAAGTCCTCCCATGACTTTTGTTTAGCTAGTTTTACACAGTGTTTAGCATTCTTGCATTTGTCTCTGTATTCTCTAAGAGCACAAGCTGACTTATTTGCCAGGAACTTTTGATATGCTTTCTTCTTTTCCTTCACTGCCTCTTTAACTTCCTGTGTCTGCCATGGAATTTTGATTTTTCTATCCTTGCAGACAACCTCACCACATGCCTCTCTGGCTGAATCAATCAGGGTTTTCTTCATGGTTTGGTTGTTGTTCTCAAACTCTTTCATTTTTTCTTCAATAATCTTTGTGTCTTTTAGTCTACACTTGACATCTGAGAGCTGCTCAACTTTTATTTGCTTTAAAACTTTCTTACATGTGATTCTTTTCAATATGAAATTCAATTTTATCCTGCTCAAGACTAGATAGTCATCGCTTCCAATTTCAAATCCTCTCTACACTCTGGTGTTCTGCACCAAGGAATAAACAAAACTATCAACAATAACATAGTTAATGAGACTTTTCTTATTCCTTGCCTCTTCTCTCCATGTGAATTTGTGCACATTTTTATGTTGGAACATGGTGTTAGTAATAACCAATCCATGTCCGGAGCAGAAATCCAACAGGTATTTGCCATTATTATTAGCTTTGCTCTTTTCTCCAAATTTTCCCAAAACATTTTTGTATGTCTGACAATCACTTCCTACTCTGCTATTTATTTAGATCCCCAACATGGACCAACTTTTCCTTTTTCATTGTGTCAGTAGCTTTCTCTAGAGCCTCAAAAAATTCCTCCACTTCTACCTTAGTAGAGCCTTCTGTGGGACCATAGGCACAAATGGGTCTCATTGTCCAGTTCACCATTCTGATATTTGCCCACATATTTGGCATGAATCCAGCTTGTTCTTCACCAAGTTTCTCTTCCACAATCCTTCTCAACCATTTCTCAAGTATACTTGCATAAATCTTACCAGGAACATTCAGTAGAGAAATACCTGTGTAATTCTCACATGCAGTTTTATTTCCCTTTTTATATATAGGTACTATGAGAGCTTTATGCCTATCGTTTGGAATTTGTCCCTCTGTCTAGGCCTTCTGAACTATGTAGTGCAGCCACTGTAAGAGTTTTATACCTCTATAGCATTTCTGATCGAATATCATCTACTCCAGCTGCCTTTCCACATTTCAGGCGTTTGATGGTTTTTTCTACTTCAGTATGGATATGCAGTGTTCTCCCCCAGAAATTTTTATCAGCCGGATGGAATATAGCATTAGCCGGACATACAAAAATTTTGAATGAGTTAAAAAAAGACCCTTTTTCATAAAAAATTAAAATAGTAATTTTATTAGAAATTACTTCAAACAAGGATAATATTTTATATAGTAATTATAACAAACAAGACTGGATTTTTCTTATTTTCTCATTAAGTAATATAAACCCTTGTAATTCTCAGAGCTTAAATTTCTATACATTCTTAGAAGCCCAGTTGTCAGCAGCTTTTACGTAATTAAAATCTGTTGGATCTCCAGTGAAATCAGCATCAGATTATTTAAAGTGTTCTGACTGATGCAATTCCTCATACAGATTTTATCCTTTTTAATGCAGAGAAACCCCTTTCACATTCAGCTGTGCTCACAGGTATGGCCAGTCCAACAGCAGCTAGTTTTCCTAAATTTGGAAAAGACTCTTTGAGCTCAGATGTTGTTGCTAATTTCAGCAGTATTTCTCTTGGATCTAGATTTTTGTATGACTGTCCATTAATCATTTTTGATGCAACTGCCCATTCTAATTAGGTACTTTCATAGTTTAAAACTGCAGGACTTCCATTTCCAGAATAATAATAATAAAGAATCTCAGAAGCCTCACATTTGATCATGACTTTCTGCATTTAAAAGTCTTGAAAAGCAGGAAATGATTGGCATGTCTGGAAATCTTGCTTCTCGGTGTTCAATAACTGTGCCTATGTATTTATCATATGTTGTAGTCTTAAATATAATAACATTAGGATCTGAATATTTAGTGTGAAGGTCAGGCCATTCACCTGAAAGATGCTGATGAAGATTCTGAAAATGACTTCCAGGAGTGTCTTTCAATTCTATGATGGATAGTTTTCTGGATTCTAAGATTGACTCTATTTCAGTTAAGTCATCATGTTGCCTTTGCCATGATCTAGACAAGTTATATAAATGCAGTAACACATCTGAAAGCATCATTAGTGATGCTACGAAATTGTATGTTCTGATATATTTACTTATACCTTCAGCTGTGATATCATTTCGTTCTGTGGTCTCTCTTTCCAATGCAGTTATAACACTCACTATGCATTCTCTTAGTGACTGTATTGCAGAATCATGAGACAGCGATCTAGTGTCACTAGCCATTTTAAGTTTAATCTGAGAACTGTTCAGTATATTTTGGATTTGGGTTAAATCGGCCATCCTGACTGAGGAATTTTGGAAGAAGAAAAACAATTGCCTTAAGATATCATTAAACATGACTAAATAAGGCACTTAGCAGCTGCTTGGGCACTAGCAAGAGCCAGTTGGTGGTTTACATAATGACAGTTGACCATGAGTCCATCTGTTTTATCTTTGAGCAGTTTTGCAACTTCCTTTTGCTTTCCAATCATGACAACTTCTCTATTCAGATACTAGACCCACCAGATTACAAGTTTTTAAGCCTAGACTG
Source organism: Typopeltis vanoorti (assembly GCF_054136105.1). Lineage (NCBI taxonomy): Eukaryota > Metazoa > Arthropoda > Arachnida > Uropygi > Thelyphonidae > Typopeltis > Typopeltis vanoorti. The sequence goes on along the minus strand of NC_143550.1, from coordinate 78,065,362 downwards.
TCGAGGGTTTCAATTACTTTGTTAGTTATAGTCTCAGCTTTGCCATCAATAATATTGCAAGCTGATACAAAACTAACCCTGACCTCTTTTCTAAGTTGACAAACATATTTAATATACACAATCAGATGTTTTAAAACTGAGATGTCTGTAATTTCATCATATAAAACACTGAAATAATCTGCAGAATGTATATTTTTCAGTATTTCAGATCTAATTTCTGATGGTAAAATATAAATTAATTCTTGCATTATTCTTTCTGAGGTATAATGTGCATTTTTACCAAAGTTAAGATGTTCTAAGTAGGAAAAGCCCATAGCCTTGCAATGCTCAAGCAATTTTTCGAATAATGTAGTATGTGGTAACTCATTTTTTGCAAAACTAATACATAGATCATACAGCTCACAGAAAAGCATCTCTCTGCAAGTTATTCAAAATTGAAATTGATTTTTCCATTTGCCGTATTCCAGTTTCTTTTAGTATTCTGAACAAGAATCAGTGTGTGTAACTTTATTTGTTCATGGTCAACCAAGCTTTTTTTCCGAAGTCCTGTGCATGGCATAGTTACTCAAGTCACTTCCTTTGTTTGTGGGTCGTCTCTTTCTATATTTCATACATGTAAATTGCATTATCTTTCACCACTAACCAATGGAATTTTTTAAACCACTCGCTGTTAATACCCGATAAGCGATGTTTAGATGCACATTTTACATTGAAAGAGACTCTGCGGAAATTGACTATTCTGTTGTTGGTTTGGTTCTTCGCTACTATGCTTATCGGTTTCATCTTTCTTAAAATAACTTGAGTGTGGTTTTATGACTTGACTTTTTACTCGTTATGGGGTAATTTAATAAATACAAAAATATCATTGTTATTAAATTAATCAGAACAAATCACTGAATTGTGCACTGACAGTAATACCTGAAAATTGTGACATAACGCACGTTATGTCACAATTTTACTATTTATAAGTATTAATTACTAGGAATGGGAATTGGTATCACTCAAGATTCACATTATAGTCCTCAAGAATTCCCTGAGATCACAACTATATTTGATGCACAGGCCTATTTTCTTTTACAAAATAAAATATTAAATACTTCACTCTCGATCTTTGGACAAAAACCATTATTAATAAAAATAAATGTAAATTTTTAACATCGATTTTTGCTTTCGATACGAATTCATTCAATTTTCACAATTTATTTCTTTCAAACATCAAAATTATGTCTCTTTCGTAAAAGATCTTCTTTGCAACTGATACTGTTGTATTCGAGATTCCAATTTTTGTCTTCTTCCCCGTACGGATTGGTGTGCATCAAAGTGAATATCCGAAGTTCTCGCGATTGGCTTGCAATGCAAGAAAGTGAGCTTATCTCACGAGTATTGAGACTCACCGGTTCGATTTCTCATCATTATTAATTAAAAAATGTCTTAAATTATTTTTCCATTCTTGCGCATTATTTAGCCATGTCAATTCACAACATTAATTAGCCGGGTGGTCAGTAAAACCAGCCAGGTGGTTTGCCCATTCAAAAGGACCTGGGGAGAACATAGGATATGTATTCCTGATTGCATGCATGGTCAGTGCTTTTTACCACTGTGCTGTCACTGATTGTTTCATTTATATATATATATATATATATATATGAAATTATATATATCATCATCAAATTCCTGCCATGTTCCCTCAAGGGGGTGTACAGGTTATGATAGTACTACATGAAAAATTTACATCATTACTAACTTCCTATCTACAATTTTCCTCCAAATCAGTCTGTTATTTGTCAACGATAAAAAACATCACTATCAACAATAACATTGAGACTTTTTTTTATTCCTTGCCTCTTCTCTCCATGTGAATTTGTGCACGTTTTTATGTTGGAACATGGTGTTAGTAATAACCAGTCCATGCCTTGAGAAGAAATCCTACAGATATTTGTCATTATTATTAGCTTTGCTCTTTTCTATAAATTTTCTCAAAATATTTTTGTATGATTATATATATATATATTTTTTGTAGATTCAGAAATTATATTCTAGAGATGAAACATGGAACTTTTTCATGATTAAGCATCCAGTAAGCAAGATTACGAGTTATTAGATGTATTATGAAATTTATTTCTTGTAATTAATCAAATCATTAAATATATGCACGATGCCATCCTGTGTTACCTGTTTTGAATTAGTATTGATTTCATTAAGCTATGTTTTTCAGTCAATAATTCCTGATTCTCTTTTTATAACCTCAAAGTTAATTTCTTGAAATTCACTTAGTATTTTTAATTGTTATCGTTCTCCTTCGAGCTTAATTGCTGGCCTAGTTGGCTGAGTGGTTAGTGTATCCACTCTCCAGCCAAAAGGCTGCGGTTTCGTATCTCACTGGGGGCATGGATGTTTGTGATTGTCTGTGATGGTGGTGGTCGGAAGGTTGCCTTGGTGTAGATGATGATAGTTGCGGTTCATTGAGTGCTGGAGACAGAGAATTGTAGAGTAAGTGCTCTTCCTTGATGAGTCATTGGGCTTCTTGGAGATGTCAGGTAATAATAATAATAATTATTATTATTACCTGTCCAGGTTATATATATATCTTGTCCAGGTTATGTTGTGTGCTGTAAAAGGATTTAGAGATGATAAAGGTGACATGAAAACGGGAGAAAAAGATATCCTTGAAGTATGGAATAATTACTTCGAAAAATTGCTAAATAAAACAAGCAGTGATATCACAGTGGTAAAAAACACTCAACCGACATACAGTCAGGAATACATATCCATACTTAAAGGAGAAAAAAAGCTATCAAATGCTTGAAATGTGGAAAGACAGCAGGAGAAGATGATATTCGACCAGAAATGCTGAAGTATGGTGGTATAAAAGTCTTACAGTGACCGCACTGCATAGTTCAAAAGGCCTAGACAGAGGGACGAATTCCCGATGATTGGAGTAGTGCTCTCATAGTAACCATTTATAAAAAGGGAAATAAAACTGAATGTGAGAATTACAGAGGTATTTCACTACTGAGTGTTCCTGGTAAGATTTATGCTAGTATACTTGAGAAACGGTTGAAAAGAATTGTGGAAGAAAAGCTTGATGAAGAACAAGCTGGATTCAGGCCAAATAGAGGCAGTCAGGATCAAATTTTCACTTTACGACAAATAGTTGAGAAAGCATGGGAATATAACAAAGATCTGTATTTAAATTTTGTCGATCTGGAAAAGGCATATGACAAGGTGCCAAGAGAGAAGCTATTCAATACACTACAGTTATATGGTGTCAATGGGAAATTATATCAAGCAATACTTCGTTTTATTCGAGTTGTAAGTCAGCAGTTAGAATTGAAGGAAGTACAGGAAGATGGTTTAATGTTACATCTGGTGTGAGACAAGGATGTACATTATCTATATGGATCACATTATGAAGGAAAGTGGTATTAAACATGATATCAGAATTGCAGATGTTAATGTCAGCTCTTTGTTTTATGCGGACGATGTTATACTTCTAAATAAATCTGCTACAAGTTTGCAAGATTCCCTGACTAAATTGAAATTTCATCACATCATATCTGTTGTAATAGATATGGTATGAGGGTCAGCATTAAAAAGACAAAGACAATGAAAATAGGTAGAATCGTTGAAATTGTAAACTGCATTGTGAACGGTGTTAACGTCGTTGTTTCTCTCTAATTTATTATTTTATATACTTCTTTAACCTCTATTATCTTTTCTTGTGTGTAGTCTAACTAGATTCCACCTAGGGATATTTCATTTTCAAATACTGGCAAATTTGTATTTATACTGTGCCAGCCAGTATTTGAAAAGGAAATATCCGTAGATGGAATCTAGTTAGGCTACACTCAAGAAAAGATAATAGAGGTTAAAGAAGTATATAAAATAAGAAATTAGAGAGAAACGACGACATTAACAATGGCACAGCAGTCGACAGGATGTGTTTAGGGCTCCTAAAATTTAATTGAATAAATCCTAAAGCACTGTAAGTTGGTCTTGAACTCGCATCAGGCAGTCCGGCAGTTATTGGAATTGTAAAATTTGAGAAAAGGTTAAATTTAGTAAATTGTAAGCTGATTGCAGGTATGTCTCATCCGACCAGTTCTGAATTGGACGATTCGGAATTTTTCTGAATAATAAATCCCCAGCAAGTAATTCCACAATTCTCTGGGGAAGAGACCGATGACATGGTCACGTTTTTCGATTTTGTAGAAGAACTAAGAAGGATTGGCAGATGGTCTGACTTCCAACTTCTTGTGCTGTTACGCAGCAAGTTGGTAGAGAAGGCCAAGACTTACTTTCAATCATTGCCAATCCTGAAAGAAACTCGGGATTACGGAAAATTTAGAGAGATCTTAATCTCACAATTTTCCAGAGTGAAAAATGTAGGGCCAAACCTTTGGAAGTTGCAAAAGATGATACAAGGGGATAGGGAGAAGGTATCTGATTTTTACAACAGACTACTCTCTCTCTCAAATACCTTTGACATCCCCAATGAAGACAAGCGTCACCTAGACCGGGCAGTCTTCCAACATTTCCAAATAGGCCTGAGATAGGAGTTGAGAGAGACAGCCTTTGGAAAAGGCATATCCAATTTAGCTGAATGCTACAAGGCTGTAACAGAACAAGAACAGTTGCTAGGAGACATTAGTCCCGCAGCTGCTTCTGTGCATGTCAGGGTAATTAAGGAAGAAAAAGATAATGGTAGAGACATAAGCACTACAAAAGGAGATAAGGAAAAGGGTGAGCAACAGAAAGCACAAAAATGGAGTGAGGATAGTAGAGCTAAGTCAGTTTGTCAGATCACAACAGGCATTCCCGATCAAGACGAAATCCATTCCATAATTAAGCAGGAGGTTGAGAGATTGCAACAGCTGGTAATGGAACATCTTGATATGGTGCTTAACCGACTACAGTCAGGCTCTATGGAAAATACAGAGAATTTTCACTCCCAAGATGAAAGAACTACTATCTTAATTCGTAGGGAGGTTGAAAGGATGCAAGAACCACTACTTAGCAAAATGGACTCTATAATGAATAGACTGACAGAGTTATCTGCACAGTGCAAAAGCAATCCTCCTTTGTTCTCGGATGGAGAGAATGCAAGGGGATACCATTGAGAAGCCCCAAGGTGTTACAGCTGCAACAAGCTGGGACATATATTCAGAAACTGTTTCATCAGACAAGGCAAAACAAATAGAGATTTCTCAGAGGCTAAGTCTCATGTTTGCAGTAAGCAAGAAGAGGGGAGAAAAGAGGGGAAGAATCAGAGACCACCTTGAGATGACGGTTGAAGGAAGGGTATGCGGAAGAAAACTTAGAGCGTTAATTGACACTGGTTCACAGGCTTCGATCATATCAGAATACTGTTTCAGGGAATTAGAGCCCTATGTAAAAGGGAGGATAAAGTTTCTAAGAGAGCCCATTAAACTTTTGGGAATATCCTCCTCAACTACCCAAGCTACGAGGTCTGTAAGACTGAAGATCAACCTACCCACATTTGGCATGTGCGTTTGGCACAGTTTTTTAATTTTGCCAAAATACTCTTCCCCTCATTTAGGATTAATCCTGGGAAATGATTTCCTATCTAAGTACAGTTTCTCCTGTAATTATGCTAATAGGGAAGTTTGTTTCAAAAGGAGGAAGAAAACTATAGAGCTTGGAAGAGAGGAAGGGTAAAACACCAGAGAGAGAGAAGGCCCAGACCAACTGAGGGAGACGGTGTGCATAGAGAGTTCACAAATTCAGAACAGAGTGATGCCTTTTCAGCATTGGTCTCAAAGAACCCTGATATATTAGACCATGCAGAAGGAAGGAGACAACCAGATGAAGGTGTTGCAGACAGGGATGTGTGTGAAACAAGTGAGAATATACTGGTGATTAACTATGCTGGTATCTGGCAGAGTGTAAGTCAATCCCAGAGAACTGAAGGAAGAATAAAAAAGAAGTTTCTCTGATGAAACAGAAAACTTTTTTTTCCTTAAAGGGGGGACCTTTGTTAGATCCTGAATGGAGGATTTTCTAAGAAGTTGTTCATTCAGAATCTAACATGAAAATTCTAACTAATTTAAGATAATACCTGCACACCAGCAGAAAGTAATAAGACCTTGTTTGTTGTATACGAGAAAGTACATTAATATGTGTAATGTATTAGAAATATTTGTAGTCAAAATGGAAAAACTAGAGAATTATGTCAAATTAGTGATTATATGTAAAGGAAATATTGGCTTAAAATTGTTTCCTATTAAGCTATCTAAAATAACATAAATCGCCAGACAGTAATGAGTAACAGTGCAAAGGTCGCATCTGAAATGCATGTATCGGTCGTAACGCTGGAGGCTACAGCGTAAGCGGAAAATAACATAAGCGTGCTTTCCTTGAAGACAGCACCTAACAGCAATAGGGAGATTAAGGATCATCTTAAGGGCATTAAAACTAAGGGTCGTGCGAAAAAAAAAAGGATACAGCAAAAAGAGGGCACTAGAACACAGAATATAAGGCAATGCACGCCATATTGCAAGGCTTTTTGTTCCGGATTTCATCTCGAGGATTCTTGGCTGGTGGTCAGAGAAAGGGCAAGCCGGGGTTCTGTGATGTCGGACAGCAGGCCGTTTTCCCTGATTATGCTGAACAAGATTCCACGTGGAGCCGTACGTGAATCATCAGCCTATGAAGAATCGTGCCAGTCACTGGATGTCCCATCAGAAAGGAGCAGAGATAGCCTCGGTCATGGCAGAAACTAGTTCAAGTCTGGCAGCAGTAGAAAGGACGACGTAGCCAAAAGCCAGGCACTGAGATAGCCGATCGAAGGATGACCAGAACAACACATAGTAGTTAATAGATCTTCGGAAAGAACTGGGTAATATAGAGATCTTTGTTATATGTTACGGAAGTGATAGAAGATTGAAATTTGTGTTTGATTAAGTAATGTGGACAATCCTTTAGAGAACTTTGATAAGGTTTCGTATTTGAGACAGCAAATTCTGTTGGAAAAGGAATTGTCAGGAATGAATCTAATTGTATGTGACTGAAGTAATAAGTGTATTTTGTTAAGTAGATAACCTTAACTGAGAAAGCTACTCGATGAATAGCATGCATAATAGAATCTTAATTTAGTGTAATATTGTCATTGCTTTCTATTGTTCTGTGTGATTAACAGTTTGATCTGTCTAGGTGAACTTGATTAATTTAGAATTGTTTAATTATCTTAGCGTGAGATTTAACTTAGCAAGAGATTTAGAAGTTTTAGTAGTTTGATTCATTTTAGTTGTAATTGTTATTTAGTTCCAATAAATATGTTCTATTGCATATGCCTGCGTACAGGATATCAAATTACCACTTATAAAATTAGAACCATAGCGGGAGTAATTTTAGATATATATATATGTTTAAGTAATAGATCATTGGTCACGACTGCAAAGTAGCGATATCTATTTAAGTGTGTGTTAGAGTGTATGCCAATGAATCTAGGAATATTTCCCTGAACTTGAATAAATTCCTGTTATAGGATACTTGCTGGTGCAGTATAAATAAAAATTTGCCAGTATTTGCAGTATTTGAAAAGGAAATATCCCTAGGTGGAATCTAGTTAGGCTACACACAAGAAAAGATAATAGAGGTTAAAGAAGTATATAAAATAAGAAATTAGAGAGAAACGACTTAACAACAGAGGACCCGTGGAACAAGTAAAGCATTTCAGCTACTTAGGTACGATTTTTAGTGAAGATGGTAAATTAAATATAGAAATAGACAACAGAATCAACAAAGCTGGTATGGTAGGAAGTCAATTGAATAAATTCATATGGAATAAGACAGAAATTAGTCAGAACACTAAATTAGCTGTATACAAGACAGTGTTCAAACCAGTTTTAACTTATGGATGTGAGAGCTGAGTCAGAAGTAAAACACTTGACCAAAGACTAGAGACCGCAGATATGAGAGTCCTGAGAAAGATTAGAGGCGTGAACAGATGGTATAAATGGCAATATCATATTAAAAACAAGAATATTAGGAAAGAATTTGACATTGTCAGCATCCAGGAATGCTTTAGCAGAGCTAATCTCAGGTGGTATGGTAACTTAAACAGAATGGGCGAGGAAAGATTAGCAAAACAAGTGTTCTCTGCTGGGTTGGCAGGAAAACGACCCAGAGGAAGACCAAGATATAGGTGGATTGATACAATACAAAGTGACTTAGACGATAGAAATATTAGATCTGATAATGATGTTGGAGTCTTAACAAGTAACAGACTGATTTGGAGGAAAATTGTAGATAGGAAGTTAGTGATGATGTAAATTTTTCATGTAGTATTATCATATCCTGTACATCCCTTGAGGGTACATGTCAGGAAATTGATGATGATGTCAAGGTTGAATTACTGCTATCACATAAGAGATCTGGATAATTATCTTCAGTTAAGTGATCTCATTATATCAAGCAATACTTAGTTTTTATTTCAGTTGTAAATCAGCAGTTAGAATTGAAGGAAGTACAGGAAGATGGTTTAATGTTAAATCTGGTATCAGACAAGGATGTACATTATCCCCTCTGTTATTCATTCTATATGAATCACATTATGAAAGAAAGTGGTATTATACCTGATATCAGAATTGGAGATGTTAATGTCAGCTCTTTGCTTTATGTGGATGATGTTATACTTCTAAATAAATCCATTACAAGTCTGCAAGATTCCCTGACTAAATTAAATAACTGTTTTAATAGCTGTGGTATGAAGGTCAGCAATAAAGACAATGAAATTAGGCAGAAGCATTGAAAATATCAACTGTATTGTGAATGGAGAACCTATAGAACAAATAAAACATTTCAGTTACTTAGGCATAATTTTTAGTGAAGATGGTAAATTAAATATGGAAATAGACAACAGAATCAACAAAGGTATGGTATGGTATGGTAGGAAGTCAACTGAATAAATTTATATGGAATAAGAGAAATTAGTCAAAACACTAAATTAGCTGTATACAAGACAGTGTTCAAACTAATTTTAACTTAAGGATCTGAGAGCTGGGTCAGAAGTAAAACACTTGACCAAAGACTAGAGACTGCAGATATGAGAATCTTGAGAAAGATTAGGGGCATGAACAGATGGCAATATCATATTAAAAACAAGGATATTAGGAAAGAACTTGACATTGTCAGCATCCAGGAATGCATTAGCAGAGCTAATCTCAGGTGGTATGGTCACTTAAACAGAATTAGAGAGGAACAATTAGCAAAACAAGTATTCTCTGCCAGGTTGGCAGGAAAAAGACCAAGATATAGGTGAATTGATACCGTAAAGTGCCTTAGAAGATAGAAATGTAAGATCTGATAATGTTGGAGTCTTGACAAGTAACAGATTTATTTATAGGAAAATTGTACATAGGAAGTTAGTAATGATGTAAATTTTTCATGTAGTACTATCATATCCTGTACACCCTTTGAGAGTACATGTCAGGAATTTGATGGTGAGAAGTGATCTCCATGTTTGTGTGATCCTCAACCTGATTTAATGAAGAAAAATCTTCAGTGATCTCTCCGAGACTTAGATATTTATATATCTCCAAATATGAAGAACCTAGTTTCTTTCAATATAAAGAAGGGTCGTTTGGGATCAAGGAAAGTAGGGATGTTATAGTAATGAAAGTTCTATTAATGGTGGGATGCCTATTTTAAAAAGCATGAACACATCAAATGGACGGGGGGGAGGGGTCGAAATTTCCTCAAGTAATGAAAAAATTATTTTCACTGACCTAAAATTCATTATTTTGTCTACTAAAATTGTTAATGCAAATTGGGACAAAATTAGCCATCTAAGATACCCTTCTTTGTCTGTTATGATATTTTAATGTAAAGTAATTCTGTGTGTTTTCAGCAGCTAATTATGTAAAAATTGATAAATCATAAGGCATAAGGAATATTACAAAGATTCTCAAATCTATGCATAAAAAAGACAAGATTGAAAAAAAAAAAAAAAAAAAAAAAAATTCTTCCAAAAAGTATGAATTTTGCCACACCATCAAAATCCAAGAAACTTCTAGGACTTCAGGAATAAATTTTAGGGTACTTGTTATGAATTTAAAAATTAAAATTCATAATTTTATTTGAAATACATTTTCATAATTAGGATTGCTTTTACTGTGTCAGTATGCCATTGATTTTTTTCCTTTGAAAGTTTGTACTGAAAAAACAATGGAACCAGGAAGTGTCAGCAGGAATGTTTTCATTATGAAAGTGTTGCAAAACTATTTGTGTGTGTGTGGGGGGGGGGGGGGGGCTAACATTTTTGATTTGAGAAATAAATCCATGCATGATAGTCATCTGAATATAACTGAACATTCATAAAGTCACAGACCAATTATAATTTTTCTTATTGATTATTAAATTTGATTAATACATTTCTGTTTTGCACTGTGTGTGTGTGTTTGTTAACTGAGACCAGCTAGTAGTAGTATTCCGATAACTTTTTCAATGCAGATTGACAAAGTTATCAATATAATGTATACAACCGAATAACCTTTCAACTGTACACCATGTTATAGATAATGAAAATACACAACAGTGAAACTACTTGTTATAGAAATATTTGAACACAGTTATTTGAACAATATTGGTTTTCTTTTTTATATCATATAATTTCTGATAGCTGACATCAAGTTTCACTGTTATTAGAGAGAGACCAATAAGTAACACGTCTTCTTTTGATAAGTGATGGAACACAGAGGCAGGCAACATGACCAGCACTTGTTTATTGCTTGCCTAATGCTTATTAAATATTTAATTAAAAAAAAAAAAATCATATTGACTGGAAATTTGCATCATGTCAAGCAAAAAGTGGTATATATTTTTCCCCTAATCATGTTAGAAGCTTAATGGAGTGAAACAGTACTGAGAAAGGATTAATACATTTAATTCTTCCATCTCTGTCACTGAGACATCAGGGAGTACAATATGAGACTTGTAACGCGCACACACACACACAAAGACAACACAAAACTAAGTGAAACATGTGGATGAAAGACCTAGTCCTAAGTAGATGGGGCACTCTCTGCAGGCACCTGTTGGCAGCCTAGGATGTAAACTGGGATCTTGAACCCATATTTTGGGAAGTTTTATGCAACCATATTTATTTAAATTAGGCTGATTTCTGAGAAATTCTGCAGATTCCAAAAATAATCTTCTAAATTTGCTGGTTGAGCATGGTGGTCTTTTTTCCAGCTGAGCAGAATCTAAAGTATGGTCTGCAAGGCCAAATTGACCATAAACATGAATGCAGATGTATTTTCCTGTCTGGCCATAGTAGACTGACTTGCGGGAACAGGGTACTTTGTATACTCCAGTCACACACAGAAGGGGGAGGGGTAGCTGATCTTTAGTGTAACGTATAAGTTTACACGTTTATAACTGTATACGTTTAATGGTGGAGCTTGAAAGCTGTGCAGAGATTGTATTTCTTTAAGACGCTGGCTATTTTTGTTGAAGCACTTCAGACATAGGGGATATAATAGCATAACTGAAATTTTTCTGTAGAGAAGGTCGAGGATTGGGGAAGGATTTTTTTTTTTTTATATATAGTGTTTCAATGGTACTATATTGTTGAGAGGGAAAGTTTATGAATGTATCAACCTGTGTGGGTAGGCATGTTATTAAGGTGTCTAGAAAGGCTAAACTATTAATAGTTTCTTTTTCCATGGTAAACTGGATTCTAAGGTAAAGACTATTGAAGTGAGAATGGAAAGAGTCTAATGTGCCTGGGCCATGAGGCAAAATGGAGAACACATTGTTCACATACCTTAACCAGATAGAAGGTTTGAGATTGGTTGAGTCACAAGCTTGTTTTTCAAAATGTTCCATAAAAAAATTGGCAGTGGGGTTGGGGGAAGAGAATCCACAGAAGTACCCTCTGTCTGTTTATAAATTTTGTGTTTTCAAGAGAAATATCCAGAGTGGATAGCAAAGGAAAAGATATCAGCAATATCAGGAGGGAAAACTTTATAACTGATAAGGTGTAATTTACGGGAATGTTGTTGAACAGTAAGGTGATATTGAAGCTAACCAAAATATCTGTATTATTTAATGTTAAATTCTCAACAGAAGTTTTAAAATGGATAGTTTTTATATTGGAAGTGGTATGACCAGTGAGGGGGTAAGAAAGCTTGTTCACTGTTTTGCTAATTTATAGGGAATCTGTAGCATTTACTATAGGTCTTAGAGGGAAATTATTGGCTTTATGTATTTTTTGGTAATTGATGTGTCTTGGGGGGGGGGACGTTTTGAAAGGTTTGAGTTTTTTTGTAATTTCAGGAGGCCAGGAAGAAACTTTTTCTTCAAATCACAGTGACTGAAAAACATGTTAATTGAACTCGCATTATGCAAGGCCTGGCTGTATATATTTCTGCAGCAGTTGTTTGTTTCAGGAATGTTAACGAAAACATTTCATCTTAAATAATTCAGTAGGGAAACAGACATGTTACTCACTTTCCCATTCTTTAACCAGTGGGACATGGGTTCAGATCTTACAGTGTGTATGGATGTTTGTGAATATCTTTAGGGTAAGAGATGAATTTCATTGCTTAGTAGGAGACAACAACCCTGCTTTTTGGAGGCCTGAAATTCTTGAGAAAATTCTGTTTGGTTTTAAAAGCAAGTTTCTGTGTTATCTAACCCTTAGTTATCATCCACAGTAGTAGTAACATACAATATTTACAGCCTTTCATGGATTACAAGAAATTTCATACAAGAAACATTAAAGTGTATAGTATGGGAGAAAATACTTTCCAAATATAGGAATTAGCCTGTCACATATATGGTGGCTTTGTTAGCCAAATGGCTAGTGCATCATTTCTTTAACTGACAGAAAGGAAATTTGAATTCCAATACGAATATGAATGTTTCTGAGTCTTTTTAGGTGAATTTCATCACCTAGTGTAAGAACACAACCCTACTTATTGCAGCCCGTAGTTTAAAAAAGTTCCATGTTTTGTCTCTAGAGCAGGAGATCTCCAAATTATATAACTCTTAGCCTATAACAAATATATATATTTTTTTTTTCTTCTTTTTGCCATGAAAAAATAAAGGTTCATCACTCATTGCTAGTCATAAGTTAAGAATCTTTGCATCTGTACCTCAAAATGATAGATTTCATTCCATTATAAACCTTACTAGGTATAAGATGTAGTGGTACAAATAGTTGTTTTTTTCTATTTCTTCTTTTGTCTGTCTTTCCATCCCTCACCATCTTATCTGATGTGCCTCTAACTGCCTTTACTAGCCCAGTTATTTTTTCTGGCTAGAACCTTATCATCTAGCTTCCATCCAATATGTTTCATATTCCATTAATTTTTATTACCCTGTAATAATAACTTTGGTCCTACAGTGGATAATTCTATCCTGCTTTAAAAGACACGTATAATATCACAAGACTGTATTCACTGGATGGTTCAGGTAGAATTTTTTCCCTCATACTGGAATGGAAAGTAAATTATACTTGAGAGAAATTCTCATCTTTATCTTACTAAAGCTGAGTGGATAAGTGTAAATCCATGAATTATGCAAATCACACATAAATAATGCTTGACATTGTGTTGGTTGACTGTAAGCAAAACCGAATGTAATTCATCTTCCTTCATTCTACCCACCTCTGCTTTCTGGAACAGATTTCCACACATACTGTTTTCTTCAATGAATACAACTCTCAGACCTTCAAAACTTCAAGAAATTAATAGATTCTTTCTTTCTTTCTCCTTAACCACTTGCCTACACATGGTATTGTGTGCAGGATGTCTATATACTGTATAAAATTAAACTGTAGTTAATGGAAGAGCTAAGTTTTATAACCACATTCTCAAAACACCTTACAGAAGCTATTATTACATTCACATTTAAATAATCATCATCCCAGAATACAGTTGGGATGGGGGAGTTGACAACAGTTTGCTCTTTTTTAACATTTGAGTGTAATTACCTAATGATTTGCTATCATTGTTTATTGAAAACACACACGTTAAATAATATAAAAAATAAAATAAGCAAATCCATTTAAAAATTGTTTCTCAGTTTTATCTTTCTATAATGAGTTAAATATCTAACTTTCTGGTTTTGACCTAATATTCAAAAATTGACTGCTCCAATTTTTCTTATTTGCAGTTTTACCAATTATTATGATCATTGAATCCCCCCCCCCCCTCAGAACAGAGAGTCAGTATCATCTAACTTGCTGTATCTTAATTTTAAAATGTATATTTTAATTTTGGTAAATGTGAAGGATTTATTAAAATATGAATATAAAAGCACATCTTTGTTTGCTTTTGCATATGTAAATTATAATGAAAATAATTTGGGTAATTCCATTATCCAAAATATGGTCTGATAATGCCTCTTGTGATTTCAAGCCATCTAATTAAAAAAAAAAAAAAAAAGCCCTACACCTCTATCCTAGATCAAAGTAAATTTATACATATTCATTGTATCTAGCTGCTTCTGAAAAGACAGTGCTGCATGAACATAACTGAATACTTCGGTGTTGGTTACTAGTCATCATATGGATTTAATGTAGTTAAGACAGTATTCCATTCAGATGATGTGGATACCTCCAGATATTGGAGTGATAGTATTATGATATATGATAGTATGCTGAAAACATAATTAGCATCATGTTTGAGAGGTGACAGGATTTTTCTTCCTAGAAATTGAGTTTTATTCATCTCAGAAAAAAGATCCACTGACCAAAGAACATATACAACTGAAAGTCCTAATGAACTCAACCCACGAGGTAAGCTGCTTTGGCTGTTATTCTTACCAAACCAAACTAAGGATTGCTTGAGTAAGGTAATGTATTTGATCTGATTAAATTTAGCACCTTTCAAATTTCTGGTGACGTCTAACAACCATATTGTTATGATTTGGAGTATTCCTCAGTGGTGTGACTGATTCATTAGTTCTTGAATCTGCTTTTGTGTGGTGGTAAGTTCCTCCTCTCCCACCCAACTTATGGTAAAATGTTTCCAGAGCATACCAAAACACACAATCCCATCAAACCACTCTGAAAAATATAACAGTCAGCCTTGAGTGACCTAAAAAAAAGTTTGCACGTTTGCTCTTTACAGCAAGATTTACAGATTATCCACCACTTTGCACACTCATTGGTACTATATGTTTCATAGGTGGGATTCGCATTATCAACAAGTCTGAAATATTTACAATCTTCAGAATATTCCTTATATAGTAAATTTTATATGACGTATGCTAAATTTTTATTAAAATTCTCCCCTTTTTAGCCAGTATTATATTTTATGGAAATGCTGCTGTATTAATGCTGTCTTTTTGAGATTTAAGAAATATAATTTTTTTAAAGCAAAAAACATCTTTCGTGTATCTTTTGTGGATGAAATCTTGGGACAGGCTCATACTCTTCAAGCTAATGATGTGCATGATAAGAAGAAGTGGCTACAAGTGCTTTATCAAGTATCATCTAAAGCGGTCTCTGCAGAAGACTCTGATGAAGGAGGTTTTCTTAAAAGACCACCCATTAGACAATGCAATAGAGATATGTGTCCTGAAAAACAGAATTTAAAACCTTTAATTAAGAGTGGAGAATTGCAAAGTGAAAATTTGTCTCCTTAAAATACATATAGAAATGTGTAATATGTTCATAATGCAAGCAAACTGAAGTCAACCAGTGTGAAAGTGAGGAAAGCACAAGCTAAAAGGGTTTCATACAGTATAATTAATATTTGTGCACTCCTGCAGAACAATTCTTATTTATAAGAACTTCACAACATATAAAACAATGATGGGCAGTGTTTAAACTGACTTGTTTGATGCATCCTTGATGTATTTGTTATTCTATACATATTTTTATACAATGTATAGTGGTAGTGGAATTTATAAAATATTTATCTGTTGTAAATACAATATATTATTGTAAATGCATATTTTTTTAAATGTTTAGTTACATGAATTCACCATAATCAGCTGAGTTTCTAAATTTATAAAAAAAAATATAATTGCTGTAAATACGCTGGTGTGTCTAACCTAATATGCATTATCAAGTTCTTGGTTGAATTAGGCCAACTGATTCGATTAATAGGAAATATTTTAATTCCCATGTACTTTCTGACTAAAATATTAAAAAGTAATTCTTTTATGGTGTACTGTTTTATTTTAAAAAATATCTTCATAATTTGGCACATTGTTATATGCTTCCCCCCCCCCCCCAGCATATATGCACCAGTTTCAGGGAACAAAATTTCAGATCACATGAAAGTATCAGAGATTACATATTTCAAAACATGCCATATTAGTTTTTGTTCCAAAATTAAAGGCAGTGGAAGGTTATCCTACAATTTATGCTATTACTCATCTAAGTAGGTATTTCTCTGACATGTTTTATATATTTGCCTGAAAAAATTATATATTTGCCTGAAGAAAGATTATTAAAACAAGCGATCTCTGCCAGGTTGGCAGGAAAACGACCCAGAGGAAGCCCAAGATATAGGTGGATTGATACAGTACAAAGTGCCTTAAACAATAGAAATATAAGATCTGATAATGTTGGAGTCTTGACAAGTAACAGACTGATTTGGAGGAAAATTGTAGATAAGAAGTTAGTAATGATGTAATTTTTTTCATGTAGTACTATCATATCCTCTACACCCCTTGAGGGTACATGGCAGGAATTTGATGATGATGATAATTTTTTAAATTTTCTTTCTGTTCTTATTTTTTGTAGCCATTTAGGTGGTAATCTTAATTTTATTTTAATGAGGAAGTGGTCACTACTTATTTCATATACTCTGTGAACTCTAACTTCCAAAGAGAACTTTGTCTGTCTTTTCATTTAAGATAAAGTAATCTCATATTGATTTCCATCCTCTTCCTGCCCAAGTATATTTATATATGTCTTTATAGAAAGAATTCATTATTTTAAGGTTATTATAAACTACAAAGTCGATCAATTTTTTACCATTCCTGTTTAGAGTTATGTTCTGCATATATTCCTATATAGTACTCCCACAGATACGAGACCCTTCGACACTTCTGCGCATGTCAAAAGAAGCAGAATCCATTCCGATAATATGGTAATCAATCCATATTGTGGGATGAGTGTATATTATTACATGTCGGAAAATTAACTTCTCTTTTATGATCATTCTAGTTTTTAAAGTGGTAACTATTTTGCTTGTATAACAGTTGGAAAATTTTATGTATAGAGCATGTGATTTCGCATGTTGGTGACCAATTTTTTCGTAAATCGCCTTATTTCATTCTCCCCTTCAACATGAATTGACTCTTCTTGGCAGTCTGCTAACGACAGATCTCACTTCTGTGGTTGAACTATATTATTATTAATTTTCATGTTTCGAATTCTTGCATTTAAGTCTCCTGCTAATATTACATAATCATTTTTATTTCTTTTATTATATATATTTTGTAACTGATTATAAAATTCAATATTATCATCTTCTGATCCTTCTTCTGGGGCATATAAACCAATTATCGTTAAATAACCTCTATTTTTATTCTCATCATCATCATCATCAAATTCCTGCCATGTACCCTCAAGGGGTGTACAGGATATGACAGTACTACATGAAAAAATTACATCATCACTAACTTCCTATCTACAATTTTCCTCCAAATCAGTCTGTTACTTGTCAAGACTCCAACATTATCAGATCTTATATTTCTATCGTCTAAGGCACTTTGTACCGTATCAATCCACCTATATCTTGGTCTTCCTCTGGGTCGTTTTCCTGCCAACCTGGCAGAGAACACTTGTTTTGCTAATCTTTCCTCTCCCATTCTATTTAAGTGACCATACCATCTGAGATTAGCTCTGCTAACGCATTCCTGGATGCTGACAATGTCAAGTTCTTTCCTAATATCCTCATTTTTAATATGATATTGCCATTGATGCCATCTGTTCACGCCTCTAATCTTTCTCAGGACTCTCATATCTGCGGTCTCTAGTCTTTGGTCAAGTGTTTTACTTCTGACCCAGCTCTCAGATCCATAAGTTAAAATTGGTTTGAACACAGTCTTGTATACAGCTAATTTAGTGTTCCGACTAATTTCTTTCTTATTCCATATGAATTTATTCAATTGACTTCCCACGATACCAGCTTTGCTGATTCTGTTGTCTATTTCTATATTTAGTTTACCATCTTCAGTAAAAATTGTGCCAAAGTAGCTGAAATGTTTTACTTGTTCCACCGGTTCTCCATTCACAACACAGTTGACATTTTCAATGATTCTGCCTATTTTCATTGTCTTTGTCTTTTTATTGCTGACCTTCATACCATATCTATTACAACAGCTATTCAATTTAGTCAGAGAATCTTGCAGACTTGTAGCGGATTTATTTAGAAGTATAACATCATCCGCATAAAGCAAAGAGCTGACATTAACATCTCCAATTTTGATATCAGGTTTAATACCACATTCCTTCATAATGTGATCCATATAGATAATGAATAACAGAGGGGATAATGTACATCCTTGTCTCACACCAGATTTAACATTAAACCATCTTCCTGTACTTCCTTCAATTCTAACTGCTGACTCACAACTCAAATAAAGACTAAGTATTGCTTGATATAATGCCCCATTGACACCATATAACTGCAGCGTATTGAATAGCTTCTCTCTGGGCACCTTGTCATATGCCTTTTCCAAATCGACAAAACTTAAATACAGATAAATACAGATCTTTGTTATATTCCCATGCTTTCTCGACTATTTGTCGTAAAGTGAAGATCTGATCCTGACAGCCTCTATTTGGCCTGAATCCAGCTTGTTCTTCACCAAGCTTTTCTTCCACAATTCTTCTCAACCGTTTCTCAAGTATACTTGCATAGATCTTGCCAGGAACACTCAGTAGGGAAATACCTCTGTAATTCTCACATTCAGTTTTATTTCCCTTTTTATATATGGGTACTATGAGAGCTCTACTCCAATCATCGGGAATTCGTCCCTCTGTCCAGGCTTTCTGAACTATGCAGTGCAGCCACTGTAAGACTCTTATACCACCATACTTCAGCATTTCTGGTCGAATATCATCTACTCCTGCTGCCTTTCCACATTTCAAGCCTTTGATGGCTTTTTCTACTTCAAGTATGGATATGTATTCCTGACTGCATGCCTGGTCAGTGTTTTTTATCACTGTGCTGTCATCACTACTTGTTTCATTTAGCAGTTTTTCAAAGTAATTACTCCATACTTCAAGGATATCTTTTTCTCCTGTTTTCATTTCACCTTTATCATCTCTAATTCCTTTTACAGCACTCTTTCCTCCATTCCTAAGCTTCTTCAACAACCTCCAGAATATTTTGCCACCTTCTTGATATTTATTTTCTATATTCTTGCCAAAGTCCTCCCATGACTTTTGTTTAGCTAGTTTTACACACTGTTTAGCTTTCTTACATTTGTCTCTGTATTCTGTAAGAGTAAAAGCTGACTTATTTGCCAGGAACTTTTGATATGCTTTCTTCTTTTCCTTCACTGCCTCTTTAACTTCCTGTGTCCACCAGGGAGTTCTGATTTTTTTATCCTTGCACACAACCTCACCACATGCCTCTCTGGCAGAATCAATCAATGTTTCCTTCAGAGTTTGCCACTGAATCTCCAAGGCTTGATTCCTGTTCTCAAACTCTTTCATTTTCTTTTCAATAATATTTCTGTATTTTAGTCTACAGTTCACATCTGAGAGCTGCTCAACTTTTATTCGCTTTAAAACTTTCTTACATGTTATTCTTTTCAATATGAAATTCAATTTTATCCTGCTCAAGACTAAATAGTGATCACTTCCAATTTCAAATCCTCTGCACACTCTGGTGTCCTGCACCAGGGAGAAAACATCACTATCAACAATAACATAGTCAATGAGACTTTTCTTATTCCTAGCCTCTTCTCTCCATGTGAATTTGTGCACATTTTTATGTTGGAACATGGTGTTAGTAATAACCAGTCCATGTCCTGAGCAGAAATCCAACAGATATTTGCCATTATTATTAGCTTTGCTCTTTTCTCCAAATTTTCCCAAAATATTTTTGTATGTCTCACAATCATTTCCTACTCTACTATTTAGATCCCCAACAAGGACCAACTTTTCCTTTTTCATTGTGTCAGTTGCTTTTTCTAAAGCCTCAAAAAATTCCTCCACTTCTACCTTAGTAGAACCTTCTGTGGGACCATAGGCACAAATAAGTCTCATTGTCCAGTTCCCCATTCTCATATTTGCCCACATTACTCTACTTGAGACTGACTGCCATTCAAGAAGATTAGCCTCGTATTTTGTGTTGAATACTATGGCTACTCCTTCTTTTCCTTGATTGTCATTGCCTATTCTAGCTTCTGTTATTCATTCATTACATAATTTATATTTTAACTGTTTTGAAAGGGAATTATGAATCCAAATCATAACACCTGCTTGTGCTCTTTGGTCTGTCAACTCCACTATATATATATATATACATTAAAATTTTCAGTTCTCATGGTTCCTTTTAATTTTTTTTTTGTTTAAGTGATTACTACTATTTGAAAATTTCTTTCATTTAACATTTGGTCTAATTATATTTTTTTATATGCTATTCCTGTTACGTTTCAGTTTGCTATATGTATTATATTTTGTCGTTTTCATAGATTTATTTCAATTACCTTTCTCTGTTGGCTTAAAAGTAGATAAATGTTCTCCATGTCAGGTGACTACCCTGGCAATGGATAGTCCTGTGGCAGGGCTGCTACCTTAAGGCTTCTGAACTAGCCTTTGCAAATTTAAACCCATAGGAAGAATAGGGTATACTGAAGGGGAAAGAGTAGATTATAGGAACATAGATATAAGCCAGAAATGGAAAGACCCCATAGCCTTCGTGGACTCTAATAGCATAAGGCTTTATAGGAAAGATTAAAGTGAGTGGATTTTTTCCTCCAAGTAGAGGAAGAAGAGGACAAATCCAGCTATGGAACCATGGGAGTGCCACTTTCCTTACATTCAAGATGACTGCCCCTAATGGCCCACGAGTCCTTATTCAATTTATTCATATTCAAACCATCCCACCATACCTGGTGGGCTCCCCTATCTACCACCCAGGGGACACCGTCTCTAGAGGTTATACGATTCCCCGAAAAACTTTACTAATGAAGACATTAAAAAGGAATTTGACAATACTGGCATCCGAGAATTGTGAACAAAACTGATCTAAGGTGGCTGCTAAACAAAAAGAGCAAAAGTTAGTATATGTCAAATAAAATCTACAGAAACATTGAGATCTAGAAACTGCTATTATTGGTGTCTTAGACCAACATGTAGGATCTCATAATGCTGGAATCCTGACAAATTTCAAAGAAAACTTGATAGTAATAGTATCATAGTTTCCTTTATACTCTTTGAGGATATAGTATATATTAGGAAATGATCATGAATTATACAATGCAAAGAAATAATGCTGACCTTGTTTATTCAAATGCATATTAAATAACTCCATTTAGTATTTGTAGGAGAAATATTTGAAGCATTTTTCATGATATCATCTTAAAATAGTGAATTTGTGCAAAAATTTTGATTCTCCGTTTTTATGAAAATACATGTTTTGACTTGTCTTGAGTAAAAACTTTTTCCCCATCTGTCACGGCATGCATAATTGCATTTTAAACCAGATTTATCAATGGGTAGCACTTTGCTAACTGTCAAAAGTTGGTGAGTGGCATAATTCAAACACTTCACTTTTACTCATCAATTCAAATGGGAATTTTGTTAATAGTTAATCACTGAACTGACAAACCATTCCTCCCAACAGATTTCAAGTATTTAATAAATGAATGTGCTATTAACAAGCTATTTCAAAATCAAAGCCATTTTCCCCTTATGTATGTATAATGACATGATTACCTTTTATATGAGCAATAAATCATTAAGCACACATTTATCATGTAAAATAAATGGAGTGCTCTGCAATATTAGCATAAATTAGTTTGAATACTTCTAGAATATCTAATTGGCCCATTATAGTATTAATAGCAAGCAGATTCATCACAACAGCAATGCAGTTATGCTGAATTTTACAATCTAACCCTCAGGAAAGCAAATTTAACTTAAGTATGAATGTCTCCAAATAAGCTTCAATACTTTCCAAAAATAGTGGTTGGCCTAAAAATTATAATGAAAGGAATACATTTTAGGCCAAAATATCTTTACTTACATATTATCTATCACGTTTACTGAATTGTGCTATTATGTTACTGAGCATTGTAAACATAATGGAATTACAGCAATTATCATCAGTCTAAGGGCACAGTTAGGATCATTATTGATAGCTTTGTTTTTTTAAAACATGGCAAAAATAAGGGAGGGGGGAAGTAATGGTGAAAATTTTTGCAGAGATAAATGGGTCAGAAGAAAGCAATAAGGTGGCACCTTCTTCATTCATTCCATGTTGCACCGATTTTCTGCAGATTCATTTTTCAGAAATATATTTCAATATACACTTTATCAATGTCTAGTTTTCCCTTAAGACATATATAACTGCCAGTGCATACTGCTGTTACTTGAAGACTTCTCCCCATAATTTATTTTCAAAAAACAATCTATATATAGCCATGCAAATCTAACATTTCTTTCTGGTTTTAAAAGACACCTTGGTTTTGTTTAATTTCTGTTATTGAGACCATGTGTTTCTAAACATAACATGAATTTATTAAAATAAAGAATATATAAAACCTAAGTTTCATAAGCTGCCAATTACAGTCGATATTTGCAAAACTATACATACAAAGTGACCAAAAGAAAAGAGAACATGCATTATTGTTAGTATTATATATATATATATATATATATATATATAAGAACTTTATTTTAACACTGGAATATTACATACTATATATATATATATATATATATATACACACACATACAGATTCAAGTATCATCTTACATGAGTTGAATGGTTCGTGCTACTTATGCAGGGGAAAAGAAAATTATTTTTATGGTAAAGTAAGATAGGAATGCCAATTATGAAATACAGATATCCCACAAGCTTCATATTTACAAATTTACTTTATAACATATAGATATTTTGAGATTTCTTCTGTGATTATTTTTATGGTAAAGTAAGATAGGAATGCCAATTATGAAATACAGATATCCCACAAGCTTCATATTTACAAATTTACTTTATAACATATAGATATTTTGAGATTTCTTCTGTGATGTTTTAATTTCTGATATGTGATTCCTACTAATGGAATCTGAAGTGCTGCTCTGTGATGTGTCAGCATCATCATCTGTTGTATCACTTTCATCTTGAGGAAACAAGGCAATATTCTGTAAGAGATGAATGTAACACATTAACAAAGTAATAAAATTTTCCAAATGATAATATTAGCAAAACCATCACAACTGACAGTATGGTATGTAGTAAGAATATGTGATAGTTGACTTTCACTGTAACAAATGACATTATAACACTATCAAAAAGTCCCAACCACAGTGTTATTCCAAAGAAAATTTACTATAGCAAACTATTGCTATAGTCAGTTACCTGTATACACAAAAATTTTGATCAACTTTGGAAAGATAGTTGAAAGATCGGAAGTAAAATTACTAGTTTTATTTTGAAATTATGCAAAAAGAAACTAATCCAGATTATGACAACTCCAATATGGTGCAACAACATCTACTGTTATTCATTGTAGCTATGGCTGAAGTGTGGGCTTACAAAAAAAAAAAAAAAGAACGGTGCAGAATGTTAACAGGTATTTGAAGCATGCTAATATGTTGGAAAGAAGTCGACGAACACCATAGTGTGAGAAACAAACAGCCATGATGCAGGACCTCTTTTTCTCTGCAATGACTGCAGCAACCTTACAGGGCATACTTTCCACAAATGTATAACAATCAATGGGAATTTTAGACTATTCTTCCTGTAGGCATGTAATGAGGTCCTAGACTGTTGTAGGGCATATGTCCATATCTTGAGTTGTGTTTATAAAGCAAGCTGGGTTCAATGATTCATAGAGCTCCTGCCAAACTCTGTGCCTACAATCAGTACAGAACAAGATGCACTGTGCTAGTCAGACCTCATGACTTATTTTTCCAGTGTCCAGTCAGTGTTCCTGACAACACTATAGATAAACTTTCCAGTTCTTTGCAGAAATCAGAGGTTTCTATATAGTCACGTGACTGCCAATACCAATCCCCTATGCATAATTTGATGAGGTATGGGTTGGGAAAGCCTTCATATAACGTTTTGGTCAATTGCTGCATGCAGGTAGTACTGTTTGTCCATCTAAGTCTTCTCAGACAATGATCTCGTTCTTGACACTGTCTCAGGATAACAGTTACATCTCTTAGACAAGCATACTTATTGTGAAATTGAAAGATCCTTTGTTTTTCCCATTGTGATCAACACTATTGACGATTACTGACCAACAGCATTCTGAAATAGTTGCCTAAAATGTGATGTATGTGACCAAGTATTTTGCATATATGCTGCGTAAGTGACAATTATGTACATCTGCATAAAAATCTCTAATTCAATGGCTGGCTAACTCATATATATATATATAGAGGCTAATGACTTCACGTCACTTGCATTTTTTTTTTTTTAAGTTGGCAGAATTTGCAGATAATCTTCATTGCTGTACTTTCTTTTCATGCCATGAATATGTCAAGATGAATTCAATTTTTATGATATTTTGCAATGTTTTGGAACACATAACAAGCTGTCAGATTTTCACCATTTTTTTTTTTTTACTGCAACTATTCCTTGTATGTATTACTGATGGTTATGGATAGCTACAATAAAATAAACGAAATTAGTGTTTATTCAAAAATAATTAATTTTTTTTTACTAACATCCATTTCACACTGCATGTGCATAGCACATAGATGGAAGGACTGGGTACTTTAATAGAAAAGCTTGTAATAAACTGTGTACTTGCTAAATGTTATTATTTTCCAGTTCTGCGGCAGAGAGATAAAACGGTTGGATTGCTGATTGTAGCATTTGTATTTAATTACTATTTATACTATACATGGCATTCATACTGCAATTTTTAAGGAAAGAGGTATATACAATGATATGGCTGCTGACTACATAGAAAATATGCCTTGACTAATTATTTTTTTTTAAAAATGTCAGACTGTGATAATTATCAGAAAAACTGAACTACTGAATTGCTATGATCTCTGCTTGCATATTTGATAACCAAGTACTTCTTCTTGCCCCCCAAAAAATTGCTTCCAGAATATCTCACTGCAATTTCATGCTGACCTTTGGCTAGATCAGTTAATTTGCAGCAAATATCGTGTTACAAAGTGTCCAGTTCTATCAACCAGTAAGCTTTCTTGAAAAATTCTATCAAAGAGTAGTTGTCTGCCAAAAATTCATCTCTGTTTTTGATAGAGTTGTGTGATATGTCAACAAGTGCAATCAGCAATTGCCACTAGAGCAATCCATTCAAGATAAAAACAGGCATGAAGCAAAGAGTAAGGGTGCTAGCACCCATGCTCTTTGCTGCAACAATTCTCCATCTCATTCATGGAAAAATTCCTCCAAGTGATGAAAACCTAGAGGATGGAATGGAAACCTTTTACCTTAATGGACTCTGATATATATATATATATATATATATATATATATATATATATATATATATATAAATCACTAGATAATTTCAGCTTTCTTACAATAATGCAATTTTCTCATGCTTTCTCATTAAAAGGACAGTACCTGTCATGTAGATGGATGAAGTAACTCTGGAAAATGTGACCTGTTTCCCTTACTTTGGTAATCATCTCTAGAAAAAATAAGGAAATTTGGTGTCATCTGAAATATGCTAGTGCAGATTTTGAACATTTGTGGAAATTTGTAGTTTATAAGGCTATCGTCATCCCAATTTGCTATACAAGTGCGAAATGTGGACAATATATGACATCCTGGAAAAAAAGTTCAAAAATACTATTAACCCCTTAACATACAAAGACGTCTGTGACACATCTTTTGTTTATTGCACCAAAATTGATTTTGGATTTTGGTTTTCACATATAAATACAACCGAATATAGACGCTAGACAATCTTGTGCCTATTTCCTTTCAGCCGAGAAAAGTTGGCAACGACGTGCATCGGCTATTTCGTTTGCACAAATTCATCATTATTTTTCAAATAATGATGAATTTAATCCAGCAAATCACCCTTGCCCAAAATATTGGCAGAAAAACGACCACTTTCCAATTTTTAATTGGTACGTGAAGGGGTTAAGGCTTTCTTCAATCCTCAAGATTCAGTGGAAAGATAAGTCCTCTAACATGAAGTATGCCCCCCCCCCCCAAAAAAAAATCAGAAGAAGATACAAATAACAATAAGAGAAAGGCAATAGAGATACTTCAAGAATAACCCGAAGGCAAATATGAAGAGATGTAACATCAATCAGTGAAAACAACAGGGAAGCTCTAGATCAGTGGTCCTTAACCTGAGGTGGTAGCATCCCCCTGGGGGTGCTGTGAATACTAAGGGGGGGGGGGGAGTGTTATAATATTACTCATCTCGTTTTCCTTTTACCCTCTTTTACCTTGCGGTGTCGAGGGTTTATTAATCATTGGACCTAGACCGTTCACAGGATAAGGTGGTCAGCCCTACACCCCCATAGTGTTGAGTTCTCAAGGCCAGTTTGCCTGCTTTGCAGGATGAAAAATCCCAGGATAAACTGGGAGGAAAACCCTACTGTCCATGCCCAAGACCGGCTAATTTGGCAACAGCTGAAGAAGATCCTTCAGCTCCTCACGTCACCGATGGGAATCGAACCTAGGACACTCCTTCCCCAGGCATATGGTTGCGAAGCATGCAGCCACTAGGACTATAATAAATAGCATCCCTATTTATATTGTATGTTTTGCAATACTGTTCAAATTTATTCAATACTTAATTTTTACATTGAAAGTTAAGTAATTGGGCTACTTTTTTGGTCTGAATTTACTACATTGAAAATCATTAATTTAGGTTCTTTTTAGCAGACTCCATTACATTTATAAGCTTTATCTGCTACTTTCCCTAATGCATTTCTGACAACCCTGGTTTGCACTTTACATATAGCCTATGGTATCATGTGGCACACTTTGATATTGTGTAGCACTATAGTCCATTAAAATGTGTGAAGAAAAAAAAAATTTAATCAATATTCATGTGAATATTTAAAATATAGAGTTATTCCATCTACAAATAATGAGCAGTTACCAATGTGATTAATATATGTAAAAACTTTCTCGAACAATGCTTCCAAATAAAGCAAAAAAGGATGTGGAGTACTAAAATAAAGAATATTGGCCTAAGAGTGATCTTGAATTATAATCAAAATAACTAAGGCAATGAAAGGCCAGTGTATATTTCTTAACTGTATATGCTCTCTGACTAGTGCCTGTCTTATGGAATGAAAATCTGAGTGTCTGGGAAAAAAAACTTATCTAGGAGACTGAAAAACTCTTATAAAGATGCTTGCATCTTAGACAAGATTTGACTCTGTGTCTTCACAACTAAAGGACATCACTGAATACCATTATCATCAAATTCCTGCATTTACCCTCAAGGGGTGTAGAGGATATGATAGTACTACATAAAAAATTTACATCATCATTATTACTAACTTCCTATCTACAATTTTCCTCCAAACTAGTCTGTTACTTGTCAAGCTCCAACGTTATCAGATCTTATATTCCTATCATCTAAGGAACTTTGTATACAGTATCAATCCACCTATATCTTGGTCTTCCTCTGGGTCATTTTCCTGCCAACCTGGCAGAGAACACTTGTTTTGCTAATCTTTCCTCGCCCATTCTGTTTAAGTGACTTAGATTATACCAGCTTAGATTAGCTCTGCTAACGCATTCCTGGATGCTGACAATGTCAAGTTCTTTCCTAATATCCTCATTTTTAATATGATATTGCCATTGATGCCATCTGTTCATGCCACTGATCTTTCTCAGGACTTTCATAACTGCAGTCAATAGTCTTTGGTCAAGTGTTTTATTTCTAACCCAGCTCTTAGATCCATAAGTTAAAATTGGTTTGAACACTGTCTTGTATACAGCTAATTTATAAATTTATTCAGTTGACTTCCTACCATACTAGCTTTGTTGATTCTGTTGTCTATTTCTATATTTAATAATTTACCATCTTCACTAAAAATGCAGCCTAAGTAGCTGAAATGTTTTACTTGTTCTATAGGTTCTCCATTCACAATGCAGTTGATATTTTCAATGCTTCCTTCTACTTTCATACCATATCTATTACAACAGTTATTCGATTTAGTCAGGGAATCTTGCAGACTTGTAGTGGATTTATTTAGAAGTATAACATCATCCACATAAAGCAAAGACTGACATTTCCAATTTTGATACAACTTTCCTTCATAATGTGATCCATATAGATAATGAATAACAGAGGGGATAATGTATATTCTTGTCTGACACCAGATTTAACATTAAACCATTTTCCTGTACTTTCTTACAACTCAAATAAAGACTGAGTATTACTTGATGCAATGCCCCATTGACACCATATAACTGTAGCGTATTGAATAGCTTCTCTCTTGGCACCTTGTCATATGCTTTTTCCAGATCTACAAAATTTAAATACAGATCTTTTGTTATATTCCCGTGATTTCTCAACTATTTGTTGTAAAATGAAAATCTGATCCTGACAGCCTCTATTTGGCCTGAATTCGGCTTGTTCTTCACGGATGAGAAGGTTGTGGAAGGGAAGCTTCCCTTCTCAATCGTTTCCCAAGTATACTTTCATAAATCTTATCAGGAACACTCAATAGAGAAATACCTGTGTAAGTCTCACAATCAATTTTATTTCCCTTTTAATATATATGGGTGCTATGAGAGCTCTACTCTAATCATCTGGAATTCATCCCTCTGTCCAGGTCTTCCCAACTATGAAGTGCAGCCACTGTAAGACTTTTATATCTCCATACTTGAGCATTTCTGGTCAAATATCTACTCCTGCTTTTGAAGGCTTTTTGACTTCAAGATATCTATTCATGATTGCATGCATTTTGAGTGTTTTTTACCATTGTGCTGTCAGTACTTGTTTCATTCAGCAATTACTCCATAATTCAAGGATATCTTTTTCTCCACATATCATGTTACCTTTAATCTCTAATTCCTTTTAGAGCACTCTTTCCTCTATTTCTGAGCTTTTTCAACAGCCTCCAGAATATTTTGCCACCTTCCTGATATTTATTTCTATGTTCTTACCGAAGTTTTCCCAGTTTTACACAATATTTAGATTTCTTATATTTGTCTCTGTATTCTCTAAGAGCACAAGCTGACTTATTCACCAGGAATTTTCAATATGTTTTCTTCTTTTCCTTTACTGTGTCCACCATGTAGTTGTGATTTTTCTATCCTTGCAGACAACCTCACCATATGCCTCTC
The DNA here is from genome assembly GCF_054136105.1 of Typopeltis vanoorti. NCBI lineage: Eukaryota > Metazoa > Arthropoda > Arachnida > Uropygi > Thelyphonidae > Typopeltis > Typopeltis vanoorti. The sequence continues at coordinate 78,035,933 of NC_143550.1, read as the reverse complement.
TGGTTAAACAATGTTTTGTTCAGGGCTTGCCACTGAATCTCCAAGATTTGGTTCCTGTTCTCAAACTCTTTCATTTTTATTTTTTTTTAAAAATAATATTTGTATATTTTAATCTACGGTTCACATCTGAGAGCTGCTTAACTTTTATTCACTTTAAAACTTTCTTACACGTTCTTCTTTTCAGTATGAAATTAAATTTTATCCTGCTCAAGACTAAATGGTGCCAAATGAGTTGAAGGGAAGGAAGTGAAGTAAGATTTTATTGTGTGAAAAAAATAGCCAGCAGGACTGGAGTCTGCATTTTTGTAGCAATGAAAGTGACTAAGACTGCAAGTTCTCCCCTATGGAATGGTAGAAGATAGCACTCGAGGCACTGGCTATAGATGCTTGAAGCTTGGGATGTTTGAGCACTGTATGTACATTTCTCTTTTCATGTGAAAAGAGAAATTAAGATCATTATAAGATCATTATTATCATTATCATAACAAAAACTATGGATAGTTGAAGTTAGTATGAGTGGATTGTTAATGTAATGCAGAAGTGCTCATTCACAATAGAGAATGAGCACTCCTGCAGCGGTAGAGAAATCAAAAGAGAAAGCCATCCATTGTGATATACACTAATGGCCAGAGAGCAACTGGTTACTCAATGACAAAGGGTGAAAAGCAGAGTAGCATGGCAATCTGCTGTGTAATCCCTGTGATCTGCAATGGTACTGATATTGGTAGTCACTATTTCATAAAAAAAAATTATTTGGCCTAACCTTTTTTTAGCAACAACATGGATCCACTCGAATGGTATTGCTAAAAAAAAAGGTTAGACTAAACAAAAGTCACAATAACATGAAATGTCAATCTCAATTTCTTAGAAATCAAGACTGACATTTCATGTTCCTTTCTAAACGAGAATGCACCAACATGAGGGCATGGATTTGATGGATTAATACAGAATGGGTATTAATTCAGAGTAAAATATTAAATACAACTGGTGATGAGGATATCATTAGCACCAGAATATTTCTGGTATGTAGGTTAAAGATTCTTCAGATATCTTTCTGATGAAAAGTACATGTGATGCACTTTTTTTTTTTGGTATGGCATTTGATCATTTGCCTTGGTCGTGTGTACAGAAGTTGGAGGAGGAGAATGTTGCCAGGAGGTCAGCACTATCTTGAGGTATTGTGGTGTCATCTCTGGATTGGGAAAGATATGTAAAAGAACAGATTGAGAAAGTTGCACAGAATGGAATTTATAAGAGTTCAGAAAGCATGACTGCCATCTATAAAAAAAAGAGGTTTTCTGCATTTAGATTTTATTTTGATGTCAATCTGAATTTGCTGATGGCTGTTTAGGAATTGTTCTGTGTTCAATGTAAACTGAGAAGCTAGAGTTTTGGGGAATTCTGAGTGGAGAATGCCTGCCTTCCAGCAAGTCTAATTTCTATAAATGAATCACAGAAAGTGTTTTTGGAACAGGAGAGGGAAACAATAATCTGCCCAAAAGGGAAGAGAGTTCCTGAGGGAAGGGCTTTCCACAGGAGATGAAATATAAGACATTGGTAAAAAGAGGTGACCTCTTTGGTGAGTGGAGAGAGCTTTCTGGTTAGTAGTGCATAATTTACGTTAGTGCAAGTGGAAACAAGAAGACAGCCAGATTGTAAAGTCACTAATAAAGATGAATCACCTGTTTGGGTAAAAATTGATATTAATTTTTTAAATTATAAATCTAAAATCAAGTATCCATACCATTTCTATGAGTGGTCCTTCACAGTCTTGAACGTCTTCAATATTACAGTTATCAAAAGATTTCTCACAAAAGTGATTCTGTGATGATTCCAGATGAGGTAAAAAGTTTCGAACCTTGTCAAGCACTAGTGAGAAACAAAGATATGCTTCAACATTGGAATACCATGAGTTGGCATAATAACTATAAAAATGGTTACAACTTATTTACTGTAGAATTTTCACCCAAGTGCCATAGGCATCTTCAGTACAGGATTATTTTAAATAACCACCCTAAATTCTGTAAAATTGTAATCCTCTACTGAAGATGCCTATGACACTTAGGCAAATATTCTACAATAAATAAGTTTAAACATGAGTTTTCCTCCGTTTTTATAGTTATTAGAAACAAAGATGTATAAAACAACTGTATATGTGTGGGTATACACACACACACAGTAGAAGTTGGTTTATAGGAATAATCATTTATCTTAAAGAAAACAAAACCAAATCAAGAAAATTTGCCTTTTGGGAACAGCATGCTGTTTAAACTGGGATAGAAGACAGCAGCACTCAAGATTATCCCTCCCAGGTAATTGCTCGTAAATGACACAGCTTTGTTCCACCAGCTGTTTTTAGGAAATTAAATACATATTTCACTATTGTAATTCATTTCTGGCTCAGTGAATTGTTAGTTTCTTTTTATTATAACTTTTTAACTATTAAAAATTTTGTAACTATTTTTAACTAACCACTCAGCTAGCCAGGCTGGCCGAGTGGTTAAGATATCTGCTCTCCAGCCTGCAGGTTCGAATCCCACCGTGGGCATGGATGTTTGCGATTGTCTGTGGAAATACTAGTGGTGGTGGTTGCGATAGATGGCGTTAGCGTAGTTAGTGGATTGAGTGGTGGAGACAGTTGTACAGCAGGTGCCCTTCCTCGATGAGTCTTTGGACTCCCTGTAGGTGTCAAATAATAATAATTAACATTAGAATTTGCATAACTAGAGCAGCTGCTTAATTGGCTGAAATGTTCTAGTGCAATTAGCTGGAATCCACAGTGTGTGTGTTTATATATATATATATACACACACACACACATATACACATTGTTAACTCTGAAATGAAGAGAATACTTGAAAAAATATGCATATCCACATTATTTCTTCAGAAAGTTCTTGTATTTTAGGGTGATTTCATTTGTTGATTTTTTGTGAGAAACCTACATATTATATGAAGCAAAAAAATTAACATTATTAAAATGCAATAAATCAATAAATTTCACATTAAAAATAATGTGAAATGGATTCTAAGACGAAAATAAATAAATAATCATCCAAATGTTACATATATGAATCATCATTCAAAGTGAAATCGTTGGTGGATAGAAGCAGAATCATTTTTGATTTTGATTGTAGCGAATTCTTGTCACCTACTGTTGAAATGGCAAAAAATTATTTTTAGATTTTTCCTGACACCTTAATTGTGGTATTGTATGCCCCCACACTTCGTAGAGCCGACCTTGGCTTTGTGCCAAGAATAGCCAATTCATGCTGAAAGGGAGAAAGAAATAAAGGATATACGAATTGGTCACCAACACACGAAATCACGTGCTTTATATGTAAATTTTCCAACTGTTGTACGAGCCAAGTAGTTACCACTTTAAGAACTAGAATTTTCATAAAAGAAAAGCTAATTTTCCAACATATAATAATAAACAATCATCCCATGAAGCGCATTGATTGCCCTAATATCGGAATGGATTCTCCTTCTTTTGACATGCGCAGAAGTATCGACGGGGCTCACATCTCTGTGCGTACAGTAGCAATTTTCATTCATATCCACAAAATGTTTACATTTTCAGATGGATTTAAAATTAATCATAGTTTGTGTGGTATTTTTTCTTGACTATTATGTATATAAACTATTACACTTTTTTTATAATGCTAGTCAAGGGCTTTTAATTTATCGTCCTACATGCTTCGCCAATTTTTCTATCGGCATCTTCAGGGAATACAAAATTAGTAAACTATATGAAGGTAACAGACTAGGTTATAACTGATGGTTCTAATTCATACAAAAATTAGTATTGTGCGAGACAATGCGTGTCTCGGGAACGTGATTTATTTGTTATGACTCGTAATTGTCATGAAAGTTCATTTCTTTGATGTTTAATGATCTAATTAAAGCTTTCCAAATTTCTGGTAAGGTTAGACCTTGATTCTTGTTTAGGTTTTCAGTTGTGCGGGCGACTGTAGCTGCTTCCTTGAAGGTTCTTGAATGGTAGTTATCTTCTATATAGGGCATAAGGCTCTTATCCCATTCAATGTGATGGTTGGTAGAGGCAAAGTGGCAAGAAAGGCCTGAAATGTCCTGTCTGTTGTTTCTGACATACCCTATGTGTTCTTTCTTTCTCGTTTCGAAGCTTCTAGAAGTCTGACCTACGTAACTAATACCACATGAGCAAGGTATATTATATACTCCAAAGTACTTGTAGAATGGATGAGGGTCTTTCGGTGATCTTAAAAATTTCCGAATAGTGTTGACTGGCTTGAATGCTACTCTGATATTATGTGGTTTTAGAAGGTTAGCCAATTTTTTGGAAATGCTGCTGACAAATGGAATAGTAATAGTACTGATGTATTGGACGTCATCACGTTGTCTATGTGGTATATCAGTCAAGAGAATCTTGTTGTAGAGTCTTTTTGGATAACCATTTCAAGATTTAACTCACAACATTTTATAGATAAATTAAAAAACATCCCTATCTATGAAGATGATATACTAGCAAGCCTGGACATTACATCTCTGTTTACAAACATTCCAGTGGTTGAAGTCATCAACATCTTAGACAACTTGTTCCCAAGAAACATCACTACTTTGTTCAATCACTGTTTAACTTCTATTTTATTTGGCAAAAAACTGTCTACAAACAACTCACCGGATTAGCCATGGGTAGCCCCTTCTCTCCTCCTTGTGCTGACTTATTCATGGAAAATCTAGAGGATAAAATCTTATCCCAGATCATTCCAAAACCGAAAATTTGGTACAGATATATTGATGATATCTTTCTCATTTGGGATCACATGAAAGAAGAACTAATGGATTACCTCAACCAAATCAATAGTTTCCACCATACCATCAAATGCACATTAGAAATTGAAAAAGATGGAAAACTGCCATTCCTAGACATCCTAATAAAGAAACAAACCAACAATAGTATCAACCTATCTGTGTATAGAAAACCTACAAATACTGGACGTTAACTCCATTTCAACTCGTCTCATCATATATCTCAGAAACTTAGCTTATCCATATGCTCAAGAAAAGAGCTATACAGTACACAACAGACCAAGATGACCTACAAATGGAATTAACTATGATATCCAGAGAGCTATCTTTAAATGGTTATCCAAAAAGACTCCACAACAAGATTCTCTTGACTGATATACCACATAGACAACGTGATGACATCCAATACATCAGTACTATTACTATTCCATTTGTCAGCAGCATTTCCAAAAAATTGACTAACCTTCTAAAACCACATAATATCAGAGTTGCATTTAAGCTAGTCAACGCTATTCGGAAATTTTTAAGATCACCGAAAGACCCTCATCCATTCTACAAGTACTTTGGAGTATATAATATACCTTGCTCATGTGGTATTAGTTACGTAGGTCAGACTTCTAGAAGCTTCGAAACGAGAAAGAAAGAACACATAGGGTATGTCAGAAACAACAGACAAGACATTTCAGGCCTTTCTTGCCACTTTGCCTCCAACCATCACATTGAGTGGGATAAGAGCCTTATGCACTATATAGAAGATAACTACCATTCAAGAACCTTCAAGGAAGCAGCTACAGTCGCCGGCACAACTTAAAACCTAAACAAGAATCAAGGTCTAACCTTACCAGAAATTTGGAAAGCTTTAATTAGATCATTAAACATCAAAGAAATGAACTTTCATGACAATTACATCATGAGTCATAACAAATAAATCATGTTCCCAAGACACGCGCATTGTCTCGCACAATACTAATTTTTGTATGAATTAGAACCATCAGTTATAACCTAGTCTGTTAGTTACCTTCACATAGCTTACTAATTTTGTATTCCCTGAAGATGCCGATAGAAAAATTGGCGAAACATGTAGGACGATAAATTAAAAGCCACTTGACTAACATTATAAAAAAGTGTAATAGTTTAATCATAGCTTATTTCCAGACTGAACAATTTTACTCCCTTTTAATGCTCAAGGTATGTACTTTTTGATTTATTTGCATTTTCAAATTGATATTTTTCAAGTCAGTTTATTTGATGGTATTAATTCACGACAGAATAATAAGGAAATAATATTTATTTAAATATATTTGCTGGTATTATAGCCAGCGTCTTCATAGCTTAAACTGTTTGTCACAGTACGCAAACAGTAACAATTTGGTTAATAGAGGGATCAGTTTAAAACAAACTGTAACAAACAACACAAGGAACTAAAGTCCTAATTGGTGCCATCTATTATTTGATAAAGAGAAACAAGAAAAAAAAAGTATTAATTAGATCTTAAAATGGTCTCCTACATTTTTGGTAAATTGATACAGCGATACTGGCTTGGATTTAAAATTGCTGTTGATTCCAAAAACAATCTCTCTGACTTATGATTTCTGTGTAGCACTTTTGTCTTTTTCCATTTGATTCTGTTTGAAGGGGTATCCAAGGCATGGTCTGCTAGTTCCAACTTGCCAAAATGATAGTGCCAAATGTATTTTTTATGTTTTCAAAAGCAAATATTAACACTTCTTCCTGTCTGTCCATAGCAAACCAGGTCATAAGTACAGGACACTTCATACACTCCTGAAATTGAAAAGGAAACAGTTTGTCCTTTGTTTTAGGGTTATACGGTGATCAGCATTCATTTTAAAAATTTTATGGAATTTACAACCGTGTTAAAAAAACTTTTTCATTTATTTATTTTTTTTTTTTTTATTATCCCACCGTTTCGATCTTCACATCAAAATCATCATCTGGAGCGTACATAAATATACAGGACAAGCTGAGTTACATCATTAACCGTAAGCTAGAGAAACAATGATTTGATCACCGTTTGAAACAGTTTGTCCTTAGGAGAATGGATGAGTTGCCAATTTGATATATGGTTTAAATGTGGTACAGAGTTGGTATTTATTAAGCACTCTAGATATCTTTTTGAATATGTCCTGAATGCATGGGATGGTAACAATTTTGTGTTAGGCAATGAAAGGGATTTCGGAGAAGCATTTAGTATTTTGTCTGTTTTTTGAGGGATTATAACCACTGGATAAAAAAAGTGTGAGGCAAGTGAGTTAAGTAGTAAGAGCTTTGTCACTGGAAAAGATAACTCCAGCTTTTTTTTGCTGTAGTCTTGTGTACTGAATGAGATGAAAGGGATTTCTGTGGAACATTTAGTATTTTGTCTATTGTTTGGGGATTACAGCCAGTGGCTAAAAAAAAAAGTGTGATGCAAAAAAGTGAGTTCAGTAGTAAGAGCACTGTTACTAGAACAGACAGCTCTGGCTCTTGGAGTTAGTGTTTTAAGGATACCATATTGTTCAGCTGGATGATGGTGTGATTGACTGGGCAAATATCATCTTGTATGTGTAGGTTTTTCTATAAACAGAAAACAATAATGAACCATCAGGAAGGCATGTAACTAGTGTAACTAAGAAGGGCAGACAGTGATTAGCTTTCTGTTCCATTGTGAAATGGATTTTAGGGTGTTGGCTATTTACGAGGAAAGGACCATTAGTACAAAATGATAGTACAACATGACAAAATTTCATGCTGGCTGGGGCGTTGCCCGGTTAAACAAGATCCCCATTGTTTTCACCAGGGAACCAGGGCAAACAGCGAAAAGTCAGCTACTGGAACAAACCCTAAAACACACCCCAACTCAATATCACCAGAGTTGAAGATCGGTACTATCAACATAAGAAGCCTGAATGGCAAAGAAATGGAGCTAGCTGAGGAATTAGATAAGTACCAGATCGACATAATAGGGGTGACTGAAACAAAAAAGACAAAACTGTGAGACCTTTCTGAGCAATAAATACAAAATGTTATATTCAGGCAATGACATTCAGGGAAAAGAAGGAGTAGCCATTGTATTTAACACTAAATACGAGGCTAATCTTCTTGAATGGCAAGCAGTCTCAAGCAGAGTGATATGGGCAAATATCAGAATGGGGAACTGGACAATGAGACTTATTTGTACCTATGGTCAAACAGGAGGCTCTACTAAGGTAGAAGTGGAAGAATTTTTTGAGGCTCTAGAGAAAGCTACTGACACAATGAAAAAGGAAAAGTTGGTCCTTGTTGGGGATCTAAATAGCAGAGTAGGAAGTGATTATGAGACATACAAAAATATTTTGGGAAAATTTGGCAAAAATAGCCAAATTTTCCCTAACCAAAGCTAATCTTCTTCTTCTTCTATTACGTGTTATTCCCGCTTCCCATGCAGGGTCCGCGTGTTACTTTAGATGCGACTTCTTGTTAGTACTACTCCCAACCGACCCGTCGCTTGGTCTGCTGCTGGGGGCCTAACCAAAGCTAATAATAATGGCAAATACCTGTTGGAGTTCTGCTCAGGATACGGACTGGTTATTACTAACACCATGTTCCAACATATAATGGCAAATACCTGTTGGAGTTCTGCTCAGGATATGGACTGGTTATTACTAACACCATGTTCCAACATAAAAATGTGCACAAATTCACATGGAGAGAAGAGGCAAGAAATAAGAAAAGTCTCATTAACTATGTTATTGTTGATAGTTTTGTTTATTCCCTGGTGCATGACACCAGAGTGTACAGAGGATTTGAAATTGGAAGTGATCACTATTTAGTCTTGAGCAGGATAAAACTGAATTTCATATTGAAAAGAATAACATGTAAGAAAGTTTTAAAGCGAATTAAAGTTGAGCAGCTCTCAAATGTGAGCTGTAGACTAAAATACACAAAGATTATTGAAGTAAAAATGAAAGAGTTTGAGAACTGTAACCAAACCTTGGAGATTCAGTGGCAAATCTTGAAGAAAACCCTGATTGATTCAGCCAGAGTCATGTGGTGAGGTTGTCTGCAAGGATAGAAAAATCAGAACTCCATGGTGGACACAATAAGTAAAAGATGCAGTGAAGGAAAAGAAGAAAGCATATAAAAAGTTCCTGGCAAATAAGTCAGCTTGTGCTCTTAGAGAATACAGAGACAAATGTAAGAAAGCTAAACACTGTGTAAAACTAGCTAAACAAAAGTCATGGGAGGACTTTGGCAAGAACATAGAAAACAAATATCAAGAAGGCAGCAAAATATTCTGGAGGCTGTTGAAGAAGCTCAGAAATGGAGGAAAGAGTGCTGTAAAAGGAATTAGAGATGATAAAGGTGATATGAAAAACAGGAGAAAAAGATATCCTTGAAGTATGGAGTAATTACTTCAAAAAAATGCTAAATAAAACAAGCAGTGATAGCACAGTGGTAAAAAACACTCAACGGGCATACAGTCAAGAATACATATACATACTTAAAGTAGAAAAAGCCATCAAAGGCTTGAAATGTGGAAAGGAAGCAGGAGTAGATAATATTCAACGAGAAATGCTTAAGTATGGTGGTATAAAAGTCTTACAGTGGCTGCACTGCATAGTTCAGAAGGCATGGACAGAGGGACGAATTCCCGATGATTGGAGTAGAGCTCTCGTAGTACCCATATATAAAAAGGGAAATAAAACTGAATGTGAGAATTACAGAGGTATTTCCCTACTTAGTGTTCCTGATAAGATTTATTACATTGAGAAGAATTGTGGAAGAAAAGCTTGGTGAAGAACAATATGGATTCAGCCCAAATAAAGACTGTCAGAATCAGATCTTCACTCTACGACAAATAGTACGAGAAATCATGGGAATATAACAAAGATCTGTATTTAAGTTTTTGTCGATCTGGAAAAGGCATATGACAAGGTGCCAAGAGAGAAGCTATTCAATATGCTACAGTTATATGGTGTCAGTGGGGCATTATATCAAGCAATACTTAGTCTTTATTTGAGTTGTAAATCAGCAGTTAGGATTGAAGGAAGTACAGGAAGATGATTTAATGATTTAATCTAGTGTGAGACAAGGATGTACATTATCCCCTCTTTTATTCATTATCTATATGGATCATATTATGAAAGAAAGTGGTATTGGCCTGATATCAAAATTGGAGATGTTAATGTCTTTATGTAGATGATGTTATACTTCTAAATAAATCTGCTACAAGTCTGCAAGATTCTCTGACTAAATTGAATAGTTGTTGTAATAGATATGGTATGAAGATCGGAAATAAAAGCAAAGACAATGAAAATAGGCAGACTCATTGAAAATGTCAACTGTGTTGTGAATGGAGAACCTGTGGAACAAGTAAAACATTTCAGCCACTTAAGCACGATTTTTAGTGAAGATGGTAAATTAAATATGGAAATAGACATTAGAATTAACAAAGCTGGTATGGTAGGAAGTCAATTAAATAAATTCATATGGAATAAGAGAGAAATTAGTCGGAGCACTAATTTAGCTGTATACAAGACAGTATTCAAACCAGTTTTAACTTATGGATCTGAAAGCTGGGTAAGAACTAACACTTGACCAAAGACATGAGATTCCTGAGAAAGATTGGAGGTGTGAACAGATGGCATCAATGTCAATATCATATTAAAAACGAGGATATTAGGAAAGAACTTGACATTGTCAGCATCCAGGAATGCGTTAGCAGAGCTAATGTCAGGTGGTATGGTCACTTAAACAGAATGGGCGATGAAAGATTAGCAAAACAAGTGTTCTCCGTCAGTTTGGCAGGAAAACGACCCAGAGTAAGACCAAGATATAGATGGACTGATACAGTACAAAGTGCCTTAGACAATAGAAATATAAGATCTGAAAATGTTAGAGTCTTGACAAGTAACAGACTGATTTGGAGGAAAATAATAGATAGGGAGTTAGTAATGATGTAGTACTATCATAACCTGTACACCCCTTGAGGGTACATGGCAGGAATTTGATGATGGTACCATTAGTTTCCGGCCTGAATGACTTTTAGAGGTGGTAGAAAACAACTGTGTTACTTTTAAACATAATCTCCCTTTACTTTAACAAATGTTTTACATGTTTGAATTAACATTTCTATGTCCTTGAAAAAAGTCTGTACTTTTGTCTGCAAAATGGCCTAAAAGTGCATCTTTTACCTCATTGTCATGTGCAAATTTTCTTTCTCGAAGGTCTTTCTTAAGTTTTGAGAAGAGGTAGTAGTTACTGGGTGCTAGAACTGGGCTGTGGGGTGGAAGTACAGTCCTTCATTGCAGCCTTCACAACAATAGCCACATGGACTGGAGCACTCATGAAGCAGGCAAACACCATGACTCAGCATTCCTAGTCTCTTCTTTATGGTGTTATGTAGTTTGTGCAGGAGTGAAGCATAATATTCTACATTCATGGTGGTATTCCTTTCCTTGAAGTCAATCAAGAGAATTCCCCCCAAAATCCCCAAAGATTGTTGCCATGATCTTCTTGGACTGAGTGACCTTGGCTTTTTTTTTGGTGGTGCTTCGCCTGGTTTGCACCACTCCATGGATTCTCTTTTGAAAAAAGGATCATAATAAAGGACCATGATTTCACCCCAGCTGACAATGGATTCCAGCACTTCTCTCTGATTTTCTTGGCAAAGCTCTAAAAACTTGCAGGAACAGGTCACACAATCTCCTTCTGAATTGAAGAGAGAAGTTCAAAGCACCCACCTTGCACTGACCTTTGTCATGTGAAGCTTCTCGTGAATCATGCAAAAGACGGTTGTTATAGAAAGTCTTTGACCTTTAGCCATCTGTCATTGAGCAGTTCTTCCTCAACAAGAGAGAGAGTTTCCTCAGTCATCACTTCCACAAGTCAACCATCACAAAGATCATTTTTGATGCTCTCTCTGCCTAGGTGAAACTGTTTAGCTCATTCTTTCACAGTGGAATATGAAGGAGAAGCTTCCCTATAAACACCATCCAATCTATGTTTGATAGCACTTGGGAAAAGCCCTTCTTTGGTGAAAAACTTTATCACAGTGTGGTACTCAATTTTTAACATTAAAGTCACTTAGTATGCCACATGTTAGTCAAACAAGTGCCTCCAACTGATATGATGTAGGTAGAGAGTTGAAACTGGTACACTAACTTCCCCATAGATGATGCTATCTGTTATGCATGCTGTTTTAAAATTGGCAGGAATTTTGTATGTCAGGTCAGAAACCTTTGGAACCTCGTAAATACACTAAAAATGTATCTGATGTGTCTGGACAATGTGGCCAAATAGCAAACACATCAACATAGCACAGCCAAACCACTGGTTTGAGGGTGCTTGGTTTTTTAAGTGTTATTATTATTACGCGACACCTCCAGGGAGTCCAAAGACTCATCAAGGAAGGGCACCTACTCTACAGCTGTCTCCACCACTCATTCCACCAACTACAACTAACTGCAACTACACCAACACCATCTACTGGCCACCACCATCATTAGTATTTTCACAGACAATCACAAACATCCATGCCCACGGCAGGATTTGAACCGGCAGCCTTATGGCTGGAGAGTAGATATGCTAACCACTCGGCCAACCAGGCCTGTTCTATACTGAAATTGGCTAAAAAAGCAAGAAAGGGGTGGGGCCCATATCTGTCCCATCTAATTCTTTGTATATCTTTCCAAACAAACTAATCATCATGTACTCTAAATTTGAATAATTCAAATATATCTGGGAAGGGTGACATTAGCAAACCCAGGGTTTCATTTAATGGTACATTGGTAAATAGCGATGTAATATAGAAACTAATCATATATCTGAACTTTTTAAAATATGCCCTTTTAATATACTTTTTTAGGTGAATAGAATTTTTAACAAAAGAGGGAGAATTACATGTGATGGAGGCTAGTAATTTAGCCAAATGTTTAGCAGATTTGTAAGCAGGACTGTTTATACTATCCAAAATTGGGTGTAGGGATGTACCTCATTTGTGAATTTTTGGTGCTCCATATATTCTGGGTGTTTTTACATCAAAGGGCTTGAGAATGTTAACAATTTCTTTTGCTCATGAAGTGACTCTTCAGGATCACGATCTATGATTTGGTATGTAGAATGATCTCGTAAAAGTATATGCATTTTGTTTTCACATATTGTTAAATTCATAATCACAGTTGCATTACCTTTGTCTGTTTTAATTATTGCAATATTGTTATTACTGTACAGTTCTTTTAAAGCTGTTCCTTTCTCTTTTTTGGTATATTGCTTCTGGGAGGTATGGATTGGATTAAGATGTTGGTTATGTCCAAACAAATGTTACCGACTATAACTGGAGGCAGGTCATAAATTCCACATTTAACGAATGTCATTATTTTCATATTTGGAACTTGTCCAGGTCTAATGGCAAAGGTATATCCTCAACTTAACACGGTGACAGCTTCATCGATTAGAGCTATTGATGATAAATTTACAACTGCACGATTCTGTTGTAACTGCAGTCATTCCATAGCACTACAGTGCTTGAGGACTTCGAATTTTTTTTGGTGCTGGCTTTCGACTTTTTCAAATTATTTATCTGCCGTTACATCAGAGGTGCTGAGGATTGCCCATGGTTTAGGGTTTAAAATATAAAAGAGCAGAAAATTCCATTTTGCCATTCTTAGATACACTAGTCACAAGCCTTCCTGATGAAACTCCAATTATTCCTTAGAACCATCTCTGGGATCATAGGCACAAATGAGTTTTCTTTTCTGCTTATAGATGATAAATCTGCACATACAGGGAGATCTCTGCAATCACACCACCATAATCCAGCTCAACAATATGGTATCCTTAATTCACAGAGCAGAATAATCTGTTCCAATCACAATGCTCTTACCACTGAAATCACTTACTTCAGTCACTTTTTTAGCTAATGGCTATAATTCCAAAGACCAGACAAAATACTAAATGTTTCCCACAAAATCCCTTCATTGCTTAATAAGCAAGACTACAGCAAAACTGTTACCATTACCATTCCATGCATTAAGGACACATCCGAAAAGATATCTATAGTGCTTAATAAATACTAACTCTGTACCATATTTAAACCATATATCAAATTGGCAACTCATCCATTCACCCAAGAATAAACTTTCTCCTTTTCAAATCCAGGAGTGTATGAAATGTCCTGTACTTATGACCTGGTTTGCTAATGGACAGACAGGAAGAAATGTTAACATTTGCTTTTGAAAACATAAAAAATACATTTGGCACTATCGTTTTCGCAAGTCAGGACTAGCAGACCATGCCTTGAATACCCTTTCAAACAGAATCAAATGGAAGAAAACAAAAGTGCTACACAGAAGTCATAAGTCGGAGAGACTGTTTTTGGAATCAGCAGCAAACCTCAACAACTATGGCTGTATCGATTTACCAAAAATCTGGGAGACAGTCATGTTCAGATCTAATTAATACTTGTTTTTCTTTTCGTTTTCTCTCTATCTCTCTGTCTTTATCCAACAACAACAAATGATACCCATTAAGACTTTAGTTCCTTGTGTTGTCCATTACAATTTTTTTGTTTAACTGATCCCACTGTTAACCAAATTGTTGCTACTTATGTAATGTGACAAATGATTTTTGTGCTGGATATAATACCAGCAAATAAGTTAAATAAATATTAATTATTTTCTTTTCATTCTCTGTTGTGAATTAATATCATCAAAGAAACTTAGGGATAGTAAGTGCATCTAATCTCTCAATGAGTTCGACTCCCAGGAGGTCTATATGTAAATGTTTATATCCATATTTATATATTTATATCTACATATATTTACATTATATAGTCCAAACATTATGAACAGTTTATATTACATTACAACAATTGGAGGTTGATTCTATTATCAAATAAATAATTCTGAGTAATACTTTTGGATAAGTCTCTGTTTTGACACCGGCCACTATCTTCCAAAGTGATGATGTGTTGCATTAGGGTCATCCAGATGGAGTCCAGTAGCTGACAATCATACAGTAAGCGATCTACAGTTTGTTGAAGATTTGGACAACAAATGCATAATGGCAATTCCAGACTATGGAATCTGTGTAGGTATAGTTCGCCCACCGATTTGAGGTCCCTCGACACTTCTGCGCACGTCAGAAAAAGGAGAATCCATTCCGATAATAGGGTAATCAGTCTGTCTTCTGGGATGTAATAATAAACAAACTGAGTTTATTTATTATTACATGTCGGAAAATTTAGCTTTTCTTTTACGAACATTGCTGTTTTTAAAGTGTAACTATTTTGCTTGTATAACAATTGGAAAAATGTACTTAGAGTGTTAATACGTGCAAATACTGCGTTCTACATAAAAAATGTCACTTTGCTCCATGAGTTTCCTTTTATTCTGGGACTTTTTAAAACAAAATCCGATTTCATGAAGTATTTTCCTTAAAGTTTCTCTTTTCCAAGGAAAATTAATTTTTTCTTTAAGCACAGGAATCAATTTCGGAACAGTTGGCACTCTTTTCTCGACCACGTAAAATTCGTGAATAGCTCTTCTTATAGCGTCTACATCGAAATCATTCAAAGCTACGGTTTCGATGGTTTTCTTTCTCTGGCGCTTTTTTTAGGAGATTTAAATTTTGGCTTACCTTCACCTTTTAATTCCCTACGAATTCTTTTAACAGTCGACCCCGATACGCCCACAATTGCACTTGCACGTTTTATGACTTGAGAAAGGGGAACAAGAAGACGGCCTTCTGACGATTCTTTTTCGCAGAATGTCAGCACATTATTCAATATTCTTTTGCAAGCGCTACTGAAACGTGTAACAATAGAACTTGTTGACTGTACTGGATCCATCATACAAATTAATAATAAAAAAATAATGCAAAAAGAGAACAACAAAAATCAAGCTAGTACTAGACAGCGATAGACAAGAAAGCACGTGATTTCGCATGTTGGCGACCAATTCGTACATCCTTCATTTCTTTCTCCCCTTCAGCATGAATCGACTATTCTTGGCACCAAGCCAAGAAGGGATCTAGAAATGGTGGGCGAACTATAGTGTCTTAATTTTCCATGTCCTGGTGGTTAAACCTGGAGAGATATTTTCTGTCTGTCTGTGTGTGTGTTTTCAGCTGGAGTCTGCTTCTGATACCTGGCAGATATCCTTTTGTTGTTCATTTTTAGATGTTTTCCATTCTTCTTCTTTCTGTAAGTATTTTTATAGCAGATTTTTAGTACTTTTGGTGACTTGTTTCTAACCATTCATTTATAGCCACTTCTTTAGCCAAGTGATCCACTCTCGTTTCCTGCTACCCGAGTATGCACCTCACCCAGCAGAACTTAATTTCCAATCACTCCAGCATGAGATTCCTTACCAGATTTCTTGTCTGATCTATTAATGCTAGGTAGTTGTTCTAAGTGGTTTTTTTATGTTGTCTATAGTGCTTCTACTGTCACTAAAAATTGCTGTAGTCTTTTGATGAGAAGTGTTGAGTTCTAATTCCCTGAAATATATAAGGGAATAAACTACAGCAAGTTATTTTGCTATAGTTTTGCTTGATTGCTGGAACAGAAAGGACACAGTCTACAGCAGCATTCTTGTATAATGGACTGTCTGTAATATGAGGGGGGATCTGGAAAGTTCTGATAAACATATAGAACAAAATTATATTAAGAAAGAACATACTAGTAGAAGAGTTATGAAGGCAACTTATATATCCTTGTATGTCTTTCTTGTGGTTATATCAGTTGATTTAATATCATTTTTGTTCCAGGTGTTTATCAGAACTTTCCAGGACCCCCCCCCCCCCCTCAACACACACACTCGTACTAAAAAGGAACAACTGATATTTCCTTCTGTTTTGCTCCTGTCAGCATATGTGTGGTATTCGTCACTTTCAGAGCTTTCCTTCTCCTTAACATGTTTTCTTTGCTGGGTGACACTGTAAGCAGAATTGGTAGCAGTTTGAATCAATGTTGGCATTTTCGTTATATCTTCCAGAAGCGACTTTATATATAAGTCAGAATTCTTGCATTTCAGGCAGATCGGTATTAGACCAGCAATAATGCAAGGCTGCCTTGAAAGATATTGTCCTGTATCCTTTAATTATTCATATGGAGGTCAACAACTTATAGGTGGTGACCTCTGTTGTTTTTCTTAGATTTTAGAACATCTTTCCAAGCAGGTGCAGCATAAAATATCAATGGTAGTACAGCTCTGGTACATATATTGTTTTCAGCACTCATTGGCCTAATCACCAGTTTATCCTTGCCAACTTAGCCAGAAGTTTTACTATTTGTAAGTTTTTTGCAGCAATATATGAGATGTGCTTGTTGAAGTTAAATTTGTTGTCTATTGTTACTCCTAGGTATTTTTAGGTCAATGGCTATCTCTAGAACTTCCCTGTTTAGGAAGACCTAGATTGTTTTTTAATTTTTTTTAATTTTTTTTTGTTTTTAATTGTTTTAATTGTAATTTTTAATAGATTGTTTTAATTTTTTACATGAGATGTGGAGCACTTTAGACATGGTGCTATTGAAAGTTAACTTTCTTCTCACATGCCCGCTCTGCAATTTTAAAGAGTTCTTCGTTGGCTGTTGTATCCCCAAATCATTATCATCACATGATTGGCAAAAGCTATGACTTTCGTTTCATTAGGGAAAGAAAGTCTTCACAACGAGTCGTACTGGATGTTCCAGAAACTTGGTCCACAACAGGAGACTGGTGGGCAGCCTTGTTTGACTTCTTTAATTACAGTAGTGGTTGTCAATGTCATAGTTGCCCTTCTATCTGTAAAATAATTTTTTGTAAGGTAGAGTAGATTTTTTGTTGACATATGAAATCTCTTAATTGAGTAATTATGGCTGGTCATAATTACTTAATTATGCAGCAATGAAGGCTCCTTGTACATAGAGTGAGATCAGTAGTACATCATGTTTGTGCTGTAAACTGTCTTCCGTGAAGTTTTTAACCTACATAATTGCATCTACAGTGCCCAGTGTGAGACCACACCTGCTTATTGAAGGCCTGAAGTGGCTTGAAAAAATTCCATGTTTGGTCTCTAGAGCAGGGTTTCCAGACTATGGAAAAATAAATAAAAAATTATAAAAAAATATATAAAACTGATAAAAGTGGCAAAAAAAAAACTCCTTAGTCCACTGATGGCACAAAATGTACTATAGGTTTATAATAACCTTTTGTAGATGGGAGTCACATAAAAAAGAGGAGCAGTCAGAGGCACATCTGAGCACTGTATACTCTCAGGTGTACTCACTGTGTATGTATATGTGTGTGTGTGCACATGTACACACACACACATACACGTGTGTGCACATGTATGTGCTTCTTCCCTTAGAGAGAAATTGAAAGTGTCAGTGCAAATCCTATAAAATCCCTTTAATAACTTATATGTTTCTATCATGCTCCCTATTTATTGCCTATCAGATAGTTTTTGAAATTCACAGACTTTCAATCTATTCTCACCAGAAGCATTTCATTAGACCCTCCACATTTTTGGTCCCTTTCCTTTACTCTAGATACTCTCCACACTTGATAGAAGTTTCTTCACCACTTCATCCCCAAGAAATACAGTAACCAGATCTGTATGCAGTAGTCCAGATGTGGTCTTTAATAAGACCACATCTGGACTTTATAATCTCCCTATCCCTGCTCATTAGTGTGTTCTTCAACAACCATATAATCTGATGTGCTGTTCTGTCACCTTTACAATATGCTCTCTTAACTCCTTCACAATCACCCCCAAATCCCTGGTCTCATCAATTTCCTGCAGTTCATTTCAGTTCAATCAATAAAAGGTGCACAACATGTGATCTCTTCATCCCAAAATGCAAATTACTATGGTAGACCTTACACTTTGTGATATTAAGCTGGCAGCCATTTACCCTTTGTCCATATTGCAATCTAAGTTATCCTGAACGATTGCTAGATCATCTTCATTGACCATCATTCTTCATAGCTTTGCACCATCAGCAAACAACAGAATTCCCCTTAAATCATTTCCTGTATCACTGATGTACAAATTAAAAAGCAGAGGACTGAGCATTGAGCCTAGTACACCACTAGTCACTCACCTTTATCCTGACTCAATTTCTCCATACATCACTCTGATATCTCTCCATCAACCTTCTTATCTAAATCACCAGCTTCTCATCGATCCATCCATCCTCATTTGCTCCAATTTATGCAACAGTTGCATGTAGTAAATGCCTCTGTAAATCCAGAATTATCACTGTATAGCCATTTCTTTTATTCAACTCAATTGCCACTTTCTTATAAAAAGTAAGCAAATTACTATGGCAGCATCTGCCCATTCATTAAACCATGTTACCCCCTATAAAGTATCCTATTCCTCTCCACTCACTTCTGAATTCTGTCTTTTATAAACTTCTTCGATTCCTTAAGCATCCCTCTTGAAATACTAACTGGTCTATAATTTGCTCCTTCTGTCTTGGAGCTTCTTTTATGCAGAGGAACTATTTTATCCTCTTTCCACTCCCTTGGCACGTTCAGAACTAAGACAAATGATTTGGTAAGAAGCTAATTCCCTTACACATTCTCATAAACACATGGGCAAATATGCCATCTAATATCATGTTCACATTAAAGTTCTGCAATATTGTAACACTTTAAAATTCATCTACCTCTACTATACTTCTCTCTTATACTCTCAGGTAATTATCTCTTAGCAGCTGTATAAATCTCATTTCCTTCCCACTCTATAACTGTTTTTATATTTCAATCTAATTCCCCAAAGTCGAAGTCATCCCTCATAATGATTGCTTGTCCAGCACATCTTACAATAATTTATCAATGCATCCATCTACATTCTTCCCTAATCAGAAATATGTATACAGAGAACAGTTTTATAATAAACACAAAACAAGACTAAAGAAATTAAAATAACAAAGGAATTAGATAAGGTGACTAGTTACATCACACCTTATTTCAGTGATGCATGAAACAAACAGAAGTAAACAAAATGAAAATGTGGAATATAAATTAAAAATGAAAAAATTAAGAAATGAATATGCATATGATAAATTCTTACTAGCAGAAAATTAAGTATTACACTAAATACTTAATATTACAATCTATAAATATTACTAAATACATAAATGCATTCAACTTCTTCAAGGGAAATTAACTGAATAAGTCAGAATGATAAAATATGAATAGAATCCTTCCCCCCCCCCAAAAAAAAAATCAGATGCAAAGTAACTAGCATAATTACTGGGAAAATCCTTGCATGCTTTCACAAGATCAAATTCTTAAACCTCAGGTTCCACTCTACATGCTATTTCAGGCAATAATCTGTCAGTTACTGTAAATTCCGTTTCATTCCTCCCATGTGCTCTCTCTCTCTCTCCATAATTAGTCTCCCACAATGATTACTTTCTGTGTGTTACTGAATATTAAATGAATCAAGTTCAATGTGTAGTGTATTTAGTGGGCTAAATGGTACTGAAGTGTAGAATGGTCTCTCACAATGAGTCCTTTGACTCCTTGGAGGTGTTATATAATAAAAAATTTGCTACACCATTCTGTATATCTTTGTTAAATCCTGAATGAAGGAATCTTGCAAAGAAATCATTCATTCAGGGTCTAACATACTAAACTTACTAATAAAGAGAAATACCTGCACATCAGCTGAAATCAAAAGTGAAACTTCTTCACTTTATGTATAAATTTGCAATTTTTATCTTATATTCCATGTACTTTAATCTTTTCATCACTACTAGAATTAAAGTAGAGAATGTCTTAAAGGAAGAATTTTGTTAATGTTAATTTTAAGCCTCACTTAAGCTGTATAGATTAACTGTGAGTCACCAGATAGTTACCAAGTAATAATTCTTAGAAAGTATACAAGTACACGTGTCCAGCGTAACGCTGATGGCAGTAGCTTACACGGAACGTACGTTGACGCGTATTCCGTGAATCCAAACGCATAACAGTGTTGGGAAAGCAAGGGATGAACCCAAGGGGTGAAAAGATATGGGCCATGTGCAAAGGGGGACTCCAAAAAAAAGAGGGCACTCTATCGAAGAATATAAGGGGATGAAGGCTGTATCGAAAGGGTTCTCTTGTCGTAATTTTTTGTTTGGTGGTTCAGAAGTCAGCGGGAGTTCACATAAAGGGGGGGGGGAGAAGCTTTTGTGCTAAGATAAGATGTCGGACAGCAGGCTTTCTTGAGATTGGAGTAGGATTCTACGCAGAGCTGAAGGTAAAATTTCCAGTAATAGCAGAATCAGGCCGTCGCTGAAAAGTCCCATCGAAATGTTCCTAAACTGCAGAGACTGAGTCAGTTTTCGGCAGAAATGATGAAGATAGCGTAACCCCTACGTTGCCGTATGGACAGCCAATAGACCAAAAGTAACCAGACGTGGTGCTGAAAGACGCGGAAAAAGTTTGGTAAGGTAAAATCACTCTATTTTGTGTATAAAATTCATTAGAAGAGAGAAGATTGTTTGTGAATGTAAAAATTAAGAACAGTACGCTAAAGAACTTTGTGGACAGTCTCTAATTAGAAAGTTAACCTCCTTTGAGAGTAAGAAGAATTGTTTAGAAGAGATCTTTTGTAATTGTATGTGATAGGATTAATTTAATGAGATTAGAACTGTGGATTTGTGACTGAGTAGCATTAGAATGTTTGTTTATATTATTTTATGAATAGTATTACAGAAAGGAATTTTAGTTTAACTTCATATCCTTTGCTATCAATCCCAATATGCAGTTATTGTGTTTTGCATGCTTTATGACCTTTAATTAATTTAGAATATGTTAACCTCTTAACTCGAGTTTCATTTAGTATTGAGTCATAATTGAGTGTATGAATATTGTATTCTGCTTAGATATTACAATAAACATGTCATATTTACCTAAACCTGAGTCATGCCTGATTACGATTCCAAATTACCACTTATAAAAATAGTACCTATTTTGGCGGGAAGGAATTAGGAAGTGTATATAATTATAGATTTAGGTCACGACTGCAATAATTTGAATCTATACGGCAGTGTTAAAGTAAGATATTGTGTAAGAAAGCATCAGAATCTAGTATTGTCTCCCTGAGTAGGAACCCTTTTCTACTATAGGATACTGGCTGGTGCAGCATAATATAAATTTGCCAGTATCCAAAGAGGAAACAGTCCTAGATATAAACAGATGTAAGCATATTAAAGGCCCGATATCTGAAGAAGTAAAATAGCGACAGAAAGATAGAATAGGAGGATATAAAGCAGTAAAATATAGAGAAGGCAACGACATAACAATAGAACAGCCGGTAGGATTTTAATTGAATCAGGTTTTGAATAGGAAAGGATTTAATCAACAACAAAATAAGTATAAATCAATAAAAATACATAAAATAAAAAAATTAACATCTTCCTTTAATTAAAGAGTTAATTAAAGAAGTAGTGAAGGAAAAGAAGAAAGCATATCAAAAGTTCCTGGCAAATAAGTCAGCATGTGCTCATAGAGAATACAGAGAGAAATGTAAGAAAGCTAAACACTGTGTAAAGCTAGCTAAACAAGTCATGGGAGGACTTTGGCAAGAACATAGAAAATAAATATCAAGAAGGTGGTAAGATATTCGAAATGGAGGTTGCTGAAGAAGCTTAGAAATGGAGGAAAGAGTACTGTAAAAGGAGTTAAAATTATACAGGTGACATGAAAACGGGAGAAAAAGATATCCTTGAAGTATGGAGTAATTACTTTGAGAAATTGCTAAATGAAACAAGCAGTGATAGCACAGTAGTAAAAAACACTCAACAGGCATCCAGTCAGGAATACATATCCATACTTGAAGTAGAAAAAACCATCAAAAGGCTTAAAATGTGGAAAGGCAGCAGGAGTAGATGATATTCGACCAGAAATGCTTAAGTATGGTGGTATAAAAGTCTTACAGTGGCTGCACTGCATAGCTCAGAAAGCCTGGACAGAGGGACGAATTCCCGATGATTGGAGTAGAGCTCTCATAGTACCCATATATAAAAAGGGAAATAAAACGGAATGTGAGAATTACAGAGGTATTTCCCTACTGAGTGTTCCTGGCAAGATATATGCCAGTATATTTGAGAAACGTTTGAGAAGAATTGATGAAGAAAAGCTTGGTGAAGAACAAGCTGGATTCAGGCCAAAGAGGCTGTCAGGATCAGATCTTCACTTTACGACAAACAGTTGAGAAATCATGGGAATATAACAAAGATCTGTATTTAAGTTTTGTAGATCTGGAAAAGGCATATGATACGGTGCCAAGAGAGAAGCTATTCAATACGCTACAGTTATATGGTGTCAATGGGGCATTATATCGAGCAATACTTAGTCTTTATTTGAGTTGTAAGTCAGCAGTTAGAATTAACGGAAGTACAGGAAGATGGTTTAATGTTAAATCTGGTGTGAGACAAGGATGTACATTATCCCCTCTGTTATTCATTATCTATATGGATCACATTGTGAAGGACAGTGGTACTAAACATGATATCAAAATTGGAGATGTTAATGTCAGCTCTTTGCTTTATGCGGACGATGTTATACTTATCAATAAATCTGCTACGAGTGTGCAAGATTCCTTGACTAAATTGAATAACTGTTGTAATAGATATGGTATGAAGGTCAGCAATAAAAAGACAAAGACAATGAATATAGGCAGAATCGTTGAAAATGTCAACTGCATTGTGAACAAAGAACCTGTGGAACAAGTAAAACATTTCACCTACTTAGGCACAATTTTTAGTGAAGTTGGTAAATTAAATATGGAAATAGACAACAGAATCAATAAAGCTGGTATAGTAGGAAGTCAATTGAATAAATTCATGTGAAATAAGAGAAGCATTAGTCGGAACACTAAATTAGCTGTATACAAGACAGTGTTCAAACCAGTTTTAACTTATGGATCTGAGAGCTGGGTCAGAAGTAAAACATTTGACCAAAGACTAGAGACCACAGATATGAGAATCCTGAGAAAGATTAGAGGCATGAGCAGATGGCATCAATGTCAATATCATATTAAAAACGAGGATATTAGGAAAGAACTTGACATTGTCAGCATCCAGGAATGCGTTAGCAGAGCTAATGTCAGGTGGTATGGTCACTTAAATGGCGATGAAAGATTAGCAAAACAAGTGTTCTCTGCCAGGTTGGCAGGAAAACGACCCAGAGTAAGACCAAGATATAGATGGATTGATACAGTACAAAGTGCCTTAGACGACAGAAATATAAGATCTGATAATATTGGAGTCTTGACAAGTAACAGACTGATGTGGAGGAAAATTGTAGATAGGAAGTTAGTAATGATGTAAATTTTTCATGTAGTACTATCATATCCTGTACACCCTTTGAGGGTACATGGCAGGAATTTGATGATGATCTGATCAACATGAAGTCAGAGACTCATTGTGGGAGGTGCACACTATTGCACACAATACAAATCCAACCGTGCCTTAAACTGATTCAATGTGTTTACATTCACAACATACTCAGGCAATGCTTTTCACTCACCAACCACTCTCCATGCAAAGAACCTTCTCCTCTGCTCACATACTCCTTATACAGTTTCCAGCAATGGTCTCTTGTTCTACCCCCCCCTCTAATTCTATGAAAAATCTCTTTTGTGTCAACCTGTTAATAATCCCTAACTAGCTTATGTCTCAATTATATACCTCTCCTCCTCATCCTATTCATGAGGCTTTGCAATTTACATTCTCTCAATCTGTCCTCATACTTCACATTCCAAAGACACTGACCACATTTGTGAATCTTCTGTGGACCCTCTCTAACATATCCTCATCACCATGAAAACTCATGCATAAATCTGTGCATAATCCATATGAGACCTGATTAGGGATCTAAAATTTAGAGGACAACACAAATTCTGACAATGATGCAGAGTACACTCATATAAGTAAGGAGATTCTTCCATTGCCTTGATTAGGCCACATATGTGGCCTAATCAAGGCAATGGAAGATTTGAAGAATCAAGATTTGGCACAACTGCGCACAGATTTGATCAACTGGATCTTAAAAGGATGAAGAGGTAGTGACTAAGGTGATTTTTGGTCTCTTGAATATTAAGTATGAAGAAAGGTTCAGAAGATGCAATTTCCACAGGCTAGTGCAGTGTTTCTCAAAGTGTAGTATGCGTACCACACTTTTGAGAAACGGATATCTGAAGCTTGAGAAACTCTGGTCTAGTGGATCAGAGAGGAGGAGGAACGATATGAAAGAAATGTATAAGTTGGTAACAGGGTTTTATCAAATTAATGTTGAAGAGATGTTTCATAAAATGTTGGAAAGGGGGGGGGGAGAACAATAAGTTATCTCTGGAAGCCACATAAGGAGGGTGTGAACAAAGGAGTAAGGAGGTGGGGGGGGGGGTTTGCATGGAGTGTGATGGATAATTGTAATGCATTGTCTGAGAGTGTAGTGACTGAAGAGAATGTGAATGTATTTAAGGCATGGTATAATGAACTGTGTGACAGGAAGACTTCTAAAGATGAGTCTTTCACACCATGGAGGTCTGAGGATAATAACAATAAGAGAACTAAATAACTAGCATCACACAAAATGAAGTATAAGAACAAGCAATAAAAGCTAGTAAAATGTTGGGATGTCTCAAGAGCATCATCTGGAAGATAAAAACATAAGTAAAGAAACAAAAGTAAGAATCCACAGAAGAGTTATCAGACCAGTAAACATATGCAGCAGAATCATGTGCAGTAAACTACAAAAATTAAATTAATGAAATCATTTAGAAAAATTGAAGGTGTAACAATATTAAACAAAATCAGGAACTCACAAATCAGAAGAAATGAGGAAAGACAAGCATAGGAAAACCGAGGAGAAAATGGCAGGATGGTCTTGAAAACAGTGGCATAAGCAATTAGGTTTAAGAATAGATCTTTTATAACAGAGACAATGCCAAACATATTCAGAATATATTTACAATAACAGACTAATAACATTAGGCCTCTGAATGGTAATAATTTTTGCTATTACAGCAGCCATTAGAAAAACAGATTTTCTCTTTTAATAAGATGACTTGAACAGAAAATCTCGGTGACTATATATTACAACAGTAAGGTGAAATCAATATTAAATTAATTATCCACAATTAACTTTCATTAATTTTGCAGCCAACACATGAGATATGCTGTAGGTTTTGCAACCTACAATTGTGTGGGATTTATATATATATATATATATATATATATATATTAAGAATACCAAGCAATTTTTAAACCTGGTTTTACTCCATTTCCCAAGTAAGCAAACAGACAAATAAGTCAAGTTTTCCCCTGCAAGAGATGCAAGTCTAGCTGATCCTACAGGTAGTGCAAGACCAAGGCAACTCGTGGTAAAGGTGGCATGAGCTCTGATCACTAATCTTTATATTTACCCTTAATGCCAAAACACATCTCCAAGAAGGAGATGCATGATGTTTTGTATTAAAGGCAAGAAGCCACTACCCAGACCGGTTTCGACCTTTATTGAGGTCTCATCAGTGGGAGCTAGGCTAGAAATACCAAGATTTAGTAATACAGAGCTCATAAGTATTTTACCAGAACAAGTTGCCATAAGGTGTTTTAACCTTATTAAATAAAAATCTCTGGAGGAGATATAAATGTAGAAAGTATTTTACCTTGGGTATAATAAATGTTAAGAATACCAAGCAATTTTTAAACCTGGTTTTACTCCATTTCCCAAGTAAGCAAACAGACAAATAAGTCAAGTTTGCTCCTGCAAGTGATGCAAGTCTAGCTGATCCTACAGGTAGTGCAAGACCAAGGCAAGGTGTTTTGGCATTAAGGGTAAATATAAAGATTGGTGATCAGAGCTCATGCCACCTTTACCACGAGTTGCCTTGGTCTTGCACTACCTGTAGGATCAGCTAGACTTGCATCACTTGCAGGAGCAAACTTGACTTATTTGTCTGTTTGCTTACTTGGGAAATGGAGTAAAACCAGGTTTAAAAATTGCTTGGTATTCTTAACATTTATTATACCCAAGGTAAAATACTTTCTACATTTATATCTCCTCCAGAGATTTTTATTTAATAAGGTTAAAACACCTTATGGCAACTTGTTCTGGTAAAATACTTATGAGCTCTGTATTACTAAATCTTGGTATTTCTAGCCTAGCTCCCACTGATGAGACCTCAATAAAGGTCGAAACCGGTCTGGGTAGTGGCCTCTTGCCTTTAATACAAAACATCATGCATCTCCTTCTTGGAGATGTGTTTTGGCATTAAGGGTAAATATAAAGATTAGTGATCAGAGCTCATGCCACCTTTACCACGAGTTGCCTTGGTCTTGCACTACCTGTAGGATCAGCTAGACTTGCATCACTTGCAGGAGCAAACTTGACTTATTTGTCTGTTTGCTTACTTGGGAAATGGAGTAAAACCAGGTTTAAAAATTGCTTGGTATTCTTAACATTTATTATACCCAAGGTAAAATACTTTCTACATATATATATATATATATATATATATAAGAATGGGTTTCGAATGCAGAAAAGAATGAAGAAGGTTTCAGATCCTATCACCCCCAGAATACAGTCTCTAATACAATGTTTTGAGAAAACTGGAAATTTGTCAGATTGCCCTCGAACATGCCGACCAGTGTTATCCAAAGCCCATACCAGCATTGCGGTACTGCAAATGAATGCTCTAGTGGCAGTCAACATGCAGTGTAAACAGTGCATGGGAAGCTGCAAGAATCACAGGCAGAGCGAAAATGTCACTATTCTGCATCCTTCATGGTGCATAATCATCACACCACCAAAGTAAGCATCACAGCAACAAATTTTTCTTTTCACAAAAACAATTTTTTTCGCCCCAATGATTGGGAATTCACATGCATTCATTACGAGCAGTCAGCAGTACACCCTGCGTTTTATAGAACTCTCATTTGCACATATTTGCAAATGATGCATGTGGTACGGTGACCTCAATTGGTGAAAATTTGAAGTAAATTTTTTCTCCCTGACAAAAAAAATCCATCTCCTTGCAATTCACTTTCATGCAAACTGCACTCTAATATACCAATTTTTATGAATAACTACTGAAATATCTAGGAACTTATGGAACACCCTGTATAT
Source organism: Typopeltis vanoorti (assembly GCF_054136105.1). Taxonomy (NCBI): domain Eukaryota; kingdom Metazoa; phylum Arthropoda; class Arachnida; order Uropygi; family Thelyphonidae; genus Typopeltis; species Typopeltis vanoorti. The sequence goes on along the minus strand of NC_143550.1, from coordinate 78,008,052 downwards.
GTGAGTGCGTGTGTGTGTGTATAGTTAGAATTGAAGGAAGTACAGGAAGATTGTTTAATGTTAAATCTGGTGTGAGACAAGGATGTACATTATCCCCTCTTTTATTCATTATCTATATGGATCACATTATGAAGAAAAGTGGTATTAAACATGATATCAGAATTGGAGATGTTAATGTCAGCTCTTTGCTTTATGCGGACGATGTTATACTTCTAAATAAATCCGCTACAAGTTTGCAAGATTCCCTGACTAAATTGAATAACTGTTGTAATAGATATGGTATGAAGGTCAGCATTAAAAGGACAGACAATGAAAATAGGTAGAATTGTTGAAAATGTCAACTGTGTTGTGAACGGGGAACCTGTGGAACAAGCAAAACATTCCAGCTACTTAGGCATGATTTTTACTGAAGATGGTAAATTAAATATGGAAATAGACAACAGAATCAATAAAGCTGATATTGTAGGAAGTCAATTGAATAAATTCATATGGAATAAGAGAGAAATTAGTCGGAACACTAAATTTGTATACAAGACAGTGTTCAAACCAGTTTTAACTTATGGATCTGAGAGCTGGGTCAGAAGTAAAACACTTGACCAAAGACTAGAGACCACCGATGTGAGAATCCTGAGAAAGATTAGAGGCATGAGCAGATGGCATCAATGTCAATATCATATTAAAAATGAGGATATTAGGAAAGAACTTGACATTGTCAGCATCCAGGAATGCGTTAGCAGAGCTAATCTCAGGTGGTATGGTCACTTAAACAGAATGGGCGAGGAAAGATTAGCAAAGCAAGTGTTCTCTGCTAGGTTGGCAGGAAAACAACCCAGAGGAACCAAGATATAGGTGGATTGATAGTACAATCCACCTATATCTTGGTCTTATTGTACTTTGTAGATTGTACTATCTTATAATAATACAATCTACAAAGTGCCTTAGACGATAGAAATTTAAGATCTGATAATGCTGGAGTCTTGACAAGTAACAGACTGATTTGGAGGAAAATTGTAGATAGGAAGTTAGTAATGATGTAAATTTTTCATGTAGTACTATCATATCCTGTACACCCCTTGAGAGTACATGTCAGGAATTTGACGATGATGATATATATATATATATATATTGGGTTGGCAAATAAGTTCATTTGGTTTTTCAGAGTGGAATGAAACACATTTTATTTAATATATATAATACATACTAGTCGGTTATATATTGATCCTCTTAATCAATGACCTCTTGCCATCTGTCCACCAACTCCATTATGCCGCATTCATAAAACACCTGAGGTTTACTGGCAAAAAACTGATCCAGGCGTCTTTTGACAGCCTCCTCATTAGTGAAGGTTTTCCCGTTCAGAGAATTCTGCAACGAATTATTAGATATATATATATATATATATAAGAATGGAAGTTTCAAATGCAGAAAAGAATGAAGAAAGGTTGAGATCCTATCAACCCTTACCAGAATACAGTCTCTAATACAATGTTTTGAGAAAACTGGAAATTTGTCAGATTGCCCTTGAACATCTAGACCAGTATTATCCAAAGCCCATACCAACGTTGCGGTACGGCAAATGAATGCCCTAGTGGCAGTCAACATGCAGTGTAAATAGTACATGGGAAGTTGCAAGAATCACAAGCAGAGCGAAAATGTCACTATTCTGCATCCTTCATGGTGCATAATTATCACACCACCAAAGAAAGCATCACAGCAACAAATTTTTCTTTTCACAAAAACAATTATTTTCACCCCAATGATTGGGAATTCGCATGCATTCATTACGAGCTGTCACCAGTACACCCTACGTTTTATAGAACTCTTGTTTGCACATATTTGCAAATGATGCATGTGATACAGTGTGGTGAAAATTTGAAGTAAATTTTTTCTCCCTGACAAAAAAAATCCCTCTCCTTGCAATTCGCTTTCATGCAAACTGCACTCTAATATACCAATTTTTATGAATAACTACTGAAATATCTAGGAACTTATGGAACACCCTGTATATGTATATACAGGGATATATAAGTTCGCTTGATTTTTCAGAGTGGAATATAATACATTTTATTTAATATATATAATACATACTAGTCAGTTATATACTGATCCTCTTTATCAATGACCTCTTGCCATCTGTCCACCATCTCCTTATGCCACGTTCATAAAACACCTGCGGTTTACTGGCAAAAAACTGATCCAGGTGTCTTTTGACAGCCTCCTCATTAGCGAAGGTTTTCCCGTTCAGAGAATTCTGCAACGATCGGAATAAGTGATAATTGGAAGGTGCCAGGTCTGGTGAATACGGAGGATGCAGCAAAACATCCCAGTCAAGACGGAACAATTTACTCCAGGTCGATGTGTGGGGTCTGGCGTTGTCGTGGTGAAAGACAACTCCTTTCCGATTTGCCAATTCAGGACAAATCAGGAAGGAGTTGCACGGGACAGTCGCGTTAACTGTGAGCAATAGACAGTTGAATCAATCATTCTGCCTGATGGTACACCTCATAGTGGACAATTCCTTTATAATCCCACCACACAGAGAGCATGATCTTCTTTGGGTGCAATCCCACTATTGAGGTTGTTTGTTTGTGTAATTCGCTCTTGTGCCCCCATGATCTTTTACGTACCACGTTATCGTACACAACCCATTTTTCATCTCCTGTAATCATTCGCTTCAAAAATGGGTCATTTTCTTGGCGATGTCACAGCGAATCACAGATGGATATGCAAGCGGTCATATTGGCCTCAGTCAATTCATGCGACACCCAAACATTGAGTTTTGAAACATATCCCAGCTTGTGCAAATGGTTTTCAATGCTTGTATGGGATATGTTCAGTATACTGCAGCAATCTCCCACACTGTTTGTGACGGATTTTTGTCGACGAAATCCTTCACAACACTCGAATCAACCCCGGTCGGGCGACTGCCATGAAGCACATCACTGACGTCAAAATCTCCAGAACAAAATTTGGCAAACCACTTTTGGTATACGCGTTCTGTTAAGGCACCATCCCCATATACGCTGCATATTTTTTTATGGGCCTCCACAGCTCGTTTACCTTTTTTGAAATATAAAAGTTATTTCCTTCCATTTCTAAAATGAAAGGTTACGTGAAATGTCGCTTTTCAACTGCACAATAGCGTTGCACGGTAGCGCAACAATAACGACAGGAGAAGAGCGTTAACTTGTATTAACGCCGACTAAATTCGCTAAGCGTGCACCACACACCTAGCACACCCAGAATATTTGCCTCACACGAGTGCAAGGCAAATATTCCAGGTGTGCTAGGTGTGTGGTGCACACCCACGAAATAGCAATAGCATCGATATTATATTTTCGCATTTATTCCTGTTAATGACTTGCCTAATTGTTTCCTGGCTTTGTGTGATTCCTAAAATTAAACACAACATATTAATGCATAATGAAGAGGACACATTGCATAACATTTACGTTAATAGCCCAGGTGTGCAGTCATAAATACAAACACCTTTGCACCCTTTAAACAGACATGCAGATGGCACAGTTTCTCAAATTCTTAGCATTCCAGTGGTTTTAAACACTCCAGAATTTGAGGCAGGGTGTGTGCTGAGACAATAGCACCCAGAAAATTTGTTAATGGCTGTGATTGGTTATTGTGTGAAGCAATCCAATTGAACGTTGTCATTTGTCATGAGTTGCTGTTTTTGTTTTCTGAGTTTCATCTGTTTTATGTACGTGAAGTATGAACTGACGTGTTTATGACACCGATATAGACAAGTTTTTAATATATATTTATAATTTTCTATAAATAGTTTATAACTTTTTGCCCATATTTATAATGGGGGGAAACAGTATTGGCAATGTACTGAATGTCTTGTTTTCTGCCAGAGCTTTATTGGATTGTATGATTATAGTCAAATGAGGTTGGAACCTGTGTATAATACGTAAGTAAAATAAGGTATTTCAGCCTTTTTTTCTGGTTCATTCTGGAAAAATAATTTCCCAAGTGATTACTTTTTCTGATTTTTGTGCGGATTATATGGCTGTATTTAAAAATCATATCAAAATTCAAATTATCTGTGCTTCACTTTTGTTGCGTGGGTTGCATAAGCCACACGACAGCACTCCTAACCTAAATGAGCACACGATGTCACTGTGAAAAGACATTTCAAAGCAGTGTTTGGTGATGTTTAATTGCAATTCACAGGATTTTTTGCATTGATTTGTGACTGTAGAGAAACTTGGATTCACCACTACACACCCGAGTCCAAGCAGCAATCAAAACAGTGGACAATGCCCGGTGAAAGAACACCGAAAAAAGCAAAGACTGTTTTGTCAGCTGGAAAGGTGATCGCCACTGTTTTTTTGGGATTCCCAAGGAATTATTGTTAGACATTTAAAAGAAGAACTGAAGAAAAAAACAGCCAAGATTGGCACAGAAAAAAGTGCTCTTTCATCAAGACAATGCACCATCCCACTGGCTGAAGTTCGAAATGGCACGAATTGAAGTTCGAATTGGTTCCACATCCACCGTATTCTCTGGACTTGGCCCTATGTGACTTCTTGTTCCCAAACTTAAAAATTTGGCTTGGTGGGAAAAAATTTTCTTCGAACAAGGATGTCAATGAAGGCTGTTAATGATTATTTTGCACAATTTGACAAATCCTACTTTTTAGATGGGATGAAAAAATTGGAAACTCGCTGGACCAAATGTGTAGACCTTGATGGAGACTGTTGAGAAATAAAGGTGATTTTTTCAAAAAAAAAAAAAAAAGTATTTATCTTATTTTTTTACCAAACTTTTCAGACAACCCTCGTATATTACTTTTTCAATTATTGAGCATGGCTACTACAAAAGTGATATTTACATTATGGGTTCTGGTTTTGTTGTCGTCTTGCAGAGAAAAAATAAATACTTCTTTCAGAAATCAAAACTGAAGTGGTATATCATTATCTTACCTGAACTCTGCATATAAAATGTCTTTGGAGGTGTCTGTGTTTTTTTCATCATAGATAATACAATATTTTCCTCTCCTTGTAAAACAAACCAGAAAAGATGTTTTACTATTAGCTACATACACTACAACTAATAATTTAAAAAAATCTCATATTAATATCAGTATAGGCAAAATCAGCCATGAGAATACAAGCAATTTACAGACAAAAAAATCCTAGTGGTGGTGGTGGTGGGCAGTAGATAGTGTTGTGTGCAGATTATGATGGTTTAATGGTTCTGTGTAATTAGTGGATTAAACGATGGAGATTCATAGAGTAGAGTAGTACTCTTCCTTAACACGTTCGCTGCCAACCACGAGTATACTCGTAGTTGGTATATGAGCTTCACAAGCCAACTACAAATATACTCGTATGTCGATTACCGACCTCCTATGCCAAGCATGAGTTAACCCGTAGTATAAGCACGTTAATTTGGACCCTTGGCTTGTGAATAAAGCGGAGAGCACATCTGGGGGCTTGGTAGAAGGAAAATAATTTCAGCAAAAGTATATTATAAGAGGTATTGTTGCGTAAACTATGTATTTATTAATGCAAATAAAACAATTTTTTGGAAGTTTTTCCAACATATACATATACTTATATACAATATATCATCATCGGAGTCATCGCTAGAGTCGTCTGTAGGATTATAATCATCTTTGGAACCGGAACCAAATAATTCATTCCATTCATCATCGCTCATTTAGCGTAAGCTTCTAATTCTTCATCAGTAAGCTTTCTTTTACTGGCCATGGTGGAGTTGAAGGTTTTTATTTAGATAATTTTAAGACTAGATGCAATAAACCTTACTGCACTGAATGCTGAATGTCATCACTGACTCTGAACTCAAGTCACGCAGTGATAGGGCATGTAAGACATAGGTGGGGGGGGGGGATACGGGATTACTCGTAGTTGGCGTACGAAACAAAATTCTGTCTGATAAGCCAGCTACGAGATAACTTGTACTGATCTTGTAGAAGTGAAAGTGCTTGGCATATGGTAACAAACTATGCCCAAGGAGCGTGGCAGCGAACATGTTAATGAGCCCTTGGAGGTGTCATGTAATTAAAATTATTCACTTCCACAAAATAGTTATTTTACAAACAATCAGTGGTGTGATATTTTACACTATCATCTATATAGGATACATGATAGTTTAAAATATTTTCTCTCTTCTGATAACTAGTATTTTCAGGTGTCAAATTAAGACAGCTTGGATATCAAAGTAATTAAGAGATCTCCACATGTTGGGTATGTGAAGGTTTTCTCTTAATTTAAAAACTTCCAGCCACTGTTTCATTTTCTCCTTTATCTGCTTTTAAGTCTAAAACAAGAATAACAAATAAATATCACAGGAATGACCTAGCTCTACCTACCTACCATATACAAACTCAGTACAATATAGCGCTAGGAAACAAACCAACAGAAGGCCCACTGCCTGAATAACTATACCAGAACTCCACTCGTATCATACAATCCACCCATGAAGTACCAACAAAAACTTTGGTCACCAAGACCTCTTCGTGTTCTCCAAGGAAATGAGTAATACATACCGTTGATGAAATGATAAAGAAATGCAATGACAATAAGCAGCAATACAGGAATCAGAGGAGGCACAATCTACATACTCAGTTAAAAGAACTAAATGATCAAGTATATATATAGCTTTTCGAAATGACAAGGAAAAATGTATCTAGGCTGTCAAAAATTAGAACTTTATCAAAATACCCATAAAACCAGAGAAATGTATCAGGTAGCTAATTCCTTATGCACCAAAGAAAGGAAGCCCAAAAGACTAAGAATAAAAGCTAAAGAAGTAAGATACCTAAAGACCAAAATGAACTCCTAGTGGGGAAGAATCAATTTGAAATACTATAAAATAATTCATTAGTGAATTTCACTCAGATGCTTTGCCAGAAATGATAATCCAAAAAGAACTTCCCATTATGAGTAACAGTTTTACAATGCAAGAATTTGAAACTCCACTAAAAAACCAAAAGAATGAGAAAACACCTGGATTGGATGGTATAACAGCAGAGGCTAAACACAGAGGAAATGAGCTTTGGAAACAACTGTTGAATACCAGTAATACCGCTCTAGCTACATCCAACATTCCATCAAAATGGAAAGAGGGCCTAATAATACAATACCAGCATGAATATGAACCCAGAAAATTACAAATGAATCACACTACTTCCAACCACACTGATAATCTATAACGGGATGCTTCTAAATCGAATTTAATCATTTGTAACACCTCTTCTACTCAAAAATGAAGCAGGTTTCTTGAAAAATAGAAAACTTTTGAACACATCCGCTGCCTTAGAAGTTACTAGAAGTAGCAAGAGATAAAACCTTCTCTTAAACTTCATAGATTTCTCAAAAGCCTGAGATTCGATCAACAGACCAAGGATGTTAAAAATTCTCAGTTATGCCATACCCTTGAAAATAATCAAAGCAATAGCAGTACCATATCATGCAAAAGCAATGGTTAATAGAGAGATGACAGAGAGCTTTCCTATTTCCACTGGAGTTCTTCAGGGAGACTGTTTTGGCATCATACTTATATTTTTATTATTACCCTTGATTATGTATTCAGACTCAAAGGAAATGGGAACAGAATAACTCTCAAAGATTCAGCAGGACATACCCACATAAGTGGTCTCTATTTTGCAGATGATGTTGCACTGATCGATGCTAACATTCAGACTGCCCAATACACTTAAATAATCTATGTAAAAATGCAGTACCATTGTCAACAGCAGTAAAACTAAAGTCATAAAAAATAGAATAGTAGGAAATAACAAGCTTAAAGACCACATTCTTGAAGAATGTAAATGATTTTCAGTACCTTGGTTTCCATCAATACTCTAACAGACATAGTGAAAAGAAAGCACAATGCTCTTCAATTACATAAGTCTAACTAATATCTTCAAATCCAGTCTCATTACATCAAAATATCACTACTCAGCAAGCAATTAATATCATCAATAGCTTTGAGACAACACACCTTCGAAAACCAGCAAAGACCCCTACTAGAAACAATTTAAAAAAAAGTCAGAAGGGATGTGGGGACAACAACTTAGATATCCACTTTCACCAGTGCTCTTGCTCTCTACAGTAAACTAATGGACACTGAGGAAGACCAAGAAAATAGTTTTGGCAATACATAAGCAAACTTCATTTTGAAGATGAGGCTCGTGAACCATCTGACATTTACCATTTGGCACAAAATAGAGCAACTTGGCTCACACTTTCATCCAACAGACTTTATCTTCATGAATTTTTGTTATGCATCTATCTCTGCATATGTGAATAAATGATGAATCTGATTTTTCCTTCTATACTACCATGCCAGCCAAACATCTTGTCTATGCTTTTTATTGTAATAAAGCTTGCCAATCACATATCTCTTTATATTTCTTCCATAACTTTTTGTTTTGCCAGTCCTGCCTAATGATGTTATTCATCAATTCTACTCTCGTCATTTATTCCCCCAACCTTGAGTATTCAGTTTGCTAGTGAAATATTCTTTGACCATTTTCTATGCACCTTGAGCATCCTTCCTCCTTCTCTTATAGCTTCTTTTGCCACAGTACTGCTCAAAACTGTACCCTAAGTTTGTCATAATTACTGGCTCTGTAGTGGCACACATACCACTTCTAAATTGAAAATTCTATATGCTTAGCCACCTCTCATGTAAAGACTGCACAATCACTCTTCTCAACTGGCAACAAAGTGATTAATTACAGACAAATCCTCTAATGTTATCAACAGATCCAGCACTCTCTCAAGCCTTGGATCCCCCTCTATCACTAAGATAATTATCTCCTATGAATATATAAATTCTATTTCACTTCACTTACACAGCTTTTTTCTCCCTTTCCAATTTACATTGTCATAACTGCAATTCCTCTCATAATGATCACTTACACTGTGCTCATCAAGTTAATTGGCTGATACACATCATCTGCATCATCCTTTGCACCTCCTAGCCTAGTGGAAAACACGTTTTGTCCATCTCTTATCAGACTTTTTCAAAAAAGGCACTGCTTCCATTGACTCTGCCCTCCTGCTGAACATGTACTTTTGTTGGTCATAATTCTGCTATCATCAGCAATACACACTCTGAACTTGTTCTCTCACTAATCTTTGGTCAAGTTAGGCTAACCAATGTCAGAAACTACTATCCTGTGATCCATGATTTTGTACCTTTTGATGACTCTCAAAGCATAGTTTGAAATGAAACCAATATCTAAGTTCAAGGCTATCTGGCTATCTGGTAATGAACAAAAATCACCAGTCTTATTGGAACTTCATAACAACTCAAGTTCCAATAAGACTGGTGATTTTTGTTCATTTATTCTGTGTTTTCTTAGATAAATTGGTGTACCGTTAGTGTATTATCATAGTTTTTAGTGGATTTATTGCATTAATGTATTTAGTATTTTCTATTTTGGAAAATCTGAAAACAAACCCCAACTCAACATCACCAGAGTTAAAGATCGGTACTATCAATGTAAGAAGCCTGAATGGCAAAGAAATGGAGTTAGCTGAGGAATTAGATAAATACCAGATCGACATAATAGGGGTGACTGAAACAAAAAAGACCAAAACTGGTGAGATCTTTCTGAGCAATAAATACAAAATGTTATATTCAGGCAATGACAATCAAGGAAAAGAAGGAGTAGCCATAGTATTCAACACAAAATACGAGGCTAATCTTCTTGAATGGCAGTCAGTCTCAAGTAGAGTAATGTGGGCAAATATCAGAATGGGGAACTGGACAATGAGACTTATTTGTGCTTATGGTCCCACAGAAGGTTCTACTAAGGTAGAAGTGGAGGAATTTTTTGAGGCTTTAGAAAAAGCAACTGACACAATGAAAAGGAAAAGTTGGTCCTTGTTGGGGATCTAAATAGCAGAGTAGGAAATGATTGTGAGACATACAAAAATATTTTGGGAAAATTTGGAGAAAAGAGCAAAGCTAATAATAATGGCAAATATCTGTTGGATTTCTGCTCAGGACATGGACTTGTTATTACTAACACCATGTTCCAACATAAAAATGTGCACAAATTCACATGGAGAGAAGAGGCTAAGAATAAGAAAAGTCTCATTGACTATGTTATTGTTGATAGTGATGTTTTCTCCCTGGTGCAGGACACCAGAGTGTACAGAGGATTTGAAATTGGAAGTGATCACTATTTAGTCTTGAGCAGGATAAAATTGAATTTCATATTGAAAAGAAAAACATGTAAGAAAGTTTTAAAGCGAATAAAAGTTGAGCAGCTCTCAGATGTGAACTGTAGACTAAAATACACAAAGATTATTGAAGAAAAAATGAAAGAGTTTGAGAACAGGAATCAAACCTTGGAGATTCAGTGGCAAACTCTGAAGAAAACATTGATTGATTCTGCCAGAGAGGCATGTGGTGAGGTTGTGTGCAAGGATAAAAAAATCAGAACTCCCTGGTGGACACAGGAAGTTAAAGAGGCAGTGAAGGAAAAGAAGAAAGCTTATCAAAAGTTCCTGACAAATAAGTCAGCTTTTACTCTTACAGAATACAGAGACAAATGTAAGAAAGCTAAACAGTGTGTAAAACTAGCTAAACAAAAGTCATGGGAGGACTTTGGCAAGAATATAGAAAATAAATATCAAGAAGGTGGCAAAATATTCTGGAGGTTGTTGAAGAAGCTTAGGAATGGAGGAAAGAGTGCTGTAAAAGGAATTGAGATGATAAAGGTGACATGAAAACGGGAGAAAAAGATATCCTTGAAGTATGGAGTAATTACTTTGAAAAACTGCTAAATGAAACAAGCAGTGATGACAGCACAGTGATAAAAAACACTGACCAGGCATGCAGCCAGGAATACATATCCATACTTGAAGTAGAAAAAGCCATCAAAGGCTTGAAATGTGGAAAGGCAGCAGGAGTAGATGATATTCGACCAGAAATGCTGAAGCATGGTGGTATAAGAGTCTTACAGTGGCTGCACTGCATAGTTCAGAAAGCCTGGACAGAGGGACGAATTCCTGATGATTGGAGTAGAGCTCTCATAGTACCCATATATAAAAAGGGAAATAAAACTGAATGTGAGAATTACAGAGGTATTTCCCTACTGAGTGTTCCTGGCAAGATCTATGCAAGTATACTTGAGAAACGGTTGAGAAGAATTGTGGAAGAAAAGCTTGGTGAAGAACAAGCTGGATTCAGGCCAAATAGAGGCTGTCAGGATCAGATCTTAACTTTACGACAACTAGTCGAGAAAGCATGGGAATATAACAAAGATCTTTATTTAAGTTTTGTCGATTTGGAAAAGGCATATGACAAGGTGCCAAGAGAGAAGCTATTCAATACGATGCAGTTATATGGTGTCAATGGGGCATTATATCAAGCAATACTTAGTCTTTATTTGAGTGGTAAGTCAGCAGTTAGAATTGAAGGAAGTACAGGAAGATGGTTTAATGTTAAATGTGGTGTGAGACAAGGATGTACATTATCCCCTCTGTTATTCATTATCTATATGGATCACATTATGAAGGAATGTGGTATTAAACCTGATATCAAAATTGGAGATGTTAATGTCAGCTCTTTGCTTTATGCGGATGATGTTATACTTCTAAATAAATCCGCTACAAGTCTGCAAGATTCTCTGACTAAATTGAATAGCTGTTGTAATAGATATGGTATGAAGGTCAGCAATAAAAAGACAAAAACAATGAAAATAGGCAGAATCATTGAAAATGTCAACTGTGTTGTGAATGGAGAACCTGTGGAACAAGTTAAACATTTCAGCTACTTAGGCACGATTTTTACTGAAGATGGTAAATTAAATATAGAAATAGACAACAGAATCAGCAAAGCTGGTATGGTGGGAAGTGAATTGAATAAATTCATATGGAATAAAAAAGAAATTAGTCGGAAAACTAAATTAGCTGTATACAAGATAGTGTTCAAACCAGTTTTAACTTGTGGATCTGAGAGCTGGGTCAGAAGTAAAACACTTGACCAAAGACTAGAGACCGCAGATATGAGAGTCCTGAGAAAGATTAGAGGCGTGAACAGATGGCATCAATGGCAATATCATATTAAAAATGAGGATATTAGGAAAGAACTTGACATTGTCAGCATCCAGGAATGTGTTAGCAGAGCTAATCTCAGGTGGTATGGTCACTTAAATAGAATGGGAGAGGAAAGATTAGCAAAACAAGTGTTCTCTGCCAGGTTGGCAGGAAAACGACCCAGAGGAAGACCAAGATATAGGTGGATTGATATGGTACAAAGTGCCTTAGACAATAGAAATATAAGATCTGATAAGGTTGTAGTCTTGACAAGTAACAGACTGATTTGGAGGAAAATTGTAGATAGGAAGTTAGTAATGATGTAATTTTTTCATGTAGTACTGTCATATCCTGTACACCCCTTGAGGGTACATGGCAGGAATTTGATGATGATGATGATGATGATGATGTATTTAGTAACATAACTGTAGTGTTTAATAGTCTTAAAAATGACACAGAAAACTCACCACAACAAGGCGGTATCTAAAGAACAAGTTAAACTAGATACTACTGAGAACCACTGGCTCAATGAGCAGAAATGCTGTAGCAGTAATGATGATGATGATAACATAACCAAGGATAACCTGACTTGGGAAATATCTTGATTAAAATAAATTATTAGGAAACTGACCAGAGAAGTAGAAAATGTGGAAAAACATTTCATGAAACTTAAAAAGGATAAGAAAAAAAAGAGCAGAACAAGAAGATGCAGAAAATCACTGAATAATAATAATAAAAAAGTGATATGGTAAGGCAATTCAATCATAAAATTTGTCCTTACCAATGGAATCACTACTTATGGCTTCCCAGATGGGCAAAAATTAAAGATATGAAAAACGCAATAGAAAAAATAGTCGCTGCCTGGTGTATATCAAGTTCCTTGTAACTGCAATCTGCCGTACTTTGGACAAACCGGATGGTCTATAGAAAAAAGAATACAAGAACATCAATCATACATTCTTCACAACAAATCCGATAAGTTTGCACTGGCGCAGCATAGGATAGAGACAAGCCACAACATTCTCTGGTCCAGGACTCGCCTTCTACACAGATGTCACTATAAATTTGAATGGCTATTCTGAGACCTTACTTCAATGCCCTAACTTGAATCGAAATGATTGTCTATCCTTGTCAAAAATATAGGAAAGTTTAATCCAGATAACGCACTGTTTTTTTTGTTTTTTTTTTTAATTGAGACCTAATTCCTACATTAGTCTAATGTTATCTTTAACTGAATTTATAAATTAAGATTATTATATGAAAATGTGAATTAATACCTATAATTTATTCATCACTAATGAAATGTACCTCTCTTTAGTGCTTAGCAATGTAACATCATGTGGCTTGTTCTACTTTTGAATGATCAATAGTTTGTATTCCACCTTGTAAAAACTGTTCCTATCAAGCCACTGAGTCTGTTAAAATATATTAAATATATTTTAAAATATATTTTTTATTTAAATATATTTAAAATATATTAAAATATTCTTGTGTTAACATGTTTATATTTCATAGTATGAGAGAGAATACAAAAGAGTTCTTGGAAGAAGTGAGAAAGAAAAGAGAGAGAGAGAGAGTACAAATTCTTGGTTTGCTACCAACATATGATAGTACCTAATTCAGGAGGACTATGATAGCAAATGATTCAGTGTTCAGGTGGTGTAGAAAAAACATATGTAAGTTTTAGATGTGTGGAGTGCATTTGATGGCAGAAAAGACTTGTATAAGAAGGATGACCAGCATTTCAATGAATTTGGCATCAGAAGCCTGGAAAAATTACAAGGGTGAAACCTAATGCAGTCAGGGAATCTAGATCATCATGGGAGAAATGGTGAGAATGTGTGTGAAAGTTCAGATATTATTATTATTATTATTACATGACACCTGCAAGGAGTCCAAAGACTCATCAAACCTGCAGCCTTTGGGCTGGAGAGAGGATACGCTAACCACTCGGCCAACCAGACCAGCATTATAAGGAAGGATGCAGAGAATGTAGACTGCAAACACTTATAAACTGGCAAAAGATAGGAGAAAAGATCCATCCATCTGTTCACTGGATACCAACAGATGCTTGGTGATGTGCCACACCAATCTTTGCCATGTGGCCCTGTTTGTATACGTTTCTGAAGGCTTCAATTCTGAAGATCAGTCACTCCAGACACACACCATCCATCCATCTCATTGACAAGCTGCCTCTTCCTCTTTTTCGAGGAACTTAACTTCTCTCCTTTCAATGTGTCCAAAGTACTTCAGCCTAATTCTGTCAATATCTTTAGGCAGCCTTAAAGTTCTACTGATTCTTTCCAGCACTCATCCATTTGACTGCCTTTCACTACATGATATCCTCAACAGCCTTCATAAACACTACATCTCAAAAGCAGCTTTCTTTTCCTATCAGACCTCAAAGTCTCACATCCATAAGTCGCTGTTGGAAAAACATCTGCATCCAAAATCCTCAACTTTGTTTCCATGGAGATAGATCCATCGTTCCAGATTTTAGATAAGTCTCTGCTATTCTTTTAGCCATTCCTAATCTTCTTCTGAGGTCTTCTGAACAGCAATGCTTTACATTAATAATGGAGGAGATATGATAGAGGTCTATAAACTTCTGAATGGGTGTTATAGGATATTGTCTGATAAAATTTTTCATTACATGCAATGCTGGAAGGGATATCAATGGATGGTTAAGAAAAGATTAGAACTAGATTTTTTCCCCACAGAGCAGCGAGTGAGTGGAATAGCTTGCCTCTTATAGTGGTGAATGTACGTAGCGTGAATGAGTTTAAGGGAAGGTATGACGCCTGTTTTTGGTGATGTATAGTCAATGAGTCCTTCACTCCCTGGAGGTCTCATATAATAATAATATACAAACAGATATAAAACTGTTATATATACACTGATACTGAAAATATCAGTTTATACACACCCATGTGTTTTATATATCTAGTCAAAAACATTTGCTGCCAGAACCACCACTATGTGGTGACAGACTCTATAGGTCCTCTAAACATTGCAGGCTATATGCTTATCATGATTGCTTCCCACAGATCTGCAAGTGCTCAAGGGTGAAAGTTTGAAATGCCTGATCTCTTGATCAGGTATTTGAAAGAGAAGAGGGGGGGGGAACATAAATGAAAGAAGTTTCACACTCGATGGCCTGGTTATGGGACCAGAAAGCATCATTTGAGCTAGAATCAAGTTTTCTGCACTTGGCCCTTGCAAAATATTATTTGGATTTGCAGCTTCTGCATACTGTAGTGTGGGATGGACTTGAAGCCGCAGGAGAAATAAATAAATAAATAAATAAACAATGCATAAATAATTGTGTGGGGGGGGGGGGGCTGAGTGGTATCGCTCTCCAGCCTACAGATTCAAATCCCACCAAACGGATGGATGTTTGTGATCTTTCTACTAACTCTTTGTGCAAAAGGAATCTGTACCTTACCACTTCTTCTAGTGGAAAGCTTCACACCCAAAAACCCAGTGAGGTATGGGAGTTACCATATGGCATCAAAATGATGTCGAATGAGAATAACTAACTATAATATATAAATAAATAAAGATATAATCATTTTTATGTAGGAGTTCCCTGAGACCTGAAAATTATTTCAAGTGTTCCTCCAAAGTAAAAATATTGAGAAAAGCTGCTCTAGACCCTTCCAGGGGGCATTTGATTAGATCGGCATAAAGACTTATTTAACCCAAACTCTGTTGTCTACTCTTTGCAGTTGGGTTTGCAATTTCCTCCTGGTCATTCACTACAAATCATGGTAGATGGCTCTGTTTTGTTGGATTTCCCTACCAATCCCTAGGATACTCCATACCTGGTGCATCTTAGGGCTCTGTGCTTTCTCCTATTCATGGATTTGTTAATGATAGTATGCTCCATTCCTTTTTCTTCAGTTGACACACTTTGACCTGCTCAAATATCCCAAGCTGCACGATTTTCCATAACCAGTGTTTTAAACACTAGATTCCTTGACAGATTTCATTAGGATAAAGTCAATCTTTTCAACTCGAAAGCTGACCAGAATGTGTGACTGATTTTCATGCAAGATAGACCACCCTTCACATCCCCTTACCTTTAATAATACCAAGATTTCTACACCAAATCCTTAGGCTAAATTACACCACTAGCCTTTCCTGATATAAACACATCACACCCATAACCTCCTCTGCCTTCAATAAACTAGATATCCTTTTCTGATCAGGACATTACTTCTCACCTGTACAACTAACAATGTATAAATCTCAAAGCTACTTTCTCTGAAAATATTGTTTTCACCTTTGGATGGTACACCAAACTCTTTTCTAAAAAAAAAACTGTCCAGAATAGGGCAGTCTGGAATTGATGATCCCTCTCTTATGCTCTACTCAATCACTCAAATACTCAGTATAATAAATTAAAGCTTGTATCACTGATAAAATTGTCCTACTGATCCAATGATAAGACTGTTGCAAATCTCTTGGATCCTCTACCAGAGTTAACACTGAACTAACTCCTTAAACCAATAAATGATACTATTCAATAGTATCTACTATTGAATAGCTGCTCATCATTTTCCGATTTTAAACATAACCAACTTCTCAATCTACTCTTTCATTTTGTCTCCTTTTCTTTGGAACTGTCTTTCTCACACCATTTTTTCTAATAACTACCATACACAGCACTAATATGCTATAAGTTTTCAGTCTCTTGTGTGTGGGTCGATACAAAGTAAAATAATGCTGTATGTACATTTCTGAAAGTACCAAAGCTCAAATATCTTTTTAAGAGTTGAAGAAGATTTTCTCAGTCTCATTTAAGATCTGTACACACTACATCTTTTGCTTAAAAATCACCTCCATGAAGTGCTCACTGTTGTTTATGCTTTTAGATCGAGCTTTTTTTTTGAGAGAGAGGTAATTGATCATCATTAATATCAAGTTAGACTGTTAGCCTTGGTAGAGGATCTAAAAGATCTGTAACAGCCTTATCATGGGACCACTGGAACAGTTTCATTAGTGATACAAGCTTTAATTTAATACCTTCATTTTTCTGTGTAAGACAGACAGCATACTACATAATTTTGCAATCCATCATTGCAGATCCCTTCCATGTGAAACAGTGCACAGAGGATAAGTTTACAAAGGTATTTTCATAACACTACATAACACATATAGTACTTTCCCTGCATAGATTGGGAACATAAAGTAGAATAAAAGTTTCATTATCTGATGCTACCTCAGAGAAAGAATGACAATGTACCCATTTGTAAAAACAGTAATTAAATTTTTTGTCCACACTCCTTCAATTAATCCACCTCTGTCTGTCCTATTGTTGTAATTTAATTTTTTAATAGCTTTTTAATATATTTCTGATCTTTGTTCATTGGATACTAATTCTCTGTTTGTGCAGCCCATTTTCTTGGTTGTTACAGTTCAATCTCATGACTTTACACTAGTTACCATATTTTTGTAAGATGCTTAAGGTTCAAAGCTGTATAAGACCTCCACATAGCCTTTAAAAGAATGTAGAGAACTGACCAGGGCTTCTGACCTAATGTCCAATCCTCACCTTCTCGTGGTGCACCCTGTTACATATCTACCTGGATACTGAACGAACGAGGGCAGACAATTTGGGATTTAGCTAACCAAACTGTACTCTTATTGGATTAAACCACAATGTAAAATAATGGTACAATATGACAGAATTTCATGCCGGCTGGGACGGTGCCCAATTAAACAAGGCCCCTGTTGTTTTCGACAAGGATTCAAGGCAAACAGCGAAAAGTCGGATACTATAACAAATCCTAAAACATATCCCAACTCAGCATCACCAGAGTTAAAGATTGGTACTATCAACATAAGAAGCCTGAATGTCAAAGAAATGGAACTAGCAGAAGAATTGGATAAGTACCAGATATAACAGGGATGACTGAAACAAAAAAGACTAAACCTGATGAAATCTTTCTAAGCAATAAATACAAAATGTGATATTCAGACAATAACAATCATGGAAAAGGAGTGGTAGCTATAGTATTGAACACTAAATACAAGACTAATCTTCTTCAATAGCAGGCAATATCAAGTAGAGTGATGTGGGCAAATATCAGAATGGGAACTGGACAATGAGACTTATTTGTGCCTATAGTCTGAAAGAAGATTCCACATTAGATAGAAGTGGAGGGTTTTTTTTTTTTTTTTTTTTTTTTTTAGACTTTAGAGAAACAACTGACAAAATGAAAAAGGAAAACTTTATCCTTGTTGGAGATCTAAATAGCAGAGTAGGAAATGATTGTCAGACATACAGAAATATTTGGGGAAAATCTGGACAAATGAGCAAAGCTGATAATAATGGCAAATACTTGTTGGATTTCTGCTCAAGACATGGACTAGTTATTACTAACACATGTTCCAACATAAAAATGTGTACAAATTCATATGGAGAGAAGCGGCAAGGAATAAAAAAAGTCTCACTGACTGTGTTATTTTTGATGATGATGCTTTCACACTAGTGCAGGACATTATAGTGTATTTGAAATTGGAAGTGATCACCGTTTAGTCTTAAGAAGGATAAAATTGAATTTCATATTGAAAGGAAGAACATATAAGAAAGTTTTAAAGCGAATAAAAGTTGAGAAGCTCTCAGATGTGAACTGTAGACTAAAATACACAAACATTATTCAAGAAGAAATGAAAGAGTTTGAGAACAGGAACCAAACCTTTGAGATTGAGTGGCAAGCCCTGAAGAAAACATTGATTGATTTAGCCAGAAAGGCATGTTGTGAGATTATCTGCAAGGATAAAAAATCAGAACTCCATAGTGGACACATGAACTTCAAGAGGCAGTGAAGGAAAAAACAAAAGCATATCAAAAATTCCTCATGAATAAGTCAGCTTGTGCTCTCAGAGAATACAGAGACAAATGTAAGAAAGCTAAGCACTGTGTAAAACTAGATAATCAAAAGGCATGGGATGATTTGGCAAGAACATAAAAAATAAATATCAGAAAGGTGGCAAAATATTCTGGAGGCTGTTGAAAAAGCTCAAATAGAGGAAAGCTTGCTCTAAAAGGAATGAGAGATAATAAAAATGACATGAAAACTGGAGAAAAAGATATCCTTGATGTACAGAGTACTTACTTCAAAAAATTGCTGAATGAAACAAGCAGTGACAACACAATGAGAAAAAAAAAACACTTAACAGGCATGCAATCAGGAATACATATCGATACTTGAAGTAGAAAAAGCCATCAAAAGCCAGAAATCTGGAAAGACAGCTGGAGTAGATAATATTCGACCAGAATTGCTCAAGTATGGAGGTATAAAGTCTTGCCATGGCTGCACTGCATAATTCAGAAGGCCTGGACAGAGGGATGAATTCCAGATGATTGGAGTAGAGCTCTGATTGTACAATTATACAAAAAGAGAAATAAAACTGAATGTGAGAATTACAGAGGTATTTCCCTACTGAGTATTCTGGTAAGATTTATGCAAATATACTTGAGAAATGGTTGAGAAGGATTGTGGAAGGACAGCTTGGTGAAGAACAAGCTGAATCAGGCCAAATAGAGGCTGTCAGGATCAGGTTTTCCTTTTACGACAAATAGTTGAGAAATCATGGGAGTATAACAAAGATCTGTGTTTAAGTTTTGTAGACCTGCAAAAGACATATGACAAGGGTGCCAAGAGAAAAGTTATTCAAAACACTACGGTTATATGGTGTCAATGGAGCATTATATCTTTATTTGAGTTGTAAATCAGCAATTAGAATTGAAGGAAGTACAGGAAGATGGTTTAATGTTAAATCTAGTGTCAGATAAGGATGTGCATTATCCGCTCTGTTATTCATTATCTGTATGGATCACATCATAAAGGAAAGTGGTATTAAACCTGATATCAAAATTGGAGATGTTAATCTCAGCTGTTTAGTTTATGCAGATGATGCATAAACTGGATTTATTTTAAATAAATCCAGCACAAAATACTTTTAAATAAATCCAATACAAGTCTGCAAGATTCCCGACTAAATTGAATAACTGCTGTAATAAATTTGTTAGGAAAATCAGCAGTAACAAGACAAAGACAATGAAAAGAGGAAGAAACATTGAAAACATCAAATGCTTCATGAATGGAGAACCTATAGAACAAGTAAAACATTTCAGCTACTCAGGAACAATTTTTAATGAAGATGGTAAATTAAATACGGAAACAGACAACAGAATCAAGAAAGCCGGTATGGTAGGAAGTCAACTGAATAAATTTATATGGAATAAGAGAGAAATTAGTCGGAACACTAAATTAGGCTGTATAAGAGACAGTGTTCAAACCAATTTTAACTTAGGGATCTTAGAGCTGGGTTAGAAATAAAACACTTGACTAAAGACTAGAGACCACAGATATGAAAGTCTTGAGAAAGATTAGGAGCATGAACAGATGGAATCAATGGCAATATCATATTAAAAAATGAGGATATTATGAAAGAACTTGACATTGTTAGCATCCAGGAATGCATTAGCATAGCTAATCTCAGGTGGTATGGTCATTTAAACAGAATGGAAGAGGAAAGAGTAGCAAAACAAGTGTTCTCTGCCAGGTTGGCAGGAAAAAGACCCAGAGGAAGACCAACATATAGGTGAATTGATACAGTAAATGGAGTAAATTTCCTCCAAATCAACAGATTGATTTGGAGGAAAATTGTTGATAGGAAATTAGTAATGATTTAAGTTTTTCATGTAGTACTATCATAATATCCTGTACACCCCCTTTAGAGTACATGTCAGGAATTTAATGATGATGATGAAAAGTTGCTGTCATCTTTGTGATGCAATCTTGAATGATATACTGATACAACATAGCATGATGCATTATCCTGCTGGAACACACCTGCACCATATTGGAAGAAAGTCACCATAATGAACAGACACTTTGTAGCATTCATAGTACAATCTATTTATCAGGAGTTTGAAGGAATTCCCATGAAAACATCCCCAATGCCATAACATTGCTAATCTGCTTCTTTCTGCTGGACCACGATATCAGGATGAATCCTCTCCCATAGTTTTCACATAAC
Source organism: Typopeltis vanoorti (assembly GCF_054136105.1). Classification (NCBI taxonomy): domain Eukaryota; kingdom Metazoa; phylum Arthropoda; class Arachnida; order Uropygi; family Thelyphonidae; genus Typopeltis; species Typopeltis vanoorti. Next base: position 77,986,957 of record NC_143550.1, on the reverse strand, counting down.
CTCCACTGAATATAAACATGGATACCTTGACTATTAGCCTATTTCAGAGATCCATATGGAGGAGGACACGTTGTATTTGTGATCTAGGAAACTAGACCACAATATAAATGGTTAAATTCTGCTCCTAAGTTCCTTTGTGTCATTTTACCCACAGTTTTTTTGTCAATGGCATTAGGTAGAATAGCATGTACTGACTATAGGCATCAATGAGGCACAGGTACCCACCATTGGGTACCTGTGCCTCATTGATGTGATTGTCTTTAGGTAGGAGATGAATTTCCTTGCTCAGTGTGAGACCACTTCCCAATTGTTGGAGACCTGAAGTGCTTGAAAAAGTTCCATGTTTGGTCTCTAGAGCAGGATTTCTGGACTATCTAAAAATAAATAAATAAATATACAAAATGTATAAAATCAATAAAAAAAGAAAAGAAAAAATCCTTAGCCTGCCCAACATACAAATGCACTACAGGTTTAAAATAAACCTTTCGCCACAAAAAAAAAAATAATAATAATAAAATAAAAATCACCTGAAAGGAGACCTCCACACAGCCTTTAAGGGATGTAGAGAACTGACTATCGCTTCTAACCTAATTTCTAATCCTCACAATGATTATGCTGCTACCTATTATAGTAGGTATCCATGCTATGTACTTAACAAATGTGGATGGACTGATAATTTCATTTAGCTGACTAAATTGTATTCTGTATTGTATTTTAATACTGTGAGATTTCAAAGCAAGTTTGCGAGAGATAGAGGGATCGTTTATAAGCCAAATTACAGAAATTAAATTAGAAACAAAAATGATAAAATTTCACACTAGTTGGGGCATCATCCAGTTAAATAACGCCTCTATCTGCTGTTGCTGTCAAGAAATCAGGGTGAAGAGTTAAAAACGGCAAAAAAAAAGTTAAAAAAAGTAAGAAAGTTCCCAGGTGAGGACTGGGAAAGAAAAAATCTATTGACATTTTTCTTGAAGAGTTGGAGGTTATAGTTGTTGGGAACCCCCCTCATGAGAAAGGCTGTTTCAGAGGACAGAAGATAAATGAGGAAGAGCAGAAACAGATTTGATGTTGTTGCAGTTCACTGTTCATGGTATTAGTTATAGACAATGACGACTGGGATGTTTGAACGCAACAAGGTTTGTTGGAAGAGAGAAAAATGGAGTTGTGCTGAAAAGGGATGCTAGGCAGCTGCTGCTCTTGTTTTAACAGGCCTGACAGAAAGCAGAGCAATGATAGCTGCTAGTTTATTGGAGCAGTGACCATAGAGCCACCTGTAGAAAAGACAACCTGAAACAGTGCATCTGTGAGATTTCAGAGCAAGTTTGTGAGAGATGGAGGGATCATCTATAAGCCAATTTACACTCTTCTGTACAGCATCAAGAATTTTTAGTGACTTTTAGGTGCACCATCCCAAACATGTACACAGTATTCTAAGAATGGGAAAATTTGAGATTTTCATACTGTAAACAATTGGGTGGATGAAAAATAGCATCCTGAGTGGAAGAAAATGCTTAGTTTATTAGAGAGAAGGCACTACTGATATCATATGCTTATACCAGAAGAGGTTGGAAGTAAATGTCAGTCCAAAGAGAGAGATCCAATCCTGTGTGGCGTATGTGTATTATTAAGAGTAAGATAATGTAAGCTCAGGTCACTTTTGTAAGAGAAAAGGCAAAGCCATGTATTGGTAGCACTGAAGGTGACCAGGTTATCCTCACCTCATGGAAGGAAAGTACGGAGATCACTGTTCACGGTATTAGTTATAGACAATGACGACTGGGATGTTTGAGCGCGACAAGGTTTGTTGGAAGAGAGAAAAATGGAGTGCACTATCATTAGCAAAGCTTTGAATATGATTAGTGGTGACTGAGAGTAGGCCATTTTTGTATAAGAGAAAGAGAGTAGGCAAACAGAACAGAGGCCTGAGGTTTCCTGCATCGGTAGCAAACCTCAAAGAGAGGATACCATCCACCATGATATGCAGTGAATGACCAAAGAGAGAATGTTGGCTATTCAATTATAGAGGGCATCAGGTAAACCAAAGGTAGGAAATTGGATTAGCAGGCCTTGATACCAAAGATAATCAAAATCCCTGGAAATATCAAGAGTGATGGCACATTTCTCCATAACATGTCCAGTGGTGAGTGATGTAGGCTAAGAGGTCAGCAGCAAATCTTGATTCGCAGAATCTATACTAGTGGCTGCTAAGTGGTGAACCTCTAGGCGAGGTAAAAGTTGACTGTTATCTCCTTTCTTGGTACAGACTGGATATACCTTCCTAGTGTTAGGATAAGTACCAGCTGAATAAAGAAGGTTGCAAAGATATTAGCTTTGAAGCACAAGATCTGAGTACAAATGGAGAGAAGCCATCAGAACTATAAGCCTTTTTAGTGTCCAAGTTGTTTAGTATTCTTCTGATATCTTTCTGCTGAAAAATTATTGGTGACATATGATGCTCAGTTGCTGGTTTGATTGGAGGCAATTTGTCTTGGTCATTTATGCAGGTGCTGGAGGAGAACACTGATGCCAGGAGGTTAGCTTTATCATTAGATGCTGTAATCGTGCTATCTGAATGGAGAAGTGGGTGTACATATGAGCAGAAGTACTCTAATGGAGAAGTGGGTATACATATGAGCAGAAGTACTCTGGTGATTCCAGAAATTGCCTCTCATTAAATCTGCTTCTGTATAAGATGGAGGTTCCCTCAACTGGATCTGGTAATTTTTTTCATGATATGGTCTGCAACTCATGTATGCAGATGACAGACATAGTTTCTATGTTCCTTCAGACAGATATTAGCAGTTCTTCCAGTCTGTGCAAAGTATGTAAGTTTGCAGGAGCAAGGGATACTGTAAACCCCAAAGAGAGGATCATGTGGCTGTATGTTAAACTTTTTAAAAATGCGTGCAATTTTTTATGTCTGCCCATCCTCCAAAAAAAAAATCCAGGACACAAAAAATCCATTACCATCTCCTACGTCTGGGGCACTTCATAAAAATGGGAATGTATTATTAAAAAGAATAATATACAGCCTTCCTTTATGCCATACAACAAATTAGCTACCCTTATCTGCTCATCAAAAGATCTCTTCTGGGGGTCTACAGTAACCCTTGCTCCTGCAAAATTACATACTTTACACAAACAGGGAGACCACAGAAACTATGTCCATGATCTGCACTACAGGTCATTCCAGGGTTGCAGATCATATCATGAATACAGATCACTAAGTCCAGTGGTGGTGGGAGGGTGGGGGTGGACCTCATATTAAAAGAAATTTAAATCAGACTGTTTCTTTAATCCACCACAGCACTACACCATTCTCCAAACCTAAACAAATTTGGTTGCATCGCATTAACAAAATTATGGGGAGATCATCATTTTCAGACTGTCAGTAAAATTCCAACATCACACCGATGGGTTTGATGATGGAATTTTAAAAAGAAAGTGCCAGTTAGAAATGTAAGATCCCACCTTTTACTGTGTCTGTGTTTACTTTCCTGCTAGTGTGCCTGCATGCATGTATTTAGTATATTTATCTCTGTCCATGAATATTAGTTAATCTAATTAGCTTAATAAATTAAGATATTTAATTATTATCTTTAGGCTTATGATTTTTTCCACTAAACATCAACATGAGTGATAACCAACGTATAAGCATTCATGCCAGATTACAGATAAAGACAAGTGTTTGGATTGGACTCCCTGAAAATAATATTAATATATTACTAAGTGGCATGCAGAAAAAATGCAATTTGTAGTATTTTTTTTTCCCATTTCTTTATTTGTTTCATGTAATGCTGTGTGTTCACCGTGATGAAAAATAATATACAAGACTTTATTTTTGTCTTAATTAAAAAGAATAAAAGGCAGAGAACTAATGTAACATTAATTCTTTATTAGTATTTATTAGAATTATTAGAATCTTTAATAAGGTTCTAATAGTGTACTAGAACAATATAACATTCTAATGAATGTTATATTGTTCTAGTACACTACTGTGTACAGAACAATATAACATTCATAGTTTTCCACAGATCCTGTGTTTAGAAGAAATGGAATGTTCTATAAGGCAAAATAGTTCAGGTTCATGATACCTGATGTGTGTTTTATGCTGCTTGTGATAAAACAGAGGTATATCTTTCAGATGCCAAAATAAGACAGGCAATAGATGAATTACCTTGAGGTGAAGAAAGAAAAGTAGAGTTTTTTTGGACAGGACAAAATGGTACATGAACATCAAGCTGTTTGAGAATTTCAGCAATATCTTCTGATATTCCTTTGACAAAACAAAATGCAATGTGGTTAAATTCTACTTGAGCTGAAGCAGGAATCCTATAACTACTGAATGGTCAGTTGACAAAGGTCTCACTGAAGCCATTGGTTAGAAAAGTTAAAATATTAAGTAATATAAAAAATAAAAAAACTAACTCCTGATGTAGTAAGTCAGTTGGAAAACAAAGTATGAGTAAAGTGATTAAAGTTTTAATAGTCCCATTTCTGACAAGGGTCATGGTGCAACCGAATGAGTGTAACATCCTGTATGAGTTTTCTTCCAAAATACAGATAAATTAAAACTTCCATCCTGTTGATGATTTAGTGGAATTAAAAAATGTTAATTTTTTTTGTCTTCTTTTTCTATGTAAACTGTATTCTAGGATGAACTGTATTAATTAATGAAAAATGTTTAAATCAAAGGAAACCATTCCAAACTATGACAATATCGTATTCATATCATAACAGTTCAGAAGAAATGTCACTCAGGTGTCCATATCATTCAATAAAACAATTTGCAAAAATATGTGTTACATATGCAGTTATATTATTATTACTATTATTACCACCCCAAGACCTCATGGAGTCAAAGACTCATCTGGGAGGTCCTTATCACACACACACAGCTCATCATACCGTGTTTTAAACACATTCAAACTTGTTTAAGTTAAGGGATTTTACATCCCATACTCTTTGCAGACACCACATTCTCAGGCAAGGCATTCCAATCATTCACAACTTGCACGAAAAAAACCTGCCTCTCACACCCTCTTTATACAGTTTCCAGGGATGACCTCTGGTTCTCCCCCAATCTCCCACTATTTTCTGTAGAACCTCTCCAGCATTGATCCTATAACAACCCCTTAATAACTTGTAGGTCTCTATCATATCTCCCCTCTTCCTCCTGTCCACCAGACTCTGCAAGTTGCATCTTCTCAATCTTTCATCATACTTGACATTCAGAGGTCAGAAACTACCTTAGTCAGTCTCCTTTGGACCCTTTCCAACATCTCTTCATCCTTCTGAAAACCCGGTGACCAAATCTGGGCACAATAGTCCATGTGTAGCCTAATCAAAGCCTTATACAACGGAACAAGAATCTCCTTACTTCTACACGTCAGTGTCCTCTGCATCATTCCCAGAAGCCTTTGTGTTGTCATCACAATTTTGGCGATGTGTCCCTAAATTTTAGATCCTTATCCACTATCACCCCAGATCTCTTATTTCCTCTACCTCCAACAATAAATTCTCACGAAGCATAAATTCTGCATCCCATCTTTGTTTTCCAAATTTTAAAACCTTACATTTTGCAACATTGAACTCGCATCCCCATTTCCGTGCCCAATCACTCAATCTATTCAAGTCTTCCTGTAAGGCCACAACATCATCACTACACTTCATGGTTCGCCCCAACTTTGCATCAGCAAACAACTGAATATCTCCATCCAAATCTTCACCTATATCATTAATATACAAGTAAAACAGCAATGGACCTAAAACAGATCCCTGAGGCACTCCACTAGTGACTTTCCTTTTCCTGGATATCGCACCCCCCATACACAACTTGTTGATACCTATCAGATAGCCAGTCTCCAATCCAATGCACCAATCTAATATCCAACCCCATCTGCTCTAGTTTGACTGTCAACCTATCATGAGGTACTCTATCAAAAGCCTTTGCAAAATCCAAGTATATTACTGTGTATCCTTTTCCTCTGTCCAAGGAAGCAGTCACTTTATTGTAATAAGTAAGTAGATTACTAAAACATGACCTTCCTTTAGCAAATCCATGCTGTCCATCAAAGATAATACCATTGTTATCAACCCAGCTCTGGATCCTAGTTCTCACAAGCTTCTCCAACAACTTAACCACAACACCTGACACACAGATAGGCCTATATTTGGGAAATAAGAAATCTGGGGTGATAGTGGATAAGGATCTAAAATTTAGGGACACATCGCCAAAATTGTGATGACAACACAAAGGCTTCTGGGAATGATGCAGAGGACACTGACGTGTAGAAGTAAGGAGATTCTTGTTCCGTTGTATAGGCCTGTATTTGATGCTCGAGTTCGATCACCTCCTTTATGAAGTGGCACAATCTTGCCTTCCTTCCACTCCTTAGGAACTTGACAGAGTGCAAGACTCATTAAAAAAATATGTCCAGAATACGTGGTGATATATTATCAAGTCCCACAGCCTTAACATCTAGTTTACTCAACTCCCCATACACCTCTTGCTGACCTACAGTCAGTCTCTCCTCCCCATCATCAACTGCTCTCAATCCCTCCATGAAGTCACATTCACAAGATTGAAAGATCTTTATGAACTGCTCATTAAGTATCTCCACCACACATTCTGCATCAGCTGTCTTTATACCATTTTCTCCAATCAATGTCATCCTTCCATAATTATTCTTTCTTTTGCTAGCTACATATCGAAAGAACTCCTTAGGATTCTTTTGGCTTCATTAGCCAACTGCTGTTCATATACCTCTCTTTAGCTACCCTCACCAACCAAGTCACCCTCCTTGCTTGGTCTTTGTACACCTCATGGAATTGGTTATTTCCACTTCTCTTATGCTGCCTCCACAATGCCCTTTTTCTCTGTATTGCATGCTTAATCTCTTTATTCATCCATCTCACACCCACCTTATTTAATCTTCTCACTCTTGGAATACATTTAGATATTGCATCTACTAAACAGTTTTTGAAAATCCCCAAGCTGCACTGATCTCTTTTCCAGCTAACTCCTCATTCCACGCTACACCTGCAAGCTGTCTCCTGAGCTCTTCATAATCGCCCCCCCCTCCCTTGTAGTTCCACATATACCCTTTTCTCACAGAGGTCCTTGCACTGCTGGCAACCACCCAGGTAATCACCTCATGGTCACTCACCACTTGGTGGATGATTTGACACCTCATTTATAATTACATCCTCTGATGAGATGACCAAATCCAAGACCCCTCAATCCTCGTGTGCCCTCTGTTACATACTGTCTGAGGTAGTTATCCCTCAAAAACTCATTTTCTTTACTTCCAGTTGCTATCTCATCATTCCAGTCTATATTGCCATAATTAAAATCACCCAGAATGATCACACTTTTTCTTATTTACTTGGCTAATTTGATTGTACATTTCATTATCACCACATCTACATTATCTGGTGTATAACAACATCCCACCAAGTATTTGATTCCATTCACCTCTATCTCACACCATACTGCCTCAAAACCACTGGCACTATTTCCCTCTTGCATCTCTACCTTATGTGGACATAACTCTTTCTCTATCATCAATAGCACTCCCCCACCCTTTTTACCCCTTCTGTCCTCACAAAACACATCGTACCCTTCCATCTCTATTCCTGTCAGGATGTCATTTTCTTCCAACCATATCTCATTTATTCCGACAATCTTTGGGTGAACAGACGCAATTAGTGCAACCATTTCATCTGCCTTGTTTCTTATACTTCTAGCATTTGTATACAAACACAACAATTCATTTCTGGATCTACAGCTAGTTTCACTGTTACCACTCACTCGATGTGATCTCTCCATGCTCGACTGGGGCCATTTCCCTTTCTGCTTCTTCATTTTAAAACCCTTTTCAATTTCAACTGTTTCCTCTTGATCCCTGGTCATCTCCTCCCCGTTTCCCTGCTCCTCTTGCACACCCAGTCTCAGTTAATTCATTATTTCTAATATGAAGACACTTGATCTCATTATATTTTACAAGAATTGGCACTAAGAAAACCAACCGCATATACAGTTGGATTTTCTCTGCTAGTTCCACAAATCTGTATTTTATGAACTGAAATTATTCACCTGATGAATAGTGCCTTATTTACTGGTAATAATACCACAAATATCTGATATATAGGAAAACATCTAAAAATAATGAAGAAATTGTACAAACACTGTGGCACAGGAGAATGAACGCAGCTTTCTTCAAAGAGAACTTCTTAATGATTCATGATCACTTTCTTCTGATATTTCTAATTTTCTTCTATAATTTCTTCATTTTTTCAAACATTTTAAGTAGGAAGAAAGCAGAAATCAGTGTCTGAATCTGTTGTAAATAATAGACGTGTGTTGATGAATTTAAGATTCAGTATACCGAATACACTACAAGACAGAGTAGTGATAAGCATCAAAATCAAAATCTTCGATCAACCATCTCCAGGAGAAATGCAAAAAATAATAATAAATTAAATGGAAAACTTAACTGTGGCAAAGAAATACATTCTTCGTTTAACAACTATTGTTTATGTGAGCATAGTCTGTGAAAAAAAGTTCCTTGGGTTATAATTAACGTTGTGAACCTATCTTCCTAAAATGTAACTGTTTCGGTAGATGATCAACTTTGATCACGTATTTCCGATGATTCGATAATGACAAATCATTACCATTAATCACCATTAACGTTACTGACAGGATGGGTGAAGCACTAGTGCTTTTCATATTCCCCTTTATCTGTAATGAGAGTTGTTTGGGAAAGGGAGATTTGTGAGCAATTAAGCTCGCCCTCTGGGGGCAGTTGTGTTAGCTATGATCAGTTGAGAGAAGAATAGCCTTCGGTCTTTTGTGTTTGTAGTATTCAGCTTCATTGTAATTGACAGCTTGTACGATCTGTGGGTGGTTTGAATGTGGACTTGACTTCACGAAGAATTTTTCTGCAAGATCACAAAGAAGGGAGATGTGTGGAGTGCCGGGTTCTCGGTGAATCTGTGAATTTCTGATGAACCATGGTGCATCTAGGATCATCCTAAGGCATTTATTTTGGATTCTCTGCAATTTTGAAATGTTTGATCTTGAAGTGTGACTCCATGCTGGTGAGGCGTAGGTAATGACTGGACGTATTACCATCTGGTAAAGTAGCAATTTATTATGCAAGTTCAATTTGCTCTTGCGGTTAATCAATGGCTATTACTTTGGAAAATATGGAGCCAATGAGATTGATGTGCTTGTTAAAAAGGAGTTTCTTATCCATTAATACACCAAGATATTTGGTCTCTGATTGCCATGGGATTGGTGAACCAGTTTGCTAGCTCATTGATACTTCCTTGGAGTGTCACCACTGCTAGTTTCATAGTAGCAGACAAACAGCCAATCAAGTTCAGAGAATCATCTGTAGCACATGTATCAATAAACCAATTGCAAATACTTATTTCATTAAATCTTCGCGCTTATGCTATGTCTTAGCAAAGAAATTAAGGCAAAAATGAACAGAGATAATGCGAGTTCAAGATGAACTCGCATTACTGTCCTGTATTTTCATTCTCGTTCATTTGTGTAAATCATTACACAAAACTAGTTATACATATCTTGAAATCGCTAGTAAATCATCACAAAACTAAACATTTTAAAGTTTCATTTCTAATAATATCACAAGCATGCGTGATTAACGATCTTCATAATTTAAAACATTAAATATAAGTTTTTATCCACTTACCATTAAATTCTTCAAATTCTACACGAAGTAACTCTTTAGAGCTATTTGCACAGCCCCGACTCACTTGCTGAGACATTTTTATTATGCCATGTTAAAACTGTAAACACTGCTCGAGAAACCATGTGTTCTCATTTCTAGAGGAAATTCGCCCAATTCCGCCATTATAGCCTCATTGCATTTTTTTTAAACTTAAAAATGAATAAATAAATAAATAGCATCGCATTAGAAGTTCACGTCTGTCTGCTACACATAAAAAAAACTCCAACTTCTTTTCATTGCTTGTAGAGCGACTGAAATAAGAATAAGCCACTAAGGAACATTGAGAGTGCGTCTTCTTATTATTATGTAACTTATTAATTACAGGGTGTTCGGGATAAATTTGACATATTTATAATTAATTATATTTTTCCGTAAGTTACATGTATTAACACACACTTCTCTTCATTTAAAAGTTTGGACCCTTCCTCATTCATATACAAAATGTCAGAAATGATGGATAGCTGGAACCCACCAGAATCATGGAAGAGAATAACTTGTATCATGATGATTCGTGCCCGCCATCAAAATAAGGATATTACGACTGCTGCCCAATGCTCCCTGAATACAGTAAAAACAATCAGGCATGAACTAGAGACTTGCAATGGTGACTACGAGGATGTAGCAAGAAGAAAGATCCCTAGCAGACGATCTGATTGCGTTCGTACAGCAGAATTCCTCGCAAATCTGCAGGAACAGGTGTTGAAGAACCCTGGCATTGGAATTCGGGCTTTGTTCGTGGAGTTGCTAACTGTAGTCAAGCCCTGGATAACAAGGGTAGCCAATGGTAGGCCGTATGTATGGCAGCAGGATTCGGCCCCTTGCCACACCTCTGGGAAAAGTCAAAAATGGTTGTCTGAAAATTTCTACGACTTCACCAGTCCAAATGTTTGGCCTCCAAACTCCCCAGACCTTAACCCCATGGATTATTTTGTATGGGGCGCAGTTGAAAAAGACACCAATCGCACTTCCAGTAATACAAAAGACCAGTTAATGGATAAAATTAAAACAGTTTTTGCGGCCCTTCCCAGGGAGACTGTAGCATCAGCTTGTTCGAGGTTCCGAAGCAGAATTGAAGCTGTGATCGATGCTAATGGTGGTTATTTTGAGTAAATCTTGTTGATAGTATTGTAATTAACTCTGCCTGTAATGTTTTTTTGTCAATTCATTAAATTTAATAGATACAAAGAAGATTTTCTTTTTCCTTACGAAACTGTCAAATTTATCCAGAACACCCTGTATATGAAGAGCCAAAGGCTTCAATTCGGTGACCTAAATAATATGGGAAACAATATGGGATGTAATATCCCTTAACTTAAATAAGATTATTACGTAACACTTCCAAGGCGTTCAAAGACTCGTCGCGGGAGGTCACCTACTCTAAAATTCTCCTTCTTCACCACTCAATAAACCAACTACAATGGACAGCAACTACCATCATCTACACCAACGTCATGTACCGCCCATCACCACCATTACTATTTTCACAGACAATCACAAACATCGATTCCCACAGCATGATTCTAACCAACAGCATTTTTGCTAAAGAGCGGATACGCTCAACAACCAGGAACGCTAAACTGCAGCTGAAACTATCGTTATGCTTCGGCAACCCTTTAAACACAACACTTTAGGTGGTCGACATTTGACAATTAGAAATGATGAAAACATTCAAAAGAATATGTCAATCAATCAATAATGATAGGCTAAAGACCATTCTGAAAATTTATGAAGAGACGAATTTGTCATGGATTTCGTTCCAGCGAATTTTAACAGATTTGCAAATGAAGCATATGTCCGTTAATTTGTGCCGCATTTGTTCACAGAGGATAAAAAAATCGTGTGAGAGTTTGCCGCAATTTGAGGAAGCAATTCTTAATGACCGAACTTTCTTTCAAAAGTTGTGACCGGGAATGAGTTTTGGTGCTACGGTTAATAAAATAAATAAAAGAAATAAAATAAGCATCAAGCCAATAGAAACCTGCAAATTCACCAATACCCAAGAAGGCACGTCAAGACAAGACAATGTTTAAAAAAAAGTTAATTTGTTTATTTTTATATGAAAAGAACTGTAAACAAAGAATTTGTTCCTCCTGGACAGAGAATGAGCCATTTTTATCTCAAAGTTTTCAGAAAACAACGTGAGGGTGTGCTCCGAAAACGGCCTTAAATATGGAGTGACGGAAATAGGTCGCGGCACCACGACAATACCCGAGTCACACATTCTTGTATGTCCAATAGTTGTTGATGAAAAATAGCATGGATATTGTTCCTATGCTGCCTAATCGCCAAATCTCTCTCTCTCTCTCTCACTCCCCCTCTCTCTCTCTGTCCATGTAATTTTTTTCATTCCCACAGATAAAGAGAACCATTAAAGAACACAGATTCTTTTATGCAGAGAAAGCTTAAGCAAAAGAAATGTTACTGGAGTATTACAGTTGAACAGTTCCAAAACTGTTTCCAGGAGTGAAAAAAACAATAGCAAAAGAGCATTAATTCACATGAAATGCTTTCAAGAAAACTAGAATATGATATCATAAAGTTTAATTTAATAAAAAAAATTTAAATATAATTCCAGTTACTTCTGTGGAACCCGGTGTGTGTGTGTGTGTGTGTGTGTGTGTGTGTGTGTGTGTGTGTGTGTGTGTGTGTGTGTGTGTGTGTGTGTGTGTGTGTGTGTGTGTGTGTGTGTGTGTGTGTGTGTGTGTGTGTGTGTGTGTGTGTGTGTGTGTGTGTGCGTGCGTGTGCGTGTGCGTGTGTGCGTGTGCGTGCGTGTGTGTGTGTGGTGCGTGCGTGCGTGCGTGCGTGCGTGTGTGTGTGTGTAAAACGCCAAAAAAATTCATCGAAGTTCGCAAAAGTTTATGGGCACTCTTTTCCTTCGTTTTCGACAATTAAGAAATGCGCTGAGTTCAAACGTGGCCGTACCAGCCTTGAAGAACATCCACGTGAAGAACATCCAAAAAGTGTAAAAACACCAGAAATCATTGATCAAGTGCACAATGTAGTATTGGGTACGGCGAGTTCAAAATGTGTGAAATTGCTGGGACTATAGGCAATTCAAAAGAAATTGTAGGATATATTTTGCATGAAGAATTGCAAATGAAAAAGCTTTCTGCAAGATGGGTGCTGCACTTCATCACAGCAGATCAAAAATACAATCGCATGAAAATCTCTGAACAGTGCTTGGAGCATTTTAACAAGAATGAAACTGATTTTATGCATCGATTTATTACTATGGATGAGACATGGATTCACCATTACATGCCAGAATCGAAACAACAGTCAAAACAGTGGACAGAAGCTGGTTGTTCAGTGCCAAAGAAGACAGAATCGGTTCCATCAGCAGGAAAGGTCATGGCATCGGTATTTTGGGATGCTAAAGGCATTTTGTTTATTAATTAACTTGGAAAAGATAGAACAATAATCGGGGAATATTATTCCAATCTTTTAACCAGACTAGACAAAAATATTCGTGAGAAACGACCCAGTTTGCAAAAGAAAAATATCTCATCAGGACAATGCACCTGCCCGCAAAGGTGTTTTGGCCTAAGAAAATTAAGAGATCTACACTGTGAATTGTTGGAACAACTACCCTATTCCCCGGATTTTGCTTCCTGTGAAAAGATAGGAGTCACTTCCCAAAACTAAAACCCTTCCTCCCTGGTCAGCGTTTTACTTCCAATCAAGAGGTGATTGCAGCTGTAGAGGAGTATTTTGCAGATCTCACCGAGAACCACTGCAGGGACGGGGACAATGGCTTTGGAGTACCGCTGGAATAAATGTATTAGTCTTAAGGGAGATTATGCTAAAAAATAAAAATAATTTTGAAATCATAAATTCGCTTTTCACTGTTACACACACACACACACACACACACACACACACACACACACACACACACATATATATATATATATATATATATATACAGTAAAACCCCGTTTTTACGTTCCCATAATTTACGTTTTCCTGCCATTTACGTCATTTTCTGTTGGTCCTGTCTTAAGGCCTATTCTCACGATGTATTGTTTTCCCGCCATTAACAACTTGATGTGGGCGTATTTCCCGTGATTTGCGTTTTTTTTCTCGGTGGCAATACCGATTTTCAAACCGATTTCAGCGGAAATCTGCGCATTTCTGTTCTCAGGTGCCGTTGCTTTCGGCTGTAGTTTCGTTTCCGCCATCACGGTGACTTACGCGCATGCAGCAATGCTGCAGTGATGAGCGATACCGTGATTTTTCAATCACAGTACGAATTGATATTGTAGAATTCCTGCAACGTAGTTTAAAGTGTGAAAGTTGCCCTCAAGTTGCGGTGGTGGATTATCCATGTTAGTAACATGGAGAAAAAAAAAAGGAAATGTATTTCGGTAGAAGAAAATATGGCAATTGTGCGACGTGTAAATTGGCATGCCGGAACACGTGTGCATTTAGCATAAGATCTTGGACTCTCCGTGTCCACTTTGAGCACGATAGTAAAAAAACAGTTCAAGCATTGAACTCAATGCAAAGCAATCTGGCGCTAAGTCAAAAAAAAAAAAAAAAAAAAAAAACGAAAAGCAAAAACAATCAACAATTAAAGATTTCTTAAATAGATAAATGTAAGTGCATTGTAAATTCATTTATTTTCAGTTATTAAATTTTGTAATCTATTATGTAGACTCGCATACTAGCAGTAAGTCATCTTTTAGCCTTTTTTAAATGTTTTTTTTTTACATTTCCTGCTATTTGCACTTTTTTCCATCAGTCCTCCTGAAAAGTATAAAAAAGGGATTTTACTGTATATATATTATTTACACTTTTAAAAATTCCATGTAATTGAATCATAATTAATTTAAAGAAAGATGGAATTAAAATCTTACTGTGAAAGATTTCAATTGCAGTGTTGATTATTGATTTTGAGAACATTGGTTTTGTTTGACAAGCATCATAGTTGCTACAAAAATTCTGAATACGGAAAAAATATTAAAAGATATGGTAATAATTTAGTATAAGAATAAAAGTTTATTTTATAAAAAAAAAAAAGATTTCAAATGCAATCAAATTAAGCTTGCTAATCAAGGTAAAAATCAGAACTTCATGAACTGTAAAGTTCAGATATTCACACTAAAAATAAAAATTTTGAATTTACGGTAATAAACATTATAGCAAAAATCATCACATTTATGGAATTACAATATTTATTTATTACAAGATTTATTCAACTCCAGCTTTGATTTTTTTTAATTTGCAGTAATAAGCATAATAATTCCAGCTTTAGTAAAAACGTAGAGGCAATAAATAGTAACGATAACTTGCTATGCTCGCTAACATCCACTTTTTTACTCGACATTTTACCCTAAAATGACTAGAATCTTGATGCACAAAAAAATGAACTGAAAAATTAATTTAATTTATAAATAATAATAAATTTGAAATTCAAATGCTCTATTTATGTGATATAGAAACTGCTCTTACCCAATAATTAATACAAATAGCAGCAGCACACAAAAAACCTCTGTTGTCTCTGGAACGTGTTTCAAAATGATCGAAAAAACTTTCTTTAACATATAACCTTATTTACTATGTTTACAATTTCCACTTATTAAATTTCTAATATACTTGAAAAGAGGTTAGCTAACTCTCTATTAAGTTACTTTTGCAAACTATATATCAACTTCAAATATACCAATAGATTCTCTTAATGACACTTCTTGTTACTGTTAATCTAAATTTTAATTGTCCAACTAAAATACATAAGAGGAATTGTATAAAAGTATATAACCTTACAAAAGCTCTTTATCGCACATTTAGTCAAAGGTCTTGCACAAAAAGTTCTAAGGCAATTCTCTCATCTGAGATCTTGAGCTTCCTTCAGGAAATCTGGCTTCAGAAATATCTCATCTGGAAAATAGCGGACTGAACTGCGCTCTGCGGTACTCATATACAACTCTGGCAAAAAGTTATTCTCCCACGGCGAAACCAAGAACTTCCGAGCGAAGGTGCTCCGGGTAATTTGTCTCGCCTTTTCTCCTCTGCTTGAGCTCCCCAAAATTGCCTAGACGACTGTCTCCTTTTTCTGCTGCCTCCACTAACTCGAATTGCTGCCACCTGTCAACCGGGATTTCTCTCTGGCCTGGAAGCTTTTCTCCGCCGATGGGAACATCTCCTTTTGGCAACTCGAAGCCTTCTCTTATTAAGACTGGAACTGGGAAGCTCCTCTCTGGCAACGTCTGGAAACGGAAAGCTTATATGCTTGTCTCTGTCCCATTTTATTATGCCTTCTCTGAGACCTTGTACGAAGTTTGTAATCCCCGATGAATTCGGCATGATTCATTCATCTTAAGTTTCAAGTTCGGCTCACTCTATTGTTCTCTTCTGTGCCCCTTCTTTTGCTTGTAAGTTGCCGACCATCGGAAAGTTATTTGAACCTTTCTGACTGACTTCGGAGGTATTTACGTGGAGAGCTTGTAAGCCTTTCTCATACACACAAAATTTAATAAATAACCTTTCTAATGCTGCCATGTAGATCTATTACATACAGCTCCGGCGAAAAATGTTGCCTTTGTTTTTAACACTCTAACATATTCTTATTAAAGAAGTATATACAGTTAATTTCCAAAGGGCTATTTACAAAAACATCTAATACAAAATATACAAAGACAAACAAGGTTATTTTTTACAAAATTCTTATGAGACTTGACCTAAGTAAAAAATCGATGTAATGTGCTTTGGAATATTTAAGCTACAGTCGAGTTTTTGCAATATTGATAAGAACAATAGTCTAAAAGTCCAGGTAGTCCAACGAAAACTATCTGTGACAAAAATGAAACTAGTTTATTTATTTAACACAAAAATACAAATTTATTAAGTATATCTTTATAGAGTTCATAATTAAAAGGACTCTAATAATAATAGATTTCTATAGATGTGTCTCATCTTGTTTTGGTATTATCAAGTTATTCTGAAGCATTATGAATTTTGCTATTTTATTATTATGCCGCTAATATTTCTTCAAATGCAACACTTTTTACAACAAAACTGGCTAAGTTATGTTGAATATATCTGTTCGCAAATATACTCAAAATCCCTTTGACCTAATAAAAAGGCAGAATGCTGATGAAATTTCATCAGCATTCTATCTGTTAAAATACAATTACCCCTTCCTCCCACCGTTAACGGATTATTGTAGTTATGCGCATTGTATTTCTTGGATTAACCCTTTTTAGCTGCACAATTTACTTATTGTGTCTCTGCCCAAATTAAAACGAATTTCACATGTGCGAAAATAAATAATCAAAATGTTTGTTTGCATTGGAAATATTATGTCAAATAAATGTGTATTTTAAATAACATTTATTGAAATAAATATGACAAGTTGCTTCCTTTCCTTGCAAAATAAGATTATATGGGTCGCACATTTCAATTTTAGGAACGATTTTTTTATTTTTTTATTTTTTTTTTATGAACAACAAATGATGTTACACTGCATTACTAGAGGTTTCCGATTGTGAATCTATTTAATTTATATCCAATGATATTTTATCAGAGATTCTACGACTGCTTAAAACTGCAGCAGTACAATTACTTTGGAAAAATAACGAATTCAAACAAAAAGAAAGTGCACACATGTTATCTAGCAGTATTTGTGTGTGTGTGTGTGTGTGTGTGTGTGTGTGTGTGTGTGTGTGTGTGATAATTTTGGGAGGGGAGAGTTAGTCATTAAAGGCGAATTAATTCTGTTATGAAAATTTTGGAAATAAAATTTCATTTTGACACATGCACCTACACATGTTTCAAAAGATAAATTGTAGGGAAAATTTCGCTACTTCAAAACTGCCGCATAATATCGAAATTAGCCGAAAATATGTACATAACAGTTGACTTCATAACTGCCGTTTATTTTGATTTGTAGTGAGTGATTAGGGGGCGAAACCAAGAAAGTTGAAATGCAAAACCTACAGATTATATTATAAAAATTATGCATTACATGATATGATTCAAGATTTACGTATGATAACTAACCTTCGAACTAAGATTATGAATAAAATAGGAAACTTAATTTAGAAGAGAAGGAGTCTGTATTCATTTTTAGATTCGGATTTTCATGAATTTATAAAATAATTGTTTGACAAAAATAATTATCTTCAATCGAGTTCTTATAGAATTTTAAAATGTATTGGCGATTAAAATAATTAGCGAAAAAATTGATAGTGACATTGATCTTTCAAAGTGATACAATATGAAATTTAGTTTAATCCTTTATCCAAGTGTGGGCAAACAAAGTTTGCGCCTGAAAGTATCTTCAGGACTGGGGTAAGGTGGTACAACACCGGGAAACTCGTTGCAAAGGTGGAGCAAGATAAAATCACTCATAGCTCAGTATCTTCAATAATGCAAAACACATCTCCTTGTGGATATGTATGTTATGCATTAAGGGAAGGGCCACTACCCAGACTAGTTTCGACCTTTATTCAGGTCTCTTCAGTGGGAGCCAGGCCCAAGTGGAGATACCAGGCTTTGCAACGAGTTGCCCG
The DNA here is from genome assembly GCF_054136105.1 of Typopeltis vanoorti. Taxonomy (NCBI): domain Eukaryota; kingdom Metazoa; phylum Arthropoda; class Arachnida; order Uropygi; family Thelyphonidae; genus Typopeltis; species Typopeltis vanoorti. The sequence goes on along the minus strand of NC_143550.1, from coordinate 77,968,677 downwards.
GCGTTGTACCACCTTACCCCAGTCCTGAAGATACTTTCAGGCGCAAACTTTGTTTGCCCACACTTGGATAAAGGATTAAACTAAATTTACTATAGTCTAACTAAGTGAAAAATAAATTTTCAACAATATGAAGTGAAGAAATTATGAAAGGATTTCTTGTTTTACGCTGGCATTAAAAACTATAATTATACGATAAAAACAAGCAGCAAAATGAATATAACTCATAGGTATTTAGTCTGATATAACTTAGATTTCGGTAACTGAGCAAACAGCAAGCAACTGCGTTTCTTGCTGTAGGCCACAGAACGTAGCCACTACATACGCCAGGTAATATAGTTAAGTGTTCTTTTCAGCGTGAAGGATTATCGCGCCTTCTAATGGACATGACGGTCAAACTACACTTCTTATCCATGTTTTTTCAGCAGGTAGACAGAATATTATCCAGGTTTGCTGGACGTGTATATACGTCCAGCAAAATAATGGTATGCTTACATGCATGAATTTTATGGAATACAGAGTTCCTGTTAGTTTTATATTCTAAGGAACAATGTATTTCAAATGGAAGCAGGAAGCCTCACAAATTTTTCAGCGGCTTCTAGTTATTATATTATGAATTTAATATTTAAAAATAAGTATTTTATTTTGCAACTATAACTACGATGTTTTTTTATTGTTCTTTGTGAAGAGTAAGGTTTTAAAATGAAGACCCGCTAGAGAGTGAGACCCCCATCTTGCGCCTCATGTGCCTAATGGTAAATGCGGCCCTGAGGGAGTCCAAAGACTCATGGAGGGAGGGCACCTACTATACAACTTTCTCCCTCAATCCTTAATCCACCAACTACAACGAACCGCAACTACAGCAGCGCCATCTATGGTCCATCACCACTAGTATTTTCACAGATAATCACATACATCCATGCCACTCCAGATTTCGAACCAGCTGCCTTTTTTGGCTGGAGACCCGATACGCTAAGCCCTCGGCCAACCATGCCAGCTATGTTGGAGAAACGTTCACATTCCCTGCTCGGTGATCCGAAGCAACACGCCAACGAAAGTCGAATGCGAAAACTGATGACTGGCTATACACTATAAGGAAAACAGAGCGATGTAGCTCTCAACGGGAGGCTGTAAACAGACAACGCAGCCAAATCAATTGCCAATCAGCCAATGCAGCAACTTACAGTAGGGGAAATGGAGGACAAGTAGTATAATAATGAAAACAGACATGAGCCTATTTTACTATTATTATTGAAAAACCTCCTGGTGTCAGGTCTCATTATGAAAGGCGCTGTAACAGAGATAATGTTTATGATTCCTCGTCTTAAATTGGTTCAATATTTGTGCACTCACCACGTCATTCGGTAAGACATTTACTAACGAATCTCTCTCTCCATGCAAAAAAGTTGTACCACACTCTCTTATGCAGCATACTTTTATACAACTTCCAAGAATAACCTCTTTTCTCTGTCCACTTCTCTCCTTCAATCGTTTGAAAAATATCGTCGATATCTATGTGATAAACACCTCTTATCAATTTAAATGTCTCAATCATATCGTCTTATCACTACCTATTTATCAGTTTGTAACATACAATAGTTCAAATTGTCTTCATAGTGAGTATTCCACATTGCAATGCTGCTTCTGTCATTTGCCTCTGAACTTTTTCCAGGGCTTGATTCTCATCTAGGAACGTATGTGACCAAATCTTATTGGCAGTAATCCAGTTGTGATTACAGCAAAGTCTTGTGCAACGAAATAATCACATCCTTAACTCTGCTTGTCAATGTTCTTAGTATATCGGCATTTCTACTGTCGTTATCACTTTTGCTATTTGTCTCTTGAACTTCAATTATCTATCTACTAATATCTCCAAATCTATCTTCCACCTCATGTAACACAACACCTCCAACAAGATACGCAACTTTACAAGTTTCAGGTGCAAAGTGCAAAACCTTACAATTACTGGTGTTAAAATGAAATCCACACTTGACTGCCTACATTTGGACTTTATTCAAATCACTCTGATGCGTCAGTACACCTGCATCATTCCTAATAACTTTTACCATCTTAGCATCATCTGCAAACAGTTGGTATCAGCTTCCGAACCAATTGCAAGTAATTAACAAACAAATTATACAGCAGCGGTCACAGAAGAGAACCCTATAGACTTCACTGGTAACGCTCATCCTCAGATACATATATACTCATTACATATATACACCACCTTTTGATATGAATTGGAAAGTTAATTTCTAATCCAATCCTATTTGCCGTAAATTATACAACAATTTTTTATGTGGTAGCCTGTCAAAGCCCTTTGCAAATCAAAAGTATCGCTGTATATGAATCATCCCTATCCAGAACTATGGTCACCTTATAAAATCTACAGTAAGTAAATTAGTAAAACAAGACCTCTCTTTTCTAACTCAAGTACATCTCAACAGAGAATCTTTTCCTTATCTAATTAATCCTAATCAATCTCTCTTAAACCTTAAAAACCGGTCTAGAAATGCAATTTCTGTAATTTAAAACATCTGTTTTGCCTCCACCTTCATGCAATGAAACAATTTTGCTCTCTTTCCATTCGTTAGGGATGGTTGAGGACATGAGACTCATTAAACAATCAAGTCAATGGTAGTGCCATTTCCGTAGCACATTCTTCACAACATGCGGTAAAATCCCATACAGTCCAATAGGATTATTATTATTATTATTATTATTATTATTATTATTATTATTATTATTATTATTATTATTATTATTATTATTATTATTCCTGATACCTCCAAGGAGTCCGAAGACTCATCGCGGGAGGACACCTACAACTGTCTCAACAACTACACCGAACCGCTACTACGAATCAACTCCATCAACGTCATCTACCGCCCACCTCCACCACAACTAGTATTTTTGTCTGTAAATTGCGTGTGTTCTGAAACGACCGATTTGTCTGTATGCCGGATGAAAAACCCGAGTTTCTGGGAGAAAAAACCCTGCTACCTCCGTATGAGATCGGCTAACTCACCTTCGATTGAAATCGTTCAGATAAAGATTTCTCCCGTCGCGACGAGAATCGAACTTAGGCCTGTTCCAATCGAAGGGCGCAATGTACCGTTGTTCTTCCAATTGCGCTACGGAGGCACTTTTATTCACAAAAAAAAGTCAACTAACAGCTTTTATTCCCTTATAGGAAGTAGGAGAGGCTATTTTAGTCCTAACGTTTGGAGACTGAGTGAGCAGTTGATATGGACTTCTAACTCATTCACCTTCGGTTAACCGAGTTGAGGTATTGATTCCTCAACTTCCTGCTTCCTTGGATTAGCATATATCAGCAGCTTGAAAAACCTCAGCAAACTATTTCTTTGATCGCAATTGTGCCATCTCGATCCAGTAGATTTATCCTCCCATAATTATTCTTTATATTTTTCTAAAAATCGAGACGAACAGTAAAAATTCATCACGAGAAGCAGTTGCGTTAATTTAAATGTCTCTATTTGTAAAATTTTCGGCTCAGTTTCATAGCCATTGTCAATATAATTATAGAGAAACAGAAAAACGAGAACAATAATTCAAATGAAATTGTTTAATATTATGTGCACTATCCCGCTGCTGGAGAATAGCTCCATCTTCATCAATAGAAATCCAAAATAAATTACAATACTATCCGACCAGAGATCCGAGACCCACGATTGGCAATATGCCAAGAAGAGTCAATTTATGTTGAAGGGGAGAGAAAGGAATAAGGATATGAACAAATTCTCTACCAACGAATAAAAAGCACGCGAAATCTTGTACAATAGCTTGAAATTTACATTTTCAAGCTATTGTACATGCAAAATAATTACTACTTTAAAAACTAGAATTTTCATTAAAGAAAAGCTAATTTTCCGACTTATAATAATAAACACTTATCCCACGAAACGCATTGATTAGCTTATTATCGGAATGGATTTATCCTTCTGACATGCGCAGAAGTATCGAGCGTGGGGGGGTCTCGCATCTGTGGTTACACAGTAAATAATTCAGCTAATAAATTAGTTTTTAAATATAAAATCAAAAATTAATTACAAATTAAGGAACACCTGAATGATGAATATTAGTATAATTTCCCAAAACTGAGAAAATTTGAGGTAATATTATTATTATTTTAACGGTGTCTCCATGGAGTCAAAAGACTCGTCGCGGGAGACCCGACATTGACACACTAACTATTATTTACACAATACCTGTCATACCTCTCCTTAAATTCATTCACAGTTGAAGAATTCACAACCAGTTCTGGCAAAGCATTCCACCCATTCACAACCCTCCAAGTAAAAAATCTAGTTCTCCTAATATATAGGTTTTGGGTTGTGAATGTGTGATTCACAGATATCCTTGTACAGTCATTCCATATGAAAAAAAATTGTGTAATACTTTGGTTTTATTCCAAAGTATTTTGTAGATAATGCATTGCTTGCTAAATCGGATTTGTGCAGAACGACCAGTTTGTACATAATAACATAAGCCACAAGAGCAGAGGATTCTGTAAATTCAAGTATAAGAAAGGGGGGGGGAGGGCATTTGTCTTTTGGTGAAATAAACAAGGTATTAAATTTGTGACTGTAATCTGTCGAAATAGTCATGCTATTTTTATTGAAATGCAAATTTTGCTTGCTGATTAATCAGACCCGAGAAGCATAGAAACTATTATTTTTTATCAATCGCAATATTGATTCTATTACGCTTGAATTATCTAATACATTATCTGTTGAATAATGTTGAATAATTATACTGATTACAAGATTTATTCGGACTCGGTTAATAAAGGTTTTTTTTTTTTTTAATGTCAGTTAAACAGCGTCATATTCAGAAGTTTGAATGCCTATTGAATAAGAAAAATACGCATATTAATAACCAGTTTGGGTAGAGCCTGTGTAGCTCCTGGCTCATTGAAGAACAAAAAAAAAAAAGCGACATTTAATAAAATAACACACGAAGGGAAAGAAATCGAAGTAGATGCAAACCTCCTTCGATTCTACCACTCACAGTACGTAAATACATTCTCTGAAAAAGAATATGACGAAACAGAAACACAACACTTCTTGAAACAACTACCAAGACTCACAGACCAAGACGCCGAAACCATAGACTCACCAATCACACCATCAGAATGCAAGAAAATTATAAAATCCCTATCATTACACAAATCCCCAGGACCCGACAGCCTCACTGCAGAATTCTACAAAGCCTACCACACTGTTTGAGGCACTGTTTGTAAAAATGCTGGCCGAAATGCACAATTCGGAGAGCATCCCAGGATATTTCAACCTCGGCTACATAGCATTAATACAAAAAAAAAAGGGGGGGGAAAAGAAAAACACAACGAAGAGACACAATGGAGAGGAATCACACTCCTCAATACAGACCAAAAAATTTTAACTAAAATTATTTTTGATAGAGTGCAGAGACACATACACAAGATCATATCCATATCCCAAACCTGCGGAATAAAAGGATACTCTCTGCGGAATAAAAGGATAATAGAGGATACTCTCCTACAAATATTGATATATATACGAGCACTACCAGGCAACACAACAGCCATGTCTACTGGTAGGTCTAGACATTGAAAAGGCCTTTGACTCAGTACTTAAATGAAGTCATCAAAGCCGCAGTGTTTGGGAAAAAATTTCAAAATCTGATCTCAAATATCTACACCACAGCAGAGTCACGCCTGACCATAAACAAAAAACTGTCTACACCGGTCAAACTTAAATGCTCGGTCAGACAGGGAGACAGCATCTCCATGATTCTCTTTGGCCTCGCCTTAGAACCGGTTTTACAAGAAATTTCAAAACATCCTGGCATAGTGGCACTCACATAAGAGGTGAAGGAAAAACAATAGTGCTCGCTTACGCCGACTATGTGACATTAACCGTAACCACTTCCGAGTCCTTCACACTCGCTTACAACATACTTAAAAAAATTTGAAACAGCGTTAGCACTTAAAGTAAACTTGCAAAAATGGCATGCGATGTTCGTCGGAAGGTAGGCAAACAGGCCATCCATGCCGAACGGCATAAAAATAAACGACCACTTACCACTTCTGGGGGATCATCATAGGGGAACAAATCCCACACAACACACAATAGAAGCTTGGACATACAAAAATAACCAACAAGATTACACAGATGAGACATAGACAAGTATCACTACGAAGTAAAGCTAAAATTTGGAATCAATACTTACTCTCAAAGATGGTACCTCATAAACAACATCAACTACAACAGTAAAGAAGTAGACAGAATACACAGAGAGTGCGCAAAATTCATCTGGCGATCCCGATACGAGCCCATCAGAAGATCCACAATATTCCACAACATTGAGGCTGAAGGACTCGGCTTAATAAACGTCCACCTAAAAACTCTAAGTGCGAGAGCTAAAATCATGGAGAGAGCTTACACAGAGGAAAAAGCGTGGAGCGCATATATACTATACTATATACTATATGCAGAAGATAATGCCCGACAAAGTAATATGTTCCCTTCCGCATTCGAGTGGTAAAACACCAAAAATGTTCCACGAGATCGCGGAAGGTTACAACTTTATTAATAAATACATAGGAATAAACGAATTTTTGAAGATGAGACCTAAAGCTGCACACATCAAAGTCACACGCACAGTTATACCCCCACCACAACACCGGGAGATTGGACGAGGCATACTAAGACTATCAAGCGTACTTAAAAAAGCTTTCGGTCTGCCCATAAACCCCAAATTAAAAACCTTCTACTACAAAGTACACCACGCTTGTTTGCCCACAAAAATATGGTGCACAGCAAAAGGGATCCCGCTTCAAGGCCCCGCCACATGTCAGTTTTGCCCCAACCAGAAACACTTTATCACTTAATGATGTATTGCCCACACACCTCCCGAATATGGAACACCGTTCAAACACTCGTAAAACACAAAGAACCCATAACATACATTATTCTGGTTAAACAAAGGTACCATTAATACAACTAAAGCAATCATCATCATAACAACCATGTACTCGATATGGACATACAGATGCGACAAAATTTACGGAAGTGAAACAGGACCAGATATACTCAGGAAAATAAACAACATATTAAAATACACAATCACAGATATCATAAACAGAAACAAAATAACCAAACACCAATGGCGGCAAACGGGTCTCATCTCAGAATTCGAAGAACAACTGCAGATCATAGAAATAAAAGACCCACCATAAATACAAAACTTAAAACAAAACCATACAAAACTTCTTGTAGAACGCGAAGAAATAAAATAAATATACATAAGCAAAAGAAACACATATAATATACTTTCTCATTAAGCTGTATAACCACCTGTATATTAATTGCTTTATACTATAATTGGTTGTAGCCATGTGTATAATAATGGTCAATTATGGAGATTGTAGTTTAGTTTTATGTTTCAAAAATGTCAATGACAATATATATAATGGAAGAGCTTGACCGCATTTTAATGATGTATGATATGTAAAGTAATTATATTTATTTGTTTAAATGTGATATATGTAAATAGCACTTAAAGTTCTACGATGTACATAATGTATGAGCCAAACCTTTATATTTTAAAAACAAACATTACACAGGTTTATTACAGAAGAAATTATTTAAGAAGTGTTTCCTAACACGACAAAAAAAAAAATAATATAGCACAAACCCAAGAAGGATGATGTAATATACTACCAGCAAACAGTTAAATGTAACTACATATAGAAACAAATAGGATTTATGAAATAGTAATCAAAATGTTAATATGAGTGCTTAAGATAAAATGACAACAATAATTCAGATAGAATGATAGAATATATGACACACTAAATTAAAAAAAAAAATCAAAAGCTCAGATGAAGCATAAGGACTATAGGAAACAGAAAGCACTGAGCAGATTATCATGAAAAAAAAAAAGACTGTATAAACATAGATAATATACACAATGTGAAACCATAAAGAAATGTCAAAGAAAAATGCCAATTAGAATGAGAATACTTGTACAACATGTATATAATTGTAAATAGATGAAAAATAGGATGTATGAAATAGTAATTTAAATACTAATACAAGTGATTAAGATAGAATGATATCAATGCATGACACATTGAAGGGAAAAAAATGCTCAGATGAAGTATAAGGACTTAAGGAAACGCAAGGCACTGAGCAGATTATCATGTCAAAAAAGATTGTATGAACACAGATAATAGACACAATGTGAAAAAGAAAATATAAAGAAATGTCAAAGAAAAAATGCCAATTAAAATGAGCATACTATGTATATAATTGTAAATAGATGTATATATATTTATTCATATATATGTTGTATATAGATGTTTTGTTGTTAATAAAATATATGTAGCTCAGTAGAAGTGGCGTTTGCAATCTAGGCGCTTGACCGCACGAAGAAAGGATTTGGTGGTTCAAATCTAGTCGCTGACTAGAGGAAATATTTCTAAACCTTTTTTCGACCGGCTCCCCTGTTAGTCGATCTCTGGCACGGGCTAGCGGGTTTTTTCTCCCGGAAACTCAAGAAAATCGACCGTCGAACCCACACTATTTTCAGACATTAAAAATATTGTGTTAGGGTTAGGGACCACGAGATGGCGGCACTAGCTTGCCGCCTTCTTCACTGCGTACCGAAGAATCAGTGCTAGCCTGCTATGTCTTGGGCCTGCTATCTCTCTGATTGGCTACCTGTGGAGATTGAACTGCCCACTCAGTCTCCAAAAGTTAGACAGGGTAAACGGCCCGCCTACTCCCTATAGGGGAACAAATAGGCGTTAGCTGATTTTTTTTTTTTAGCTGATAACCAGTTTGATTCCTCAAAAGGTTAGGAATATTTCACTAATATTTCTGCTCTCCTCTCTCTAATGACGAAATATCAGTATTATCAAAAGCAGTAGAATATGCAATATTTTAATCCTTTTGATTATACCGATATCAAAAGGATCAGACTATACAGTAGATCCAAACACTATTCCGCTCAGGAAATTCAAGTATAATATAAATAAAGGCTTCCGTAACCGATCATATAATTTAGCGAGTAAAATTACATTTCAAACTGAGTATATTTTATTTAAATCAAAATTTCCAGAATTTACCCTATCTAAGAAATAATTTCAATTCTTATTTTCTCTAAAGCATAATAAAAACATAACTATCGCTAAGGCCTACAAAGATTGGACAGTTGTAGTTCATGATAAGAACAATTCTTTTAAAAAACTTAATCTTCTACTTCGACATCATTCTACTATAAAACATCGATAGAGACCCAACTCAATCACAAAACAGCCACTTGGACAAAGTTCATTCTTGGGATGAATAAACAGTAAAAAGGCTAAACTTCATCGTGCTTTTGCTCCAATACTATATGGCTATCCTGAATTGCAGAAAGAAAATGTGCTCGTAAGACCTATTGTGAACTGCATATGATCTTTTTGCATACTTTTCCTTCATAAAAATTCAATAGATTTTAAGAATAAAATTTTAGGATTATCCTTACAAATCTTCTAATAAGTATTGATGTAGTCTCACTCTTTACAAATATCCCTTAGACAGATATAACGGAATTGCTTCATAATGACTTTCCTCCTGATATTGTGAAATTATTTGACCATTTTTTTATTAATTCGGGATACTTTAATTACTGAACAAACTTTACAGACAGATAGAGGGAACAGCTATGGGGTGTCTCCTTTGCCTAACTGTAGCTAATTATAAAAATTAAGTGGATATTTAATCCAGCATTATTTCGAAGCCGAAATTATAAAAGTTTCGTATGAAATTTGACAAGAGAGCTGGACGCTTGGGCAGCGATCATCTCTCCTATAAGGTCCGGCTAGGGCAACTCGTATATATTAGCGAGTGTATTCTCGTAAGCTCTCTGGTCAAATTTCATACGAAACTTTTATAATTTCCATATTCTGCTTTGAATAATGCTTTTTTTAATATCTGCTTAATTTTTATAAATTTGCATTGCCGAAGCGAAGCCTTTTGGCTCTTTATATTGGTAAATACTTCTGCGCACCGACCGAGAGTTCGCTTACGAAAAATACCTCTCCAATGTTTCAGGTTACTTAGTACTGAGAGTTTTTGCTCTTTTAGGTTTCTTCCGTGTCTCTCCCCACTGGGACGAGACACGGAAAAAACGGGGCTTAACATTTCAGGGGTTTGCATTAAGAGCATTTTGAGTCATCGGGGACGGTGTTTTCCGGCGTGACCCTTGTCGGTGGATGCTTTTCCCTGGAATATAAGCGGTTCTGCTCAATGGTAAAGTGAGTCTGTCACTGAGTAGAGCCAACGCTGAGTTGGACGATCTTTCGGTCACTCGTAGGAAGTGGTCTGGGGATCGCCTAATTTTTAGAAAGACCTTTTACATAAACAGTGTTCTCTGACGAAAACCAACCAGTTTGAATGAGATGTCAGCCCAGTGAAACCTTTTCAAAATGAACCAATATGAGGGGAATATATGGACGCTTGAGCAGCGATCATCTCGCCTATAAGGTCCGGTTAGGGCAACTTGTAAATATCGCCGAGCGTATTCCCGTAAGCTCTCTGGTCAAATTTCATACTTTTATCGTTTCTATATTTCTTTGAAATAATGCTGGATTTAATATCCACTTAATTTTTATAAATTTGTATCCCCAAAGTGAAGCCTTTTGGCCCTTTATTTTAAAAAATCTAGTTAATTATTTTATGAACATGTCAAACAACATATTCTGGACATTTTCTTACCTAAACCATCGATTTGGTACAGATATGATGAGGAGGAGTTTGCTCTATGAAACCTCTCCTTGTCCAATTTTCATGAATTTCTTGAAAAAATTAATTCAATAAACCCAAGAATCAAATTTACTCTGGAAGTAGCAGATAAAAACAGTCTTCCTTTTCTAGATGTTCTCGTTTTCTGTATACTCTAATTCTACGTTTAGTTGACGTATAATAAGAGAATAGAGTTCTCAATATATAGAAAATCAACACATACTGTTAAATACATTGGTTCTAACTGACGTCATCGCAATTGTCAAAAATATTGTATAACCTGTAGTCAACAAAGCTCATAAATTATTTCTTCGGATTCTCATAATCTCTTCTGAACAAAGAACTGTTTATTATCGGAACTTATTTTTATCTTTAATGATTATAATGCAAACACTATTGAAAAATTAATCATTAATTATTGCCGTCATCTTAATACACCTTAAGAAGAAACTGCAGGAATTTGTATGCCATACGTTAAAGGATTTTCAAAAAATACAAATAAATAGCAAGACTACTTCGGCAGATTAGATTACAAGTCTCTTTCCGTACACTTTCTAAACTTAAACTAAAACACCCAAAGACTTATATTGGTTTCTTTCTTATCCTGCAGTTAAGAGAATCCCCTCATCTTGAGGCTTATATTATTAAGGACAAGCTGATCATTCTGCACAAATTCATCTTGAAGAACATTAAGAATACATTACCCTTTAAGAACCCAACATCTCTGGTTTAGCAACCCACGCATTATCTACATAACACAGGAATCATTAGAACAAAACCAAAGTATTATTCAAAAGTGATTTTATTCTGGAAAAGCTGTAAAAGAAAATTCGTGAAGCACACACACTCACAGCCCAAACTTGAATCAAAATGATTATCCCAAACTTTCTCAATTTTGGGAAGTTATTCTGGCTAATACTCATCATTCATGGGTTCCTAAATTTGTAATTAATTTTTCTTTTATATCTAAAAATAGTTTATTAACTAAATTATTTAAAATCTAATTTAACTAAATTATTTAAAATCTAATTTAACTAAATTATTTAAAATCTAATTTAACTAAATTATTTAAAATCTAATTTAACTAAATTATTTAACATATAATTTAACTATGTAAATTAATTAAAATAACCCATTAACTAAATTTTTTATTATAATTTATTTTGGACATCTTTAAATGAAAGTTTTTTTTCCTCTCCTGCAGCGGATAGTGCACCTATTATAAGTGCTTTCAATTGCATTGTTGTTCTATATATATATATATATATATATATATTTTTGTGTGTGTGTGTGTGTGTGTGTGTGTGTGTGTGTGTGTGTGTGTGTGTGTGTGTGTGTGTGTGTGTGTGTGTGTGTGTGTGTGTGTGTGTGTGTGTGTGTTTTCCTTTAACTGTATTGACAATGGCTATGAAACTTTGCAGAAAATGTTACGAATAAAGACATTTAAATTAAATGCAAGTGATTCTTGTAATAATATTTTAGCATGAATTCTTTCTATTGAGCCTCCGTAGCTCAGTCGGTATAAATGAAACCCTTGGCCAAAAAGACCTGGGTCCGATTCCGGTCCCTGACGTGAGGAACCTTCATCTGGTTTCTTTCGACTAAAGATGAGTTAGCCAGTCTCATACGGAGGTTGAGAAGTTTTTCACCAGGAAACTCGAGTTTTTGATTCCCAGAACAGGTAAATCGGCGCAGTGAACACACGCATCCACAGACATAGGACACACGAGGTATAGGGCAAACTACCTTATCCTGAAGACAGTTGCGGTTGTGAAGTTCACAGCTAAGAACTTTAAGGGCTCCTGAAAGCTTTAGAAGAAGAATACTTTCTCTAGTCGGCTTCATAATGTAAAAGCTGTAAAAGGACCCTAGGATTTTTCTCGGCTTGTTTCGTTAGTTTCTCATAATCAAATTTCTCTCTTCTCATATCCCTGAACAACTGGCTTCTGTCCACTGTTTTGATTGCTATTTGGATTCTGGTGTGTACTGTTGAATCCAAGTCTCATCCATAGTAATAAATCGACGCACAAAATCAGTTTTATTCTCGTTAAAACGCTCCAAGCGCTGTTCTGAGATTTTCGTGCAAGTGTGTTTTTGATATGCTGTAAGCAAGCACGACACCTATCTTGCGCAAAGCTTTTTCATTTGCAATTCTTCATGCGAAATGTATCCTACACGTTTTTTGAAATGCCTATAGTCTCAGCAATTTCACGCACTTTGACTCGCCAGTCATCCAATAACATATCGTGCACTAATTTATGATTTCTGGTGTTGTTACACTTTTTGGACGTCCTTCACGTGAATTCTTCAAGGCTGGTACGGTCGCGTTTAAACTCGGCAGCCTCAAAAACGAAGGAGAAGAGTGTCCATAAACTTTCATGAACTTCGAATGAATTTCATTTGGCGTTAAACCTTCTTTTACGAAGAATTTTATAACCTCATCATAGTCAATTTTATCCATTTCAAGGGATACAGATGACTTTTGCTTCCGACAACTGTATAAAAAATTACTTGATACAATGACTTGCAATTTCACATTGATGCTTATGACAGATGTTCCAACTTAGAGAAAAAAATCTCGCCGAAAGTGTTGCCATTTATGGTTGAGTCCTAAAACTTTTCAGACCACCCACGTATTTTCTTATTCTCGATATATTTGCATGCCTTCGCACTTTCCGGGTCAAAACTATAAGATCTCTGTCACCAACTTTTAGTAATGTTGATATGTTGGTGACAATTTCCCTAGTTCTCTCCATTACTAACTATATGAGTTAGTGATCTCTTAAGAACTCAAGAAATTCTTTTTTCTTTCTCCCATAAGCTATTTCTAAAATTAAAATCCCCATTATTATAGCGGTTTTCTCACTAGCTGAACTAATTTGCCTTAAATCATTTCTTTCTCATCTCGTTCATTATTTCCAGTACAGACCTCAAATAAACAATTGTAACGTTAAGACGAAACACTCAAAATTACTCTCATTATTACCCCTATTTCCTGATACTTGCATAGACAAAATCGTTGTTTCATCATCAGCAAGACACCCCTCCTTTCTGATAATTTCTGGTTTCTCTAAAAATGCTATACCCATTAATTCATTTCCAATCTAGATATAATTTCCAGTCAAACACTTGTTTGACTGGAAATTATAATTATGACTGGAAACGTTTCTGTTAAACCTGTTAACTGAGGTTGTACTGTAATAACCAATGATATAAAGTATTTTGTCTTATTCCTTATAATTCGGCATTGGTAAGCCAAGGTGAGTATTTTTCAAATTTTTCAGCCTGCCCTCCTGTCAATGTTATTTCCCACAGCTATTCTCATTAGTTTCCATCCTAACTCTCGTTTTCCTCACCTGAAACCAGCACATTTATATTTATAGTAATTTCAGTAAACGTTTTCTCCAGTGAATATATGACTTGAAAATAGGCTATAAAACTTAAAAGACTGATTAATGATATTTGTCCGAGAACTATTTGAAAAAACAGACCGCACAATTTACCGAAAAATTTAATATTTAAATTCTGCAGAAGTACTGCTGACCGTGTGAGAAATTAAAAATTAATGCACACGGTAGTTCAATTAAGTCAGAAAATTGGCGCTGACTTTGATCCGATAAATATCCGACTGATAAACAGCCCGACGATAGGTAACTTCATAAAAGCGAGCATGATAAAAAAAAAAGAAAAAAGAAAGATGCAGAGTCATTCTAATTAAAATCGTTAGAGGATCTGAACAGACTGCAACATTAAAAATAATACAAAGGTTTCTTAAAGAAGGAAACAATATACCACTTCGCATGAACTCAGATCAGCAAGAAGATGTAATTACCCCGGAATATGACAGCCACGACATTCTAAACTGGATAATTGAATGGAAACAAGAGACTGATGGAAGAAAAGAAAAAATATTAGAAAATGTCTAATATTTAGAAATCTATTTTCCATATCAATATCAGGAGTATTCAAAAATACTGTCTTACCTTCCAAATTTATCTAAAGTAATACACGAGGGAGATCTGAAAAGTTCTGATAAACTTAGAATAAAAATGATATTAAAGCAACCGATGTAACCGCAAGAAAGAACATTCCAGGATATAAAAATATAAGTACATAGTCAAACTAAAAGGCAGTAGAATAATAATATTTAGAAATCAAAATTTAGAAATAAAGTATAGATTAGAATATGTGGAAAATATATGCATCGAAGTAAAAAAAAAATACCAAACAACAGAAGTTCATGATATTAGAGGATATCTGCAGACCCCAAATTTAAAGAACACTGACTCTAGTTCAGAAACCTGAAGTACTCCACTAGTCATCCTAATTCTCCTAGATTCATCTCTACCATATGCTACTCTCTGCGTTTGTCTGTCAGCCATCCCTTATCCATGCTACTAGCTTCACATCCGTTCCCATTTTCTCCCCAACTTTTATAATTGTTTTTCATGCAGAATTCTTTCAAATATCTTTGCAAAATCCAGTAGTATCCTGATCTGGACATATCCCTTATCCAGTTCGATGTCACTTTATTATATGTGAATAAATTATAAATACAGTACCTATCCACTATAGAGATCGCATTCCTATATACCCATTGTTGGATTTTATCTTTAATGAACTTTTCCAATAGTTTAACCACCACTTATTATATTTTAATCGTTGTGTAATTTGCTACCTCCAACTTGGAGCCACCTTTTTGCACTAGAACTATTTTATTTCTTTCCGCTCTCTTTTTTTTTTTTTAGAACCCTGTCATAGTTGAGACTTTGACTGAACAACTTCATTAAAAGTTATACCAGTTCTATTGCACACTCAAGTAATACAACGGCTGGCATACCATCAAATGTCACTCTGTGTTCACATTGATATTTTTCAATATGCTTAACATCTCCTAATTTTCCATCTCAATTTTGTTGTGGGTCTCTGTCACATCGACAAGTGAAAATCTCCAACTGGGTGATACACCTTTGCAAATTGATCACTAAGCAACTCATCTAATTATTTTGCCTCTGTCAGATTTCCTAGCATTAGTATTGTTTGAAGTCATTTAACCACAGTCATTTTTCCTCTTGCTACATAATGAAAAAACTTTTGGATTTACTTTGGCCTGCTTAACTAATATTTTGTCATATTGAGATTTGGCCTCTCTTATCATACTAGTCATAATTCTTTCTTGCAATTTGTATTACTCATGAGTATGCTGATAGCTTTTTCTTTATATTCCTTCCAGAGTGTTTTCTAGTTCTTCCGCTGTTGCTTTATATCTCTACTCATCCACTTAACTCCATTTGGTTTATCCTCCTGACCTGTCTTCCCTAAAAATAGAATACTCTTTACATTTTATTCCTGTAACTATATCATTTTCTGTAATCCACGTCTCAGTGATGAGACGTGGATTACTATAATTTTGGGCCAAATCTAGTTGACTAATGCCTAAAACTCTCCTCTATTATCCCGACAATTTTGCCATTCTTGTACATGCAGTTCAACATCCCCTTGTACCCAGAATTATTTTTGGATAATGTTATTGCTTACTAATTTGAATCTGAAACCTGTGAAATCGCATTTAGCATTACATAATAATATCTGTACATGTTCATTATCACTGGGGTAGCCAGACTATGCTTGATTGCATTCCACCCCTAATATCTTTAGTTTCCCTTGTTTTGCACTTCCCAAACTCTCACTAAATAACTCTTTTTGAAACATCTAATTCCAGAACATTTAAATGTAGATCTCCATTCATATATGTTCTGTCTTACACCAAATTCACTCCATACATGTGAATGGAGTGAATTTGATGAAGAGTAAGAAATTAAACTGCACACCACACCTCCAGCGCAATCCACTCATTGATTCATTAACTACTGAGGCAGACTCACAATTTTAATTCCGGCGATTGACCGATGAAGGAAGATTAGAGGGATAAGGATAAGTGAGAGTTATTTGAGAACATTTTATTAATATAAGAATAAGAAATATATATTGCAGATGCCAAAATTTCAGGTAAGTAGGTAAGGTAAGGTAAAGGTAAAGATTGAGACAGGTGAGCACAAAGTATAGTGATTCTGAATATTGTACAGCAAACTGCAGACTAGTCTTAATCATCATGAACAGTCCATACGATGAACTGGACTTTAAGCAGCTGTTTGCAATTTTCCGACATGTAGGAAACCTGCTACATACAAAATGGCCGGGTAAAGTAGAGATCCATCAAATCGCGGAAGTCGAATCTGAGGACCTCTCCCCACCACTTCTCAAGATGACACAAGAGACAACAACCCAGTCACAGATACTCAGACCCCGGAAGAACCAGACGACTACGAAACGGTGAGCAGAAAAAAGCGACGAAAAGAGACACCACCCGAAGACCCAGAACACCAGCCAATGGACACAGTGGCACAAATCAAAGAACGAGTCCCGCCAGTAATCTTAAGAGACAAAAAACAATGGTCGACAATTTCGGAGGCCATGTGAAACTCCGAGATTAAATTCAAAACAGCCAAAAATTCCGACGAAGGAGTTCGTATCCAGCCCGAAGGGACATTAGACTACCCTCGGCTAACAAAGTTAATGGACGAGCTAAAGACCCCATACCACACTTTCGAACTAAAAAGCGAAAAAAACCTAAAAGTTGTCATCAGAGGACTGGTAGAAGAAATCATGTCCGAAGAAATTGCCATCGACCTTAGATCTCAAGGACTGGAGCCCATAAAAATATCAAGAATATACCGGGCAGACAAACGTCCCATGCCGCTGTTCTCGTGGAAATTAGTAAGGAACAAAGAGAGATTTACGATCTCAAAACAGTTTGCAATCTCAGAATTAAAACAGAACCACTCAGAAAGAAAGCAACAGCAGGACAATGCCATCGCTGTCAGAGATATGGGCATGCACAGAAACTGTGCAGAGCAAAGTACAAATGTGTGAAGTGCGGAGACAGTCACCCTACTCACACGTGCTCCAAACCACGCACAACTCCAGCCACATGTGCAAACTGCGGCGGCCCACACCCATCCAACTATAGAGGTTGCACTCTCCATCCAGATAACCTGGCAAGAAACAAAAGCAGGCCCTCCACCAGCTCAAAAACGTGCAACACCCCTTGAAGAAGGAATCTATCAGCGAACATCACACAGCTCATATGCTGCAGCAGTCACCTCAAAGGCTAAATCAGCAGAACCTATGCCCAACAGTCAGAACATAGCTGCTATCCTAGCTGCCTCCCTAGGGGAGATGCTAACGGCTTTCAGCAAGACCAACCAAATCAGAGTGATATAAACAAGTTCTTAAAAAACACTCAAGTCATCTTCACAATGATAAGCAATGAATAATACACCTGGTTCGAACAACTTCATACAGATCGCATTTTGAAATGCCAACGGCCTAAACAACAAACTCCTGGAACTACAAGAATTTACAGAAAGACATAGAATAGACATCCTCTTAATCAACGAGACACACCTTCGGCCCTGCGACAACCCCAAACTAAGGAACCACGCACTACTTAGGAATGACAGACTCAATGCCAGAGGAGGTGGAATGGCTATCTTTGTCACAAAAGACATGGGATACAACGAGATCAAGAAGACAACGACTACACACCTGGAAGAAACTGGTATAGAGATACACACCAACAATGCAGGTAGCCTAAAGCTATATTCAGTCTACAACCCTCCAGGCAAACCACTACCAGCCTCGGATCTCTCCCAGCTCCTCGACACAAACGAAGCAACAATTGTGGCGGGAGATTTAAACGCAAAACATCCTGCATAGAACAGTAGGAACGCCAACAACAACGGGAAGAGCCTACACACGTTCGCTATGACAAGAAACATCATCATAGCAGGTCCCACCGAACCAACACACTACGGACCGCTGGGAAGACCTGATGTGTTGGATATAGCCATTTTTAGGAACACCTCGCACCAATTCCAGTTTTCGGTAGTCAATGATCTTAGCTCCGACCGCAATCCGGTACTACTAAGCCTATGCGGGGAAACAGAAATCATCCCCAGGCAATCCTCCACAAATTTCAAAAAGCTCAACGCTACTCTCTGCAACTTCATAGGACCCGTTCCAACCATCTCCTCACCTCAGCGATCAGAAAACTGGAAAGCACAGTCCAAGCTGGTTTAGCAGCAGCTTCCACCGTTACCACTCCAGCTCAAGCTAACCTGCTCCCAGAAGAGATTCTAAAGCTCATCCGCAGCAAAAACAGGATCAGACGCCGATACCATACAACACTATCCCCCCCAGGATAGACAAGAGCTAAACAGGGCAACAAACCTAGTCCGATATGCGATCAAAGATCACAAGAACCAGCTGTGGGAGAAGAAGCTAACCTCCTTAAACACCAAAGACAACTCATTGTGGAAAATAACTAAAGCCCTTCGCAGCAACTGCCCCAACATTCAGCCAATCCAGGGAGAAAGGAGCATGGCCTACCGAGACGACGAGAAAGCAGAAGCCTTCGCGGACGCCTTGGAACTGCCCAAACTATGCGCATGCGGACTTGCACTTAATTGAAAAAATACACAGTCATGTCCGCTGTGCACTCATTCAAACCAGCAGCCAATAAAACACAAACTACGCTATACCAAAGGAAGTAGACCAAATCATAAGAGCCTCAACAACAGAAAGGCCCCAGGTCCTGACGGAATTTCAAACCAAACCATAAAAGCACTCCCCCATAAAACAGTTATGCATCTAGTGGCGATCATCAACGCGATGCTAAGACTCAACTACTTCCCCACTTCCACATCCACAAACCCAGAAAAGCACCCCAATTCCCCCAGAACTACAGACCTATCAGCTTCCTATCAAATCTGGGAAAAATCGCGGAAAAGATAATTCTGAACCGCCTCCAAAACGAAACAGACAAGATCGACCTAATCTCAAAAGGACAATTCGGATTTCTCAAAGGCTACTGCACAACCCAACAGGTTCACAGACTTATAGAATTCATAACTACTGAATACAATTGGAAACAACACACAGGTGCAATCTTCCTGGATGTGGCGAAAGCCTTTGAGAAAGTATGGCACAAAGGCCTCATTCACAAACTAATAGCTGCAAAATACCCACTAAACCTCGCCAAAATCATAGAATCCTATCTGAAAGACTGAAAATTTCAAGTTAAGCTACGTGACCTCAGATCCTTCATGAGAAGCATCACAGCAGGTGTCCCGCAAGGCTCCCTCATATCGCCGCTACTCTTCAACATTTTCATCTCAGACATACCAAACACAGCATCAACCACCATGGCTTTCTATGCAGACGACATGGCAATACTGACCAGATCACTCAGGCCACACTTAGCCACACAACGACTACAAGATGCAGCAACAAATCTTGAAGAATGTTTTCAGAAATGGAGAATAGATGTCAATGCCGACAAGAGTATGGCCATACTCTTGTCGAGAAGGAAAGCAACCCACCACGGAGCAGTCACGATGTTTAACACTGATATCCCATGGCAAAAAGAAGTAAAATATCTGGGAATCAAACTGGATAACCGACTTAGATTCAATCCCCACATCTCACATGCCTGCAACAAAGCGAACTCAGTAATAGCTCAACACTACCCGCTACTCAACCGAAGAAGCAAAGTCAGTACAGAAAACAAACTAACAATATGCAAAACAATCATCAGACCCATACTAACGTACGAATCGCCGGCAGCATGGAGCCACACCTCCCCCAGCAACATCAAAAGACTACAGGTACTACAAAATAAATGCCTCCGAATGATCTTCGACGCCTCGTGGTTTGTTAGGAATGCTCTCCGCCACCAAGACGGAAACATGCCAGACATACCTTCTTATCTCAACCAAACTGCTGCCAAGTACTTCGCCCAGGCATCACTTCATCCCAACCAGCTCATTCGTGACGCATCAGATTATGATGAAAACAACAGATGGAGACACAAACGCCTGAAGGCAGCTCTGATCGCTTCAAACGATTCCACATAGCCCTAATTCGGGCGAGCCACGCGCTCAAAAATTTCTCATTATCAATAATCACAATCTAGCGATGAAGGGATAAAAATCCAAGCGATTGACATCCATCTCGCCATTTAAGTTAACAATTTTAATTCCTTACTCTTCATTTTCGCTTCTTTCAAAAATTCTTTTATGTCTTATCTCATTGCATATTTCTCCCCTTTCAAATAATTTGTTCCTGCCATAACAATCGTCTCTTTTTCTTCTCCCTTTTGCAACTAAACGCTTCACAATCTTCCTTGATTTTCGCACCTGAAAAACACGCTTTCATCACTTGCTCATTAAGTATACCTCTTATTATCGAATCTCCATACAATACCTTATCCTTATTTCCAGTTTCTTGGAATTTCATACTTTATGAATTCGCTTTTTCTTTCATTCTCCCGCCTTCTCGACAATACGCAATGTTTTTTCCAGTAGGTCTCGCTCTCATTTTGTCTTGTGAATGATGCAATGTAAGCGCGCTTTCACTTCTTACCGTCATTTATTCTCACACATTACTTTCAGCACTTGTCCTTTTCTACAAACATGATGTTTATAGAAGGCCTCTCAGAGTAAAACTTACAGTTTACTCGAAGAATTTTACATCATTTTGAAAGTTAATTAAAGCGTCGCTTATATATCGACAATGCAAACAATTTTATCTTGCTTTAATAGACTAAATTAATACCAAGTCTTTAAAACATAAACCATTTTTTAAACGTGAAAGCATTCATTAAAGGTTGCTAATCTATTGTACACTTAGTTTTGCAGTCTAGATAATCAGGTAAATCACTTCTAGAAAGTAGACATGTCATTTCGTCAAGTCATTTTAATTTCTGACAAAGAGGACACTGGTTTCAAATATGACGTCAAAACCTTCCACACTTTTCAGAACCATCTATGCTTTAATTGGATTCGAAACCGATAACCTGTTTGTGGAACCTGTGTAGCTCAGTGGATGTGGCGTTTGCACACCACCGCGCTTGGCCGCACGAAGGAAGACTTCGTTTCGAGTCTAGTCGGCGACTAGAGGAAATTTTTCTAAGCCTTTTTTCGACCGGTTCCCGAGTTAGTCGATCTCTGGCACGGGCAAGCAGGTTTTTCCTCCCGGAAACTCGGGTTTTTCGTCCTGTAAACTCAAGAAAATCGACCGTAGAACCCACATTATTTCAGACATTAAATATATTGTGTTAGGGTTAGGGACCACGAGATGGCAGCACATTTGAGCCTTCTCTCTTCACTGTGTATCGCTTAATTAGTGATAGCCTTGGGTCATCTATCTCTGATTGGTACCCGTGGAGATTGAACTGCCCACTCAGTCTCCAAAAGTTAGATAGGGCTAAATGGCCTCGCCTACTCCCGTATACGGGAATAAAAAAAAAAGGCGTTAGCTGATTTTTTTTTTTTTTTTTTTTTTAGCCTGTTTGTTGGAACCTCAGTATCTCAGGAAAGTTTGTATACCGACAGCGCTAGAACAATCCCCAAGGAAGACCTAAGTTAAGTTCCAGTCGCCGATGAAGGAACTTTTAGAAAGTCTTTCTTCTACCGGTTTCCGAGTA
Source organism: Typopeltis vanoorti (assembly GCF_054136105.1). Lineage (NCBI taxonomy): Eukaryota > Metazoa > Arthropoda > Arachnida > Uropygi > Thelyphonidae > Typopeltis > Typopeltis vanoorti. The sequence continues at coordinate 77,946,336 of NC_143550.1, read as the reverse complement.
GTCGATCTCTGGCGCAGGTAAGCAAATGTTTTCTCCCAGAAACTCCGCCCTTTCTTCCCATAAACTCGAGAAAATCGACAGTGTAACCCACCACTGTGGATCACGATATGACGTCACGTATCAGCCGCCGGAAGGCTGATAAGTGACGTTAATTATAAAGTTAATTATAAAGGACTTCACTGGAAGTCCTTTATAATTAACGGTAGTCTAAAGCCAGGTATATATGATTGGCTATGGAGATTAAACCGCTCCCTTAGTCTCTATAAGTGTTATATAATCTGCTAACGCCTTATATTCTGTTAATCCCTATAGGGGACTAAAAGGAGTTATCAGATTTTTTTAAATTTTCTTATGTAATCCATATATAGTTACTAGTTATTTTTCTTATTTAACTAACAGTCATGGTTAGAGCTGGAGCTTTCCGAAGCAGAGTATGTATCAGGTAATTTGAAAACTATTTGAAAACCGAAGAAACATTTCTGCTACCCAGCATCTTTTAAATTCAATGTACCTGTAAGTTATCTTATTTTTGGTTATACGAATCTATCATTTGGAAAACGTATGTCAGAACATTCGATCGATTAAACGTCAGAAGTCTGGCCTTGCAGAACCTTCGCAGATTTGCGGCCCTATGATTTACTGGAATGATTCAAACTTGTTTCTCAGAAGTATCTTCATATTTGATCACCTCTTCAAAGAGAGTTAGAGAGTGCCGAGGTTCTTCTTGATTGTCCTCCCGTAAACCTCAACTGTCTCCGTCGTGACTGCTCATGATAAGATAGCCATTTTATTACATATAATTTCCACGTACTCTCTTTGAATTTTCCCTTGTTCTCCACATTGAAGATTGTATGCGATAGATAAAATATCTGTTTGATAATAGTTTAATTTTGTGAAAATATCCTTGCCGTCTGGGCGATATTTACGCTTTTCCCATGGGAGAAACCCGAGGAGCTACTTTTTCGATGTCCCAGCTACACCTCGTGCGCCTGTGCATAAGTATGGCCCATTGGTGGCCCGTGAAGCTTTAAGTGGGGATACTGCCTATACAAAATAATTTTAAAAAAATCTTTTTTCCTAATTAGCAACCAATTTATTAATAAATAAATCTACAGATTTATTTATTAATAAATTAGGGCCATACTATGGCCCTAATTGCCATGACCTTTAATTAAAAACCAGTTCAATACTTGTCTCTCAACTTCCAAATATTTGAGACTTTCCGCATCAATGGGCCCTCACAGAGAGATAAGAAGTTGAAAAATGAAATGAATAGAGTGCCCATATTCTATAATGAAAAAGGCAAATTACAAGGCTAATTTATCTTCTTGAAGTTTGCTTTATTAACGAGTAAAGTAAGTTACAACTACACAATTTTTTGAACACTTACAGCTATAGCGTATGGAAAGTTGTCTTATTCACACACTCAAGCTTTTATTATCTATATTGTGATTCGATGCCCTCCGAAATCAATCCTTTATCTCCTCTTGTATTCGTACAGCAGACATTAAAATATCTTATTTATAGTGTATGTCATGTTCTATAATATATGATAACCACTTTCCTCCATGGAATCATCAATGGTATACTATATGGCCAAAGGGCATAACTGCCTTCAGATTAATAGTGCCAGTAACACTTCAGTTTCGAATAGCAATACTCAAGGTGATATGAAGAGTGCAATAGCTGTATAGTTTTATCTGATCACGTTTTGCGCTTATCGGTCAATAGAAAGTACATGTGAAATTCTCGTGGTATTTTCAGTGTGCCATGATTGTCATCCAGTCATTGGATGATAATTTATGGAAATAATTCACAGGACTTTGGAACATTAGGTGACGCTGTCGTAGTTAATACCTTTTTGGTTACTTTGGAAGTGTCTACGTGTTGCAATATGTGATTTGGAAAAGTGGTGGTTTAGTTGTGTTTTTGTGTTCTAATTTTGTTAGCTTGTGAAATTAGATATTTCCCCTCTATCACTATATAGAATTAAAGGAACCAGGAAAGGAGGTTAGTTTTTAAAACAGTATGTAGCTTTTGAGAAGTGCATATTAATATACATTTGGATAATAATCAGTTATTAGAAATAGTGAGAGGATGAGTTTGTCTTTGGTGAACACTTAAAATAAATTCTTAATAATAAAGTAAACTGGGGCTTCGGTACCGAAGCCTCACCAAAGTATCATGCATTCATATATTTCGTCATACTTATGTTATTTATCTTATTACCAGGATTAATGAAATGATTCGGTGTTGTCTGATTTCGCTTTAAAGTGGCTTGTTTTCGGACAGTTGTTATACTTATTACTACTAATAATCGATTCACAAAAAAAAAAAAAGAAAAAAAAAGGGTTTTATCATCGACATATAAACAGTGCTTTGTGTCGAAATTTTATTTTGTTTGTACCATAGATATCAATTTTCACCGTCTTTTCACATAATGAAAAAAATGTGATAGTTGAACGTTGCTCTACTCCAATAATATAATTTAAATTTCAATTCGAAAGTATTGAACTGTTGATAGGCAGCGTTTTTTTTTTTTTTTTTTTAACGGATGGGCTAATTATTTGATAATATGGAAATCAAATTTTAAGAACAAGACAATATTAAAGGTGTCTTGTAGATGTGACTTCAGGCCTCTGATCCAGCGGTGTGTGTTGGGGGGGGGGGGATCTTAAACCTGGTGGCGAAAATCCTCTGCCAGCTAAGAACCCTAACATCCTTGCAACTGTGAAAGGATTCATGTCTACATCCTGTTGGTTGGACAGCAGTGATGTTATCCACTCCTCCAAGGTTGGCAATATAGTATTGTATTTATTATGTCATGACACCCCCTCTGATTTCTGGGACTTGTTCATTTATTTATTAACGGTTTCTGCTTCATATAATCCATTTATTATTATATTTTTACGTTTAGAGGGTATGCATTCAGAGAAAAATAATCAACTTTTGAATATTTACTACTTTATTTCTTTGTATTATGATAAACTTATCGTAATGCAAAGGATTATATTTCTACTTCGCTTTATAAGGAGTAAAGCAAAACATAATTAGGATTGGTTTAAAAAATTTGCATTTAATGTTGAAAAGTCTTTAATGTATTTGTGTTTGATCATTGTTATATTATCAGAGTTTATATGTATTATTTTATTTTATTTATTTATTTTTGAGTAGCCTGCCAGAACTGAGGGTTTAATTAAATTTGTATGATTGAAATGTCACTCAGTTTGGCTGCCTACTCCATCACCAGCAGCTTCTCCTCACATCTTTTGTTTGCTTCTTTCATTTCCCATATTAACAGTCATTGAATAGTGATTAGGTTAGCTTCCCATAATGAGTCCTTTGACTTCATGGATATTTTTTTTATTTTTTTGAATAATGTATTGACCCCCTTCACTCACACTTGAGAGGTCAAAACACAACAGTGTTGTGTACAGACAAGTGGGTAAGGATAAAGAAGGAATCTGTTAACAAGTATCTTGAAAAGCATGGGGTTGTATTTATTGGGAAAAAGGCTGTTTTAAAGAATGGATACATTAATGAAAGTTGAACTGTCTGGGTGCTGACCGATGGCTATCCATTCTTACATGATTAGAGGAATGGTAAAAAGGATTAACTGCAGACAAGAACACCTATGAAAAGGTAACTGGAGGAAGTCCCTCCCTCTCTTTGTGTGTATGTGAGAGAGCGAGAGCGAACAGGAAGGGTTACCTGTTAGGCCAGTTGCCCACTCCTATATACAATCAAGAATTCTTAAGGGATGTTGAGTACACCATCCCAAATGTAAGAATAATATTCTAAGGTTTGTCAGATTTTGGTTGAAGTGTTAGGAGTGAAGTAGGAGAGAAGTGATGTGAACAAAAAGAAATACTTTATGGAGGCTACAGATGTAATATGTAAAGGCTGGGATGTGAAAGTCAGTCCAACAAGGAGGAACTGATCTTGACTGGAAATCATTATCAATGTTATGGAACATTATCAAAAGTAAGATGAAGTAAAGTAGAATCTTAATAATAGAATTTTTGGTAATAAGGCAGGACTTTTTATAGCACTGAAATGGACTAGATTGTCTTCATCCCACTTGAGAATGGGGAGGAAATTGGGGTTTAAGACATCAGTGATGAAAGATATTGAAGATTGAATCATTTGAAGTGTCTGCAAGATTTCTCAATTGAAGAACATAAATGGAGAGTAGTTTCATCAGCAAAACTATGGATAGAATTTGAAGTTAGAGGGAAGGTCATTGAGGTATAAGAGGAAGAATGTGAATGAATGAAAGTACAGAATACAAAGGTACTCGGCATTGATCAAGTACTCTGCTTAGAGAAAGCCATCCTATGACACACATCAAATGATTAGAGAGAAAATTGGCCAATCATCAATAAATGGTAGGAGGGAGACCATAAAATGCCTATGAAAAATCAAGCATGACCGCATTGGTTTTTCCATATCTTTCCATAGCTTGCATCCAGAGTTTGGTGGGTAGGGTTAACAAGTAAGTCTGTTCTAGAATGAGAACAGTAGAATCCATATTGATGATCAGTATTTAACTGCTTGATCTCCAGGTAGTGAATAATCTTGTTGTTGACTACCTTCTCCATCACTTTTGAGAGTATTGAGGTGAGTGCAAAGGGATGATAGTTTGATGATTGACTTTCATTTTCCTTTTTAGAGACAGGCTAGATAAAGGCTTGCTTGTATGCTTTTGATTAAATGCCAGCTGAATATGACAGCTTATATAAGCAATACAAGCTGAGTGTTAATTCTGGAGCAAACATGGCCAATAGGCAAAAAAAAAAAAAGGGGAGGGGGAATATGATGATAGAAACATTATAGTTACTTTTAGGATTCTATAGGATTGATGCAGGAGACATGTTTTCCCTGGAAGTTGGGTAAAAGTGTGCTTAGCAATGGGTGTGAGGACCAGATTTTTCATTTAGAGAGTTGTGAATGAATGGAATGGGTTGCCTGTCACTTGAAACCATTAACTTGTCTATTAATGGTTTTCAAGGAGAGGTACGATCTTCATGGAGATGTCTGAGAATAATAATGATAATAATTTTTAGCACAACTGCAGGAATGCCATCTGGACCAGGAAGTTTATTGTTGTTAACACTAATAAAGATTTTTCCTGTTTTTTTGGCAAAAGATAACATCCACTGAGTGGTTGTGGTATTGCAGGTGGTAATTTGTTTTGGTCATTAATACAAGTATTGGAGGAAAGAGATTGATGCTGAGAGGTCTTCTTTATCTTTGGATGATGTTACCATAGTAGCATCTGGATGTGAAAGAGATATAAACAGGGAAAAACAGAAGGTATGCTCCATAGCCTTAGCAAAAGACCAAGACTTGATTGTCAGTTTGAGCAGGAGGCATTATTACTTTTGGACTTCACAAAGTTTGCTTTGGATTTGTTTTGGGCTGTAATGTAGGCTGAGTGAAATGGAATGAAATGGCTGAGTGGAGTATATACTGGATATGGTATATGTGCATGTCACGGACTGCAAAAGCACATTTTTTAGAGAACTGGGGCTTGGATAGAGGTCAGAAGTTTGCAGTAGAATTGGTAGAGGTGTGTGCGGGTGGAAGGACCATTCCAGTAACAATAGTCAGTTTATGCATTGGAAAGAGATAAAATTTCTAGGGATCATTCTATTTGGATCTTTTAGTGCTATAGGACTGAGAGGAGATCAGTCTTTAAGAAGAATATGAGGGTCATTACCAATGACCTCCTATTGGTCATTACCAATAGGAGAGCAGAAATCTATAGTATATTTTGAGAGATAGCTGATTAAGAAAAGGTCTGGAGTGTTTGAATGGTGATGAGATTATCTTGTATTCTTATGACTGATAGCAGTTGATTTGGCTTCCCTTCTTGCTTGAACTGTGAAGTTAGAAAAGAGGAGCCTCTATGTTGCAAATGTTGGTCTTCTAGGGAGATAACCTTTGTTTCAATAAGGAAATACCATGGGTAGGCATATTTAAATAGTTTATAATACTGGAATAAACTCATGTAAAATATTATTTTATTGGTATAATTTTTGCCTAAGTATCAAAGGCATCTTCATTACATGTAAAAAGCTAATTGAATAATGACTGACCCCACCTAAGTAGCTAATGTAAGATGACTAAAAAAAGGTCATTAAGTTTCCTAACTTATTAAAGTGTGTGTGTGTGTGTGTGTGTGTTAAGATGTCAAGGTATTGAATATAAGACTTTTGTTCTTCTAGCTGAATAAAAGCAGATCTTCCTGTTTGTCCAAAATAAGATAACCAAAAAGAGCAAGGAATCTGGTAGACACCTGGATAATTGAGATGTAGAAGCTTGTCCTTTGGAGAATACAAGTCTTATATTCAATACCTTGAGCCTGAATAGTCTGGACTTGCAGAGCATACTATCAACACTAGACAAAGTTCATTGGAAGAAGAAGACAAAAGTCCTTCACAAAAGTCAGTTCCTCATGGAATTGCTTTGTAAAGAAACATGTGAAACTCGACTTCTCTCCTAACTTAAACAGATTCAATGGCCTACATCTGTTCTCTTTGTGGGAGATAGTACTTTTTAAATCAGCTAATCTTTTCTAGCTTTATTTTATTTGATTGTGTGTGTGTGTGTGTGTGTAATTTAATAAGTTAGGAAACTTAATGACCTTTTTTTAGGTATCTTACATTAGCTACTTAGGTGGTCCTTTTTGGAATTGTCAGTTATTGTTCGGTTAGCTTTTTACATATACTGAAGATGCCTTTGATACTTAGGCGAAAATTATACTAATAAAATAATATTTTATGTGAGTTTATTCCAGTATTATAATTTATTTGAAGATAATTTTGTGGCTTGAGTAAATTACTATATGAATAACTTCTAGAAATAAGTAATTAAAAGGCAGCAAATGAAAGCTATGAAGTGAGGTGAGAAAATCTTGCCAGAGATGTCAAGTAATAATATTGTTCCTAGCAGCAAGTTACTTGTAGAGAAACAGATTTACAGCGACTGATGACTAACTTTTTATTTATGTAATATCCCAGATTAAACTGTGAATTGAAAATTACTTTGAATTGGATAATTTTTCTCCCACTGCTATTATGAATGTGGTTGTGAACCTGCAGTGCATTAGTACCATGGATAGGTTAAGGATTGACCAAAGTATTCATTTTGTCTTCTGCTCTGCTCTCATCACAAGTACAAATTTTTGGTTATTTTTGTGGAATTTTTCTATCTTCACTAGGTAGAAAAATTCCACAAAATAGAGAGAATTGATTTTTATACACATCACCTCTTATTGTTTATTATTATTAGTGACACCTCCCTTCACCACTTGTAAAAATACCTATAGGTATTTTTACAAGTGGTGAAGTAATTTTCACTTGTAAAATTACTTAACCTATATATATATATATATATACTCTAGTACATTTAATGATACTAGAGTATATATATCGCAAACAAACACAAAATCTGCAATATATATTTATATTACTGTTATCTAAATTTGCCCATTTCTTGTGTTATCAAAATTTAAAGTTTTCAACCAATTCAAACGTTGGTTTTCCAACAGATGTTCAAGTCAATCCAAGAAAAAGGGGGGGGCATGTTTTCATTATTACACGATACTTTTATGGATTCCTGAGACTTTGTAGGGGAGGTCACTACACATCCACAATCAGTACTACATAGTATTTCTGTTAATTGCATTCTCTGGCTGGTTTATTTGTTTTGTTGTAGGGCGAAAAAACTCGGAGGCAAAATCGTCAGGTTTATTCTTAGCCTTTGCTGAGGATTAGATATTTGTAAAACTACTCTGAATCTGACTTTGAAAAAACTAAATGCAGAAAACTTATGTCTTGCACAAATAGCAGGTATGCTTTCTTAGCTCACCTGTCATTTGTTTATTTATAATCAACCGGTCAAGCACATCTTATCAGATAGGCATAAATCCAGAAGAGCACTGCATCTCAGGAAGAAAAATGAGCAGAGCTTTGGATAAAGAGGTATGTAAAAGTTTGCACATCCTCTCTGCTCATTTTTCTTCCCACATGTTGATTTTAGCAGTTTGTGGAGTACAATTGCACAAATGCTTGTATTATTAAGGGATCTCTCTCTCTCTCGCGCACACACACACACACACACACACACACACAGGTTGTTGTTGTGATATAAAACTTAATAATAGATTCTGAATATCTGACATGCATCATAATCTCTTTTCACTAATTTCTGATTTACTTTTGAGTAACATAATAATGCATGATTCAAGACTGCTTGTTGCCTTCTAATGGTTTTTCCAGTGCTGGCTAGAGTAATTTAATTTGGTTAACATAAGAAAAATTCAGTGTGTTCTAGTTTGCATACATTTAACTTGTGCATGGATTCTTTTTCAATATTTATTCACAACAATCAAGCTCTTAAATATGTTTTACATAATTATGTAATCTGTGTTTAAATTAACAAACTGCCTTTTTTTTTTTTTTTTTTTTTTACTAAGAGAGTTATTATCACTTTTAATTCCCTGCATGGTTTTCATATTGCTGTTTTCTTTTCTGTTTTTTTTTTACAGATTTACTTGTAATGCTATTTATAACTTCTCAGTTTGCACCTTGACTCCACTCCATAAAGGAATGATGTACTTTAGTCCATTAGCAGAAAGTAAGTATCTAATACTAATATGCACTCATAAAATAATTTGTCCAGATATACATTTGATACAAATAATCAGTATAACTTTGCAGTATTACAAAATACATTTAAGTATATTTACGTAATCAATCTGTTAATCACCGACTTATTTGACTCATTAAGTAGACAGTCTCCTCCCAGAAAATTGACTTTTTATCCTGCAGAACACATTACGTTTAAAGTCAGCATACAACGGCTCACGGAAAATTCTTCGCCAACAACTCTTCATGGGAATATTTTTTTGAGAAAATTGAAATAGTATTTTAATGATACACATAGGAAAAATAAATGCAAAACATGAAATATTTTAGGAAATTTTTTTTTTGTCTATATTGTAGATTTTATTTATTTCTTTTTATTTTTTAATAATTTTATTCTTTATAAAATGAAATTCATATTTTGTATTTTACTGATCAATGAGTTCACTAATTTCTGTTTATTTCTTAAAATTTGAATCTTTTTTTTTTTTTTTTTTTTTTTTTTGCTGTTGTTGCTTAGGTACAACAGGCTCTGTAGATGGAATATTAATTTTTTATAAAGCTGTGGTTAGGGAGTAAGAGCACCAAATTTAAGAATGTTTTTATTTTTGTAACCTTTCTTTACTTTTTTGTGCACTTAAAACAGTCATCTATATGTGATTTATTTATTTTTTTACTGAACTAATTCAGAAGATGAGATGCTTTCAATTATAGGATATCCATGTATTTTGAAACTAACTCCACTTTTTCTACATAGGAAAGAGATTTGGAAGGCTATTATTGCTTTGCATGGATGGATTAATACAATGTTAACCTCTCAGTAACTATTAAAGAAAATGATGGTAAAATTACATAAATCATTTCATGATGTAAATCAGCTTAAGGCACAATTCTATCTGTGATTGAAATACTGGTCTTCACCTTATTTCCCAATACTAGTATTTTATGAAATGAAAAAAAAAAAATTTAAAACTGATATTTGATTTGTCTTGTTGACTCAAAAAAAATAATGAATAAATAAATAAATAAATAAATAAATAAATATTTGCATGCTCCTAAAGTGAAATACATAGTTAATTAATTCTCTTGTGAAATAAACTGTAATCAGAAATATCTGCTGTCAGAACTGTAGGCTAAATAGTTGGCTTGGTTGACCGAGCAGTTAATGTACCCACTCTCTAACTGTATAGTTAGTTAATTCCTTTGTGAGAATTAATTATGTAATTCATAAATTTTTTTTCAGTGAAGGCAACAAATATTATCACATCAGTTTTAACAGTTTTAAAATTTCTTCCCAATATGTTCACTGATTTGGACATAGTTGTGTTGATGCATTCTTAAGTTCAATTTTTTCTACTTCTTTTTTGCATATTTCTTTTAGTAGCTCGCTTTCATGTTCAATGTCTACATTAGGTGCAAAAAATAATTTTATACCAGCAGTGTTGCTAGAATAAAAGTAATCGTTTGCGGTGACAATGTGGTCCTCAGTAGTCCTTTGCAACTTTATAAATATCTATTTAATGGTTCTCTTAGTACCATCACCTTGGCTCATATCATGTGGCATGGCAAAAAAGTGTTACTTGCACAAAAAAAATCTAAAAAAAAAAAAAAAAATCAGCTAACATTTTTTTGTTCCCGTATATAGGGAACAAAAATATATAGTATATAGGTGAGGCCGTTTTTAACCCCTATCTAACTTTTGGAGACTGAGTGGGCAGTTCTGAGTCCACTGGTAGCCAATCAGAGATAGCTGGCCCAAGGCTATCACTAATTAATCGGCACGCAGTGAAGAAGGCAGCTAGTAAGTGCTGAAAATAGTGTGGGTTTGTTGGCTGATTTTCTTGAATTTACGGGAGGGAAAACCCGCTAGCCCATGCCAGAGATAGACTAACCTCTGGAACTGGTCAAGAAAAGGCTTAGAAAAAGTTCCTCTAGTCGGCGACTAGATTCGAACGCCTTTTGTCGTGCGGTCAAGCGCTGTAGAGTGCAAATGCCACTTCTACAGAGCTACAAATCTAAATAGACTATTTCAGATAAGACCTTTAATACTTTAGGGTTCTGTACAAAGGTGTTTAAGCATTGATTTATTTATTTTTCACTTCCTCATTTGCTGTTGTCAAAGACACAGCTTAAAAAATTGTCTTCACGGATGGATATACTTCTTCTTTCACTATGCATTATTACCGCTTCCTATGCAGGGTCCGCATATTACTTAGATGCGACTTCTTGTTAGTACCACTCCCAACCGACCTGTCGCTGCGGGGGATATATTTTTGGCTGTAGTAGCATATGCTCACAGGGCTGGTTTGCCTGCTTGCAGGATGAAAAACGCCAGATAAACTTGCGAAAAACCCTACTGCCCACGCCCAAGACCGGCTAACTTGGCTATAGCTGAGGAAGATCCTCAAATTCCTCACGTCTTTGACGGGAATCGAACCTGGGACACTCCTTCATTAACTCTCTAAAGGGATCACCCTGAACAAGAATCCTTTCTACCTAGGTATTAGCTGGCGCAGCATAAATATAAATGTGTTAATACTTATAGGGTGAACTTCTTCAGATTGTTTGTTTAGGACATAGAGAGGCCAATAGGACTGCAAAGCACTGAAGGAGAGAATATTTGATTGTAGAGTTTAAATTATAAGGGATAAATGTGTTCAAGTAAGGTACACTGTTAGATGAGTTTTGAATTTAAGAAAGATAGAATATTGGATTAGTTAAGAAAGGGTAGATAAAGGGTAAATAACTAATTAAGTAAAGAAAAAGCAAACAAGATAAGAAAAGGGCAATAACACAAATGACGAAGTCGAGAGGATTATAAAGAATAAGGAAGTTAACATAAATGAATAGAATTCAACACAACACTTCTTAATCCCTTACGTGTAATACTAAAAATTATTATTATTAGACACCTCCAGGGAGTCCGAAGACTCATCGAGGGAGGGCACCTGCTCTACAGCTCTCTCTCCACCAACTGACCACAACTACACCAATGCCATTTACCACCGCCGACTACCACTAGTATTTCCACAGACGATCACAAACATCCATGCCCACAGCAGGATTCGAACCTGCAGCCTTTTGGCTGGAGAGCAGATACACTAACCACTCGGCCATGCAGGCTGGCAAAGACAAAATAAATTGTTATTTTACCTACATAATATATTAAACAGAAATTAATCTTTACCATTTTTAGCAGAAAACATCAAATCAAAACTATAGAAAGAAAAATAGTGGACATTTTATTTATTTAGCATTAATGATATTTCTGCTGCTGCATCACTAATAACAGATAATTTATATCAGGTTGATATTTTGTAACCTGTAGAGATATGCATGCGCTACTAGTTTTGTCTGTAAAGCTACTCCTGCTATGAGACTTAACAAAGTTCATCACTGAGAACAATGATTTACAAGAATATGTAGATGCAAACATGGATAATAATGCTGTTGCAAGGGTTTACAAACATACAAAAGTTTCGGGAATAGCATTCCAAGTTCTTAGTACCTCTTTTTCTGCACTTCTCTCTGTTACTCCTATCTCTAATCGCTCCTTTTCAATATTTTCCAAGCCAACTCTGAGGTCAACAAATTTCTGCCTCCAAATTGAAGTACTTTGAAAATTAGTCAATTGCATTTCAAAATCATCGTTATTTATCCATGAAAACATCTGCAAGTTTATTTGAAGATGTTTTCGTGTCCTGTAGTTTAAGTTTCAAGTCATTTAAATCTTCGTAAAAATCTGCAAAAAACATCAGTTTACAAACCCACACAATGTCATACATTTCTTTATATCACATTTGTTGATTAGTCAAAAAGAGATTTATCTCATCCAGGTATTCAACAAATCATTTCAGATCAACACCTTGACTAAGCCAATGATTGTTGTACATTATTAGTCCTTTGTACATCGAATACACCTCATTCAATAGATTCTGAAATTGTCTTTTATTCAAAGCACTTGCAGAAATGTAACTAACAACCTTGGTTACTGTTTGCATCACTTCTTGAAGTTCCTTTAGGCCAGCATTTGTACATAAATTGTCCTCATGTAGAATGCAATGAAAACCTATCAGTGGATGACCAACATATTTTGCAAACAGATTTACAAATCTTGCTTCCTTACCAACCATCTGTTGTGACAGATACCACTTTTGAAATATAAGTTTGTCGAATAGATAATTCGTTCATAATAATCTATTCGACTTTACAAATTTCAACCCCACTGATATGCTCAAGTAGTGTTACAAGGTTAATCCTCTCTTCGCATACTTCGTCATCCCTACAAAATCGAGCAAAGATTGCCAGCCTAGCTGATGATGTAATGTCTGTGCTCTCATAAACACAAATAGAAAAGAACTTACATGAAGCCAAATCTTAATTGTTCTGCTGTATTCCTTTCCAACTTAAGTATTCTATCCTTAATTGTATTTCTACTCACAGACAATTCTTTAATGTGCTGAATAATTTTTACCTTTTCTGAAAGATTGTCAAAAAGGAAAGGAATGCATTTTAGCCATGCTTCTTTAATGTACTCCCATCACTGAGCGGTTTTCCATGTTGGGCAATAACTTTTGAAACTTCAAAACTAGCACCAATAAGTTGGAACTAGGCCTACCTGAAATAAATTTCATCAAAGTATCGGACTGTTTTTTGTCTTGTTCAGTTCACTAGAAATTAATTCTCTTTGTTCTTGCTCACTTTTATTACTTAATTTCTTATGAACAGTTTCAAAATGTCTCTTTACAGAAGAAGTCTTAAACAGCTGATTCGGAACATAAAATGCATAATGCTTTATCTTTTTTAATCATGCCAAATTTTTCAGTCCAGTATTCTTTAAATTGTCTAATATCCTTTTCATTTGAATGTCTATGTTTCTTTGCTGGTGGTTGGGAAATTCTGCTCAATCTATAAAGAGCAGGAAGCAAATAAATAAATAAATATATATATATAAGAAAGCATTTAAATAATTGCTTACTTCATAAAGCTTTTTTTAACTTTAATGAAAATCGGATTATGGAGTATAAAAATGTGGACAGAGACATATAGACACTGGCAAAAATTATAATTTGGACTCGGAAAATCTCATCATAATCACTCTCTGCATATACCAACCTAGTTTAAGCAAACAAAAAATTAGTACAATTATAAGCCGACCTACACACATGCAAATGAAAGAGAAGGGTATGCATGCAATCTAATCACGTGCAGATAACACTTCATAATCCTGAATATTGATAATACATTTCACATAGCTTTAAAAATAACTTACTGTATTTACTTGAATATAATTCATACCCCTGATTTTACTTTACGAAAAAAGAAATTGAAAAGTTTCGGATATACCTCGCACAGGGGGGAAAAAAAAAGTTTAAACACGTTTCAGGGCGATAGTAACTCGCTTCCTGTGGTAAACCACATGCCCTCCCCAGTAGCCAATAGTGACTGCAGACACAAGTAAAAGCAGGTTGTTTTATTGTATCACTGAATAAGGTACAGAGACATTTGCAGTCTGTGTAATATATTTCTCAAGAAATAGTGCAATTTGAGACAACTGGGATAAAAATGGCACTAACTAATAAATCACATGTATCCTTCCCACAGAAACTATACTATTTAGACTCAAGCAAAACTAGATGTGTGGAGAGTCTGTCCCCCCAGCTCAAATGCAAGGCAGCAATAAATATAAACTGATATTTTGTTAATACCACACCAATCATATACATGTCTTCATAGCTGCTCAATCTTTACTGGGCTAGTACCATAGCCAGTGTTCTCCCAAGAAATTTTTACCAGCCAGGTGGAATGAAGCATTAGCTGGGCGTACAAATTTTGAATGAGTTAAGAAAGACCCTTTTTCATAACAAATTAAAATAATTTTATTAGAAATTACTTCAAACAAAGATAATATTTTATATAGTAATTATAACAAACAAGACTAGGATTTTTCTCGTTAAGTAATGAAAACCTTGTAATGCTCACAGCTTAAAATTCTATACGTTAATTCTTCTCTTCTTCTTCTTAGAATCCCAGTTGTGAGCAGCTTTTTCGTAATTAAAATCTGTTGAAACTGGTCCCTCCAATGAAATCAGCATCAGATTATTTAGTGTTCTGACTGATCTGATTCCTCATACAGGTTTTTTATCATTTTTAATGCAGAGAAACCCCTTTCACATTCAGCTGTGCTCACAGGTATGGCCAGTCCAACAGCAACTAGTTTTGCTAAATTTGGAAAAGACTCTTTGAGCTCAGATGTTGCTAATTTCAGCAGTATTTGTCTTGGATCTGGATTTTTGTATGACTGTCCATTAATCATTTTTGATTCAACTGTCCATTCTAGTTTAGTACTTTCATAGTTTAAAACTGTGCAGGACTTCCATTTCTAGAATAATAATCAAAATGAATCTCAGAAGACTCACGCTGATCATGACTTTCTGCATTGAAAAGCAGGAAATGATTGGCATATCTGGAAATCTTGCTTTTAGGTGTTTAATAATTGTGCCTATGTATTTATCATATATTGTAGTCTTAAAAGTAATAACATTAGAATCTGAATTATCAATGTGAAGGTCTGACCATTCACCCAAAAGATGCTGATGAAGATTTTGAAAATGACTTCCAGGAGTGTCTTTCAATTCCATTATGGATGGTGTTCTGGTTTCTAAGCCTGGCTCTATTTCAGTTAAGTCAACATCTTGCCTTTGCTATGATCTAGACAAGTTAGATAAATGCAGTAACACATCTGCAAGCGTCATTAGTGAAGCTGTGATATCATTTCGTTCAGTGGTCTCTCTTTCCAATGCAGCTATAACACTCACCATGCATTCTTTATTTAAGTTTAATCTGAGGACTGTTCAGTATATTTTGGATTTGGGTTAAACCAGCCATCCTGACTGAGGAATTTTGGAAGAAGAAAAACAGTTGCCTTAAGATATCATTAAACATGACTAAATAAGGCACTTCAGCAGCTGCTTGGGCACTAGCAAGAGCCAGTTGGTGGTTTACATAATGACAGTTGACCATGAGTCCATCTGTTTTATCTTTGAGCAGTTTTGCAACTCTCTTTTGCTTTCCAATCATGACAGCTTCTCTATTCAGATCCTAGACCCACCAGATTATAAGTTTTTAAGCCTAGGCTGTCAAGGGTTTCAATTACTTTGTTAGTTATAGTTTCAGCTTTGCCATCAATGATATTGCAAGTTGATACAAAACTAACCCTGACCTCTTTTCTAAGTTGATAAACATATTTAATGTACACAATCAGATGTTTTAAAACTGATACTACAGAATATCTGTAGTTTCATCACATTAAACACTGAAATAATATGCAGAATATATATTTTTCAGTATTTTAGATCTAATTTTTGATGCTAAAATATCAATCAACTCTTGCATTATTCTTTCTGAGGTATAATGTGCATTTTTACCAAAGTTAAGATGTTCTAAGCAGGAACAGCCCATAGCCTTGCAATGCTCAAGCAAAACAATACAGAGATCAAAATTATTCAAAATTGAAATCAATTTTTCAATTTGTCCTGTTCCAGTTTCTTCTAGTATACGTTTTTCAATTATATCTGAACAAGAATCAGTGTGCAACTTGCTTTGTTCATGGTCAACCAAGCTTTCTTTTCGAAGTGTTGTGCATGACCCACAACAAACAAGGAAGTCACTTCCTTGTTTGTGGGTCGTCTCTTTTCGTATTTCATATATGTGGAACATCATTCCATTATCTTTCACCACTAACCAGTGGAATTTTTTAAACCACTCGCTGTTAATACCTGATAAGCGGTGTTTACATGCACGTTTTACATTTGAAAGAGACTGCAGAAATCGACAATTCTGTTGTTGATTTGGTTCTTCGCTACTATGCTTATCGGTTTCATCTTTTTTAAAATAACTTAAGAGTGTGGTTTTCTGACTTGACTTTTCACTCATTATGGGCTAATTTAACAAATACAAAATATATTACTATTAAATTAATCAGAACACATCACTGAATTATGCACTGACAGTAATACCCCAAGACACGTAACGTGCGTTATGTCGTAATTTTACTATTTATAAGTATTAATTACTAGGAATGGGAATTGGTATAGTGTGCCTGCACTTTCGAGAGCTTCACTTGGAGACTTTCCAAGAATAGTCGATTCATGCTGAAGGCGAGAAAGAAATGAAGTACAAATTGGTCACCAACACGCGAAATTACATGCTTTATAGGTAAAATTTTCCAACTGTTATACAAGCAAAATAGTTACCACTTTAAAAACTACAATGATCATAAAAGAGAAGTTAGTTTTCCGACGTGTAATAATAAACAACTCATCCCACAATGCGGATTGATTACCCAATTATCGGAAGGGATTCTCCTTCTGTTGACATGCACAGAAATGTTGAAGGGTCTCGTATCTGTGGGCGTACTTTTTATCACCCGAGACTGACGTCATAGTCCTTGAGAGTTTCGAGAATTCCCCGAGATCACAAATATATTTGATGCGCAGGCCTATTTTCTTTTACAAAATAAAATATTAAATACTTGACTCATGATCTTCAGACAAAAACCATTATTAAGAACAATAAATGTAGATTTTTAATATCGATTATTGCCTTTGATTCGAATTCGCTCAATTTTCATAATTTATTTCTTTCAAACATCAAAATTATGTCTCTTTCGTAAAAGATCTTCTTTGCAACAGATGTTGTTGTATTCGAGATCCCGATTTTTGTCTTCTTCCACATATGGATTGGTGTGCATCAAAGTGAATATCCGAAGCTCTCGAGATTGGCTTGCAATGCAAGAAATTGAGCTGGTTTCACGGGTATCGAGAATCTTCGGTTTGATTTATCATCACTATTAATCAAAAAATTTCTTAAATTATTTTTCCATTCTTGCTCATTATTTAGCCATTTCAATTCACAACATTAATTAGCCAGGCAGTTAGTAAAACTAACTGGGCAGTTTGCCCATGCAAAAGGTCCTGGGGAGAACATAGCATAGCTGTCTGTTCATTAGTCATTTGTGAAGGAGTGTTCATTAAATATCTCAAGTCTTGTAAATTACTGTTAATTTTTGCTTGAAATAATGGGAAAGAAGATGGTGCTATTTGGGTAGGATGCACACAAGGAAACTGTTCTCTAGGCAGGAAATAGCAATAGCAATCGTGGTGCGAGATAGAAGCGAGGATTTTATGGAAAAAAACTGAAAACTCTAGTTTCTGAAAACCCCCACATATATCTCGCACCACGATTTTTCTTTAATTTTGGAGAAAAAAGTGCGAGTTATTCGAGTAAATACGGTATGTTTATGGCAATGTAAAGGAAATTTGCTTTTATATCTAATAAGTTAAACATATTAATTGACAATAAATACTTTCAATCCATATTTTAATGACTTACAATATCTACTAATATATATCGATATTACTGCTTATTATTACCTTGAGTACTTCTCTAGCCTTTGGTTGAGTGCAGCATGACCTTTGTTTTCCATGTTCCAATAAATTCCTGATCAGCGCCAACCCTTAAGGAGTTTTTGTTATTACTAATCTCCTATCAATAGTTTTCCTCCTTCCCAATTTGAACTTGCCAGGCTTGAGAATACATTCTATCTACTTGGCCAACCAAGTCACCAGTTTTCATGCTAATTTTTATTTCAGATTTAATTTATCAGAGCTGTTATTAAGTTAAAGAATCCTTAAGACTTGTACTGAAGTTGAATGTTTGGCTAGAACCTATCCTGTACTTAAGTCTCTTCTACAATTTTTCTTTAACATATTATTATTGCACCCTCCGTGGAGTCGACAGACTCATCATGGGAGGTTCATTCAACTGACAACATATTTATCATATAGAATCTTAAAATCCTTAATACTCCTTGCATTAACAACATATTCTGGCAATGCATTCCATTTGCTGACAATTCTCCATGTACTCACACCCTTCTTCACCACACTTTTACATAACTTCCAGGAATCACCTCTGGTTCTTCCCCTCTCACCTTCTACTCCTTTTATAATCCCCTCTGGATTAATCTGATAAAATCCTCTCACTAACTTAAATGTCTCTATCATATCACCTCTCTTCTTATCCACCAAACTCTGCGATCCACATTTCTTCAACCTCTCTCCAAAGCCAGCATTCCAAACTCCTGATATTGTCTTGGTCACTCATCTCTGGACCTTCTCCAATGTCTCCACATCACATTGAAAATCAGGTGACCAGATCTGAGCACATTAGTCCAAGTGTGGTCTGACCAGTGTCTTATACAGTGGCACAACCACTTCCTTATCCTTGCATATTAGAGTACTTCTATCATAGCAGCAGTACGATGTGCAGCACTAGCAATATGTCCTCTAAACTTCAGTCTACTGTCAGCCATCACTCCCAAATCTCTAATCTCACCCACTTCCTGCATTACGGCATCATCGATATAGTATACAACCTTATATTTCTGCACTCCAAAATGCAACACCTTGCACTTATTGATATTAAAACTACAACCCCATTCTTTTGTCCAAGTAAAAAGTTTATTCAAATCTTCCTGAAGGGATTCAACATCAGCAGTGCTACTTATAATTCTTCCCGACTTTGCATCATCAGCAAATAACTGAAATAACTAGTCCATATGATATGTCGTTTACAAACAAGTTAAACAGCATGAGCTCAAGAACAGAACCCTTCTTTTTTGAGAAACTGCTTCATCATACACAACCTGCTGGTATTCAGAGAGCCAATCTCTGATCCATCTAACCAATATACTGTCTATTCCCATCCTGTGCAGCTTGTACACCAACTTATGTGGTAATCTATGAAATGCTTTTGCAGAGTCTAATAATATCACTGTATATCAGGCATTCCCAACCCTATGCCTGCAGGCACCATGGCGCCCGTTGATCAATTTGTGTGTGCCTGCCGCTGTTCAACTGTGTGCCATATAGTTTGAAATAATCACATGCACATCATGCAACAATTCATGGCATGCTATATGACGCATGCGTTAATGACACATGACGATTATTAAACGCGTACAATGTAAAGTAGACGCGCATTCAAAGTTGCATTCATTTAACAAGAGAATTCAAAAAATTTGCTTGAAAAAATAGATGGTGCCCGTCGTCCTACCGTATTTTAGAATGTGCTCTAGGAAACAAAAAGGTTGGGAACCCCTGCTGTATATGATTCTACCTTATCATAAAATGCAAGTAAATTACAAAAACAGGACCTGCTCTTTAAAACTCCATGCTGGCCATCATCATACGTATCAAGGATTTAGGCCTAGAATGGCCTGTTCCAGCCTTAGAAGTCATCGTTGAATCGTTTAAGAGGACGTCCTGGTTTTCTTTTTCCTAATGGCTTGTACTTTAAGGCTTGTTTTGGTAATCTTTCTGTTTTCATTCTTTGAACGTGTTCCATCCATCTATGTTTATATTTTTTTAATTTTTTCAATTACTGGTTCTTGGTTTAATTCTTTCATAATATCTTCGTTTCTTTTGTGATCAAATAGGGTATACTTTGCAGTTTTTCTCATAAACTTCATTTCTGCTGTTGTTAATCTTTGTTGTCTTTTTGTTTTATTGTCCAGATTTTGCTTCCATACATTAAGACCGGTAGGGCTAATGTATTGTATACTTTTAGCCTGGTTTGTTTTTGAACTAGGTTTGGTTTAAATATAGAGTTAATTACTCCTGTTATTTTTAAATATTTTGCAATTTTTATGTTTATATCTTTTTCATTTTCATAAGTGATCATACATCCTAGGTAGTTAAATGAATTCACCTGTTCTAAGATCTTGTTATCTAATACTATTTTAGTTCTTGTTGGATCTTGTCCTTTAAAGGCCATAGTTTTTGATTTTTCCGTTGATATTATCATACCATAATCTTTGGATATCTCATTTAGATTTAAAATAGCTTTCTGTAAGTTATCTTCAGAATTTGTAATTATTATTTGGTCGTCTGCAAAGAGGAGAGTGTTTAAGTTAACTGTAGGTGAAAGTTTAATTCCTTGATGTAAATTTTTACTCCATTTTATTATTATTTCATTTAAGTAGATATTAAAAAGAGTTGCTGAGAGGGGACATCCCTGTCGGACCCCTTGGTTTATCTCTCTTGTATATGATAGCTCATGATTTAATCTTATTTGTATTTGATTAATTTCATATATACTTGTGACAGCTTTTAGGATATTATTTGGTATTTGTCTTTCTTTTGATATATTAAATAATATGTATCTTTTAACTTTGTCAAATGCTTTTTCAAAGTCAATAAATGCAATATGTGTTTCTAAATTATATTCTCTTCTTTTCTCTATTATTAATTTTAGGCAGAAGGCTGGGTCTATACATGATCGTCCTTTTCTAAATCCATTTTGTACCTCTAGAATAAAGTTTTCGGAATATTTCATTAGTTTGTTATTTAAGATTCTGCTGTATATTTTGTAACATGAATTTAGTATACTGATACCTCTATAGTTTTTAGGGTCATCTCTATTACCTTTCTTAAAGATAGGAATCACAATTGCTTTTTTCCATTCTATTGGGGGGGATACCAGTTGAGTAAATTTTATTTAAAAATAATAAGAGTCTTCCTTTGAATCTTGTTCCTGCGTATTTATATAGTTCTGAACCTAGCTTATCTTCTCCAGGTGATTTTCCGTTTCTTGTTTCTTTCAGGCTGATTTCTAATTCTTCTTCAGTTATTTCCTTTTCATTTTCGTTAATTGTTTGCCAGTTGTCTTTTTTAAAATATTTGTCTGTCCACAGTTCTGTGTAGTAATTTAGAAATTCTTCTAATTTCAATTCAGTGTTTAATTTTATGTTTTCTTTGGTATCTGCATTTAGGTGTTTTAAAATCTTATATACATTGGGTCTTATTTTATATAAATCATGTTCTAAATTAGAAACAAATTTATTCCACGATTCTCTGTCTTTTTCTGACTTCTCTTTTAGCTATGGCTCTTATTCTTTTATATTCTATTTCATCTTCTAATCTTTTACTGCTTAACCATTTGTGATAGGCTTCTTTTTTCTTTTTGATTATTTCTTTGATTGTATCATCCCTGCCATCATAAAGAATGATATGTCCATCAACCCAATTCTGTATTCTATTCCTTACTAATCTCTCCAACACCTTGACCACAACCAGACTGGCCTATAATTGGAGACTTCTGTCTTAGAACCATGCTTGTGGAGTGGTACTATTTTGCCTTCTGTCCACTCCTTAGGAACCTTACCCACTGCAAGAGTTTCATTAAACAACCATGTCAGGGGCATAGCTAACTGTGTTGCCCATTCCTTAAGAATATGTGGTGATATGTCATCCATTCCCACAGCCTTATTCACATCTAACCCAACCAACATCTGATACATCTCTGTTTCTTTCACTTCCAATTCTCCTAATACAGGTAACCCTCGTATAATGCAGTTTCAATATAACAGAGTCTACAAATTGTAGTAACCCTTGTTGAAAGCGGCACTTATACAATGCGGTTTCGATATAAGATGGTCTACAAACTGTAGTAACCCTTCATCTTTTCATGTATTTTTCAACGTGCGACTTAAAAATCAAATTTTATCTTCATTAAATTTGTGTCTGCCCCTATCGCACATGTAGTTATAAATAGCAAATTTATATTAGGGGAAATACCCTTTAGCATGCATGTACGTCAATTGTTTACTGTATAAAGTATTCATTGTTGACAATTGTCTTCGTTTTCTGCCAGGAAAGCACATTAAAAATCATGTGTGTTAATCTCAAGCTGAGCACTTTTTTTTTTTAGTGAGTTACATACAATATGTAATGTTTTTTTTTTTATGTAAAAAAAATTATTTTTATAATAATGGCCACTTAGAGCTCTTTTGCAATATACGCGTTTGTTACTAGGGATAAACCCACCCACTGTAAACTGCCAAGGTAACAATTGAACACGACTGAAGATACATTCGGTTTCGATCAGCACATGAGACTCAACCTTCGCGAACTTCTTCATAAGTGCTCCAATATCTTCAATAGTGAATTAATTGATGGGGAAATAGATTTAAATGAGGAGGAACTGGTACAATTAATAGATGACGTTGAACCAAATGGCAGGGAAAGTTCTGCCAAAGATTCTGATTGTGATGAATCCGTTAAAGAATTCAGTTTAAAGAAATTAGCAGAAGGAATGGACTTAGCAAGAAAGTTATTTCATGGATAATGATCTCTCAATGGAGCGCTCCAGAAAATTCACGAGACAATTGGGTATTTGTTTAGCTCCGTATTATGAACTTAATAAAAAAATTGCAGCATGGCAAGCAAGGTCCTATTACTGACTTCTTGATAACTAAACCAGCCGAAGTATGCAATGAGAATTATACTAATTATGTCCGAGAGATTTCAAGTGATGACGACGTCCGGCCATTCGTAAGTAAAGAACATCTACGAAATGTTAGTTTTGAAGAGAATGATGATGATTAAAATATACACTTTATTTTATTTTGCCTAAAACATTCATGCATTATGTGCAATGAAGTTTATGTACAATTTGTAATTTTTATAATTTTATACTATGTATTTGTTTCATAGTTTGTTTTCTTAACTTACATGAATTACTTGAATTAAATAAAAAAATATTTTTGTTGGATATGTCATTGTTTATATAATCTTAAAAAAAAAAACGATTTCGGAACCTAACCCTACTTTTTCTATGTGATCTGAGTTTTGCATAACACAATTTATATAATGCGACATTTTTGTGGAACCTAACATCTGCATTATATGAGGGTTACCCGTACTTGCCTCTCTTCTATATATTGCACTGGATCATTTATGCCAGTATGATAGATGTTGATAAAGTGCTTGTTCAATAATTTCACTATATCCTTTGCATCTGTTAGTCTACTGCCATGACTATCCACCAATATTAATCTGCCATAATTATTCCTCTTGCTTGACCAGCCAATCTTCTCTCATTCTTCACTTTTTCTTTCTTTACTATGTTCATCACCTTTCTAGCCTGCACTTTATACTCTTCATGGATCTGATACCCCCTCCATAACATTTTCTTTTCCAGCAAAGTTTGCTTGATTTCACTGTTCATCCATTTCACTCCATTTACTCTATTTATCCTACTCTCTATTTACTCGCTTAACCCTCAGTATGCAGTCATACATTGCTTTTATCAGATACTGCCTTCTGAGTTTCCATGCATTGTCAACATCTTTTCTGCTCAGCTCATCTGCCCAGTGTACTAATGCTAACTGACTACAGACCTTCCTATAATCACTGCTTTATACTTCCACATGTATCCATTTTTGGCAGTGACCTTTTCTTGTTTCATCACTTCCCAAACAAGTACCTCATGATCATGCTCACCAACCGGTGGCAATGCCAACACTTTGTTAACAACTACATCTTGTGAAGTTATCACCAAATCCAAAACATTACAGCCTCTAGTTGCTGCTTAAGATACTTATCTCTTAGAAATCCCACAAACTCGTTCTCCTTGTTCCCATCCTTCCAGTCTATATTCCTGTAATTAAAGTCTCCTATCAGGATCACCTTCTTTTTACATGGCCAACTAATTTGCCTAAACATTTCACAATCGGTATTCTCTTTATTCCCTGGCTTATAACAGCATCCTATCAGATATACTAACCTGTTTATTTCAACTTTGCACCACACCACACAGATTCAAAATCTGTGCAGGCATTATCAACTTTCACACTTTGTAGACACAATTCTTCTGCAATCATTAACAGCACCCCCCCCCCCTCTTTTCACATCTATATCCTTCTGGAAAATTCTATTCCTGACATCACATTCTCCTCAGACAACCAAGTTTCACTTATTCCAATTACTTTTGGGCATACCATCTCAATCAATGCAACAAACCCATCATTTTTGTTTCGAATACTGCTTACATTTGTATATAAACATAACATTCGCTGTGTGTTTGAGGCCATTCTACCAGTACCAACATTCTCTATTTTAGCTGTTATACTATGCCTCTCTCTCTCTCTCTCTTCGGTTTGACCACTCCTGTTTCCATGATCCTGACTGTGATTTCCATTCCCACCTGTCTCATTCTCATCTTGTGCTGCTGCAACCACATCTTCAACCTCATATCCATCTTCCTCCTGCTGTGCAATCTGTTGATTTGCTATCCTGTTCACAGGTAGACTCTGATTATTTGTTACATTGACTTCTTGACTCTGTGCCTTCTCAAAAAGCAATAGGCTTTCTAAATGCCCCAAGCCAAACCCATTCAAATGTAATCTATCAGTTTTATACCATTCGAACTTTCCTTCAAATTCACACCACAGATTTACAAATTGAACCTCCTTTGCCTTGTGCAACTCAGCCATCTTACTATTCATTATCTCCACTCTCCTTCTCAATTCACTGTTATCATATCTGGGCAACATGCCTGCAACTTTCCCAAAACACTATTCTTCTTTACCTGCTGTAACAACTTCAATTTTCTATCAACATTCTTCTTCTCCCCAACTAAGTCATTTATGCCCACGACTACCACTAATTTTGATGCCCAGTATTTCCTTTTCTGCAATGCATTGGTTATTTGCTTTGTTGTTCCACCAGGAAAGCATGTTTTGTGCATTTATTAGTAATCACTCCTCTAATGATTGAGTCCCCATAGACTGATATACGACTATCCTTTGACTGTTTCTTTATAATATATTAATTCCTCCTTGTTATCATCAGCCAATCTCTCCTTTAGTTTAATATCCTCTTATTCGTTAGTTTAATATATTCACAAGTATAGAGAAGATGTTAAAAGTACAGATTATCTTCTCATGTTGTGGAGATCCAGTAATTTCCCCATCTTTGAGGGAACAACAGTAAAACACCTACACAGGATGTCTGCCAGATAACATGCAGGACTAAACCAGATAACACTTTAGCAGGATCTTGCCATCTACACTGCCAGGTCATGCCTGGGTGGTGGCTGTGTAATGGTATGTGAAGGGCACTGTTGAGGCCATGTTGTAGCATGAAGTCTGGATGCTCTTTTTCTCTTCACTTCATCTTTGGCATACTAGCATGAAAATAAACCTAAATAATTGTATTGTTACTGTGCTAAATTAAATAAAGCCTTTCCCAGAAATTTAAAAAAAAAAAAAAAACTTCTATATTTATGGTATAAACACCAACCTTGGATAATTCCATTATCACCTGCAGTCATCCAAGTCTATTCTCCCATTTTTGACTGAACTTGAAATCTCTGCCAAAACAGCCACAGCCCATCTTAACATCATCAAAAGGAATAAGATTTCCCTGCCTCATTAAACCTCTCATTCATCAACTGTCTCTATTCTCCCAGTTCTGAAGATCTTCCTGACCTCTTTAACATTCTTATCTGTGAAGCTTGATTTTATGCAATCCAAATTCTCTAACTGCAAAGTCATCTTCTTTTGTGACTTTAATTTAAACAAACAATTCTAGCTGGCTCCTTTTTCGAATTCCACTGATTAAGCTGGAAGAAAAGCAGAGATATTTGCTGTAAGTAATAATTTTAAACAAATCATTCATCTCCCAGCCAGGATTTCCAACAATCCTTTTCTCATACTCATTGCCCTGGATCTTTTCTTAACCAGTTCTCTTTCCAGGTATGTATGCTGTTGAGGTGACTGTTCCTTTTGGTAATTCAGATTAGTCATGATCTCATCCAAGTTTTATCTCTTATGGAACATCCTCTCTCTCTCTTTCTCTCTCTCTCTCAGCCATTTATAGTCTCATGTAGTTTGGTGTTACAATTGGGAAAATTTCTGTGACTATCTTCCTTTTTGTTTTCATTCTTCAGAGCCAGATACTAGTTGTGATCTAGTTACAGAAATTATTCATGTTGAAGTTGAGGTTTTCCCCACTCTGTTCAAAGTTTCTGTCTTATTTCCAAGCTATGGTTTTTCCAAAAAGAAAAATAGGGTACTTGGGTGGTTCAGAAAACAGCTTATCAGGAATGGCTTGAAACAAAAGCCCTAGCTTCATTCACAGCCTACACTGGAGTCTGCAGTACTTGGAAAGCCATCATTAAAATTAAAAAAAGCTATCTGACATTAGATAGTACTAAATGTAGAAAACTTATCACCCATGCCACTGGCAGTTGTATCTTCTGGTCACTCTCAAAAACCACTGGGTGCAACGTTTGTTTATCTATGTTTCTACCTCTTTCTCATCAAAAAGGTATCATTGCAACATCACCTAATAATAAAGGCCGACCTCTTAGCATCATTCTTCTTATCCAACTCCTGCATAAATGATGAAGGCAAATCACTTCCTGGAGTGTTGCATCACATGCCTCCTGTAGCCTTCCACCAGAAAGTCATCAGAAATATCATAACAACTTGGATACCAAAAAAGCTTCCAATCCTGATGGAATTCCATCAATTTTCTCAAGGCTCCTGAACTAACACCTTTTCTTTATCATCTCCAAACTATATTATAATTGGCTAGTTTTCTGTTTTCTTCTCTGGGACTGCCTCTTCAACTTCTTTAGTCTGGCATGAAGTTAAGAAATTTTCAGTGCACACAACTTCTTCATATGTCTGAATGGATTAACAGTGTTTTCTTCATTTTACCATTGAGTCTCCATGGTTTGATTCTTGTTTTCAAATGCATTTTTTATTGAATAATATTCATAGACATATGAGTCTTTGTCAGCCTCTAAAAGCTACTGCACTTTGATTACTTTTAGAACTTTTGAACATTTTTTTTCCCCGTGCAATATTCATTTTTATCCTGCTCAAAACTATATTTTGATTACTTTGTTTCAATTGCTCTGTGTATTCTTATAGTCTCTATTCTCTTGTGTCACAAACTGTTGTGGAGATTTGATAATCAACAATAACATAGCCAGTGAGACGTTTCTTATTTCTCATATACATCCATTGAATTTGTATGCATATTTATTGCAAACAACTTGTTTAGTGAAACATGGTATTGACTAGTCCATTAATCAGAAATCTAGAAGATGGCATTATTATTAGCTTTTCTCTTTTTTCTCCAAATTTTTCCAAAACATTTTGTCCTACTCAGCTGTTCAAATCTCCGACAAGAACCAGCCTTTTTCTTTGTCAGCTTTCTTCTCTAATGTCTTGAAATATCCCTCCACTTCTTTTTTAGAACCTTTGTTAGGCCACAGACACAAATAACTCATTCTTAAGTTCTCCATTTTGATGTTTGCTACTTGAAATTGCTTACCATCCAAGATTGTGGTTAATGTTCAATATGCTGTATTCAACACTGACATTATAGCATAACTAATCTTTCCTTTCTTTCATTATTGCCTGAATATAACTTCTTGTATTTTGTTATTTAGAAGCAACTCACCTGTTGTGTTCTTTGCTTCGGTCATACCAATTATTTCACATAATATTTCCCAGATTCCCCTACTAGTTTCACTTTTCCATTTGATACTTATGTTGAATTCTTGTGTCCAGTTTAAGCTTTGCTCTAGTAGCTGACTTTTCATTTGCCACCTCGATTCCTTGATAAAAATAGTGAAGACTTGATTTAACTAGATGATGTGCCTCTCAGCACGATGTTTCATCATGTTGTATCATCCTTTTCTTTTGGTTTAATTCAACAGAGAATACAGTTTGATTGGCTAAATCCCATATTTCTAACATATCCTTATTCATTCAGCATTGAAGTTAGACATTCGCCCAGAAGCTCATTTGGTTCTACGTATCCATAAAAGGCTGTGTGGAGGTATACAACTGGGAAGAGATCCCAGTTGTATACCTTTAACCCTTAAACATACCCATTAAAATTAATATGCTCTAAAATTAGATAGTTTTAAATTAGCATAAATTTAAATTAAGTAATCCTACAGGCAATGGACAAGATATGGAAAGGTAAATCTTACTAAAAAAAAAAAAAAATTAAAAAAAGTTAGCTTTCCATAAAGCTGAGACTGCCAGAAACATTCATATTCACACATGGTTGTGAGACATGGGTAATGGCCAAAGACTGAAATGACTATTGACTTTGAAAGGGTATGTATTATGCTATAGAAATAGCATAATACATACTGTGAATTGGATGGGTGCAAAAGGTAACAATTGAAGAACTGTATAAAAAAAGTAAACTGCAAAGAAAATCGAATGCAAAAAATTATTCAAAGGAAACTTAGCTTTTTGGACATCTGCGGTATGGATAAAGTAGAAAGATCAAATTCTATTCTTGAGAGACACTTGTGCCATTAAATTAAGAATTATAAACACGTTAACACAAGAATATCAAGCCACTATCCTCGGTGGCTTGATAGGAACAGTTTTTACAAGGATAGTCTGTTAGTTTCAGACTGAAATATTTGGCAAACATTAAAATATTCTTGTGTTAATGTGTTTATAATTCTTAGAAAGATCAAAACCTTAAAGTTGATACAGCAGATGATATAAACAGAATAGGATGACCAAGACAAGAGCAGGTAGATAATGTGAGGAAGTGATATGTAAAGAGTTTACAGGATTTAATACCATGCAATGGACAGAGAGAAATGGCAAAGAATGGTGAAAAGAACATCACTCTAATGAGAATTGGACCATGGGCACTGATGATGATGTACACAGTGATCCAGCATAAATCATTCACCTACCTCCATATAATACCAGATAATATAAATTCTCCCAACCCTGGACTTTTTTTTAACCAGCTTTCCCCTCCAAATTCACCTTTGGTATCAGCTCTCCTCTTGACATCTGACTATAACCTTTTTTGTTTTTCTATGGCTTGTTCCTCTCTCTCGGCCAATCTCAGCCTTGTATCCTATGGTACTAATGGTGACCTGTTGGAATGACCATTGAGATTTCTATGCCCGTTTTCCATGACTTGATTATTGCTTTTACTTTCCCGATTCAATTGCTTGTTCTAATAACTGAAATTATTCTTGCTGGGAAGAGTGCCTTTATTTTCGACTCAAACCTCATAATCATTATCCAGGGCTTGGATTTTCCAAAAGCTAATTTTGTTTCCAAGTGACTCAAGCTTCATTAGTTATCTTCTATAACTAATGCCTTAAACACTGATTTTCTTTCCATTCTCAAGTCAGGTGGAGATAATCTAGTGAACTTTAATGTTACCAAAACAATCCCATCTTATTTCCCAGAATAAAGGTCATCATCCTTCATGCTCCTTCACTTTGATAACATTCTGCATGCCAAGTAAAATTAGTTTTCTTTTCTTTGTTTTTTTTCTTTCATGTCTATCCTATCCTGGTATGCTGTACCACATTTATAGCCTCTTCAGTATCCAAAAATCTTGGTATTCTTTTTTGCTCTAAATATTATTGTTCTGTTTAGCTCCTAATGCTGTGTGCATGCATGCTCGCATGCACACATGCTAAATCCACCCAATCTTAGAATATTGTGCTCACATTTGGGGCAGCACACCAGAAATCTTCCTCGGAATGTTTGATTGTGTCTAGAAGAGTGTTATTTGCTTAATACCTTGCCCTTCTCTCTCACACTGGCTTCCATTGTTTTTCAGTGGATGCTCTTTCTGCAGTGTCCATGGAAATGTGTGTAGGAAAAGCAGCATTGAGCTGGTCAGCATTCACATACCATTTAGTTCCAGGTTTACTGAATGAATTTCTCATCTTCCTTTATTCCATATATCTCTGTCCTTCAGAACAGTCTTCCCCACATTGTTTTCCCCCAATGAATACTCCCCCCCCCCCCCCCCGAGATCTTCGAGAAACTCAGTAACAGATTCCTTTCATCTCTAATCACTTTCCAACCTGCACACAACTGCCATGTTATAGGTCTTGAGACCTGTTGTATATGTAAGATTGATATATAAAGCAGTATGCTTGATCTAAGTTCATTCCTTGTGAATTATCTTGTAAGTTTTTTTGTTTAGGTTTTAAAGTATGCTTCTTGCTTAAATTTAAGTTTAAATGATATTTCTTAAATAGTACATTATTTATATATAAACATATTTTTTTCTCTCTTTAGTGGCAGTTCAACTGCCATATTATGGCATCCTCAAGAGAACAGCTTTCCTGTAAAGAAGGACTCCAATTACGCTACCGCAGAATGGTACCTCGTGTCACCTCTGAAGGTGAGGGTTGCCAGAGTTCTAGTAAAGATAATCTTCAGGACTTGCCTGATAGATTAAATAATCATCCAGAATATAGCAATGAAATAGATGCGTTATTAACACAGGTGATTACAAAAGATAAAGGAATGGTATCTTGGGTATATGAGGAAGATGGACTGCAGATGGATAGTTGTCAAGAACGTAATTCTTCTACTCCACTTCTGGATGAACACTTAAAAGATGATAGTGATGACAGGCATGAGAAGAAAAAAGATGAGGATGAAGAGACAATGATGTCAGTGGCGTTTCAAGTTTTTATTCCATTTCTTATTGCTGGATTTGGGACTGTTGGTGCTGGACTTGTACTGGATCTTGTTCAGGTAATTTTTTAGTATATAATAAATTTCATAATTGTCTTATGAAAAAGTGTACACCATTAAAATCTGTCAGTGTTGTTAATGGCACATTATAACTATAATTGTTATAATTTTTATAATTATTTTTTTTTTTTAGAGAAAAGAGCAACAAATATTCTGAGCATTTTGCTGAGGCAATTGATATAAAGCCAACAGCTCCTAAATAAAAGTAGTGAAGTATCTTCATTATCCAAGTATCTTACACTTGGATTAAGGATTAAACAAATATAATTTATTGTCAAGTATTCACTTATTCTGTACATTTAAAATACATTTTTACACCTCATGCATAAATTTACCCTCAAGAAAAAAAAAATTTATCACCTAATAAAGTTTGCCTTTGGGCAAGATAGCTGCAGTTGGATTCATCGTGTTCTAAAATGGTTTAATAATAGCAGTCTCTGAACTTCTTAAATGACAAACCACATTGATGCACGTAATGTATTTTTCAAGAAAACAGTGCTAATCAATTGCAGGCGTAGACTTCTGTGGCTAATTGGTTCAAAAGATATATTTCGGTGATCACACCACATTTTTTATTATTCAGTTATACAAAATACTGAAATAATAGTTCCCGACAAGTTTCATAAATCATACATCTTCAGGAGGTAAATAGTATAACTTAAAGTTTAAACAAGAGTATTAATAAATACAAATGATAACCGTCTGGCTAGTCATAAACTCAAATAACAGAATGCAGATATAAAACGTCATTGAAGTTGAACAATACTGGACCGTGTCACGTGTTCTTGTTCTCGTTCATACAGTCTGAGCTCAGATTGAGGTAGATTTTTTATTAGAGCTGACCACACTTGGAGAATTAAACCTTGATTTTTATTGCATTGGGTTGGGTTTTTTAGCATATTAGCAGCTTCTTTAAATTTTCTTATATAACTGCTGTTTTCTATGCATGACATCATCGTTTTTTGCCAGAGTACATCGTATCCAGTGGAAGTGGTATGGAAAGCAAGACCTGTTTTTTGTTCTCTTTTGTATTGTACGTCTTTTTGGTGTTCAGCCATGCATATTTCTCCAGATCTTCCTGTCTGTCCTACATAGCAAATCCCGCAAGAGAACTGGATTTTGTAGACTCCTGGTTTTTTAAGAGGATGATGAGGTGGTTTTGGAGGATGTAGGAATCTTGAGATTTTTTCCATAGGAAGGAAGGCTACTTTTATGTTGTGTGTGTTCATTAATTTTGTAGACTGGATTTTGTAGACTCCTGGTTTTTTAAGAGGATGATGAAGTGGTTTTGGAGGATGTAGGAATCTTGAGATTTTTTCCATAGGAAGGAAGGCTACTTTTATGTTGTGTGTGTTCATTAATTTGGCTAGCTTATCTGTAACATTTTTGATATAAGGAAGCGAGATTGCGTTTTTGTAATCCTGTTTTATTGTGTTGTTAGTTGGAGGCATTTTAAGGATTCTCTTGAGTTTTTGTTTCATATCCATTCTGTTGGAGGATTTGTGTTAAGTATTTTAGTTCTTCATTACATCTTTCTTGTGTGCTGGAGATATTGTATACTCCGTCTCGAAAAGTGTTAATTAAGCTTATTTTTTGTGAAGGATGGTGGTGTGAGGTTGCATTTAGAAATCTTCCAGTGTTTGTCGGCTTCCTATATACTGAGAAGGAGAGTTTACTTCCTTCAACTTCTAATAGAATATCCAGAAAAGGAAGTTTTTTATTTTCTTCTTGTTCTAAAGTGAATATTATGGTGTTGTGCAAATTGTTGAGATAATCTTTGAAATTGATAAGTTCATCTGTTGTTCCATTGAATAT
The DNA here is from genome assembly GCF_054136105.1 of Typopeltis vanoorti. Taxonomy (NCBI): domain Eukaryota; kingdom Metazoa; phylum Arthropoda; class Arachnida; order Uropygi; family Thelyphonidae; genus Typopeltis; species Typopeltis vanoorti. Next base: position 77,913,456 of record NC_143550.1, on the reverse strand, counting down.
GATGAAAATATCGTCCACATAGCGTAGCCATATTTTTGGTTTTTCTATGGTAATTCTTAAGAGCATTGTTTTCAAATTTTTCCATAAATAGGTTTGCTAATACCAGTGATAATAATGAACCCATGACCAATCCTTCTTTTTGTTCCCAGATTCTGTCTTGATAGATAAAAAACTTTCTTTTCTAGATATTCTGTTAGAAGTTAATGAAGAAAGTAAACTCTCCTTCTCAGTATATAGGAAGACGACAAACACTGGAAGATTTCTAAATGCAACCTCACACCACCATCCTTCACAAAAAATAAGCTTAATTAAAACTTTTCGAGATGGAGTATACAATATCTCCAGCACACAAGAAAGATTTAATGAAGAACTAAAATACTTAACACAAATCCTCCAACAGAATGGATATGAAACAAAAACCATCAAGAGAATCCTTAAAATGCCTCCAACTAACAACACAATAAAACAGGATTACAAAAACGCAATCTCGCTTCCTTATATCAAAAATATTACAGATAAGCTAGCCAAATTAATGAACACACACAACATAAAAGTAGCCTTCCTTCCTATGGAAAAAATCTCAAGATTCCTACATCCTCCAAAACCACCTCATCATCCTCTTAAAAAACCAGAAGTCTACAAAATCCATTTCTCTTGCAGGATTTGCTACGTAGGACAGACAGGAAGATCTGGAGAAATATGCATGGCTGAACACCAAAAAAGATGTACAATACAAAAGAGAACAAAAAACAGGTCTTGCTTTCCATACCACTTCCACTGGACACGATGTACTCTGGCAAAAACGACGATGTCATGCATAGAAAACAGCAGTTATATAAGAAAATTTAAAGAAGCTGCTAATATGCTAAAAAAACCCAACCCAATGCAATAAAAATTAAGTTTTAATTCTCCAAGTGTGGTCAGATCTAATAAAAAATCTACCTCAATCTGAGCTCCGACCGTGTGAGCGAGAACAAGAACACATGACATCGTCCAGTATTGTTCAACGTCAATAACGTTTTATATCTGCATTCTGTTATTTGAGTTTATGAATAGCCAGATGGTTATGATTTATATTTATTAATTCTCTTGTTTAAACTTTAAGTTATACTATTTACCCCCTGAAGATGTAAATCCTACGATTTACGAAACTTGTCGGGAACTATTATTTCAGTATTTTGTATAACTGAATAATAAAAAATGTGGTGTAATCACTAAAATATATCTTTTAGTGCTAATCAATGTCTTCATAATTTTCATCAGGTGTTGAGTTGTTTGACAATTTAACCTTAAGCAAGAGAAAGTTAAATATGAAACAACTGAAAACTTGATGAAAAATTCTCCCACAAAAAGCGACAAAAATGGTAAAAAATATTAAAAATACTACAAAAGAGTTCCAAAAAATAATAAAAATAGATCCATTAAAGGCCAAAAGAACAAAATTTCATATAATAAAAATCATGTCCACCAACATTTGATGTATCAATACAAATATTAATGATGTGCACCATTGCTTACAGGCATTAAAACTTCATCTGCGATTCCTAACTAAACACTAGGTATCCTCTGCTACCACAATTCACCTCATCTCTGTCATCCATTGCATGGTGCTACCTTCTTTAATAAGGGTAGAATATGTACTTTTGTCACATCAGATATTCCTTGTCAAAGGTTATTAAACTCTTGATCTGCTCAGTCTCAAGTCTTGCTTCACTTTTTAGTTTTCATTTTTTTATCATTATCTTCTATTAATTCAGATGACGATGATAATGCCTTTTATTTATTGCTGAGAGTCAATTTTGTTCAGGCTAATTATCCAAAGACTTGGAGCATATTTTCTTGGTATACTAAAATCCATAGCTCAGATTGGTTCTCCTCAGAACCACATTGATTTCAGAGATTGTGCTGGAATGATGGCAGTTGAATCATTTGCTGTCAACTGTGATCCAGTACAATTTAACCTGCCAACCAGATAAATTTCATCATTCTTCTGACACTGGACCTTTTCTTAACCAGCTCTTTCTTTCTCTCTCTCTCTCTCTCTCCAAATATGCAATATATGTTGGCATCTGCCCAACAGCATGAAAGCCAGCCTTTTTCCAGCCATTAAAAATCAGCCATCACACTTTCATTCCATTGCCTCTATATGAATACTGTGATGATGGAGGTCATAAACAGCCAGTGTCACTACCTGGAGACTTGTCAGTTAATTAGTGATCACTATCGATTCCACTACTCTTCTTCTACAACAAACCTTACTCACCTTTAGACATAGACCACAGAGAGGTGGGATCTATGAATGAAGAGCAACCTGAGTGATTGCTCCTGATATTTCTAAAGGCATTTGATCATGTCTGGCATCAAGATCTTATCAACCTACCACCATCTTTTGGTCTCTCTTGCCTTTTGCGATTGGATTGCTAGTTTTCTTTCTGGCCTTCATTGCATGTCACGATGGGCCTCTTTTATCAGATTTCTTTATCATTACTGAAATAACCAAGAATTCTGTACTCTTGCGATGCTCTTTTGCTCTTATGTCATTAACTTTCTCTAACTTAAATCCTGCTCATACTCTGATGCTCACATTTCACATTTTCAACTTTCAATAGAAATTGAAAGTATTGTCATACTCTGATGACAATACTTTCAATTTCTATTTTTCATTTGCAAAAACTTGTAGTACACAAATGATTTGGGCCTCAAAATCTTCTTGGTAACCTATCGAATTTCATTTGTCAAAACAATCCTCTCATATTGCCCAGAAAAAAAAGATACTACATCACATCACTCCCTCTTACTTTTGATAAAGTTCCAGTCTGCAGTCAAAATCATTTTCTCTTCTTGGGTTGACTTTTGAATCTAGTTCATCCTGGCATAAACATATTCCAACCATAGCCTTCTCAGCATCTAGAAAATATAGTTTTTTTTTTGTTCAAAACACCTGCTCAACTACTAACCATAAATAACCATATTAATTAACTAATAACAGTGAATGAGACAAGTTCTTTGAATTCAACTTTGTCTAACATAGCATGTGCAGAATATATGTCTTGGCTAATGTGAATGGTTCATGAGAAAAGTCAGTGATGCTAGAATTTGCCAGAAATGTGAAATGATTAGCAGATGAATGAAGTTCCAGATGAGAGGACATGGCAGGTAGTGGGAAGTGCTAAGCAAATTATTAGCAAAAATAGAGGTGTTAGGATACACGATGGCTATAGCAGTAGTGATATGAAAGGAGAGAGAGAAAGAGTGCCAGAAAGACCATATGAAAGAAATGAGGGAGGGGGGGGAAAGAAGAGTTCGGCTTGATGTTGGAAATTTTGAGGTTTTGAGGGCTGCACAGTATTGAGAGTTAGAAAGAGTAGAAAAGCACTTGGCAAATAGCATAAAAGGAGATAAAACACATAAGCAAAAAGAATAATCAAGAAAACAGAAATGGTTGAAAAAGAATATTGTAATATACAGCATACTGGATGAATTGAGCAACCAGTGAAAACAGATTTCTCAGGCATGACATATTTGTGACATGTGAGTAAGTGGAATGTTGATGATGTGATTGTACTGGTCAAAATGACTTATTAAAAGTATGGTATGAGAGAAAATATGAAAGAGTTGAGTGCAGCGAAGCAAAGGGGTAAAAATTGTGAATATTTTGCTACAGTATGACAGAATAAATTAAGCTGTTGTAATTTGTGAGTGTAATGACAGAGTGAAAGAGAATGATGACTTCAGGAATTGCCAGACTAGTTATGAAAAGTGTTAACTCTGGAAATAGTGAAAGAAATTTAGTTCAAGATTAAATCCATCAGCCTGGTAGGTAGATATTCTGTATATACATTAACTCCAGAATCATCAGGAGTAATGGTGAGCACTTACATTTGTAGATTTAAGGAAACTAAACAATTATATGTATTAGTGAGACTTGGTTGAAAGAGAGGAAGATACTGTTGGAGGAATAGAATATATGTTCAGTTTATTCAGGGAGAAAAGACAAGGCAGGAGGGTACATTGTGCAGATGAGCAAAAATGAATTATTTACTTAAGGGTAACTAACTACCTTTAGCAGCATGATGGGACTTGCAGTACAAGAACTTTGAATTTAGTAATAGTATCTGAGAATTTATCCACAAATTAGTTGTCCATTATGCCTGTGGTTAGTTAGGAGTGATCATGCTGTTTTAACTTGGCAGATGACAGTATAAGAGCTTTGATTAAGGAACTATCAGGCAGATGATTATAATAAATTGAGAAGGCATCTTGAGTCAGTGCCTTGGCATGAGAAGCTGCATAATAGAGAAATTAATAGTGTGTGACAAAATTAATCAAAGAGTGACTAAATAATGCTTACATGTAACTGCATATGTAGATTCAAGAGAATTAACTGCATGAGAGGTAAATGAATGAATACCACTACAGAAAAGCTGAATAAAAGTGGATATTATGGATGTGATATCATAAAAAGAGCAATAAGATTCTGGAGTGCTGTGATGAGAGTGAAGGCAAAATCAGATTATGAAAACAAGTTAGTCACAGGCCAAAGGAAATCTGAAAGAATATTATCACTATGTAGCAAGTAAAAGTAAGAATGACCATGGAAGAATTACCTTAGTGGATGATAGAAGAAAAGTGTCAGATACAAAAGAAATAGCTGAGTTGTTAAATGGGCATATTAGTAAGATTTTGCATGGACTATATAGTCCATGCAAAATCCCCTGGATCTCTGGATGCCAGAGGAAAACTGGATGAATGAACAGAGGTAGCTGAATTAAAGTATTAAAGCTGTTACTAGAACTTAACTAAAATCCAGTAGTTGTACTGGTTGGGATATCAACATGAGTGCTAAAGAATGTGCAAAACATTTAACAGTGTCTCTGGGCCATTCGTAAACTGAGTCGCATTACATGCAAAATTCCTAGAAGTGAAGGAGAGCAAGAGAATTCCATTATGCAAGGGTGTAGCTAAGACTGATACAGAGAATCTCTAGTGATAGAAGAAAAGTGTCATAGTCAAAGTATTTGAAGAGTTGTTTTCAAATCGCATCCAAAGATGGATGGACAGTACTACAATCCTTTATGGAGGAAAAAGCATGATTTTATTAAAAGTAAGTTTTGCTTTAGCACTCTGCTTGTGTTCTGTAATAGTGACAGCAGAGTTGGATAAAGGGAATGGATGTACCATGATGCTTCTTGAACTTGTGACATGGATTGGAGAGTGGTTTAACTAACAGGTATCAAGAAGCGAAGTATTGGTGGTGGGACTAAGTTTATGAGGAGTAGAAGAGCAACCAGTTGTGTACCACAGAGTTCTGTACTTAGGCTATTGTTGTTCATCATGTGTATTAACGATATTGTAGAAAGTCTTGAATGTGATTATCCAGTTGCTTGCTTGATGATGCCAAGTAGCTGATACAGAATCCTTTCCAACTGATTTGAAAAGATTGTTTATATGGACAGATAACAGTAAATGTCAGTTCAGTGCCACTATGCTTAAGGTTATGCATTTTGGACATATGTTATTAAAAGTTAAGTATTATTATTATATTAATGGAAATTTGTTGGATGTAGTCAACAAAGCTAAAGATTTGGGGGTTATTGTGCTCAGTGAGTAAGTTTAGAGATTACAATGCAATGGTCGTTAAGTCATGACATTGGATAACAGTATTGTTACAAAGAACACTAGCTTATAAGGAAGTTATTCTCACACTTTAGAAGACTGTGAAAAACCCATTAGATTTTCAAGGGGGGGTGCAAGACGTAAGATAACGAGCCTATGGAATTGTACGTATGAGTATGGACTAAGGGAATGTGCTTTTCAACGTATATGTTTCTTGAAACTTATCTTCTCTGGCTGGTTTGTTTTGTGGATACAAAAATTTGAGTTATTAGAGAGTGGGAAGGGAGAGAAAAAGTCTTATTGTATGATTGACTAACTCAGCATAAAAAAGCAGAATTTTTTCCCACTTACAAATGGGATTTAAATCCAGACATTGTGTGCCAGTGTTCTCTAAGCTATGGTTGAAGAAAATGGTTTTTGTTTTTAGCTAAAATAATGCAAAAGAATTTTATATCATTATAATGACAATTTAAATTTTAAATAATAAAAAAGCTTCTCTAGCTCATTCAGTAACAACAGTTTCCTTTCTTTGAAATTGTTCTAGGTCCAAATCTTGCCTATAGAAATGGCACCCTTGAAAGTTCTACCCTCCAAGCCATTGCTTAATCCACTTATTATGATAATGCATTCTGAAAAAGAAATTATTAGTTAATCATTTACACTTCATTAATGCTAATACTAGCCAGGTAGTAATTTTCATTATCAGAGTGAAACAAAACATAAGAGCTGCTAAAAACAAATTAAAAAAGCATGCATATACAGTGCAGAGGGTTATTCTGAATAACCTCCCCAACCAGAAAAATTAACGTGACATTGTTCATCTTCCTGATAGGTTAAAAGTTGTGGTAAAAGTGCTTCAATGAGACTGCATAAATAAGCCTTTGAACTGAAGAGAACAGTGACGAAGTCATAAGATTGCAAGTGATCCTGTGTCTTGCAGACAATTATTTAGAACACATTTTTTATGATAGAAATGCCTGTTGTAATTAATGTTATTTTCTTATTTCTGTCTGTAATAGCTAGTGTTGCATAAGCATGGGAGCTGGTAAACTCCTTGAAAGAGGTACTAGTGATGGTATTTATTTTTTAATGAAGGTAAAAGTGACAGTATTTTCTTAACATGACAGAGAAAGAAAGAAAAAAAATGGTTCTCATTAAATTTCTAAACCTCTTCAGAAAATTGTATACTTTTACAGAATATTCATCAACTGTAGATGGTTATAGCCGTTGATAGATGTCTTATTGCAGCCATATTCCTTTGATAAATGTTATAATAGCAAATTGTTGGCATAGTCAAAATTGGTCAAAATCTAGACTTATTTTAATGTTGAGAGTTATCAGGTTCAATCCCCCCCATCCCATTCTAAAATGGGATGGTGTGTGGGGGGGAGAACAAGAGGCTATCTTTGGAAACTGTATAAGGAGGGTGTGAGCAGTGGAGTGAGAAGTAGGTTCTTTGCATGGAGTGGTTGCTGAGTGGAACATTGCTTAAGTGTGTTGTGAATGTTGACACATTGAATCATTTTAAGACACGGTTGGATGAGCTTTGTGTGTGTGATAGTGTGTACCTTTCATGATGATTCTTTGACTCCATGTGGAGGTCAGGTGTTAATAATAATTATCAAAAGTAAGAGGGAGTGAAGTAGGAGCAGCTTTCTTTTGCATAACAAGACAGAACTGTGTTTTAACAGTTTTGGAATTCACTAAGTTGTTTTTGCTCCACATGATTATGGTGAGCAAATTAGTATTTAAGTGTTGGTCATGGAACATCTTGAAGCTTCAGTTATTTGTGCACTACAGGGTTTCTCCATGGAAGAAGAGGAATGGAGTGTACTATCATCAGCAAAACTATGAACGAGATTTGAAGCTAAAGGGAGGGAAGGTTATTGCTATAAAAGAGGAAAAGTATGGGTGAGAGTACAGAACCTTAGATACGTAAGCATTGATAAAGAAATCTGGTGAGAGGAAGCAGTCCACCATGACCTGCAATAAACGACCAGAGAAGAAGCCTACAATCTAATCACAGAAGGCAGGAGGGAGATAAGATGGTTGCTAAGTAAGATCTTGATGCTAGACAGTCAAATACCTTGAAAATGTCAAGGACGATCATGAGTTTCTTCAAATCTTTCCATGCCCTGTATCTGAAGGTGGGTGGGCAATGTTTGCAAGTAGGTCTTCTGTACAATGAGAATGGCAGAACCTATATTGGTGGTTACTGATTAACTAATTGGTCTCTAGGTAGTAAAGAGACTGGTTGCCGATGCCCTTCTCCATCACTTGGAACTGAAATGGGAGCAATGAGATGATAGTTTGGCTGTCTTTTATCTCCATTTTTAGGTTCAGACTGCTATTTTTTTTTATATCTGACCCACGCAGGAACGGTTGTAAGACCTACTATAGCATATCAGTGCCGTGGGGGGGGGGGGCACAAATATGCTGTTGGTAGATGCCAGATGAATATTGATATAATTCCAGCACACAAGTTGGTTTTTTTTTCACTTGGTTATACTATAAATTTATAGTATAACCAAGTGAAAAAACTTGCAACATCTTTCTCTAATCCAGAGTAATTTAATAATAAGGTGTGAAACCTTTTGGCAACTCGTATATGGAAATATGACTTCTGCATTGCTTCAACCTTGGTATCACCTCTGGGTCTGGCTCCCACTGAAGAGACCTCAATAAAGGTCGAAACTGGTCTGGGTAGTGACCCCTTCCCATAATGTCCAGCGTTATACATTTCCGCAAGGAGATGTGCTTTGCATTATGGGATACTAAGGCAAGTGATGTGAAATCAGTCCACCTTTGCCACGAGTTACCCCAGTCCTGAAGATACTTCTGGTGCAAACTTTGTTTGTTTACACTTGGATAAAGGATCAAACTAAATAAATATAATTTCCGGCACACAAGTTTTGAGCACATTTGTAGGGATGCCATCTAGATCAGGAGACTTATTAGTATCAAGACTAATGAGGATTTTTCTAATATCCCTTTTGTTGAAAGTTCAGAGGATGTATGCACTTAGCAGTTTATGGTCTTACAGGAGGTGATTTTTTAGAGAACCCAGATATGAATGGAAGTTGGAGGTTTTGCAGCTGAGTGGTGAACATAGGCTCTCATTTCAATAAGGATTATTTTAGTTATTAGTTCAGAGTAGGATGTTCATATTAGAAAAGCAGTATCTGATTTGATGGTTGGCACTGTTGTAGTGTGATAGGGTACAAGGCTGAGATTGGCTAGAAGAAGAACGATCGTAGAAAAAGAGACGTGGATACGATTATGATCAGAGTTGCCAAAAAAGAGAGTAGATATCTAGTTTATTTGAATAGAGAGCTGATTACAAAAAGATATCAAGCAAGATGTAGTTTTGGTAGCTAAGGTGGGCTGTAGTTGTGGAGGATGCCAGTTGGGGGTCTGGTTAGGATTATCAGATTGGGTTTTGATGTCCTGGATGTTGATGAAATGAAAATGTTGGAGTGTTGGAAGGATGATTAGTAATATTAATTATTATATTTATTTTAGTAATATTAATAGTAATTAATTAGTAATAATAAATTAATTAGTCATAATTATAATAAATTATTATATAAATTATATAAATAATATATAATATTATTATATAATATATATATATATTATATAATATAAATAATTATTTAATATATAAATTATAATAAATAGTTATAGTTATAATAAATTAATTAGTAATATTAAACTAAAGTTTTTATTCAAACACGGTAGTTGTCTCCATAATTTCCAAAAATGCATTCGGATCACCGTGCAAGCCTAAAAGAAAGGAAAAGAAGGATGATTAGGATTTTCTCATATTCTGTTGATAGGTTAACTCTTTGTGTTAAATCACAATTGATAGCAAATGATTTGGCTTCCTTTGTGGCTTGATCTCGGAAATTGTGGGGGGGGGGGACAAGTTTGTGTTATGATTGTTAACTCTTCCTTGGAAGATAAGCTCGCACTTTGGGTAATTAGACTGCATGAAGTAAACTATTAGAGGTAAGTAGTCAAAAGTGGACAGCATTGTTATCAGAATTAGTAGAATAGTCAAGGGCAATTGAAAACTATAAAGTGTGATAAAGAAATCTCGAACCAGAGTAGATTGAAAAGCAGCGATGCCAAGTTCTGATTTCACAAAATCGCACTTTCCCCCTTTTTTTGCAGAAAATATGCAAAGTGTAGTTTTGATAGCTAAGGTATGCTTATTGTGGAGGAAGCCAGTTGAGGTTTGGTTATGAATATTGATGCCCTGGATTTTTTTTTTTTTAAATGTAACTTGGGTGTTATTTTGTCTTTTTTTTAGGGTATAGTTTTATTTATTTTTTGTTGTTGTATTTGTCATATTTTTATAGTTTACTATTTTTTTATGGGAGATGTCTTTACATCCACAGTGCTGACATTTGAGTTATCTTTCATTGTTGAGTTGGTGCAAGAAACACCTTAAAAGAAATTTAAGCACCCTTGATCAAATAAATTGACAGTATATGTGGTTATGCTTAAAAAATATAAATAAATCTGCCAACACCTTTTATTCTATATAGAACGAGGCAGTTTTAGGCCTGTCCAATTTTTGGAGGCTGAGGGAGGCCAGAAATGTTAGTGCAAATGCTATATTTGCACTAACCAAATATTATATTCATTAGTGAGACTTGGCTAACAGCACTCCATGTAGTCACATGGAGTAAGTGTGATGGATTTATTATTTTTAGGTAAGATAGAGTAGACAGGATAAGGAGTGGAGTACTGCTGATGATAACAGATGAATTACAACCAACAAAAGTAGGAGTCATTTGGACAGATGGTAGTTCTTTAGAGGCAATCAGGAGTGAGATTGAGACCAAAAAGCAAAATATAAAATTAGTTGCTGCTATAGACCATGGGACACCAGGGATGACATGGAATATAGCATCAGCATATTAGTACAATGAGTGCAAGTTGAGTAATTATTATTGGGGACTTCAACTTCAGAGACATAGATCAAAAGGAGGAAAGATCACATGGAAGGAAGGAAATGGAATTTATACACCTCCTGAGAGATAATTACTTGAAGCAGAATGTGATGGAGGGGATTTGGGGTATGAAAGTGTTAGATTTAGGTACACGATCAGAAGACCTGTCCATAATTAAGGGTGGCTACTTTGCCTCTGATTGAGGAAAATGATCACAGTCTTGGCTTGGGAGGTAACAATATACTGTATATGTCAGCGTATAAGGATGACTGGCGTATAAGACAAGGTCTAAATTTTAGGCTATTTTTAGGTTTTAAGCTTATGTCAGTTGTATAAGATGATCCCCCAATTTCTTCTTTCTTGTATTAATGCAACGTTAGATATTGTTACCATATCTATTATTTTTATATCTATGCATATCCGTTATTTTTTTGAATAGCATAGATTTAGTATTTACACGAATTATCCTAATTAAAAGTGATTAGCCCCAATTTTAATTAATTATGGATTTTCATTTTTTTTTAATTTTAGGATTATTAAAATTGTTATAATTTAAAATGATGGAACAGCAACAAAATGAAGAAAGTATGAAGCTTGATTTAAAACAAGGGTAATTGAAATGGCAAAGCAAACTAATAACTGTGCTGCTGCAAGAAAGTTTGACATAACTGAGAAGATGGTAAGAGAATGGAGGAAGAAAGGAGATATTTAAAAAAAAATTGCCAAAGAAAAATGTCTGAGGAACTGGGATCACCCGATGGCCGCAACTGGAAAATCACATTGCAGAATGGGTATTCGAACAAAGGCAGAATGGTTATCTTGTTACAAGAAATATGAATAGAGCATATGCACTAAAATGGTCGAGATTGAATCCAGATGAAAGTATAGAATTTGAAGCTACTTCAGGATGATGTAATCGTTTTATGAACAGGCAAAATCTGGTAATACTACAAAAAACGAAAATTGCTCAAAAACTACCAGCAGATCTTGACCACAAACTTACCAGTTTCCATAAATTTCTATTGTCAAATATTAGAAATATGAATGAAACTCCTATGAGCTTGATATGATAAGCAATAAAATAACGGAGTCTAAAGGTAGTAAGAGTGTGCTGGTTTGAAGTACAGGTTATAAAAAAACAAGGTTTATGGTTGTGTTGTCATGTTTGGCTGATGGAACCAAGTTAAAACCAATGATCATCTTCAAACATAAAACTAAACCCAAGATAAAATTTCCTTCAGGTCTTTTTGTACATTTTCACGAAAAAGGATGGTTGGATGAAAATGGTGTGAAATTATGGATAAATAATGTGTGAAACACGCGACCAAGCAGTATAATGAAAAAACGCAGTTTATTAGTTATACTGCCTGGTCGCGTAGTCATTTAATTGAGAATACTAAAAGTCTTCTAGAAAAAAAAAACACAAAAATTGCTGTTATATCAGGTGGCTGAACTTCTATATTGCAACCACTAGACGTCTGCTTGAACAAACCATTTAAAGATCATATGCGAGAAGAGTGGAATAATTGGATGTTGACTGGTGAAAAATCATTTACAAATGGTGGATCTATGTGCACTGCAGGTTGTGCAATTTTGTGATCAAAGCATGGAATAAAGTAAAAGTAGAGACTGTAATAAAATCATTTAAAAAGTGTGGTATCTCTAATCTTATGGATGGTACAGATGATCTGTTATGGGACACTGATGACGATGAAAACGAAATCAAATGATTCGAACTGGGATCCATATGACAATCATTTAAACAATGAATCTGAAGAACTATTTTCAACAGATGATGAACAAAATTAACATGAAAATTGACGTTAATAATTATTTGTTTTTTAAGACTTGCATCTATTGTAATATTTTAAATAAATTTATGTAACAAAAAATTAATCTGATTTGTTTATAAACATTGCCTATTTTCTTATATAACGATGTATTGTAACTACCTAAATGTTCATCCAAGAAATTAAGCTTCCCTTTTTAAACTCGTATAAGACGACCCATGATTTCGAGAGGGTTTTCTGTAGTTGAGAGTCATCTTATATGCCGACATATACGATATATGTGGAGATTCCAGTTAAGAAGGTGTACATATGGAACTACAATGCAGGTGATAAGGAGGCAGCTCGAAACAGCACCATGGCATAAAGATCTGCAAGCAAAGGATGTTCAGATGGGGGATAGTCAAAGGATATCTGGATGAAGAAATATATCACACTGTGTATACCCAAGGTCAGGAGGATAAATCGGGTGTAAGTTGGATGGATGAATAGAATCATTAAATATGAGCTGCAGACAAAGAAAAAATGTTGTGGAGGTTGTGCTTAAGAAAGTATGAGAGAGATAAAAACGTGCCTGTGGAAGTCGAAAGAAAAAATCTGAAAACCTTCCAGCTATTTCAGGTATAAAAACAAACACTATTACAAGGAACTGATTTACTACTATAATGAATTATCAAGGTCCAATGCAAATAGACTATGCTATTTTCAAGAAGTTTATTATAACAAACTATTCCTTTTGTCCTTATGAATATTATGCCTGGAGAAAAAAAAGGCATGACTGAGTCTTCTTTCTCAAAGCATTGCATTAAGTATCAGCTGAGAAGCTGGCATACCTTATTCTGCTCAGTACATCATTTACAGAATCTGTTAGTTTCCTTTCCCCATTTATTTTTATTTTTTTCTATTCTCTATATATTCCCACCCACCAAACAGGGAACTCTTTCAAGTCACTTCTGTCCTCCAGTAAGAGAAACAGTTGTCTCATACCACATCCTTTTTTTCTTTTCAGTACAACTTTTTTTTTTACCTTAAAATGTTTCTATGTTTTGCCATTTTTATTTCTTTGGCTACATATCAGATATTGAAATTTTGTTTCACGCTACAACCCAGAACCTCATCTTGATCCTATAACTTTTACATGCTTTATAATATTCATTCCTGTGACTTATCTTAGTTGAGCAATAATTAGATAAGCTGTCTTCTGTGAACTTCCAAAATATGTTCTAGTTTCCAGTGTTTATTTTAGCTGGTCTTTAATATAATGAAAAGAGATGTACTGTTTGTTGCATACTGTTATAATTCATGATAGTAAAAAGATACTCAACATTCACATACATCATGCAGTTAAATAACTTAAAATCTCTTGATCATCAGACCCAAGGTGTTTGTACTTCCTATACTTCTGGTGAAGACATTTAAAGTAATTGACATTTTATGATGTGTAAACAATTGTACTTGATTTCACAAACAATGTTTGTGAAATTTCACAAAAAAATTTCACAAAAAATTTTATGCACTGAATCATTTACAGTGATTCTGTAAAAGTACTATATACAAGAGTAGAAATACTGTAAATGATTCAGTGCATATGTTGTATAAGAGACTAGAAATATTCTTTTGAAATACACTTTTTTTTTAAATGCTCGACTCTTGTATTTTATTATATTGTAATTTTTTTTTAAATTCTGAACATGTCAGAAGCTTAAACATTTGTTTAAAGATACCTATTTACTTGAAACATATCCGTGATGAAGTGCAGTAACTGCAGAAATGATTGATGTCAAAATGATGACTTAATTATCTTAATCATTATAAAGATAAAGAATAATTCTACATACTACTAACATGTTAATTTAATATTATTTAAAAAAATCTTGATATAAGGCTGGTTATACCTGGGAGTGTACTTAGATATCATGATCGTCTAATATATTTCATGACTGGTTGTATACAACTGTCTGCTACTTTCTTCCAAACTTGTGTGGTTTCTGATTTGATTAGCACTTTCATTTACTCCTCTTTCTGCTAATCTTATATCTCTTATTCTGTTTAAATGACCATGCTCTACCAGTCATGTACAAAAATGTTTCATGTATTAAGAATATTGAATCAGAATATCATTAATTGTTTGGTGTGATCTAATGCAACTGCTTCCTGTCTCAGTGATTAGATTAGATCATTTCTTTAGTCAGAAACATGTTACTGCATACTCTTTGCTGACATTATTCTGCCCCCCCCCCCCCCCCCCCACTGCAATTTTCACTGCTTAATTTAGAGAACTCAAGCTTCGTACTGAATTGGGAAGTTACAAATTCTGTTTAGTTTGCATTGTCATGTATGTTTGTTTCCATTTAAAAAAAAATACATCATAAATATTAATGTGGCTCACATGGCTGCTTATTTTCCTATCTAATTGATTTAGATGTTGAAAGTTTATTTTTCACTTGGTTAGACTATAATAAATTTAGTTTAATCCTTTATCCAAGTGTGAGCAAACAAAGTTTGCACCTGAAAGTATCTTCAGGACTGGGGTAAGGTTGTACAACACCGGGCAACTCGTTGCAAAGGTGGAGCAAGCTAACATCACTCCTAGCTCAGTATCTCCCATAATGCAAAACACATCTCCTTGCGGATATGTATAATGTTATGCATTAAGGGAAGGGACACTACCTAGACTAGTTTCGACCTTTATTGAGGTCTCTTCAGTGGGAGCCAGGCCCAAGTGGAGATACCAGGCAGAAGCATTAGCAAGGTCATCTCTACCTATAGGAGTTGCCAAATGGTGTGCCACCTTTTTATTAAATTACTCTGGATTTAGAGAAAGATGTCGAAAGTTTATTTTTCACTTGGTTAGACTATAATAAATTTAGTTTAATCCTTTATCCAAGTGTGAGCAAACAAAGTTTGCGCCTGAAAGTATCTTCAGGACTGGGGTAAGGTGGTACAGCACCGGGCAACTTGTTGTAAAGGTGGAGCAAGCTAACATCACTCCTAGCTCAGTATCTCCCATAATGCAAAACACATCTCCTTGCGGATATGTATAATGTTAGGCATTAAGGGAAGGGCCACTACCCAGACTAGTTTCGACCTTTATTGAGGTCTCTTCAGTGAGTAATTCGTGAGTAATTTAATAAAAAGGTGGCACACCATTTTGCAACTCCTATAGGTAGAGATGACCTTGCTAATGCTTCTGCCTGGTATCTCCACTTGGGCCTGGCTCCCACTGAAGAGACCTCAATAAAGGTCGAAACTAGTCTGGGTAGTGGCCCTTCCCTTAATGCCTAACATTATACATATCCGCAAGGAGATGTGTTTAGCATTATGGGAGATACTGAGCTATGAGTGATTTTATCTTGCTCCACCTTTGCAACGAGTTGCCCTGTGTTGTACCACCTTACCCCAGTCCTGAAGATACTTTCAGGCGCAAACTTTGTTTGCTTACACTTGGATAAAGGATTAAACTAAATTTATTATAATTGATTTAGAGATTTCTTGTTCATTTTATTTTTTTTATGTTGATTGATGCAAATGTTAAATGAAGATATATATATAAAATCTTTTTAAAAAATTTATATTTTCATTGCTTGATTTTTTTTTGTTGTAAGCCCTGAAGAAAACATTGATTGATTCAGCCAGAGAGGCATGTGGTGAGGTTGTCTGTAAGGAGAGAAAAATCAGAACTCCAAGGTGGACACATGAAGTTAAAGAGGCAGCGAAGGGGAAAAAAAGGCATATTGAAAGTTCCTGGCAAATAAGTCAGCTTGTGCTCTTAGAGAATACAGGGGCAAATGTTAGAAAGCTAAACAGTGTGTAAAACTAGCTAAACAAAAGTCATGGGAGGACTTTGGCAAGAACATAGAAAATAAATATCAAGAAAGTAGCAAAATATTCTGGAAGTTGTTGAAGAAGCTCAGAAATGGAGGAAAGAGTGCTGTAAAAGGAAATTGAGATAAAAGTGACATGAAAACTGGAGAAAAAGATATTATTGATGTATGGAGTAATGACTTCAAAAATTTGCTGAACGAAACAAGCACTGACAGCACAGTGGTAAAAAAACACTCAACAGGCATGCAATCAGAAATACATATTCATGCCTGAAGTAGAAAAAGCCAGCAAAAGCCTGAAATGTTGAAAGGCAGCTGGATTAGATAATTTTTCGACCAGAAATGCTCAAATATGGAGGTATAAATGTCTTGCAGTAGCTGCACTGCATAGTTCAGAAGGCCTGGACAGAGGGAAGAATTCCAGATGATTGGAGTAGAGCTCTCATTGTACCCATATATATAAAAAGGGAAATAAAACTGAATGTGAGAATTACAGAGGTATTTCCCTTCTGAGTATTCCTGGTAAGATTTAGGTTGAGAAGGATTGTGGAATGGAAGCTTGATGAAGAACAAGCTGGAATCAGGGCAGATAGAGGCTGTCAGAATCAGATTTTCACTTTATGACGAATAGTTGAGAAATTGTTTGAGTATAACAAAGATCTGTGTTTAAGTTTTGTAGACCTGCAAAAGGCATATGACAAGGAGCCAAGAGAAAATTATTCAAAATGCTATAGTTATAAGATGTCAATGGAACATTATATCAAGCAATACTTAGTGTTTGAGTTTTAAGTCAGCGGTTAGAATGAAGGAAGTACAGTAAGGTGGTTTGATGTTAAATCTGGTTTCAGACAAGGATGTACATTATCCCCTCTGTTATTCATTATCTATATGGATCACATTATGAACGAAAATGGTATTAAACCTGATATCAAAATTGGAGATGTTGATGTCAGTTCTTTGTTTTATGCAGATGATGATATACTTTTAAATAAACCCAGTATAAGTCCACAAGATTCCCTGATTAAACTGAATAACTGTTGTAATAAATTTGGTATGAAAATCAGCAATTACAAGACAAAGACAGTGAAAATAGGCAGAAACATTGAAAATATTAACTGCATCATGAATGGAGAAAACCTATAGAACAAGTAAAACATTTCAGCTACTTAGGCACAATTTTTAGTGAAGACAGTAAATTAAATATGGAAATAGACAACAGGATCAACAAAGCTGGTATGGTAGGAATCAACTTAATATATTAGTATGAAATAAGAGAGAAATTCGTCAAAACACTAAATTAGCTATATAGAAGACAGTGTTCGAAAAATTTTAACTTATGGATTTGAGAGCTGTTAGAAATAAAACACTTGACCAAAGACTAGAGATCACAGATATGAGAGTTCTGAGAAACATTAGAGGCATGAACAGATGGCATCAATGGCAATATCATATTAAAAATGAGGATGTTAGGAAAGAACTTGACATTGTTAAGTTCCAGGAATGTGTTAGCATAGCTAATCTCAGGTGGTATGGTCATTTAAACAGAATGGGAGAGGAAAGAGTAGCAAAAAAGTGTTCTCTGTCAGGTTGGCAGGAAAAAGACCCAGAGGAAGGCCAAGATGTAAGTGGATTGATAGTAAAAAGTGCCTTAGAAGACAGATTTGGAGGAAAATTGTTGATAAGGAGTTATGAATGATGTAAGTTCTTCATGTATTACTATCATAATATCCCAAACACCCCTTGAGGGTACATGTCAGGAATTTAATGATGATGAAGATTTGAGTTAGTGGAAACTTTAAAATCATAGAGTGTCATTGATGTTCAGGATGGTAGCTAAAAGTATCTTAGTTAAATTTATGTTAATTAGGTATGAAATCTGAATAGAAAACTATTCATTATGATCAGATAAGCAAACAGAAGAGTAGAGTTAATTCACCCAATTGAAAAGCTAGAATTCTGCACAGTGCCTTCAACATTTGAAGAGCAACAGCTTTTGAGTTCTTCCAGATATTAGTTTCTCCATGATATGTCCAGAAACTAGTGGTATAAGGAGGGAAATACTCTGTATTAAGAATAGCATAAACATGTATTAGTGTTGTTGATTCTATCACACTTCATCCACTTGAAGTAATGAAATTAAAATTGTCTACTAATAGTTTAACTAGTATAACTGCTAATTATTTCAGAATATTGTAATTTTTCATTTAATTATTTCAATTTATCTCTTTAAATTTTTGCCTGTGAAAGATTATATACCAATACTTCTTGTTGCCAATGTTTATTTTATAATAAAATTAAGCATTTAATTTTTTTTTTAATCTAGCACTGGGATGTCTTCAGGGTAATATCAGAAATATTTATATTGGTTCCAGCACTCCTTGGCTTAAAGGGCAACTTAGAAATGACACTTGCATCAAGATTGTCTACACAGGTATTTTTAGAAAACTTCGAATACTTTTAAAATTACCTGAATAATAATAAGGTTTAAAGACCAAAAAAAAAATATTTTTTTTGAGATCAAAAGATAATACATGTGTGTGTGTGTGTGTATATATAATACATATGAGGGTGGTCTGAAAAGTACTTGGCCTAACAATGAAAAAACGAATTTATAATTTAAAAATTATTTTCATTTTTCAACATAATCTCCCTTAAGACTAATACATTTATTCCAGCGATGCGCCAGCTCCATTATCCTGTCCCTGTAGTGGTTCTCAGTAAGATCTGCAAAATACCCTTCTACAGGTGAAATCAATTCTTGATTCGAAGAAAAATGCTAACCAGTGAGGAAGAGTTAGAAGTCAGAGGGAGCCAAATCTGGGGAATAGGGTGGATGTTCCAACAATTCATAGTGTAGATCCTTTAATTTTCCCATTGCCAAAACACCTTTGTGGGCAGGTGCACTGTCCTGATGAACGATGATTTTTTCTTCTGCAAACTGGGTCTTTTCTCACGAATATTTTTGTCTAGTCTGGTTAAAAGATCGAAAAATATTCTCCGGTTATTGTTTTACTCTTTTCAAAATAATTAACAAACAAAATGCAGCATCCCAAAACACTGATGCCATGACCTTTCCTGCTGATGGAATCGACTTTGTCTTCTTTGGCGCTGAACAACCAGCTTCTGTCCACTGTTTTGACTACTATTTCGATTCTGGTGTGTAATGGTGAATCCAAGTCTCATTCATAGTAATAAATAGACGCACAAAATTAGTTTTATTCTTGTTAAAATACTCCAAGCACTATTCAGAGATTTTCATGCGAGTGGGTTTTTGATCTGCTGTGAGCAAGCGCAGTACCCATCTTGCGCAAAGCTTTTTCATTTGCAATTCTTCATGCAAAATATATCCTACACATTCTTTTGAAATGCCTATAGTCTCAGCAATTTCACGCACTTTGACTTGCCGGTCATCCAATACCATATCATGCATTTGATCAATGATTTCTGGTGTTGTTACACTTTTTTGGACTTCCTTCACATGGGTCATCTTCAAGGTTGGTACGGTCATGTTTAAACTTGGCAGCCCATTTCCTAATTGTCGGAAACAAAGGAGAAGAGTGCCCACAAACTTTTATGAATTTCGATTGAATTTCTTTTGGTTAAACCTTCTTTTACAAATAATTTTATAACCGCACGATGCTCAATTTTATCCATTTCAAGGGATACAGACAACACTTTTGCTTCAGACAGCTGTATAAAACAAACTACTTGATAGAATGAATTGCAGTTTCACATGGATGCTTATGACAGATGTACCAACTTAGAAAAAAAATTTTGTTGATAGTGTTGCCATCTATGGTTGAGGCAGAGAACTTTTAAGACCACCCTCGTATATATGAAGATAATAAACAGAAATAATTGTTTGAATAAGAGTTTGCATATGATGCATGATACTTTCTTTTACACATCATATAATGTTGTTATGAATAGCATAATGACTCAAGATAAACTTCAACATTTACTAAAGATTCTTCACACTACACCTAACATTAGCCCATGCATCATACTTACCACCCACCATGAGAAGAACCTAGACCCCCCCCCCCCCCAGCCATCTTCCAGGAATGATATTAAGCTCTACTCCACTATACACAACAAAATTTAATTTTTGTCTTTAGGATAAGATTTCCTGACTATCTTTGTTTTCTATGATCCAATCTATTCCTCAGACTTTGAAGACCACATTCTCTCAGTGTTTTTATATGTACAATTCCTTAGGCCAGTTATCTTGTTTACTTGTCTGAATATTTTCAGATGTCTCCCTGTCTCCTTTTAATCTAGGTGACCATATGTACAGACAGTAGTCCAGATGTGGTTTTCTCAAAGCCTTGTAAAGTGGGAGAATAACTTCCTTATTCCTACCAGATTTCTTCTTCTTTAACTGCACAGTCATCTAATGTGATGACTTCAGTATGGCTCAGAAACTTTAACTTTCCATCCCCAATAACTGCCTAAGTCTCTAGCTTCATTAACTACTTGCATCCAATTCTTATTTAATACTCTGGCTGAAATGTCCTCTGTTCAAAATGCCAACGTAACCAGCTAAACTGACAATGCCATTGTCATTTCAGTTGGTTGGTTATGTAGGCAAATGACAATGAAATTGCCATTTGCCCAAATAACTGATCTTTTTAAACAGTTTTTTTACCTTGGGTTTATTATATGTTATATATACCAAGAAATTATATACTTGGTTTTGATCCTTTTTCCCGGGAAGCAAAACAATGTTTTGCACGTGAAATATATTCACGCCTGAGATACTTGTATATAGAGGCTAGTGACTTCATGGCACTTGCCTTAGTATTTATCCCATAATGCAAAGCACACCCCTCTTTTGGACATAACGTAGTGCATAATGGGAAGGGCCATTACCCAGACCAGTTTAGTCTTTTAATTCCCACTTGAACCTTCAGCTCCCACTGATGAGACCTCAATAAAGGTCAAAACTGGTCTGGATAGTGGTCCTTCCCATTATCATTGCATTATACACATCTAAAGGGGGTGGGGGGGTTTGCTTGCATTATGGGATACATACTAAGGCAAATGATATGAAGTCATTAACCTCTATACACAAGTAGCTCAGATGTGAATATATTTCACGAGTAAAACATTGATTTTGCTTCCTTGGCAAAGGATTAAAATCAGGTATGTAATTTTTTAGTATCTTTAATGTGTGATCTTTTTAAATCAACTTCCATGGATTTGGTATCAGCTCCATTTCTTATCACCCTCTTTAATTTAACACCATTAGCAAATAATGATATCTGATGATGTCCAATAAATAGATCGATGGAACAAATAACTAGATATCACACTCAAGACCCTTGTAGTATTAATATATAAATTAAACAGACAATAGCAGGATGCTTAAGAGTGAGAGCTGGATAGCTAGGAAGAAACCTCCACATAGCCTTTTGGGGAATGCAAGGCTTTTAACATAATTCCAATCCTCACCTCCTCATAGTGCACTCTCTTGGGTATCTGCCCAAATACTGAACAAGTAAGGATAAGTTGGCAATTTGGGATTAAGCCAGACAAATATATTCTTATTAGCTTAAACCAAATGAAAAATTATGGTACAACATGATAGAATTTTGTGTCACCCAGTTAAACGAGGCCCATGTTGCTTTCAGCAGAGAACCAGGACAAATAGCAAAAAAGTCGGCTACTGGAACAAATCCCAACTCATCAGCAAAGTTGAAGATTGGCACCATCAACATAAGAAGCAAGAATGGAAAAGATATGGAACTTTCAAAAAAACTAGATTGACAACATATGTGTTAGCAAAACAAAAGACCAAAAAACAGGTGAGATCTTTCTAAGCAACAAATATGAGATGTTATATTCAGGCACTAACAATCAGGAAAAAGGAGTAACTATTGCATTCCACACTAAATATGATGATAATCTTCATGAATGAACAGATGGTATCAAGTAGAGTGATGTGAGCAGATATCAAAATGGAGAACTGTATAGTGAGATTCCTACACTTCTTCCACAGCAGAAGATTCTACTGTGGAAGAAGTGTAAGAATTTTTTGAGGCATTAGAGAAGGCAGCTGATACAATTAAAAAAAAGAAAAGGTGGTCCTTTTTGGAGATATAAAAACAGCAGAGTAGAAAATCGTTATAGGACATGTAAATGTTTAGGGAAAATTTGGAGAAAAGTGCAAAGCATTATAATAATAATAATAACTGTAAGTACTTGCTGAATTTCTGTTCAGGACATTGACTAGTTACTAATAACACAATGTTGCAACATAAAAATGTGCACAAATTCACATGGAGAGAAGATGAAGAAATAAGAAAGATTTCATTGATTATGTCGTTGTTGATAGCATTGTTTTCCCACATGTTCAGAACACGAGTGAAGAGTGTACAGAGGATTTGAAATTAGAAGTCATCACCATTTAGTTTAGTGTTGAGGAGGATAAAATTAAATTTCATATTGAAAAGAAGAGTGTGTGCACGCGTGCGCGTGAAAGTTTTAAAGCAAATCAAAGTTTGAACAGCTTTCAAAGGTGAACATTAGACTTAAATACGTGAACATTATTCAAGAAAGAGTTGGAGATTGAAAACAAGAACCAAACCTTGCAGATTCGTTGACAAACCCGGGGGGGGGGGGGAATAAATTGATTCAGCCAGAGAGGAATGTAGTGAGATTGTCTGCAAGGATAGAAAAATCAAAATGCCATAATGGACTCAGGCAGTTAGAGGCAAAGAAAAGAAGAAAGCATATCAAAAGTTCCTGGCAAGTAGATCAGCTTGTGATCTTAGAGCATGCAGAGAAAAATATTCTGGAGGCTCTTCAGAAAACTTAGAAATGGAGGAAAGATTACTGTATAAGGAATCAGAGATCATAAAGATCACATTAAAACTGAAGATAAAAGTATTTTAGATGTCTGGAGTGATTACTTTGAAAGGTTGCTAAATGAAACAAGCAGTGTTAGCATGATGGTAGAAAACATTGAACCGGAAGACAATCAGGAATATGTGAAATAGAAAATGCCATCAAAAACCTGAAATGTGGAAAAGCAACTGAAGTGGGTGATATTCAACCAAAAATTCTCAATTATGTAGGTATAAAAGTTTTACTGTGTCTATACTGCATAATTCCAAAAGCCTGGTCAGATGGTTGAATTCCAAATGAATGGAGTAGAGCTCTCATAGTACTCATATATAAAAAGTGACATAAAAAATGTGGCAATTACAGAGGAGTCTCCTTACTTGAGTGTTCCTGGTAAGATTTTTGCAAGTATACGTCAGAAACAGCTAAGAAAAAATAGTGGAAGGGAAGCTTGAACAAGCTGTAGTGATTTTTGCATATTCTTATTTAGAATAAAGTTTTGTTGATGTATTTTATTTTATTATAAATTAATTAAGTGATTCATATGACTATATTTGTAATTGAAATTCATGTTATACTTAAGTGATGTTTACATTTTTGCTGTAGGCAAACTTGGGTAATATGGACACATCCAAAGAACAGTGGATGATGGCTAGTGGTAACATGGCATTAATACAGGTAATGTGTTATGTCTGTTCATTCTATATACTTATTATTCTTATACCTATTAAATTGCTGGCCTGGTTGGATCAGTGGTTAGCATATCTGCTCTCCAACCAATGGTTTGCAGGCTTGAATCCTGCTACGTGCATGGATGTTTGTGATTGTCTTTCAGTGGAAGATGAATTTCATAATAAAGTTATCATTAATTTCTTTTCAAAGGCTCTGTCTTGCTGATAAACAACATCCCAAAAGTTGACATTATCAACTTTTGGAATTGAAAAGTTTGGAAAAACTAGCAAGACTCAAACATCTTATATGTATTTAGACAATTGAAGAAACATACCCGAAGTATTTGATATCTGGTAGAGTTAAGAATTAAGAAAACATCAGTTTACTAATTCTTAATCAACCAGAAATTTGAGTTGCCTATCAGTCTGAATTGAATGAAGATGCAGAACCCAACGAAATACCTCAATTAAAAAATTTGATTGAATACACAAAACTGTCAGTAGGAGATTTGGGATTATAGGAAATAACTGATAGTATTAGTACAGGGACATGGTTTTATTATCTTGTGTGTTAGTTGTAGGAGAGATGGGAGGGGGAGGATCATGAAGTATTTTGTAGGGGTTGTAGCCATTGGCTGAGCTCAGTTTGTTTCCAACTAACCTGACTTCTCCAAATCAACTTGTTATCCAGTCCATACATGTTATAACATTAGGTTTTTCTCTCTCTCTGGTTATGATTTGAATTGTTTCTACAATGATCTATTTGCTTGTCACAGTTGTAATTTGTGCTCTGAGGATGATGGGTAGAAAACTGGTAAAATAGTAAGTTCGATAAATTAATTATATATTTTTCTCCTGGTTGGAAAAGGCATTTAATAAGATTAAAAGAGAAAAAGTTTTTCAAAATACTGCAGTTATATGATGTAAATGGATATTATTCCATCAGTACTATTACAGAATCATATGCTGGAGACAGGGTATAACGCAAACACATAGATTTAACGAGACACAGTCTTACATTATTGGTTAATAACTAATGTATAACTCCAACATAATTTAAGAACTCACAAACACATGCAGTTCATCGCATTGTTACACATGTTACTGGCTAATGATGACGACTAACAACCTGTCTTTGACACTCTGTTGATGCTCATTAGCACTCACTTGACAGCTTCTCAGTGTATGTTTGACATTCACTTTTCAACATGCTGTTGATGCACTATGGGCAACTTGTTCACCAGCTTTTATATATATATATATATATATATATACATACATACAGATAACCCTCATATGATGCAGATGTTAGGTTCCATAGAAATGCCGCGTTATATAAATCGCATTATGTGAGACTTAGATCACATAGAAAAAGTAGGGTTAGGTTCCAAAATCGTTTTTTTTTTTTTTTTAATTATATAAACAACAATGACATATCCAACAAAAAAAAAAATTTTTTTTATTTAATTCAGGTAGAAAAACGAAGACAATTTTCAACAATGAACATTTATACAGTAAACCCTAGATGGCAAACACATGGCACTCGTGCCGGAGGTGGCACATCAACGATTTACAGGTGATATCCTTTTATACGCTTATAAATTATTCAACGTTTTTTTTTTAATTATTACAATATGTACAAGTTGAATTTTGTTTTACACAAGAGAGCAGCTATAAAGACGTGCATATGATTGGTGTGGTATTAATAAAAGATCGCGCGACCCAAAGACAACCGACAAGTGTTGAGTTGAAATGCTAATTCTCTTCATTCAAATTCCATAACATCTGAAACTGTCATAACAACATTCACTATTAGTTTTAATGATGGGGTGTCGTTTATCATTACCAACTGGCTCAACTCACACAAAAGTTTCAACCCTTAGTTGAATTTTATGGCTGCTTGTTTGTGTTTGAGGTGGCAGGCGAACTCGCACACTAATTTTATGGCATCTTTCAATTCTTGGTAGAATTTTATTTTAAGTTAGCCTTTGTGATCTATCATAATGACATCAAGAATTTCAAATGCAATAAAACAACACTTATTTCATGTAATTGAAAAATTGGACGATAGTTTTTAGTTAGATACTGTGTTTCCAGTGCAATATATGGTTTCGCTTGAGTCTATACACCATAGTTTCTGTGAGAAGGGTCATGTGATTCATTACTTAGCGCCGTTTTTATTCCAGCTGTCTCTAATTTCACTATTTGTTGAGAATTACACAGACTGCAAAAATCTTTGTACAGTACCTTATTCAGGGATACAATAAAACTAAATTTGATACTTATAACCACTTACGTGATACGGGCAGACATAAATTTCACGAAAATAAAATTTGATTTTTAAGTCCCGCGGTGAAAAAATATATGAAAAAATAAAATAAAGGGTTACTAAAAATTGTAGACCGCGTTGAACAAGGGTTACTACAATTTGTAGACCGCGTTGTATAAGTAGCGCATTATATGAGGGTTACCTGTGTGTATATATATAAGTATATATATATGTAATTAAAGAAACTTAATGACTAGAATCCAAGAAATAACAAAATAGAAAAAACCTTATTTGAATGTACAACTAGTTTCATCTTAGAATACTTCAGTGGGTTCATAACATGAAAAGAGAAATACAAAAACAGTTGTTGGAAGTGTTTTTTCCACTTGGTTTAATCCTTTATCCAAGTATAAGCAAACAAGTTTGCGCATGAACTATTTTCAGACTGCAGCAACTTGTATGCAGAAGCTTATGACTTCACATCACTTGTCTTAGTCCCATAATGCAAAGCACATTATCCTTACAGGTATGTATAATGCTATGCATTATGGGAAGGGTCACTATCAAGACCGGTTTCGATTTTTATTGCGATCTCATCAGTGGGAGCCAGACCCCTGAGGTGATACCAAGGCTGAAGTATTGCAGAAGTCATATTTTCATATACGAGTTGCCAAAAGGTGTGACACCTTATTATTAAAATACTCTGGATTAGAGATAATTATTGGAAGTCTGAATCTCTAATCCAGAGTATTTTAATAATAAGGTGTGACACCTTTTGGCAACTCGTATATGAAAATGACTTCTGCAATACTTCAACCTTGGTATTACCTCAGGGTGTGGCTCTCACTGATGAGATCTCAATAAAAGTTGAAACCGGTCTGGATAGTGACCCTTCCCATATTGCATAGCATTATACATACACTGATGAGACCTGAATAATTATATTGTATTTTATTCTCCCCTTGCCAAGACTAAAACTTCAACTCTTGAAATATCAGTCAATTACTTTGCTCTTATCCCTTCATGTTACACTTCAATGGAATGATTACACCACAAAGAGAAATAATTAAACAAGTTTAATTGTTTCAGTATTTTGTCTGTCACTGAAACAGTTTCTGGAATACAATGTTAAAATTGTAATAACAGACAAGAAACAATAAGTGAAAGAAATGAGATTAAAATAAATTAAGACTAAAGTCCTATGTGGGGTGCCCTCTATGGGTGCTATTTGCTAGGCTTAAGAATCGGTTTCCTAAATTTTGGAAAGTTCAATACAAACATATTTATTAAGATTAGGCCTTTTTTTTTTTTTTTTTAAGTTTGCTACTGATTCTAAAAAGAGTTTAATTCTTAGGCCTCCTGCCCAACATCTAAGGCTAGCCAACAGCACCCATAGAGGGTGCCACTCATAGGAGTTTAGTCTTATTTAATTCTAATTTCATTTCTTCCACTTATTGTTTCTTGTGTGTTATTACGCACAAGACATTGTATTCCTGAAGATATCTCTGTGACTGAGATGAAATATTTAAACAGTTAAACCTGTTTAAAGTGTAACATGAACGTAAACCAGGACCTAGCCTAAATGCACACTCTTAACCCTAGTTTACATAAGGCATTTAATTGCCATAAGCCTTGCAACCACTTGTATGTGAAAGTGATATATATAAAAAAAAAAAAAAAGTAATACAGTAAAACCTCATTTTTACGTTCCTGCATTTACGTCATTTTCCTTGGTCCTGTCTTAAGGCCTATTCTTATGATATATTGTTTTCCCACTATTAACAACTTGATGGACATTATTTCCCATGATTTGTGGTTTTTTCTCGGGTGGCAACACTGATTTTCGAATCGATTTCTGCATAAATCTGTGCATTTCTGTTCCCAGATAGCGTTGCTTTCGGCTGTAGTTTTGTTTCCGCCATCATGGTGACTTGCACGCTTGTAGCAGTGATGAGCGATACTGTGATTTTTCAATCACAGTGCAAATTGATACTGTGAAGTTTTCATATCAGTAATTTTAAACTGTCAGTAGTTCATGGCACCTGTAACATGTTGTGATGTGATTTCACATTCACAGTGCTGTATTGAAATCGTGAACAAGGATCATAAACACATTGTGAAATCGCATTCACACTTCTACCAAGTAACAGTTGTTACTTGTGAATATTATATATCAGTGAATAAACCACAGTTCATGAAATATCGCTTCACTAGCTTGCAGTGTCGGTGTTCATAGTCGCAATTCAGAAGCACGTGGTATATTGCGGAATTTCTGCTACATAATTTAGCGTGTGATAGTTGTTTTCAAGTTGCGGTGGTGGATGATCCATGTTAGTAACATGGAGGAAAAAAGATAGAAAATGTATTTCGGTAGAAGAAAAGATAGCAATTCTGCGATGTGTAGATTGGCATGCCGGAACACGTGTGCAATTAGCAAAAGATCTTGGACTCTCTGTGTCCACTTTGAACACAATAGTAAAAAACAGGTCAAGCATTGAACTCAATGCAAAGCAATCTGGCTATGTCAAAAAAAAAGAAAATATATCCAGACATCGACATACGATGAATTGGATAAACTTGTGATGGAGTTGTTTCTATGAGAGCATTGGGTATTCTATTCAATGGCACTATACTCCAAGCAAAAGCCCTTGAATTTGCTGCGAGGTTGGGGATTAATGGTTTTATTGCATCAAATGGATGGATTGATCGTTTCAAGACTCGTCACAATATTGTGTATAATCAAGTGTGTGTGTGTGTGTGTGTGTGTGTGTGTGTGTGTGTGTGTGTGTGTGTGTGTGGTGAAAGTAATAGTGTTGCAGGAGAAACTGTAAGCCAATGGAAACATGAACTAAAGACTATTATTCACGACTACGAACCGAAAAATATTTTCAATGTTGATGAAACTTGGCTCTTTTATAACATTCTGCCAAGTAAAACATTGTGTTTTAAAGGAGAGAAGTGTCATGATGAAAAATCAGCAAGCAGAGGGTAATTGTTTTGCTCATGGCCAATGGTGATGGATCAGAAAAATTACCTCCACTGGTAATTGGTAATAAAAAGCCAAGGTGTTTTAAGAACGGGAAAAATGTGCCTACCAAGTATGATGCCAACAGCACAGCATGGATGGCCAGCAGCATCTTCACATCCACCATGCATGCTCTGGATGCTAAAATGGGGGCAAATCACCGCAAAATACTACTACCGCTAGGCAAATGTCCTGCACACCCTGAAGATCTGCAGCTCAGAAACATTAGATTAGTGTTCTTTCCCCCTAATTGTACAAGTGAGTTTCAGCCATTAGATCTGGGCATCATCCATGCATTTAAATGGAAATATAGAAAAATCCTTGTTGAAAAAGCTGTGTTTATGCATGATAATGGTATGGACCCAAAACAAATGACCATATCAATCCTTGATGCCATGCATTATGTGACCAAAGCATAGTTGCATGTTACTCCTGAAGCCATATCCAACTGTTTCTGGAAAGCAGGAGTTACGTTTGTGGAAAAGGAGGAACAACTACAGGAGGAAGAAGCTTATGTCAGAGCCCAACTATTGGTATTTGATGGATGAGTCTTTCTTATTTCAAGACTACGTTGATGCTGGTGTGATCACATCAATGAAACCAAGTGTAGAAGACATCCTTTCCAACCACCTTGGTGAAGAAGTGGTTGAAGAAGACTATGATCAAGAACCTATCGTCCTTACTAGTAAAGAAGCAATGGAAGCTATCTCTGTTTTGAGGCAGTATATTGCAAGTGCATCAGGAGATGGAGTATTTGATGCCTTATACACTGTGGAGAGGCAGGTGGAAATTATAAGAGTGCAGAAAAAGCAAAAACAATCAAATTCATTTAGTTTCAGTTATTAAATTTTGTAATCTAGTATGTAGAGTCACATACTAGCAGTAAGTCATCTTTTAGCCTTTTTTAATGTTTTTTACATTTCCTGCAATTACATTTTTCTGCTATTTACACTTTTTTCCATCAGTCCCCTGGAAATTGTAAAAAAAAAAGAGGTTTCACTGTGTGTGTATGTGTATATGTATATATATATGTGTATATGTATATGTGGCAAAGAAATGGAGCTAGCTGATGAATTAGATCGACATAATACGGGTGACTGAAACAAAAAAGACAAAAATTGGTGAGATCTTTCTGAGCAATAAATACAAAATGTTATATTCAGGCAATGACAATCAAGGAAAAGAAGGAGTAGCCATTGTATTCAACACTAAATATGATGCTAATCTTCTTGAATGGCAGGCAGTCTCAAGTAGAGTGATGTGGCAGATATCAGAATGGGGAATTGGACAATGAGACTTATTTGTGCCTATAGTCCCACAGAAGGTTCTACTAAGGTAGAAGTGGAGGAATTTTTTGATGCTTTAGAAAAAGCAACTGACACAATGAAAAAGGAAAAGTTGGTCCTTGTAGGGGATCTAAATAGCAGAGTAGGAAATGATTGTCAGACATACAAAAATATTTTGGAAAAATTTGGAGAAAAGAGCAAAGCTAATAATAATGGCAAATACCTGTTGGGTTTCTGCTCAGGACATGGACTAGTTATTACTAACACCATGTTCCAACATAAAAATGTGCACAAATTCACATGGAGAGAAGAGGCAAGAAATAAGAAAAGTCTCATTGACTCTGTTATTGTCATTAGTGAATTTTTTTCCCTGGTGTGGGACAATAGAGTATACAGAGGATTTGAAATTGGAAGTGATCACTATTTACTCTTGAGCAAGATAAAATTGAATTTCATATAAAAAAGAAGAATATGTAAGAAAGTTTTAAAGCGAATAAAAGTTGAGCAGCTCTCAGACATGAACTATTGACTAAAATATACAAACGTTATTCAAGAAAAAATGAAAGAGTTTGAGAACATGAACCAAACCTTGGAGATTCAGTGCAAGCCCTGAAGAAAACACTGATTGATTCAGCCAGAGAGGCATGTGGTGAGGTTGTCTGCAAGGATAGAAAAATCAGAACTCCATGGTGGGCACAGGAAGTTAAAGAGGCAGTGAAGGAAAAGAAGAAAGCATATCAAAAGTTCTTGGCAAATAAGGCAGCTTGTGCTCTTAAAGAATACAGAGACAAATATAAGAAAGTTAAAATTGTGTAAAACTTGCTAAATAGAAGTCATGGAAAGACTTTGGTAAGAACATAGAAAATAAATATGAAGAAGGTGGTAAGATATTCTGGAGGTTGTTGAAGAAGCTCAGAAATGGAGGAAAGACTGCTGTAAAAGGAATTAGAGATGATAAAGGTGACATGAAAACTGGAGAAAAAGATATCCTTGAAGTATGGATTAGTTATTTCGAAACATTGCTAAATGAAACAAGCAGTGATAGCAGCACAGTGATAAAAAAAACAAAACATTCAACATTGATGCAGTCAGGAATAATACATATTCATACATGAAGTAGAAAAAGCCATCAAAAGGTCTGAAATGGGAAAAGGGCAGGAGTAGATGATATTCGACCAGAAATGCTTAAGTATGAAGGTATAAAAATCTTACATTTGCTGTACTTCATAGTTCAGAAGTCCTGGAGACAGGGATGAATTCCAGATGATTGGAATAGAGCTCTCATAGTACCCATATATATGAAAAGGAAAATAAAACCAAATGTGAGAATTAAAGAGGTATTTCTCTACTGAGTGTTCCTGGTAAGATTTACGCAAGTATACTTGAGAAGAGGTTCGTCTGAATTCAGCTTGGTGAAGAACAAACTAGATTCAGGATCAGATTTTCACTTAACAAATAGTAGAGAAATCGTGGGAAATAACAAAGATCTGTATTTCAGTTTTGTAGATCTGGAAAAGGCATATGACAAGGTGCCAAGAGAGAAGCTATTCAAAACGCTACAGTTATATATGGTGTGATTGGAGCATTTCTTATTCTTTATTTGTGTTTTAAGTCAGCAGTTTGAATTGAAAGATGTACAGGAAGATGATTTAATGTTAAATCTGGTGTCAGACAAGAATGTACATTATCCCCTCTGTTATTCATAATTTATGTTGATAACATTATGAAGGAAAGTGGTATTAAACCTGATATCAAAATTGGAGATGTTCATGTCGGCTCTTTGCTTTATGTGCTATTATACCTCTAAATAAATCCACTTCAAGTCTGCAAGATTCCCTGACTGAATTTAATAACTGTTGTAATAGATATGGTAGGAAGGTCAGCAGTAACAAGACAAAGACAATTAAAATAGGCAGAAGCACTGAAAATATCAACTGCATTGTGAATGGAGAACTTAATGCCGACCGCATTCGCCAGTGTCGCACATGCTGTGAACAAGCAATGACATGTTTCGCGCGGTCTTCATTTATACATGATTTTTATAGTCTACAAACCTTGCGATTGTTTAATGTTATGTTCTTGATAAAAATTTTATCACATAAAAAATAATAATGTATTCAAAGGAACCAAGTCCGATTCCTTTA
This sequence comes from Typopeltis vanoorti, assembly GCF_054136105.1. Lineage (NCBI taxonomy): Eukaryota > Metazoa > Arthropoda > Arachnida > Uropygi > Thelyphonidae > Typopeltis > Typopeltis vanoorti. Next base: position 77,881,027 of record NC_143550.1, on the reverse strand, counting down.
CTTCCTCTACAGCTAGCAAGAAAGCAAAAAAAACATTGACTTTGGAAACAAAACTGAACATTATTAAGGATTTTGAAGGCGGATCGAAAATTTGTGAGCTAGCATAGAAGTTCGATCTACAGGAATCCACAGTAAGAACAATGATAAAAGAAAGATTTACAGATTTTGGAGGACATGATTCTAACAAGGAACTAATTGTAGCCACAAGGTAAGGAATAAAAAAATCATTAGCTTGCTATGATGAAATTTTGCGTGACAAGAAAAAGACATTATGCCGTCAGACGAATCTATTAGATTTTATGAAACCATTGACATCGAAATAACTTTCTTTTTTTTTATGTACGAAAAACTACAATTATGATTATATTTCTTAAATAATATAGGTGTTTTTGTAAACCTTTGGTCCCTATTAACCAATATTTTGCATGTTTGTATCCAAAATTATACCCGAGTTACGCGAATTCGACTTACGCGCTTTTTGTTGGTCCCACCTATCGCGTAACTTCGGGGTATGACTGTATATTAAAGATATTGGGAACAATCTGAGGGAGAATTTCCAGTTATTTGCCAGTAATACCAAACTAAGTAGAGTAATTATTAATGTATGTGATGCAGTCATCGTGGAGGATGATTAATATGTACTAGTTTTGGGCAGAGGATAATATCTGATTCAGTGCATCTAAATAAAGTTGTATAGGGATGAAAAATCAACATGGTGGCATATTGCAAGAAATTAATGGTGAATGAAGAAGTTAAATGTTAAAAGACAATGCAAAAGTGGACAAAATTAGTTCAAAGTCACATTTGGATGTTGAGAAACACTGACAATAGGGATCAAAAAATTGTAATCTACCTCTTTATAAGGCTTTGATATGATCACATCTGGACTGTTGGGTATAGATTTTGTCACTTGGATTCTTGGTGATAAATTAGGTCAAAAGTAACCAAAATGATTAGTTTGTGGAGTTTGGGTAAGAGTTAAGTGTTATTGATTACAAAGTTCAGCTGATAAGTATAAAAAAAAGGGGAATGTGTAGAAACATATTTTAATAAAGGAGTTTTATAAAGTAAATGCCAAACAAATTCAAAATGTCACTAGATAGGTAAGAATAAGTGACCATCTCTGGAAGTTGCATACGAGTGTGGTTAGCAAGGGTTATCGTAGAATTAGATATTTATTGACTAAGGTGAATAGTGGAATTGTGTTGCCAAAGACAGTCATGAGTTTTTTATTGGCAGAAGAGTTTTGTAGTCTTTGCATCAATAATGCTTAATGTAAGCCTAACAAGTCATCAGACAGTGGAAATTCTTTTCTAATAATAACTGAAAATATAGTAATGAAACAGTTGTGATTTATCTTGGGTTGTTGTATTGTATAATTGGCAATCTTTTTCTCACTGCTGATGGTGGGAATTATATATTTGCATATGCAATACAATAATTGTATACTGTAAAATCTTGCCTAGAAGGATTTTGTACAATTTCTTATATGCCGATTTTACTGGAAAACAAAAATCCATACAAAATACTTGTGGTTAATTAGCTAAATTTTTTATGTTAATATAGTATGGAATAATTTAGAGTAAACTGTTAGATATTGTGACTACCAAATTTCTGTAAAGAACAAAGAAAGTTAAGTGTAAACTTGATTGTAACAAAGGAAAGTTCCAGACATAGAAATATTCCAAAAGGATTAACTTATGACCTAAGGCAATCACTATCGCGAAGGTCAAGTATGTACGCGCTTCCAGCCTTAACACAACGGCGAAAAAAGGTGGCAGGTGCAGACATATGAAACACCCAGGGAGAATGAATCGGTGGCAATTTCAAAGTCGAAGGAAGAGAATAAAAAGGGGAAGGATCGATAGATCGAGGATCCCTTTCCCGCAGGTAGAAGAGAAGGCTCTTTCTCGTTGGTGGCTTGTATCACTTAGGCATGCACTTTTTGGTTTGTGTCATCGCCTCTGCCCAGACACTGTTCCGGCTCTTGGATCCGGTCCTCCATGCAAAAAATTCCATTGTGTTGTAAAACTCGATGTAGCTTAAAATTACCAAAGCACTTTACATCGATTTTTACAGAGGTCAGGTCTCACGAGAACTGTTACAAAAATAACCTTGTTGTCTCTATGTAATTTTTGCTAAATATTTAATGTAAATTCCCTATGGGAATTGATTGTATTTACCGTTTTAACTAAAGTTTCTAGAATGTCAAAAACAAAGGCAGTGCTTTGCGATCGGAACTTTGTATGATGTATAATAGCTATGTATAAGAGCACAAGAGAGTTGTATACGACAAGACAAGGAAAAAAGAGCGCACGGAGGAGAAGAAAGAACTGGCCGGCCATAACAAAAGGTATGAAAACTGATTCTTCCAGTCTCTAGGCCATGATCCTGTTTATTGTGTACGTCTTCAGATTGAGGACAGAACACAAATAAAAAGAGATATTTACAGATTTCTGAATTAACAACTATCATTTTTTTAAATTCATTCAACATGAGACAGGTGGATGTTGAATGTTGTAATGAGATATCAGATGCCCAGTTCATTGTTTCAAGATAATCACATATCTTATCTCATAGCCTAATTCATTGATTTGTAGATCCTTTATGTGCTGCCCAGAATTGGTTTAAGAATAGACTTTGGTTTTTACAACATTGAGTTAGACATCGTATCAACTTGCTTGCCTCTTAAATTTACATACATAATTATTAAATTTTTCATTGGTGGTGCGAAACGCTAGTCCAGATTTATGTGCCCATTTTATTCTCCACATCTCTGACATGTTCTTTTTGATTAATTTCTCCAGACTGACCTGTTTGTCCAACATAACCATTGTCACAATCAAACTTGTTTTCATTACCTTTGCTTTCTCAATATCGGTAATTAGACCTAGTTGACTCCCTGCATCCTCAATCCCTAATGGTAGGAATTAAAGAAGTTAATTTCTCCTACAGTATTTGTGAATAAGGTCAGATCATCAATTTTACTTAGATCAGATACTCCAAGATTCTTAGACCATTTTAATCCCAGTACACTTATTCTTGTTCATCACAAAATTAATAATGAGACTAAATTGAAAAGGTGGCAGTACATCGCCCTGCCTCCCTCCAGCAGTTGTTATTTTAAACCATTTGTTGAATGCATTATCTACTTTAACACAAACCTCACTGTTATCATATAAAGCAGTCATAATGCTAATAAGTTTGACAGGTCTTCTATAAATTTTGCACATAAACTGAATCAAAAGCCTTGTTTGAGGTTGACAAAATGTGATCACGGGTTTTTGAAATTCTAAACATTTTTTGGGGATCCCCTTATTGAAAATATTTGATCTGTGGAACTTCTTTTCCTACCAAATCCACTTCTCATCTCTAAGTTGCTTATCAACCAGTTCCTTTTATCCTGTTAAGTATAACAATGCTCTTGAGTACCTTACCTGGAATAGGCAGCAAGATAATTTCCCTATAATTTTTACACACCATGCTATCTCCTTTCTTAAAAATGGGCACTATTATACTTCTAGTGAAGTCTTCGGTAATTTTTACCAGTTTGATAGAAAATATTCAGGCCCTCGGTCAGCTATGTCAGTATACTCTCCCTGCCTCCTGTTAGCATTTCTAGTAACCTCATTTTATCCTGGTGATTTATGAAGTTTGAATTTCTTTATAACCTCAGTCTAAACTCAGATGAAGTAATGGGACCAATCAAATTATGAGGTATCACTAGTCTGAGGGTAACTGAATCTTGCCCTTCACTTTATTATTTTTTAATGACTTCATCCCCATTCTCTCTCTCTCCCCCACATATCTTGTTAACTTTCTATAGTCATTTGTGATTATTCTCTCTAACTGCATTCTTTGCTTTTTCTATCATGTTATTTAAACTAGGAATTTTTATCTGTTTTAAACCGCTTTTATTTGTTCATTAATTTCTTCATTCTTTGCAATCAGCAGTGATCCATAAAAGAGATTGACTAGTAGAGAATGAACAGCCTTCTTAAAGCCATCTCACACGCTTTCCACGTATGATGGTGTTAAGCTAGCTCTTTGATAAATTTTAGCAGTATCAACATTACTCAGCTGACAATTTGGGATTTAGCAGACCTAATTGTATTCTTATTGGCTTAAACCAGTATAGAAAATGATGGTACAACATGACAAAATTTAATGCCGGCTGGGGCGTCACCCAGTTAAACAAGGCCCCCATTGTTTTTGCCAGGGAACCAGGGCAAACAGCGAAAAGTCAGCTACTGGAACAAATCTGAAAACACACCCCAACTCAACATCACAAGAGTTAAAGATCGGTACTATCAACATAAGAAGCCTGAATGGAACTAGCTTAGGAATTAGATAAGTACCAGATTGACATAATAGTGGTGACTGAAACAAAAAAGACAAAAATTGGTGAGATCTTTCTGAGCAATAAATACAAAATGTTATATTCAGGCAATGACAATCAAGGAAAAGAAGGAGTAGCCATTGTATTCAACACTAAATATGATGCTAATCTTCTTGAATGGCAGGCAGTCTCAAGTAGAGTGATGTGGCAGATATCAGAATGGGGAATTGGACAATGAGACTTATTTGTGCCTATAGTCCCACAGAAGGTTCTACTAAGGTAGAAGTGGAGGAATTTTTTGATGCTTTAGAAAAAGCAACTGACACAATGAAAGAGGAAAAGTTGGTCCTTGTTGGGAATCTAAATAGCAGAGTAGGAAATGATTGTGAGACATACAAAAATATTTTGGGAAAATTTGGAGAAAAGAGCAAAGCTAATAATAATGGCAAATACCTGTTGGATTTCTGCTCAGGACGTGGACTGGTTATTACTAGCACCATGTTCCAACATAAAAATGTGCACAAATTCACATCGAGAGAAGAGACAAGGAATAAGAAAAGTCTCATTGACTATGTTATTATTGATAGTGATGTTTTCTCCCTGGTGCAGGACACCAGTGTGTACAGAGGATTTGAAATTGGAAGCGATCACTATTTAGTCTTGAGCAGGATAAAATTGAATTTCATATTGAAAAGAATACCATGTAAGAAAGTTTTAAAGCGAATAAAAGTTGTGCAGCTCTCAGATGTGAACTGTAGACTAAAATACACAAAGATTATTGAAGAAAAAATTAAAGAGTTTGAGAACTGTAACTAAACCTTGGAGATTCGGTGACAAGCTTGAAGAAAACCCTGATTGATTCAGCCAGAGAGACATGTGGTGAGGTTGTCTACATGGATAGAAAAATCAGAACTTCATGGTGGACACAGGAAGTTAAAGAGGCACTGAAGGAAAAGAAGAAAGCATATCAAAAGTTCCTGGCAAATAAGTCAGCTTTTTCTCTTAGAGAATACAGAGACAAATGTAAGAAAGCTAAACACTGTATATAACTACCTAAACAAAAGTCAGGAACTTTTGTATGGCAAGAAAATAGAAAATAAATATCAAGAAGGTGGCAAAATATTCTGGAGGTTGTTGAAGAAGCTTAGAAATGGGGGAAAGAGTGCTGTAAAAGGAATTAGAAATGATAAAGGTGACATGAAAATGTGAGAAAAAGATATTCTTGAAGTATGGAGTAATTACTTTGAAAAATTGCTAAATGAAACAAGCAGTGAAAGCACAGTGGTAAAAAAACACTGACCAGGCATACAGTCAGGAATACATAATCATACTTGAAGTAGAAAAAGCAATGAAAGGCTTGAAATGTGGAAAGGCAGCAGGAGTAGATGATATTTGACCAGAAATACTGAAGTATGGTGGTATAAAAGTGTTACAGTGGCTGCACTGCATCGTTCAGAAAGCCTGGACAGAGCGACGAATTCCTGATGATTGGAGTAGAGCTCTGATAGTACCCATATATAAAAAGGGAAATAAAACAATGTGAGAATTACGGAGGTATTTCCCTACTGAGTTCCTGGCAAGATCTATGCAAGTATACTTGAGAAACGGTTGAGAAGAATTGTGGAAGAAAAGCTTGGTGAAGAACAAGCTGGATTGAGGCCATATAGAGGCTGTCAGGAGCAGATCTTCACTTTATGAGAAATAGTTGAGAAAGCAGCATTGAAATATAACAAAGACCTGTATTTAAGTTTTGTCGATCTGGAAAAGGCATATGACAAGGTGCAGAGAGAAGCTATTCAATACGTTACAGTTATATGGTGTCAATGGGAAATTATATCAAGCAATACTTAGTCTTTATTCGAGTTGTAAGTCAGCAGTTAGAATTGAAGGAAGTACAGGAAGATGGTTCAATATTAAATCTGGTATTAGACAAGGATATACATTATCCCCTCTGTTATTCATTATCTATATGGATCACATTATGAAAGAAAGTGGTATTAAACATGATATCAGAATTGGAGAATTTAATGTCAGCTCATTGCTTTATGCGGACGATGTTATACTTCTAAATAAATCCGCTACAAGTTTGCAAGATTCCCTGACTAAATTGAATAACTGTTGTAATTGATTTGGTATGAAGGTCAGCATTAAAAAGACAAAGACAATGAAAATAGGTAGAATTGTTGAAAATGTCAACTGTGTTGTGAATGGGGAACCTGTGGAACAAGTAAAACATTTCAGCTTACTTAGGCACGATTTTTACTGAAGATGGTAAATGAAATATGGAAATAGACATTAGAATCAAAAAGCTGGTATGGTTGGAAGTCAGTTGAATAAATTCATATGGAATAAGAGAGAAATTAGTCAGAACACTAAATTAGCTGTATACAAGACAGTGTTCAAACCAGTTTTAGCTTATGGATCTGAGAGCTGGGTCAGATGTAAAACACTTGACCAAAGACTAGCGACCACAGATATGAGAGTCCTGAGAAAGATTAGAGGCGTGAACAGATGACATGAATGGCATTATCATATTAAAAATGAGGATATTAGGAAAGAACTTGACATTGTCAGCATCCATGAATGCTTTAGCAGAGCTAATATCAGGTGGTATGGTCACCTAAACAGAATGGGCGAGGAAAGATTAGCAAAACAAGTGTTCTCTGCCAGGTTGGCAGGAAAACGACCCAGAGGAAGACCAAGATATAGGTGGATTAATATGGTACAAAGTGCCTTAAACGATAAAAATATAAGATCTGATAATGTTGGAGTCTCTTGACAACAGATTGATTTGGAGGAAAATTGTGGATAAGTTAGTAATGACGTAAATTTTTCATGTAGTACTATCATATCCTATACACCCCCTTGAGGGTACATGTCAGGAATTTGATGATGAACATTGCTCAGTGTTACAAGAGACAGTGGTATGCCTTTGAGTACATTTTTGAAGCTTCAATGGCAATGTGCTCATAACAAGGTACTGGTTAGATCTGTTTCTATATGACTTAGTGTTCCACACCAAACTTGCCCATTACTATTAATTGTGATATAATCAATTTTTTTTTATACCATCATGTGAGACTCGTGTACCTGTAACTATCTTTATGCTTAAAATAGGTGTTGGTTGTTCTCAGTCCATTCAGCTTATATAACTGAAGGAGAGACTGAAGAATTCTAACCATTGTCACTGTAATGCATTAATTGTCACTCCAGTGCAAAATGATTCAATTACGCAGGCCTAGTAATTGGAATCATTGCCAATCTTGTCATTCAAATCCACTAATATAACTGTCATATCACTTTTCTTAAACCTAATATTCTTGTCACTACTTAAAGAAGCACTCTTTCTCTCCATCTTTTGAATGTTCAATAAGAGCATAGTAGCTAGCCATATTCTGAGCTCTAATCCAAGTTTTAAATTTAGCAGTTGTAAGCTTTGCGTTAATACAGTTATATCCAAAAAGCACATTCCTATAATTTGTTTAATAACAGTCCTGGACCTTGCTGATGTTTACTATACTCGCATCTTCAGTATATGAATGAAGTTCTGCCCTTCTGAATGTTGCTTTTTCCCATCTGACTTACTTCCTGAGAACAAAGAACTAATTTGTGAAATTCTTCAGTGAGGACATCAGACAAGTCTTGATTCATTGTCCTTATGTTCCAAGTCTATATCGATAGAAAAGTTTTATTAGGTCTGTGGAAGAATAATTTTTTGTTTGCTTCAGTGTCCAGAAAAATCACTCACCTAATTTGCAGGTTTGGGACATTAACCTATTTTCCAGTTTCCTTCAGATTAAGATACATAAATTAGTTGTCACTGACATATCAGTTAAAGTCTAGTGATGCTTTCAGAAGCAATGAGGGTCCAGGTACTGAGAGATGACCTTTGTGCCTAATTAGTCATTAGATGATATTTGGTATCCTGTATATCAGTCTACCTGAGTTGGGGAAACCAAGCAAACAGAGAGACACAGCAATGACTTCTCTTTCACAAAGACCAGCCAGTGAAACATTATTTTTTTTCATATCCAGATTCAAAACCATAATCAGATCCACTCAGTTTAAATAATCAGGTCAGATCCTTATAAAATTGACCACTCATCAGCAAGTGTACTAATAGTATAGTAGTTGTTATTTCCTCCTACTATAGATATGTTTATACTAGCAAGACTCAGTTGCCATAGTCCTTTTGAGACAACAGGTCATACCATTAGAAGACATGGTTGGCATTTAGCTAAGGAAAGCTATATTTTGTGCTTCGACTCTTGTGACCCAAGAATTAGTTACTCATATCTTGGGAAGTTTCATGCAATTATGTTTATTAAGATTTGGTTAGCTTATTTTAAATTTGCTGTAGTGAAGCATAGTAGTTTTTTAATTCTGTGCAGGATATCCAGGGCATGGTCAGCTAGACCTCACTTACAATAGTTGTGGTGGCAGATATAGTTCTTGTTATTCTTCAAGATTGATGTTGGCAGATTTGACTATAATAAGATAGGTTGCAGGAATAAGGAACCTTGTATATTCCTAGAATATGAGTGGGGAGGGAGTAATCTTTAGACAAGTAGATAAAAGCCCAGTGTGCTTCAAAGTGGCACAGAGATATTTCTTTATAAAGTTTTTTTCTGAAGTGCCCAGTATAGAGAATTGTTGAGAAACGTCAGATGCAGGAGCAATTATTTTAATTTTTTTTTTTTTTGGTAAGAAGAGAGGTGGTAAGAAGGTTCAGTAAATAAAGAAGAGTTCATCTGTGAGGGAAACCTGATTGCAAGAGAGATTAGTTGGGGCTCTGTTAACAAGGGTTTTTATGGTAGTGTATTGTTGAGACGGGATAATGGGAAAGTTTGTGAAAATATATATATATGTACTCTTGTGAGTAGAATTTCTGTAAAGCAAGAAAGAACTGTTTGGAAAGTTAATGTCTAAAAAAAGACAGTCTAATATTTTTTTTTTTTTTTTTTTCCCTCTGGTGAATTGGATTCGGGGGTGCTGAATGTTGAGATCGAAGAGGAATGATTGTGCCTAAGTTGTATTTGCCAAATGGAGAATATATTGCCATTAGTGTAGAGATGGGGGGTGGGAGTTGAAGATCCCTTGCTGTACCTCTGTTTTTAATGTCATTCCCATACATGAGGTGTCTCAAGACCCATAACATGACAGTGTCCTATGTAGACAACTGATTAAAGATATAAAAAAGGAATGTGTTTCTTGAAGAGTTGGAGATTATATTCATTAGACTTTAGGTTTGAATCTCACTGTGGGCATGGATGTTCATGACTATCTGTAGGTAGTGGAGGAATCTCATTACCTGGTATGAGACCATGGTCCTGCTTATTGCATATCTGAAGTGGCTTGGAAAGGTTCGATGTTTGGTCTGTAGAGCATGGTTTCTTATCTAAAAAAGAAATTAAAGAAATGCATAAATAGGTAAATAAAAACTGATACAAAAAAAAAAACATATCCCATTCTAGGTACTAATATATTACAAGTTTACAATGGTTTGTGGGGGAAGACAGAATATTTTTTGCTTTATTATTTATTTTATTATATTATTATTATTTTATTTTTTATTTTATTTCATTATTATTATTTTTTATATAAAAAATATTTTTTTTTATATATTTTAGATATTTCCAACCTGATTACTACTTTATTTGATTTCATGATTTCTTAATGGTATCAGCTGTCAGCAGTGATAGCACTGAAGATGCTGATATTACGCTAGAGAAATATTAAATTCATAAAATTTGTATGGTGTCAGCTGACTTAAATGCAACTAAAATTTCTAAATGTTATTTGTATCAGAATACTTGCAAAAAATGTATTATAATCACTCGATATACTGATTATTAAGCCAGACTAAAATCACCTATGGTATATGAAAAGTCCTTTCAACCGCAGTCTATTTGAGAATCCCTGTTGCTGATGAAATTATTATATTGTTTGAAGGGAAGCCTTTTTATGCTAATTTTTCAATGCTTTTTTTTTTTTTTTTTTAGTGCCAGGCTATTGTGGTTGGATTTCTTGCTTCACTGTTTGCTATGATAATGGGTTGGATACCAGAGGGAAAGTTTGATATTGATCATGCACTTCTTCTGTGTGCTGCTAGTCTAGTAACAGCATCTTTAGCAAGTTTAGTTTTAGGTAAGTGTATTTTTATGTAATTATTAGAAGAAATTTTTAAAAATATGGATTGGAAAAACAGAGAAATTACAGTTAATGGAAATTTCTCTTAGAAAACTTGCAGAACTTCCAACAAATGATCCATGAATTGAATACAGAAAGTAAAAAAGAAAGTTTAAATATAAACAAAGACAAAACAAAAATAATGTATAATAAATACATTGCCAAAAAGTCAGTACAAATGGAATGCCAAGAAATTGATATAGTAACCTCCTATGTTTACCTAAGACAAAAGATCACAGTATGGGAAGAAGGCTGTGAATCAAAAATTACATGTAGAATTCAACTTGGTTGGACAGCCTTTGGAAAACACTGTGAAGCCTCAAAGGAAACATCCCAATTTGCCATAAAAGAAAAATATTCGATAGTTGTATACTTCTGGTCACGACATGTGGAAGTGAAACATGGACTTAGACTTAAAAAAAAATCCACAAGTTGAGAATTACCCAGAGGAAAATGGAAAGAACATTACTTGGTATTACCATTGGAGATAAAAAGCGCAATACGTGGGTCAGAGCTCAGTCTTAAGGAGTAAAGATATCAGTTTCAACAATAACGTAGACTTCTTATTTCTTGTCTTTTTTCTATGTGAATTTGTGCACCTGTTTAAGATGGAACACGGTATTAGTAAATGATTAGTCCATTTTCTGAAAACTCCAGCAAGCTCTTGCCATTATTATTAGCTTCTCTTTTCTCCAAATTTTCCCAAAACATTTCTACAAGTCTGGTAATCATTTCCTACTCTGCTGTTTAAATCTCCAGGTTTTGGTTTTTCTTCACATCAGTTTCTTTCTTTAATGTCTTGAAACATTTCTCCACTTCTTCCTTAGTAGAACCTTCTGTAGGATCATAAGCCCACATAAGTGTCATTGTCCAATTCCTTATTCTGATATTTGTCTGCATAACGCTACCTTTAATATCCCTTCCATTCAAGAAGATTATCCTTGTATTTAATATTAAATACTATATTATATTATATAGCTACTCCTTCTTGTTCCTGATCATTATTGCCTAAATGTAACATCTGGTGTTTGTTGCTTAGAAGAATCTTACTTGTTTTTGTCTTCTGCTAGTTTCATTTCTTTTCTGCTGATGGTGCTAACCTTTAAGTCTGCTGATGTTGAGTTGGAGTTAGTTCCAGTAGCTGAGCTGATCTGGTTGGCCAAGTGGTTAGCGTATCTGTTCTCCAGCCAAGAGATTGCAGTTTCGAATCCTGCCAAGAGTATGGACGTTTGTGATTGTCCTACTAACCAATTATCATATGTACTGCTATGTCCTGTGCAGCATGACCCTTGATGGTTTTGCACCATAATAAAAAGCAAATTTAAAAAAAAAAAAAAAAAAAATCAATCATCCAATAGCTGAGTTCCCACTGTTCACACTTGTTACCTGACTAAAAAGTTGAGGCATTGTTTAACTCAGTGACATCAACTGGCATGAAATTGTATTATAATCATTCTGCATTATGGTTTAAGCCAATAAGAATACAGTTTGGTCAGCTAAATCCTAATTTATTAGCCCAGCTTTGTTTGTTCATTATCCAGGTAGATATATGCTCAAGGCATACACCACTAGAAATTGAAGATTGGTTATTAGGTATCCTCAGTTGGTTCTCTACATTACATAAGATGCTATCTGGAGGTTTCTCTCCATTATGCAGATTTGACCCTTAAGTGATCCTGAAAAGAATAGGAATGAATACAAGTAGATTTGTTATGTACAAATGAATGTCTGATAATTTACACTTGTAGTATATGTGGTCTGAAAAGTTCTTGACCATAGATGGCAACACTATCAGCAAGTTTTTTTTTTTCTAAGTTCGTACATCTGTCATAAGCATCCATGTGAAACTGCAAGTCATTCTATCAAGTAGTTTGTTTCATACAGCTGTCTGAAGCAAAAGTGTTGTCTGTATCCCTTGAAATGGATAAAATTAAGTATCGTGTAGTTATAAAATTCTTTGTAAAAGAAGGTTTAACGCGAAAAGAAATTCATTCGAAATTCATAAAAGTTTATGGGCACTCTTCTCCTTAGTTTTCGACAATTAAGAAATGGGCTGCCGAGTTTAAAGATGGCCATACCAGCCTTGAAGATGATCCACATGAAGGATGTTCAAAAAGTGTAACAACACCAGAAATCATTGATTAAGTGCATGATATGGTATTGGATGACTGGCGAGTCAAAGTGCTTGAAATTGCTGAGACTATAGGCATTTCAAAAGAACATATAGGATATGTTTTGCATGAAGAATTGCAAATGAAAAAGCTTTGTGCAAGGTTGAGTGCACATAGATTTATTACTATGGATGAGACTTGGATTCACCATTACACACCAGAATTCAAACAGCAGTCAAAACAGTGGACAGAAGCCAGTTGTTCAGCGTCAAAGAAGACAATAACCGGGGAATATTATTCTGATCTTTTAACCAGACTAGACAAAAAAATTTGTGAGAAAAGACCTGATTTGCAGAAGAAAAAGTAGTCTTTCATCAGGACAATGCACCTGCTCACAAAGTTGTTTTGGCAATGGGAAAATTAAGGGATATGCACTATGAATTGTTGGAACATCCACCTTATTCCCCAGATTTGGCTCCCTCTGACTTCTGTTCCCAAAACTAAAACTCTTCCTCGCTGGGCAGCGTTTTTCTTCGAATTCAGCTGTAGAGGGGTATTTTGCAGATCTTACTGAGAACCACTACAGGGACAGGATAATGGCCCTGGAGCATCACTGAAATAAATGTATTTGTCTTAACCTTCCTACCGGCCAAGGTGGATGAAATAGCAAGACTACCTCAGACATTTTCATGGATCAAAACTTCATCGGCATTCTATCTTTTATCAAGTATTTGCCCTCCTCCGCTGTTAATCCTTAACGGCGATTTGAGAGCCATTAGAGGATTAACTGTGGTTGAGCAACTTTTGTGTCACTTGTCTTTACATGTGCTCTGTTACTTCGAATTTTCTTCACTGTACTTGGATATTTGATCTTTTTTTTTTTTTGCTAAACAATTTATTTATTGTGTCTCTTTTCAAAAATTCTTTTTCACGAATTTTCAAACATCTGTTTACGTTTAAACAGATGTTTTAAACATCTGTTTAAAAATATACAGATGTTTATAAACATCTGTATATTTTTAAATAACATTTAGTGAAATAAATATGACATCTTGCTTTCTTTCTTTGCAAAATAACTTTATATGGGTTGTCACATTTCAGTTTCAGGAACGATTGTTTTTTTTTTATGAACAACAAATGATTATAAACTGCATTACTCGATTTCCGATATTGTGCCCCTTTTAGTATCAAAAATTTATACCTAATGGTATTTTATCAGAGACTCTTCGCCTTCTTCTTTTGCTGAAAATTGCAACAGAGGTTTTTTTTTTTTGTTTTTTTTTTCTGTAGGATACACATTACTATAATATCCAGTGCTTAACCACTGTAGATATGTTGAAAATATAATAGGAAGGATATCCTGTATGGAATGATTAAAAATGTATGCTCATTTTTAGGATTTTTTACTGCAACACCCCCCCCCCCCTCTCCTGTCCTGGAACTGAGTTGCATAACTACTTTAAATTTCTACAGCTTTGAAAGCTTTCAGACGGTATTCAAAATCTCGTATTTCAGTTTACTGTTTTGACAAAAGAAATAAAGCAATAACATTGTTGTATATCGAAGCTTCTAATTCTGTACTCTTTCTTTGAATCTGAAATCAGCACTCTGCTGAAATTATTCTAAGATTTAGAAATACTATGCTGTATTTTCAACACGTAACTGTATACCACACACAGAAATTTCAATTGTGTTATTTCTGTTTCTTTTTTTTTAAAAAAAAAATCTAAATATTACTACTTCTATTTCTGCTGATTGCTATTTCTGAAATACGTCTTAGAAATGCTGGACAATAATTCTCTTACCTAGAGGAAAAGCTAAAAGTCATAGATTACTCTTTTGAGAAACACAAGACAGAAAGTTTCCAAGAAGTCGCACTAAATTGCCTCAAACAAGAATGTCTTGTTTCGTTTTCTGTTGTTCAGATATCCTAACAACAGTAAAACTGACATTTCTTTTACAGGCTGATGAAGTATTTATGCCAAAAATGATTTCTTTATTTATAGTGATCAGTTTCACTTTTATTATCGAAAAATTCTAAATTATTTGATAATTATCTCGAAAAAAATTACTGCTGCTGCTGCTCTTGCTTGCCATCTCACAAATGAATTGTATATTGGGTATACTTTCTAATATTCCTTTCTGCCCAGTAACAAGTTGTGGAGATAACAACTAATGGAGATGACTAAACCCCCCCACCACACACACACACACACACACTGGGAACTAGATCAAAAGAACATGCCCAGAAGGCAGCACGCTAAAGTACCTCGTGCAATAACTGAATATTTTACAGGTAGAAATTCCGTGTTCTGTTTTTCCATCTTTCTGATTGATTAGCAGACATTCGAAGCATATTCTGATATTGCATTTGTAGGATGACAGTGTTTTTAAATATTAATTTCCCCAATTAGACAACGTCACATAACTTCCTGATTTATAATTTGCAAATTTATAATAATCAAAACTTAGTTTCTGTGTCGTAAAAAATAAACGTTATGTGGAACAATTATTATGGAAAAATCACGAATGAAATAAAAACTGTACCTATGTTTCATAAAAGCTTTCAGGTGTCTGGTAATGTTGCAATGGGAGGGGGGGGGTGATGCTATCAAAGTCGAAATAAAGTTAATTTCTGTTGTGAAAATATGAAATTTCACATTTGATGCATGCACGTATACATATTTTGTATTAGAGAATATACGCAAAAGTATCACTTATATTAAAATTGGTGAAAAATATATAAACTAGCAGAAAATATATACATATAAATTTAAATAACTGTTTATTTCATTCTATAAAGACCGATTATACAGGAAAACCAAGAAAGTGAAAGTACAAAGAACAGTAGATTACTATATAATATAAAGAAAAAATTTAGTGATATGATTAAAGAATTTCATGTTATTCTCTATAAAGCAAAGTTGCTCCA
This sequence comes from Typopeltis vanoorti, assembly GCF_054136105.1. NCBI lineage: Eukaryota > Metazoa > Arthropoda > Arachnida > Uropygi > Thelyphonidae > Typopeltis > Typopeltis vanoorti. Next base: position 77,865,456 of record NC_143550.1, on the reverse strand, counting down.
GCATGTCCTAAAGGAAATCTGTGAAGTATTATTCGATTTCGATGGTTTTGTACAAAAATAAAAATAATATAATCTGGAACATCGGCAGCCGGTTTTCTTTTCTTTTTTGAAAAGAATATTTCAAATAATTATCGTGAATTAATTTCTTCGAGAACAAAGCAAAATGTTTTGTCTAGAAAGCGATTAGAAAAAAATTAGCGCAAAAAATTAAAAATGAAATTGGTTCTCCAAGGTAAGGCAATATTTAAGTGAAGAAATTATGCAAGACCTTTATTTTGTCTAGAAATTAAAATTGTATTGTACAATAAAAAGAGAAAACAAAAATATAAATAATTTCTCTATTTTTAGTCTATCCTATATAACTAAAATCCAGTTACCCAGCATAGAACAAGGATCTGCGTTTCTTGTTATAGGCAACTGAGAGGTAGCTACGAACATGAGATAATCCGATTACCCGTTCTCTTCAGCGTGAGGGTTTATCACACCTTCTGATGGACAGGAAGGTCAAATTGCACTTCTTATCCTGGTTCTTTAAACAGGTGGGCTGAATCATATCCAGATTTAGCTGGACGTCTATAGACATCCTGGCCGTTTGGAAGGTTAAGAGAGATTATGTTGAAAAATAAAAATAATTTTGAAATTATAAATTCATTTTTTCACTGTTAGACCAAGAACTTTTCAGACCACCCTCATAGTGCAGTAAATTACTGTGGTAGGAAAAATTACATTTTCCTCATACTATTGTACTCAGGTGCAAGCAAAACACAGTAAAAATTTTACTTTGTGGTAAGAAATACATTAAAATGCCCAAAAAATGTTTCAAAATAATGGATAAGGGAAATTTTTTTTTAAGAAAAATGGGTAATGGAAAGAAGAGGCTTTAGTTTGTGGAGTTGATTTCAGGAATGCTACTGATTGATATCCATCACTTACAGAATGATTTGAATAGACTTTAAATGTTGTCAAATGATAATGGCTGTCAATTCAATGTTAGGAAGTATAATTTATGCACTTTGGCTTGATGGGATTTCCAGTGCGATGCTATATTGGTGGGATTATGTTACAAGAAACTGAGGCTAGGAATCTTGGAGTACCACCATATTAGGAAACTAAAGTTCGAAGGTCACAAAGGTAGTTTTCATGTTGAAATAAACATGGACATGTAAAGATAAATAAGGAAGGAATTTTTCTTTCTTAGACTTTGATATGACACCTGAACTACTGTCTGAATATTTGGTCTCCAGAGTTCATAGGGGTTAAGGAAGCTATGGAAAGAGTGCAAAGGTGAGTAACAAAGATGATATTGGGATTATGGTATATAGATTATGAGGACACATTCAGAGTATATGTGGACTGCACAAACTGGTAAACAGGAGAAAGAGGGAGAGGGGTGATATGATGGAGGCTTTAAAACTTCTTAAAGGATGTTATTGGCCAATGAAATTTTTTATGTGGAAGGTGGACACAGGACAAGGGAGCATCTGCAGAAGTTAATTTGTGTTCAGAAAGGGATGAGAATTAGATTTTTCTCTCACAGAGCAATGATTGAGTGGAACAGTTTGTTTGTTGAAGTGGTGAGTGCTTCTAGCAATAATGAGTTTAAGAAGTTATGGCATCTGGTATGTGTGATCTATGGACCTCCTTGATGAGTCCTTGACTTCATAGAGGTTTCTGATGATAGTTATAATGATGATAATAGTACTAGAGGGAAATTAGAATGGCAACCATATCCATTATAGCAGGTAAGGTTTCCATTCAATCCCAGTATATAAAATTTTGCACGTTCAATGAATTTAATAATTGGAACACACGTGAATTCTCTTTTCACTGAGTATACATTACTCTCAAACTTTCTCAAAGCAATGTTTTATTAAATTAAAAAAAAAAAGCTCTTGAAATTATAGCACAGCAGTTCATTATAGCAGCATATGCAAGTGCAACTCTATTCCTAGGAATAAATGGATGAAAACTAACTTCAATGATTGCCTTTATTTTCTTTTGGTGCTTTTGTAGTTAACTTCTAATGGTGTGTACAGCTCCAAATCAAAGAAAATGTGAATGATTTGCAATTCTAATTTATTGCATAGAAAATAATTATTATCAAATATGAATTAGCATCATCTAAATCTACGTACTTTGTAGGTTATATAACCATGTAAACACATCATCATCATGCATATCAAGGATTTAGGCCTAGCATGGCCTGTTCCAGCCTTAGAAGTCATCTAAGTGAATTTCAATTAAAATTCAATCAAGTAAAAGAAATTCATTTTACTTTTCACATTTTTAAATTTTTTTCTATTACTGGTTCTTGGTTTAATTCTTTCATAATTTCTTCATTTCTTTTGTGATCAAATAGGGTATACTTTGCAGTTTTTCTCATAAACTTCATTTCTGCTGTTATTAATCTTTGTTTGTCTTTTTGTTTTATTGTCCACATTTTGCTTCCATATATTAAGACTGGTAGGGCTAATGTATTGTATACTTTTAGTGTGGTTTGCTTTTGAACTAGGTTTGGTTTAAATATAGAGTTAATTACACTTGTTATTTTAAAATATTTTGCAATTTTTACGTTTATATCTTTTTCATTTTCATATGTGATCGTACATCCTAGGTAATTAAACGAATTCACCTGTTCTAAGATCTTGTTATTTATTACTATTTTAGTTCTTGTTGGATCTTGTCCTTTAAAGGCCATAGTTTTTGATTTTTCTGTTGATATTATCATACCATAATCTTTAGATATCTCATTTAGATCTAAAATAGCTTTCTGTAGTTTATCTTCAGAATTTGTAATTATTATTTGGTCGTCGGCAAAGAGGAGAGTGTTTAAGTTTACTGTAGAAGAAAGTTTAATTCCTTGATGTAAATTTTTATTCCATTTTATTATTATTTCATTTAAGTAGATATTAAAAAGAGTTGCTGAGAGGGGACTTCCCTGTCGGACCCCTTGGTTTATCTCTCTCGTATATGATAGCTCGTGATTTAATCTTATTTGTATTTGATTATTTTCATATATACTTGTGATAGCTTTTAGGATATTATTTGGTATTTGTTTTTCTTTTAATATGTTAAATAATATGTTTCTTTTAACTTTGTCAAATGCTTTTTCAAAGTCAATAAATGCAGTATGTGTTTCTAAATTGTATTCTCTTCTTTTCTCTATTATTAACTTTAGGCAAAAGGCCGGGTCTATACATGATCGTCCTTTTCTAAATTCATTCTGTACTTCTAAAATAAAGTTTTTGGAATATTTCATTAGTTTACTATTTATGTAAACATTTGCTATTTATGTAAAAATTCATGTAAACACATAAAAATGCAATATAAATTATAAGAAAACTGTTATTTGAAAACATTCACAAAATTAGAATAATTTTTAACGTGTTCAAAATATTAGAATAATGTGAAAATAAATGCACAAAAATTACAATCAAAGGGAAACACCATGATAATTAGTACTTTATTGCATCCTCCCTTAGCTTTCGTGAACTTTTGTAAACTGTTGGGCATTTCAGGCTTTTTTATCAAAACATGCCAATATGGTCTGCAGATGAAAAACAATTTCTGAGGCAACTTCTTGAGGATATGTCTTCATAATTCCCCACAAATTCTCAATGAGGTTTAAATCTGGTGAGTTTACCTGCCAAGGAATTATATTGATTTGCCTTTCTTTGAGCCATCTAGTAGTGGCCTTGGAAGTGTGACAAGAAGCTGAACCTTCCAATGCCAGTAAGATGCCGATGCTCAAGAATTTCTTCTTATGCTTTGGAATTGACTCTTTTATACAAATACGCAGCCTACCTGATCCCTCTGCAGTCATACAAGCCCATACCATGACTGAGGTTGCAAATTTCACCGAATGTTTCATGCATTCTTTTTCAAACGCTTCTTGCTTAAGATGCAAACACATATTCTTTGACATGTTTCAAAACAGCTAAAAAGTACTTTTTTCCAGTCCTCTTGACCCCACAAGTCTTTGCTTACACCATCGCATTTTAGCTGCCTTTTGCTTGGAAGTCATAAGCGGCTTCATCTTAGGTACACGTGATTTAAAATCCAATTTGTGAAGTTGTCTCACCATCATAGATTTGGATACATTCACACTTAGTTCTTTCCATCTCCTGTGAAAATACCTTACACTTCAGAAGTGGTTTTTCTTCATGATATTCTTCAATCTCATCTCATCTCTTGATATAGTTGTTACCTTTCAACCGCTATTGCAGTGGTTATTTTGAAAACTCCAGTTATTAGAATATTGTCTCAATACTCATGCTTGCTTGAGCACATTTCAATTCCTTAGCTATAAACTGTTGAGTTTGGCCTTCTTTGTGTAGACACACCATATGAAACTTCTTAGCTTCTGATATGTCACATGTTTGACCTACGTGCAGCAAATAATGAACTGAAATCCATGTGCAAACAATTCCTCACATGAGTCACTCCCACAGCTAATGAAATATATGCTATTTCTATGCTCTCCTCAAAACCAGTCAGAGAAATTTGGAATATTCTAATATTTTGAATCACATTAAAAATTATTCTAATTTTGTGAATGTTTTCAAATAAAATAACAGTTTTCTTATAATTTATATTATATTTTTACATGGTTATATAATCTACAAAGTACATATGATTATGCTAATTCATATTTGGTAATAATTGTTTTCTATGCAATAAATTTAAAATTTCAAATCATTCAACACATTTTCTTTGATTATTCTAATTTTTTGATTCAGAGGTGTATGATCAAAAAATAGAAATATCACTAGCTATTCACATTTTTCACTTTGGTGCACTCCGTTTATGTAATGCATAATATTTTACAAGCAAATGTTATATATGTATAAAAACTTGAAATTAGAAACATTACTTTAGATTTTTTTATACCATGAAGATAGTTCATAAGAGCTATCAAAAGAAACTTGAAAACGAAATTACATGTTTATTGGTGAATGTGTGTAAATATGCTGCCAGTGCAGTATTGACATGTTGTAAGCTCCTGCTAGATGTGTAACTCATGCAAAACTCTGCCATGAATGTATTAATTCATTGATTTTTACATATAATATGTGTACATTTTGAGAGTGAAAGATAAAATTATTAGTTTAATCTCCCATACAAGCAAGATTTTATTAAGGATCATTCTAAATAGGATTGAGGCCAAATTTGAAGCAGAGATATTGGAGGAACAAGCAGGTTTTAGGAAAGGCAAGGTGTCTACCAGAGATCAGATCATTGAAAGTATAAAGAATTTAGACTTCCTATGGAAATGTTTCATAGACTACTCCAAAGCTTTTGACCGTGTCCAGCATATGAAATTGTGTGTGTTGGGGGAGGATAATGAAAATAATGGGTTTTCCTCAACAAATTATCAGGTTGATAGCTAACTTATACAGTGAGCAAATAGCCATGTAAGTTATACTAATTGGCTTAAGGTCAACAAGGATTTAGGCTAGGTTGTGTACTTTCTCCTCACCTGTTTATTATCTATGCTGAGGACATCATGCATGTAGCATTGGATGAGCTTAACTCTGGAATTGGGATAAGTAGCAAATTGATCTGTAATCTGAGCTATTTTGATAACACAGCATCCTTTGTAACGACAAGGATGAATTAGGATGAATCCTTGACAAAGTTAATGAGATCAGTAAGAAAAGAGGATTTCAGCTCAATCCTAGCAAGACAAAGATTATGGTTCTCAAAGAAAATATAGACAGGGAAGCTCCTGAGAAACAAGTGTACCTTAATGGAGAAAGAAATGGAGGAAGTCAGCATGTTTTTTGAGTACTTGGCATCCATTATTAATGTGAAGAATTGCTGCTCAGAAGACATCAGAAGAAGATTAGGAATGGTTAAAACAACAGTCAGAGACTTGTCTAAAATCTTGAATGACTCTATCTCCATAGGAACAAAGTTGAGGATTCTAAATGCAGCTGTTTTTCCAACAGTGACTTATGGATGTGAGACTTTGAATCTAAAAAAGTCTGATAGGAAAAGGATAGCTACTTTTGAGATTGAGGATATCATATACTGAAAGGCAATCAATAACTTTAAGGCTGCTTAAAGATATTGACAGAAGAAAGCATGTTATACTTTGGACATATTGAAAGGAATTTCAGTGTGTCCAATGGAAGGAGGACTTCTCAACACAATAAGTAATAGAAGGTAAAGTTACTGGGAAAAGAGGAATAAGATGGATGGATGGTGTGGCTGATCTTCAGAGAATTGAAACCTCCAGAAAAACATACAACAGACCATCAGGTGAGGATTGGTGTGGCACATCACCAAGGAAGTGCTTATTATTGGTAATCTCTTTTTCCTGCTATGAATTTTTCTCATAGGTTATTATTTCTCCTTAAATGAGCGTGAGTCATATCTTTAGATTATAGAATCGCATGATGGAACATATGTTCTATGATAGTTTGCCTTATGGTAGTTTGTTGCACACAGTCATATAAAAATCCTCTTAATTATTGGTTATTTATTTTTACATGCCAAACTTTTCTCTTCTGCCTTGTGCATGACATGAATACACAAATTCATGTCTCTCTGCTGCAGAATGATGTTATACTCCACCTACTTGCAGTCCCCCCCCCCCCCTCAAAAAATATAAATTAACGTTTGGATATTTAATATTCAAAAATCAGTACTGATAGTTTTTAGTATTATTATTATTATATAGTGCTTTTGGTTTCAATGAAAAGTATGTATTTCCAGTGGCATAGCTAGAGCTTTTACTGCCCGGGGCGTTCCCCGAGTGTGCTGCCTCTCTCAATGCACACCAAAAATATTACAAAAAGTCAAAACAACGTAGGGAAAGAAATTAAAACATTATGTTTATTTTAGTTGTAAGTATAGTTGTTGAAAACTAATTATTAAGTAATAAAATTAGTAAGTTAACATAAATAGAAGAATCGTCGAAAAATAAAATTGTGTCTCATGTGAAAAGTGCCGCTCGGGCGGACTGCCCCCTCCCCACCCACCCCTAGCTACGCCACTGTGTTTCACAATTCATGGCAAGCTTGTCTTTTAAGCAAACCAAGTGAGATTTATCCTTCTCTGTCATGAAGTTAAATGCTGTAGCTTCTTTCCTTTCTGTAATCCTTATTGTCTAGATAAATTCCAATTATTATTTATTATTGCAGTTATGTTTTACAATTTATTTTACAGATAAAATATCTGTAAAAATGGTTATTTTTACAGATATATTTGTTTTTTTATTTTATTTGATATTCTTGATTAAGAATTTCCCAGTCATCTTAGATTGTGTATAACATGTACAATGTTTTTTTAAAGGTTTGATCATGGTGGGTGTTGTAATATTTTCCCGCAAATGTCACATCAATCCTGACAACGTAGCAACTCCTATTGCTGCATCTTTAGGAGATTTGACTACATTAAGTCTACTTGCAGGCGTGAGTTATTTGTTATATAATAGGATAGGTAAGTAATATTTATTAAGAAATTGACCACATATTAACAATGAAAAAGTAAATGAACTTAAATTATCACTAATTAGAAATAGTTGCACATCAGATATTTTTTTTGGGGAGGCACCTAAGTGTATAAAAATTCAAGACAGCATTATACATATAAGGATTTTTTCTTGCATAATGCCTTAAACATTTCTGCTCTAAGAGTGTGATTAATTAAATTAAATTAAAATAAACAATTAAATTTCCATTGATCAAAACAAAAGCTGCAGGGGAGGAAAAAACCTAAATCCCAAAAATAAATTTTTGTTGACTGATATTTTGTATAGTCTGGCCTAAACATTTTTTGTAATTTTGCAGTTTGTTACACTTATATTTAATTTTAAATGAATTGATTGCCAGTAATTAAAGTCCACTTTACAAAAAATATTTTGAATGGGGGGGGGGAATTATATTTCTGTTGCATGACACACACACACATATATACAGATATAACACATAACATAAATTCAATCAAACAAAATGCAGAAACATAATATATTTGTATGACAAGATGTTCACTAGGCACATCATCATCAAATTCCTGCCATGTACCCTTAAGGAGGTGTATAGGATATGATAGTACTACATGAAAAACTTGCATCATTACTAACTTCTTATCTACAATTTTCCTCCAAATCAGTCTGTTACTTGTCAAGACTCCAACATTATCAGATCATATATTTCTATCGTCTAAGGTACATTGTACCGTATCAATCCACCTATATCTTGGTCTTCCTCTGGGTCGTTTTCCTACCAACCTGTTTTGCTAATCTTTCCTCACCCATTCTGTTTAAGTGACCATACCACCTGAGATTAGCTCTGCTAACGCATTCCTGGATGCTGGCAATATCAAGTTCTTTCCTAATATCCTCGTTTTTAATATGATATTGCCATTGATGCCATCTGTTCACACCTCTAATCTTTCTCAGGACTCTCATATCTGTGGTCTCTAGTCTTTGGTCAAGTTTTTTACATCTGACCCAGCTCTCAGATCCATAAGTTAAAACTGGTTAGAACACTGTCTTGTATACAGCTAATTTAGTGTTCCGACCAATTTCTCTCTTATTCCATATGAATTTATTCAATTGACTTCCTACCATACCAACTTTGTTGATTCTGTTGTCTATCATCATCACTAAAAATCATGCGTAAGTAGATCAAATGTTTTACTTGTTCCACAGGTTCTCTGTTCATGATGCAGTTGACATTTTCAACGATTCTACATATTTTCATTGTCTTTGTCTTTTTATTGCTCATCTTCATACCATATCTATTACAACAGTTATTCAATTTAGTCAAGGAATTTTGCAGACTTGTAGTAGCGGATATTTTTAGAAGTATAACGTCATCTGCATGAAGCAAAGAGCTGACATTAATATCTCCAATTTTGATATCATGTTTAATATATCAAAATTTCCTTCATAATGTGATCCATATAGATAATGAATAACAGAGGGGATAATGTACATCCTTGTCTCACACCAGATTTAACATTAAACCATCTTCCTGTACTTCCATCAATTCTAACTGCTGACTTACAACTCAATACAGACTAAGTATTGCTTGATATAATGCCCCATTGACACCATATAACTGTAATGTATTGAATAGCTTCTCTCTTCGCACCTTATCATATGCCTTTTCCAGATCGACAAAACTTAAATACAGATCTTTGTTATATTCCCATGATTTCTTCACTATTTGTCGTAAAGTGGAGATCTGATCCTGACAGCCACTATTTGACCTCATTCCAGCTTGTTCTTCACCAAGCTTTTCTTCCACAATTCTTTTCAACCATTTCTCAAGTATACTGGCATAAATCTTGCCTGGAACACTCAGTAAGGAAATACCTCTGTAACTCTCACATTCAGTTTTATTTCCCTTTTTATATATGGATATTATGAGAGAGTTCTACTCCAATCATCAGGAATTTGCCCCTCTGTACAGGCCTTCTGAACTATGCAGTGCAGCCACTGTAAGACTTTTATACCACCATACTTGAGAATTTCTGGTCGAATATCATCTACTCCTGCTGCCTTTCCACATTTCAAGCCTTTGATGGCTTTTTCTACTTCAAGTATGGATGTGTATTCCTGACTGTATGCCTGTTGAGTGTTTTTTACCACTGTGCTATCACTGCATGTTTCATTTAGCAATATTTCGAAGTAATTACTCCATACTTCAAGGATACCTTTTTCTCCTGTTTTCATGTCACCTTTATCATCTCTAATTTCTTTTACAGCAGTCTTTCCTCCATTTCTAAGTTTCTTCAACAACCTCCAGAATATTTTGCCACCTTATTGATATTTATTTTCTATGTTCTTGCCAAAGTCCTCCCATGACTTTTGTTTAGCTAAATTACAAAATGTTTAGCTTTCTTACATTTGTGTCTGTATTCTCTAAGAGGAGCACATGCTGATTTATTTGCCAGGAACTTTTGATATGCTTTCTTCTTTTCCTTCTCTGCTCTTTAACTTCCTGTGTCCACCATGGAATTCTGATTTTTCTATCCTTGCAGACAACCTCACCACATTTCTTCAAGGCTTGCCACTGAATCTCCAAGGTTTCATACCTGTTTTCAAACTCTTTCATTTTTTCTTCAATAATCTTTGTGTATTTTAGTCTACAGCTCACATCTGAGAGCTGCTCAACTTTTATTCGCTTTAAAACTTTCTGACATATCATTCTTTTCAATATGAAATTCAATTTTATCCTGCTCAAGATTAAATAGTGATCACTTCCAATTTCAGATCCTCTGCATCAGGGAGAAAACATCACTATTATCAATAACATAGTCAATGAGACTTTTCTTATTCCTTGCCTCTTCTCTCCATGTGAATTTGTGCACATTTTTATGTTGGAACTTGGTGTTAGTAATAACCAGTCAATGTCCAGCAGAAATCCAACAGGTATTTGCCATTATTATTAGCTTTGCTCTTTTCTCCAAATTTTGCCATAATATTTTTGTATGTCTGACAATCACTTCCTACTCTGCTATTTAGATCCCAAACAAGGACCAACTTTTCCTTTTTCATTGTGTCAGTTGCTTTCTCTAAAGACTCAAAAAAATTCCTCCACTTCTACCTTAGTCGGACCATAGGCACAAATAAGTCTCATTGTCCAGTTCCCCATTCTGATATTTGCCCACATCACTCTACTTGAGACTGCCTGCCATTCAAGATTAGCCTCGTATTTAGTGTTGAATACTATGGCTACTCCTTCTTTTCCTTGATTGTCATTGCCTGAATATAACATTTTGTATTTATTGCTCAAAAAGATCTCACCGGTTTTTGTCTTTTTTGTTTCAGTCATCCCTATTATGTCGATCTGGTACTTATCTAATTCCTCGGCTAGCTCCATTTCTTTGTCATTCAGGCTTGTCATGTTGATAGTACCGATCTTTAACTCTGGTGATGTTGAGTTGGGGTGTGTTTTCAGATTTGTTCCAGTAACTGACTTTTCGCTGTTCGCCCTCATTTCCTATCGAAAACAACGGGGAGCTTTGTTTAACCGGGCAATGCCCCAGCCAGCATGAAATTTTGTCATGTTGTACCATTTTGTATTTTGGTTTAAGCCAATAAGAATACAATTTGGTCGGCTAAATCCCAAATTGCCAGCCCATCCTCGTTTGTTCAGTATCCAGATAGATACATAACAGGGTGCACCACGAGAAGGTGAGGATTGGACATTAAGTCAGAAGCCCTGGTCGGTTCTCCGCATTCCTTTAATGGCTATGTGGAGGTCTCGTCTCAGTTATACAGCTTTGACCCTTAAGTACCCCTTACTAGGCACAAGCAAATGCAAGTAATTGTCTCAATACTTGGAAGCAAGGGGTGATTTTAATTGTACACAGTTAATTCATAGCCATTTATATTTCATCATGTGATGGTTGATTATGGCTGAGAAAGGAATTTTTTTGCTTCTCAAAGCTAAGAAACAGGAAGCATATCCTTTCCTTCCCCCTTTTATTTTCTGAAAGCATATGATTTTAGCTAGCCATCCTCATATGAAGGTGACAATTTTTTGTTCCAGAAATCCTTGACCATCAAGAGATGGTAAAGGATTTACCATCTTTAAGAACTGGGATTCACAGATTAAAAAAAAAAAATACATTTCTATTGTTTTATTATATGTGAATCTCACCTTCCAAAGGTAGATGGTAAGGATCTTCATTTTACTATGTGAGACTGCTTTTGTTCATTGAAAGCCTGAATATAGTAATGATCGATTACTATATTAATAATTCGTTTTATATGGTACTCTTTTTAGGAAAGATAAAAAATGAATTCAAAGTAAATGTTTAATAAATGTTTGTACCTACATTAGTTACTGCAATTTTTTATCAAAAAAGTTATCAAGAGTCGTTTGAACAGTTTTTGTTTTTTCCTATCAGCATAAGTGCTACGATAATAAGCAAAATGACTCTCTAGAGAAACAAGCATTCTTCGATTAACATCTGGATCCATATCCATTACTTGCTGCTTAAGCGATTCTAAACTGAAATATTGCATCCAGTTCTTTAATTGTTATCTCCTTTGGAACCTCATCTTCACATTCCATTTGTTCATTGTCTTTATATTTAATAGAATACTGCATGAATTCAGTAAGTAATTAAGTTACTTTTGCATCAGTTTGTCTTATTTCTTTAATGAACTCATGACTTATAAACTGTTTTTTTATCATATACCAGGACAATTTACCTTCAGAAGAAAGCAGGCAAATTAAGCAATTGATGACAAGTAGGAGATATATATATATATAGAGAGAGAGAGAGAGAGAGAGAGAAAAAAAAAAAAACTTGGACATTTTGTTGTGAATGATGTGATACTACATCACAGATTATTTGAGAGAGAGTTTGAAGCATTGAGAACAATCTACATGTAGACACAAGGATCAATGAAACAGTTAAGTATAAATACAAAAGTAAAAAACTTTTATTGTCTGATATTTCAACCTGATATTAACATGTCATCATTGTGGTAGGCAGGTTGGTAAGTACAAGCTACATGATGGTATAAGGAACAATACAATGTGGATGAGATAAAGTAATTTAATTGGTCCTAATTTAATTAAATTAGGATAGTGCAACAGGGCCTCAGCACTCTCCTTAAATAAGCATTAGAACTTCAAGCAGCATAGGTGGAGTAGGTGTGTGTTAGACCAGAAAATTCTGTGGTCTGTTGATCTCAAGCTGTGATGGACCAGATTTGGTATTAATAATGTAAGATTGGTGTTCTTTTCATGTCTTGTTTGTCTGAAATAGGAGAGATGGCTATCAAGGCATTACCTGACATTTACCGAGTTACATTTGTAGACATCATGTAGTGAAAGAGGAAATCGTTTATCTTTAGAAGGAAAAACCATATGGAGAGTTTGTTGGGGGAAAAAAATGTAGACACTGATTGTATCTTGAAATCATTTTGGGAATGCCTGAAATATAAGGAATTGAAACTCTGTACTGTTTCAGGGTCCTTAGAAGCAGGCTTATAGGAACCGAAAACATGCTGTATATTTTGTTGTGAGAAGTTCAGTTGCATGATGCATTGGATGTTGAGAAGATATAATCTTGGTGCAGTAGAGTTTTTATGATCTCAGTGTTTTAGGAAGGATGGTGAGTAGTCTGCTGTATGTAGCGGCCATTGAAGGTCAGCTTATGGTAGATGAAGGTAGGTAGTTCACCCGAAAGAGAGTGGAAGAGTAACTTATTTAAGAATGCCAGTTTATTGTCCTTTTCTATTTTCATGGCAGAATTTACCCAGGTGGGGGGTATAGATTATTTATTTTGCTACAAAGGTGCAAAATATTTTCATGATATGGCCAGATAGCAAAGATGTCTGCATAGCATACCAAAAAGAAAGTTGAGGCTGTATGGAGGAGAAAAGCATTTTTTTTAAGTGTTCCAAATAGAAGTTTGCAAGGGCAGGAGAAATTGGGCTTACCATTGAGGTATCTTTTATCTGTTTGTAAAATTTGTTTTGGCAGATGAAATAACTGGAGTAGATAACAAAGTCAAATAATTTCGACTATATCAAGAGGAGGGCTTGTGATAGCAAATGAAGTGAATCATCAAGTGGCATGTTAGTAAATAAAGATTGTGTTAAAACTAACCATTCAGTCGGTGGGTTGAAGGGATAAATTCCTCACTTTAACTAGGAATTCTGAAGTGTCTTTTTTATGAAAGGGTAGAAAATACCAATTCGAGAGTTTAACAGTTGAGAGATAAAATATATGATAACAGGAGAATCATTCAATCTGTGATTGGGCAAAACGGCACACCTTCTTTATGGATCTTTAGTTTATCTCCACTTGGTGAACTTGAGATCAAACAGTGAATATAATTTTTTTTAAGCTGGCTATTTGTGAGGTTGAGGTCAACTTCTTGATATTTAGATATGTCACATTAATAATAACTGAAAACTCACATAAAAAACTTATTCATTGTAAATTTTTTTGCCTAAATGTCATAGGCATCTTCAGTACAGGATTATAGAATGACATTTGAACAATAACAAACAAATCTAAAAATCAGGCACCTTAGTAGCTAATGTAAGATAACTAAAATGTTCAAGAATTTCCTAACACATATTTAGTTCAGTGGATTTCTGTTTTAATTTTTCCTGTAAAAGTTTGTCTGAAGAACACAAGTAATAGGCTCAATGTAATAAGGTCTTACTAGTTCTAGCCTTTTGACTAGGATAGTGGTGAGATTCAGCTTGCATAGAATGGCCTGTATGAGTCTTAAAAAAAAAAACTGAAAATTGTAAGCCTCTGTCTGGTTGATGAAGAATTAGAAGTTCTAAAAAAGGCGATTTGTTTGTTTATTCATTTATTTTTCTTGGATCCTGAAATGAAGTGCATTTAATTTGAAAAGAAACTGCTGCAGCTCAGAGGAAGAGCCATTCCTAATTGCAAAAGTATCATCCACATATCTGTGTCAGCGTGTAGTGCTAGGTGAAATGTTATTAAAGATACATTGTTGAAAGCATTCTATGAAGAAGTGGGAGTAATAAGACTGCCCATAGCTGTTTGATTTAGTGATAATTTGATTTTGAAGGAGGAAATAACCAGAATGCATAACAAAATCAAATAGTTTGATATCTGAAGGAAATTCTTCTTGAAGTAATTCAGTGGTGTCTTATAAAGGAGTATTAATATACAAGGATACAATAGTTTATTGAACAAGACAAGATTCCTTCATAAGTCATATTGTCAATCAACATCCGTATAAAGAACCATCTGAAACCTTACTTCATCGTTCTGGAATAACAGATGCTATGGTCTACATCCTTCTCCTTTGTGGGAGATTAATCTGCTAATCTTTCCTAACTTTATTTTTTTTTGTGTGTGTGTATCAAATTCCTGATATGAACCCTTAGTAGGGTTCATATCAGGAATATACAGAATAATGATAATACTACATGAAAAGCTACACCATTACTAACTTTGGATCAACAATTTCTTCCAAATTAATCTATCTGTTATAATGTTAGGCTTCAACATTATCAGATCTTGTATTTCTGTCTTCTAAGGTGCTTTTATACTATATGAATCCACCTAGATCTTGTTCTTCTTCTTCTAGGTCTTCTTCCTGTCAATTACATTCTTACATCACATGTAAGGATAAGGAAGTAATTTTGTCTCTTTATAAGGCTTTGATAAGAACACACTTGGATTACTGTGCGCAGATTTGGTCTCCCTGGTTTCAAGGGGATAAAGTAGCTGTGGAAAGGGTGCAAAGAAGAGTTACAAAGATTATATCTGGATTATGGGATTTAGATTATGTGGACAGATTGCGAGTATGTGGATTACAAACTGGTTAACAGGAGAAAGAGGGTTGATATGATAGAGGTCTATAAACTTTTGAATGGGTGTTATAGAATTTCAAATGATGAAATTTTTCGTTATATGGAAGGCGGGGAGAGAACACGGGGGGGGGGGGGGGGGCATCTGTGGAAGTTAGGGTTGTTCTCAGTCAAGAAAGGGGTAAGAGCTAGGTTTTTCTCTCAGAGAGCAGTGAGTGAGAGGAATAATTTGCCCTTAGGGGTAGTGAGTGCATCTAGTGTAAATGAATTTAAGGGAAGGTATGATAGCTGGGTTGGGTAATTTATAGCCTCCCTCGATGAGTCCTTGACTCCCTGGAGGTCTCAGATAATAATAATAATAATAATAATCTGGCAGAGAACACTTCTTTTGCTAACCTTTCCAGTTCTGTTTAAGTGACCATACCATCTGAGATTAGCTCTGTTAACACATTCCTGAATGCTAAATGCAAAAGTTCTTTCCTAATATCCTCATTTTGAATACATTGCTGTCATCTGTTCACTTCATTAATCTTTCTTAGAACTCTCATATCTGTGGTCTTCAGTCTTTGATCAAGTATTTTATTTTTAACTTAACTCTCAGATCTGTAAGTTAAAATTGGTTTGAACACTGCATATAGAGCTCAGTGCCGTAACGAGGGCGTGGTGAAAGAGGCGCCCACTAGGGCGCAACTAAGTTTGTGGCGCAAAACGTAAAAAGTGTAAAAAATAAATAAATAGATATAAAAGTCCACTATTTTATATTGTATTTTTAAATTTCGGCAATACGCCGCTTTAGACAGAAATTTTGCAACACACTGCAACTCATTTTGATGGAGTTAATAGTAAGTATTTAACATATTGCATTTAGTAACATTTAACTTGTTACATTTAAATTTTTCAAAATTTTTGTCATTTTTGGGTTAGGAGGCGCAAGTTAGATACTTGCCACATGTGCTTCATACCCTCGTTACTGTACTGATAGAGCTAGTTATTTGACTTATTATTATTATTATCTGACTTATTATTATACGGCCACTTCCATGGAGTCCAAAGATTCATCATGGGAGACCCGGTCTATCCATACAATCTATCCTACCTCTCCTTGAACCCATTAACAGAAAAAGCTGCTCAACTTTGATTCATTTTAAAATTTTGAGCAGCTTTCAGAGGTGAAATGTTCTGATTTTTGTATTATTGTAGACAATCTCACTACGTGGCTGTGGCTGAATATACATAAGTATATTACTAAAATAGAGAGCCAAAAGGCTTCAGTTTGGTGATGCAAAATTATATTATAAGTCAAGTAGATATTAGATCCAGCATTATTTCACCTGGTTTCTCAGGAGAACCAACCAGTTCAAAACAGCTCTGTGTTTCCGTAAGCTTTTTGGTCAACTTACCTTATGAAACTTTCATAGTTTCTATATTCGACTTTGAAACAATGTGAATATAATATCTACTTGATATATACAGGGTGTTCGGGATAAATTTGACATATTTATAATTAATTATATTTTTCCGTAAGTTACATGTATTAACATACACTTCTCTTCATTTAAAAGTTTGGACCCTTTTTCATTCACATATAAGATGTCAGAAAGGATGGATAGCTGGAACCCACCTGAATCATGGAAGAGAATAACTTGTATCATGATGATTCGTGCCCGCCATCAAAATAAGGATATTTCGACTGCTGCCCAATGCTCCCTGAATACAGTAAAAACAATCAGGCATGAACTAGAGACTTGCAATGGTGACTACGAGGATGTAGCAAGAAGAAAGATCCCTAGCAGACAATCTGATTGCGTTCGTACAGCAGAATTCCTCGCAAATCTGCAGGAACAGGTGTTGAAGAACCCTGGCATTGGAATTCGGGCTTTGTTCGTGGAGTTGCTAACTGTAGTCAAGCCCTGGATAACAAGGGTAGGCAATGGTAGGCCGTATGTATGGCAGCAGGATTCGGCCCCTTGCCACACCTCTGGGAAAAGTCCAAAATGGTTGTCTGAAAATTTCTACGACTTCACCAGTCCAAATGTTTGGCCTCCAAACTCCCCAGACCTTAACCCCATGGATTATTTTGTATGGGGCGTAGTTGAAAAAGACACCAATCGCACTTCCAGTAATACAAAAGCCCAGTTAATGGATAAAATTAAAACAGTTTTTGCGGCCCTTCCCAGGGAGACTGTAGCATCAGCTTGTTCGAGGTTCCGAAGCAGAATTGAAGCTGTGATCGATGCTAATGGTGGTTATTTTGAGTAAATCTTGTTGATAGTATTGTAATTAACTCTGCCTGTAATGTTTTTTTGTCAATTCATTAAATTTAATAGATACAAAGAAGATTTTCTTTTTCCTTACGAAACTGTCAAATTTATCCCGAACACCCTGTATATATACAGGAATCCCTTGATGTTACCGCGTATATCAAAATCGCGTTAATCAAATATAATAATCAAAATTACAATTCGTCCATGATCGATTACTATATTAATAATTCGTTTTATATGGTACTCTTTTAGGAAAGATAAAAAATGAATGCAAAGGAAATGTTTAATAAAGGTTTATACCTACATTAGTTACTGCAATTTTTTATCAAAAAAGTTATCAAGAGTCATTTGAACAGTTTTAGTTTTTTCATATTAGCATAAGTTCTACAATAATAAGCAAAATGACTCTCTAGACCTTGGCAAACAAGCATTCTTCGATTAACATCTGGATCCATATTCATTACTTGCTGCTTAAGCGATTCTAAACTGAAATATTGCATCCAGTTCTTTAATTGTTATCTCCTTTGGAACCTCATCTTCACATTCCATTTGTTTGTTGGCTTTATATGCATGTTGTTGTTCAATTTCAAGAAGATCGTTGTAACTGAAATCTATTGAATTTGAATCCAATAATTATTTAGCATCTACTGAATCAACACCATCAAAACCAGTGTCTTCACCAATTGCAACAATTTCTTCAACTACGTTGTTCACAAGATTTTGAAAACCACCTAAGTCATTAGTGCATTCTGCAAAAGGTTTTCCAAGCAGCTCTCATACAGCTAGAAGACACTTGCTCCCATCAGTCACGAATGTTTTCAACCGCGTGTTTAATGTTAAATTTTTCTAAAATTCTTGAAGCCTAATCGCGTTTTCTCCTGTTGTTGTTTCTACTGCCTTTGAGAATGTCTTTTTAAGAAAATAGGCTTTGAAAGTTGCAATGATGTCGTATTTGGTGGAATTTTGGTACATTTAAAGGCACATGAATTAAAATTCTTGCTGCGTATATAAAGGGATTGTCACGTTAATCAAATCCCGCGTTAAGCAAGGGATACCTGTGTGTGTAATTTTTTTTTTTTTTCCTCCCAGTGGATTTTATGAACCATTTTTAGTGATCTTATGTTAGCTATTAAGGTGGTGCTTTTGTCTGTTATTGTTTAATTGCCATTCTGTATGTCCAGTAGAGCTGCCTGGCTATAACACAGGCAGAAGTTTTACGATAATTAAATTTTTTTCACAGGTTTTCCTCTGTTTTTATAGTTATTGTTATATCAACATACGGTATTTTATTATTGAAATAGATATCTCATAACAGGAGGACTCTATTATAGTCTGATGTATCAGTATCAATAGTAGCTTTTCATTTGTTGTTGGTTATGTCTGAGAGATTGTAAGGCTTTGATTTTCGTTGAAGATACATTAGAAGGAGGGATTGGGTGTTGACTTTAAGTAGCACACAGGAAACTACGGCTATATGCAGCTGCTTGCAAGTTCTGTCTCTTACTGGTGAGTAACTTAAGGTACACAGTTTGCTGGCATCATCACTGTAGAGTCCAGATAAATTATGTTCACTGTTCTGGAGAAAATCCAAATATGATATTTTCTTGAACTGTAGTGAAATCACCATTGAACAGAATGAGGATTTCATTCTGAGTGAGTGGACATCCTGAGATATTGACCACCCATTTTTAAATAATCCATTGTTAATATTGTACTTCTTACTTACAAGCCTGTCTGCCACTGATGATGACCTGTTAATTTCATGCTGAAATATTGCAATAAAAGTTTTTTATGTTTGTATTAGTATTTAATTGTTTCATTTATCCTTATGTCTACATGTAGACTGTTATCATTATGGTATTAAGTATCTCTTAATCATCATGATTTGGAAACATTGTATATAGTTGATTATATAGAGAAACCTGTGGAGAATTTGACTAAGTTTAACATACGTGAACCACAGTAATAGGTATTTTTATTACGTAAATATTTCGTCCTAGGTATCTGAGGACATCATCAGTGCAGTAAGGCAATACTATGAATGACAAAAGAAAGGGCGCATACATACAAAGGAATCCAAATTGCGTGCAGTGGCGCGTTGCGGCCTGAACTTAAATTAAATTGAACTAAATTACTTAAATTAAAATTAATTACAGTTAAGTTATTATTTTACACAATTTTGTATGACAATTTCCCATACTTTAGGGATGGCAAGAACATCATTGCGGTTTACATTTGGTCTGTGGAGTAGGGCTTCAGCACTGGCATACACTCCAACAGCTGTTAAATTTTCTTTATTTAGTTTTAATCGCACTTCTAATATTCTTTCATTCCAGATATATGTATAATGTATAATGAGTTATTTTTGCTTTAATTGATTTATGGATCCAAATCATTACACAATTTTTTGCCATTCATATTTATATGAAGATCTGTGTAGAAGTTTTGTCTTTTTCCAGTGGATCTTAAAATCAGGTTTGCCTCATCAAACCTGATTTATGCGGTTTGATGAGGCAAATATGGTCTTGATAAGACCATATCTGTCATATGGTCTTATCAAGACCATATCCGCCTCATCAAAGCGCATAAATCAGGCCTCGCTCAACATGGAGTTGAAAACCCAAACCACAAGATCCATTGGAAAAAGACAAAACTTCTACACAGATCTTCATATAAATATGAACGTTTATGTAAAGAAAGTGCTGTGAAGCCCTACTCCACAGACCAAATCTAAACTGCAGTGATGTTCTTGCCATCCCTAAGGTATGGGAAATTGTCATACAAAATTGTGTAAAATAATAACTTAACTGTAATTAATTTTAATTTAATTTAAGTTCAGGCCGCAATGCGCCACTGCACACAATTTGGATTACTTTGCACGTACATGCCCTTTCTTTTTTCATTCCTAGTATTGCCTTACTGTACTGATGATGTCCTAAGATACCTAGGACGAAATATTTACGTAATAAAAATACCTATTACTGTGGTTCACGTGTGTTAAACTTAGTCATTGTATATAGTGCAAGAGATGGAAGGCTATCAAGCATAAAACTTTGGCCTCTGTTAATTGCATGTCAAGCCTACTATCAAGTAAAACATTGTGTGTGGTAATCCTTAGAGATTACATAAGAGCTTAATAAAACCTGGATATCTGCCACCTAAAAAAAAAAAAAGCTGCATATAGCCATAGTTCATAATGAACTACGGCTATATGCAGCTGCTTACAAGTTCTGTTTCTTACTAGTGAGTAACCTAAGGTGCACAGAGCAAAAACAACCAACCTTACATCAGTATTAGAAGGTACTGTGTGGAGTGAACAGTGCCATTATATGGCATGTCTGAAGAATGTTTCTCTGAAGGCTTCGTGCTCACACTGATGCTTGTTGGAGGAATTATTATGATGCAAGGCTATGTGAAACAAATGTCTATGAGCATCTTCATATTCTACTATATCTATATTGATTGAATTCTTTGCAGAATTTGTATCAACACTATGTTTGCAATTTGGGTAAGTCAAGGTGCAATGTCAATACTTCATTGAATGAATCTAGAATGTACAAGGCATATCCAGAAAGTAAGGTCCATTCAAAATATAATGCCAAATAAGATATGGGAGAGTGTTTGTACATGTGTGGTAGTAGTGACTCATTAGCTAGGTGTTGACTGTTTTACTTTCATTCCATTATTGTGTGTTGTCATCTATGAATAATTTATAATGAGTGCTGTGATAAAAAAAAAAATCCCACCAGTTGCAAGGTTTGTGGTATGATATGTTTTTTGTTGACAGAAAACAGTAGTGCTGCAGAAATTCATGAATGACTGCGTAAGTTTTATGGAACTAATGCAGTGAGTGACAGTTAGGTTAGGCAATGGTGTCATTTCCACCAAATCATCTTTCACCACATTTGGCCAACCACTACACTCTTCATCTTGAGCGTTGTTGCATCCTTCTTTAAACAAACAACACCATTGCCTAATCTTACTGTCACTCATTATGTTAGGCCTGTAAACCTTACACAGTCATCAGTGAATTTCTGCAGCACAGTTGTTTTTAGCCAACAAAAACTGTATCACACCATGAACCTCACAACTGGAAGGATTTTTTTTATCATAGCCTACATTATAAATTATTTGTAGAAGACAACAAACAATAATGGAATGAAAGTAAAATAGTCAACATCTAGCTAATGAGTCACTATGCTACCATGCATGCACAATCCCTCTTCCCATATCTTATTGGCAGTAAATTTTGAACAGACCTTCTTTTCTGGACACACCTCATATACAAACGAAAATTACAAGGTATATCTCTAAACCCCCCCCCCCTCCTCCTAGACATCACATAGAATCTTGTAATAACCTCTCTTCTGTGGGGTTAGCATAGAAAAAAAAATATGCATGAAGTTAACAATGTACAGTAATAGTTGAAAATTCCTGAATAGTTAGTTTTTTAATAACTTTTATTAAAACTGTTATCATAGAAATATAACAATGATCATATTTAATTATGTAACAGTAATTTGATCTTTAAAAAAAAAAAATATATATATATATATATGTGTGTGAACTTGAAATTTTCATAGGTACAGGCCCTTGGTTGGCTGCTGCACTAGTTACAGTATTTCTTTTACTTATACCAGTATGGGCGGTGATAGCGAGGCATAATAAATACACATGCACAGTGTTATATTCTGGGTGGACACCTGTTATTAGTGCAATGATAATTTCAAGGTAGGCATATATATTATCATAGTCAAAAATAAATTAATCTTTTTTTTGTTTGAATAGTTTTTCTTTTAAAATATTTTAAGAGAATAGAAAATTTAATGTAAATTTTATATTAAAAATATAAAATTTACTCCCATGAATGACACTTCATAAATTTGTTAAATGGATTGCAGAGATCAGAGGATTTATTAGCCAATGGTAAGTTTAAAACGTTTCAATAAGTTTTAGAAATAGTTATTTAACACAAAAATAGCAGAGCTTAGTAGGTAATGGAGTTACCTTGTATCTCTGGCCAGAGGCTAAGTTGAAGGACTAATATAAAATTCTAATTAATACTGAAGAGTAATTTTAAAAGACATCTACTCTATACTATAAAACGATAAGCTGAAATTGGAAACGAAACGGATGTAGGCTGTAACGTTTTTGTCAAGTTATTTGAAACTCGGGGGCTACCCTGAGTGTCGAGTCATCGAAATTCAAGGAAAACCGGAACATTGGGGGGGGGGATATTAGCTGTATATAAAACCGTGTTCAAACCAATTTTAACTTATGGATCTGGGAGTCGGATATTAGAAATAAAACAGTTGATCAAAAACTGAAGACCATAAATATCAGAGTTCTGAGAAAGATCAGAAGATTGAACAGATAGCATCAATGGCAGTATCATATTAAAAATGTGAGGATATTAGGAAAGATATTGATTGACCTTGTTAGCATTAAGGAATGTGTTAGCAGAGCTAATCCTAGGTAATATGGTAACTTAAACAGAATTGGAAAGGTTCTGCCCATCCTGGCACACAACACAAAAAGTGTTTTGTGCCAGGATGGGCAGAAAAGACCCAGAAGATCAAGATCTAGATGAATTCATGCAGTAAAAAGCCTTAGAAAACAGAAATATAAGATCTGATAATATTGGAGTCCTTGCAGATAACAGATTAATTCAGAGGTGAATTGTCATTAGGAAGTTAGTGATGTAACTTTCATGTAGTACTATCATGATATCCTGTACACTCCCTCAGGGTACATGTCAGTTATTTAGCATCTTTTTTTATGGTTACCAATAAAAAAAAAATGATGCATCGTATAGGGTAAATTTTGCTTATCAGAATTATGCACTTGGTTTATGCAGTAATTTTTTTTCTCCTATCCTGTTAAGAGAATGTGCAAAGAAACTAGCATCATCTTTGCCACTGTGAAAGAGTGGTGTCAAAATGGAAGCAGTGAATTATAGACAAGTTAATATTTTGTAGTATTAAGGTCCCATAGAAATAGGGAAAGAAGTCAAGAAAAGAGACAAATTACTACTGAGATGTCCTGGTAATGTGGTCACATTTTAAAGTGACAAAAGTGAACTGGTTGAGTGCATCTGGTTGATGTCAGGATAAATGAGCTCTGAAGAGGCCTTAAACGAATGTTGCAAAGTAGGCTATTCCATGAATTGAACAGAGTATACCAAAATGAAGTTAGAGAAAGAAAGCGTTATCAGAGCACTACAGTATGGCATTAACTGACCTTTAAGTTGGATCTTAAGGAGAAGTGAAATTGCATATAAAGAATGAATGAATGTCAGGTCTCAGTACAGGTGATTCACTGTAGCAAATGGTATTTTAACAGACTTGCTTACTGTAACAAATTACTGAAAAAGTCTTTACTAAATATCTGTATAAGAGGCACAGTGCTATTGTTAAGAACATACACTATAGCAAACTATTTCTCATGATCCATGTCAGTTATTTATAATGAGAGTTGACTTTATCACAAAGTGTAAGGTTTTGCATGTTGGAGTAAATGGCAAACTATTATACTGGTGAATGTTTTGATTCAACACATCAATACATTTTAGTTTGTATTGATGTGTTTTACATGAAGCTACAGCAATTGTGTGCATTATTATATGTCTGAAATTCAGTTGAGGCTTGGTGAGATCTCCACAAAATGTGCTTATTTGGATATGCGCATGCTCCTATAAGAATTGTTTAATCTATCCACATGCAAGTTATTCCAGGACCCTGGCTAAATGGATTTTTTTACACAAATTTGGTATATGAAATTCTTAACTAAATTTGTTGATCCAAGTTTTACTCTATTCTGATCATTTACAAGAACACAGAAGAGCAAAATATATTATAACTGCTCTGACTGCATGAAAGTTGATAAAAATTTAGGATGTATACAAGAAAATAATGATATGGTTAATTTGGTTTCACTAAAATTATTTTTCAAACTTTGGCAAAACAATTCCAAGTGATAAATTAAAGATGCCAAGAAATTATATTCTTGGTTTAATCCTTTATCCAAGTGTAAGGAAACAAAGTTTGCATGTGAAGTAACTTTACGATTGGGCTCTTGTATATAGAGGCTAATGGCTTAACATCACTTGCCTTAGTATCCCATAATGCAAAGCACATCCTTAGATATGTATAATGCTATGCATTATGGGAAGGATCACTACCCAGACCAGTTTCGACTTATTGAGGTATTGTGTGTGAACAACACACACAAATACACATATATAAATGCTATTTTATATGAACATGAACGTTCTTAACAATTAGAAATATTTTAAAATAACATCAGTCTCTTCTATAATTGCATAACAGTTGTCACCTTTGTTAGTCTTTATTGTTTTGTTTACTAGTTTGTATGTTTACACTGAAGAAATCCTGTACAATTAGGATGAAATGCTGTGCTGTCAATTAAAATAAATGTTATCTTAATAAATTAAAGACTTAATTCTGTATGTTAGTCAAGTAAATATTAGTTTAATATCCAACGTTTCACTGACTGATATCTGTCAGCATTTTCAAAGGAATACACTGGTAAGCAATAGAAAGTAACAAAAACTACGAAACTAACCGACAATTCTAAAAATTACATAAAGTTATCAGTGTGCGTGATACAATGATATAATACCCCTGTCGCAATTATAGATGTCAGACATCTAGAAGTTTTGATACAAGAAAGAAAGAAAGAACACATAGGCTATGTAAGGAATAACAGACAGGATATATCAGGCCTTTCTTCACACTTTCCCTCTACAAACCATAATATTGAATGGGATAGGAGTCATATGCCCTACATAGAAGATAACTACCATTCCAGAACATTTAAAGAAGCAGCTACAGTCACCTGTTCAACAGGTAACTTAAATAAGAATCAAGGCCTAATCTTACCAGATATATGGAAAACTCTAATCAGATCATTTAACCAAAAAGAAATGAACTTTCATGAAAATTACATTAAATATCTCAACAAATAAAACATTGCGCTTGCGACACACATATTATATCATTGTATCACGCACAGTGATAACTTTATATAATTTTTAGAATTGTCGGTTAGTTTCCTAGTTTTTGTTACTTTCTATTGCTTACCAGTGTATTCCTTTGAAAATGCTGACAGATATCAGTCAGTGAAACGTTGGATATTAAACTAATATTTACTTGACTAACATACAGAATTAAGTCTTTAATTTATTAATACTAATAGTCAAGAAAAAGGTCATAAAATGTTATCTTATTCTGGTGTTCTGCCTTATAAACTCTTAGAAATATATATATCTATCTATATATATATATAAAACTATCACAGTGAGGCTTACAAATTTTATAATAATTATCTTTTAGTGTTGGTGGCTGCATTTTGGATTTTGCTGTAGCCAGGTTTCATGGAATTGCCGTATTTCAACCTGTCATAAATGGTAAGTTAATATTCTGGTACAGGTAGTCATCGACTTATGACCTATGCACTTTACGACTGATCGACTTACGACTGCTACTGCATCTCGCACCGCATTTCAGTATGAGCTACTGTAACAGATTTTTCTACTACACTCACGCCCTATCCGTGTGGTCCCCGAAGCCTAATGGGAACGGTTGTGCGTGTAGCGTCAGCCCACTGCCCAGTAACGTATGTTTGGCGTGATTCATGCATCTCGATCTCTGTTTGCCTGCATATTATGTTCACTATTTTTGGTTCAGTTATAATTTGTATTACAATTAGCATTTTTTTAAAACCCCTAAACATGTCAATCAAGAGGAAAGTGCCTTTGTCTACTTTTAGACCTGTCAAGAAAGCAAGAAAGGCCATTGATTTAGACACAAAATTGAAAGTGATCAAGCAGCATGAAGAAGGAAAGAAGGTGAATGTGATCGCACATGATTTTAAGTTATCTCATTCTACAGTGTCGATGATTTTGAAAGACAAAATCATCGACACTGTAGAATGTTGTTAAAGGTTCGGCACCCATGCGAGCAACAGTGATAACGAAACAACGTACAGGGCCCATCCATGTAATTTAAAAATTATTGTTTCTTTGGATGGAAGATCAGATACAGAAGCAAACACCCTTAAGCCTTCTTACAGTGCAATCGAAGGCTAGAAGTCGCTTTCAGACGCTGAAGGAACGCGCTGGAAAAGATTACACTCGACATTTATAGCAAGTACAGGATGGTTCAAAAGAAGATTCAACCTTCATAGGATTCGAATCACTGGAGAATCAGCAAGTGCAGATGTGGAAGGAGCTCAAGAGTTTGTTAAAAGCCTGGATGAAATAATTACGGAAGGAGGGTATCAACCAGAGCAGCTTTTAAACGTGGATGAGACTGGAATGTTGTGGAAAAGGATGCCAGAACACACTTACATTCATCAAGAAGCCAAAAGCATGCCTGGTTTTAAGGCACTTAAAGATAGGCTGACTTTGCTCTTTGGCAGGAACATCGCAGGTTTTAAACTGAGGCCTTTTTTAATTTATCATTCTGAAAATCCCTGTGCATTCAAGAATGTAAACAAGCACACTCTGCCTGTATACTTCCGTTCAAACCGAAAAGCCTGGATTACTCAAATGTTGTTTGAAAACTGGTTTCTAAATTGTTTTGTACCTCAAGTTCGTGAATATTGCTTCGAGAAAGAAATTCCTTTCAAAATTGCATTAATCTTAGATAATGCACCTGGTCATCCACCTCACCTAGACCACCTACATCCAGATGTAAAAGTTTATTTGCCGCCAAATACAACTCCACTCATTCAACCTATGAACTAAGGGGCAATTGCCACATTTAAGGTGCACTATCTTTGAACCATTTGCACCCAAGCTATAGCCGCAACAGATGCCGACCCAGAACTATCTTTGTGAGAGTTTTGGAAACAGTACGATATTTATAAATGCATGAAAAATATTGGACCGCGTGGGAGGCTGTGACAAAGAAATGCATGAATGGAATCTGGAAAAACTGTGTCCAGCATTTTGTTAATGATGAATTTGATAGTGAACATGAACTTGAAATGGTTATGGAAAATATTGTAACACTGGCAAATGGACTTTCTTTAGACATTGAAGTGGAAGATGTTGAGGAGCTGCTAGAGCAAGAATCTGGACAACTTACGAATGAAGAACTTATTGCTTTGGAAGAAGAAAGAATGGCTGAAGAAGAGAAAAATGAAGATGAGGAAGAACCAGAAAGAAAATTCACCTCTGGTTATCTGAAGGTTTTTCTCTACTAAATAAACTTCTTACACATTTTGAGGAAATGGACTCAAACATTGAACGAATGGTACAAGATTCTTTTCGGCCATACCATGAAATTTACGAGCAGAAAAGGAAACATAAAAACTTCAGACAAAAATCAACATGTTTATGAGAAAAACAATTCCCACTACATCAAGTGGTGGCATTGATGACCTGCAGCCAAGCACAAGTGATCAGTAAAATATTTCTTATCTATTTTCTACATAGGTTTTGTTTAGTTCTTTAAGATAAAATATTTTTTAGGTTTTATACAGTATTTGATATCTTTTTTTTTATAATATTTTTTATTTTTGTAAATAGTAAACCAATTGTGTTGTACAGAGTGTCTGATTTACCTAAACGGATCCGATTTATGTCCAGATAGCTTTACGACCGGTAGGTCGGAACCTAGCATGGTCGCAAGTCAAAGACTACCTGTATATGTCAGGAATTCTGGCTTGGCTTGCTGTTTTAAAAATGGGTATTTGTTAGTCTATGGTAAAGAAATGTATCTGCATACTAGCTAGAATTTCTGAGATATTTGTGTTATTGTAATGTATATGCATTATAATATTCTGTTTGTAATTTTGTCTTGACTGTATAAAAATGAATTCATCTTTTACATTTAAATCCAACAACCTTTTGATTCTGTAGCAGGCTTAATTTATGGAACACCTAAGTAATCTTCCTTATGGCTTCTTTCAAATAAGCAAGATGAAGTTATAGCTGTTTTAATAAGCATTTAAATTTGGAATGGTTGAATCATTGACATATATATATATATATCAAAGGATAATACAGTAGATGTGTGCTTGTGAAAGGATGTGCTATGGTGAAGTATGAAAAAGACCCAGCCTGGATCCCATAGAACTAATGCTATTTTAAACTCACTATTACAAACACCTTAAAATGATAACAAACTGAATTTCTTAGCAAAAGACATCACAATCAGTAGATTAAAAAAAAAAAAAAAATTGTGGTGAAATCATACTTTGATGATTACTTCATGCTCTATAAAATATTAAGCTTGCTATTATGGTTAGCTATACAGAACAAAATAGGAGTTTTGTTCATGAAATTCATGTTCAAAAAAAAAAAACTAAGTAGTAACTTTTTTGAAACTGTAGGTAGGTATTTAATTTTATATTAGAAAACTTACTTTATTCATTATCTTAATTTTATTAATCATCAAATTCCTGGCATGTACCCTCACGGGATCTACAGGATATGATAGTACTAGATGAAAAATTTACATCATTACTAACTTCCTATCTACAATTTTTCTTCATATCAATCTGTTACCTGCCAAGACTCTAACATTGTCAGATCTTATATTTCTATCTTCTAAGACACTTTTTACCATATCAATCCACCTATATCTTGGTCTTTTTCCTGCTTACCTGGCAGAGAACACCTGTTTTGCTAATTTTTCCTCTCCCATTATGTTTAAGTGACCATACCACCTGAGATTAGCTTTGCTAACACATTCTTGGATGCTAACAATGTCAAGTTCTTTCCTAATTTCCTTGTTTTTAATATGATATTGCCATTGATACCATCTGTTCATTCCCCTAATCTTTCTCAGAACTCGTATCTGCATTCTCCAGTCTTTGGTCAAATGTTTTACTTCTAACCCAGCTCTCAGATCCATAAGTTAAAATCGGTTAGATGTGTTCTAATATGATATTGCCATCGATGCCATCTGTTCATGCCTCTAATCTTTCTCAGAACTCATATCTGCATTCTCCAGTCTTTGGTCAGATCCATAAGTTAAAACTGGTTTGAACACTGTCTTGTATACAGCTAATTTAGTGTTCCGACCAATTTCTCTCTTATTCCATATAAATTTATTCAATTGACTTCCCACCATACAAGCTTTGTTAATTCTGTTGTCTATTTCCATATTTATTTTACCATCTTCATTAAAACTCATGCCTAAGTAGCTGAAATGTTTTACTTGTTCTATAGGTTCTCCATTCACAATGCAGTTGATATTTTCAATGCTTCTGCCTGTTTTCATTGTCTCTGTCTTGTTATTGCTGACCTTCATACCACAGCTATTAATACAGTTATTCAATTTAGTCAGGGAATCTTGCAGACTTCTAGTGGATTTATTTAGAAGTATAACATTGTCCACATAAAGCAAAGAGCTGAGATTAACATCTCCAATTTTGATATCAGCTTTAATACCACTTTCATTTATAATGTGATCCATATAGATAATGAATAACAGAGGGTAAGGGTATGATGTACATCCTTGTCTGACACCAGATTTAACATTAAACCATCTTCCTGTACTTCCTTCAATTCAAATTGCTGACTTACAACTCAAATAAAGACTAAATATTGCTTGAAATAATGCCCCACTGACACCATACAACTGCAGCGGTTGGAATAGCTTCTCTCTTTGCACCTTGTCATATGCCTTTTCCAGATCGACAAAACTTAAATACAGATCTTTATTATATTTACATGACTTCTCAATTATTTGTCGTAAACTGAAGATCTGATCCCGACAGCCTCTATTTGGCCTGAATCTAGCTTGTTTTCTTCACTAAGCTTCTCTTCCACAATTCTTCTCAATTATACCTACATAAATCTTGCTAGGAACACTCAGTAGAGAAATGCCTCTATAATTCTCACATTCAGTTTTATTTCTCTTTTTATATATGGGTACTATGAGAGCTCTGCTCCAGTCATCTGGAATTCATCCCTCTGTCCAGGCCTTCTAACTATGCAGTGAAGCTACTGTACGAGTTTTATACCTCCTATTTGAGCATATCTGGTCGAATAGCTTTATACCTCCTATTTGAGCATATCTGGTCGAAACATCTACTCCAGCTGTCTTTCCATATTTCAGGCTTTTGATATCTTTTTCTTCAAGTATGGATATGTATTCCTGATTGCATGCCTGTTGAGTGTTTTTTACCACTGGGCTGTCACTGCTTGTTTCATTTAGCAATGTTTCGAAGTAATTATTCCATACTCCAAAGATATCCTTTTCTCCAGTTTTCATGTCATCACCTTTATCATCTCTAATTCCTTTTTCAGCACTCCATTTCTGAGCTTCTTCAACAACCTAATCTTGCCACCTTCTTGATATTTATTTTCTATTTTCTTACCAAAGTCTTCCCATGACTTTTGTTTAGCTTTCTTACATTTGTCTCTGTATCCTCTAAGAGCACAAATTGACTTGTTTGTCAGGAACTTTTAATATGCTTTCTTCTTTTCCTTCACTGCTTCTTTAACTTCCTGTGCCCACCATGGAGTTCTGATTTTTCTATCCTTGCAGACAACCTCACCACATGCTTCTCTGACTGAATCAATCAGTGTTTTCTTCAGGGCTTGCCACCGAATCTCCAAGGTTTGGCTCCTGTTCTCAAACTCTCTCATTTTTTCTTGAATAATGTTTGTGTGTTTTATTCTACAGTTCACATGTGAGAGCTGCTCAACTTTTATTTGCTTTAAAACTTTCTTATATTTCTGATAATGTTAGTCTTGATAGGTAACAGATTGATTTGGAGGAAAATTGTAGATCGGAAGTTACTAATGATGGAAATTTTTTATGTAGTACTATCATATTCTGTATACCCCTTGAAGGCATATCAGGAATTTGATGATGATGATGATTATTAGTCACTACACTTGATTTACTAAAAAATGTAAAGAATAGCAGATATGAGAAAGAATAGACAGGAATAAAATACTTTCAGTACTGTAAAATGGATTATGAATAATTTATATATGTGATATTATATGTGCTCTTGTGTTATATGTGTCTGAGGGTGGAGTGAAGAATACATGATCCTATAAACGCTAGATGTTAATATTTGCAATTGTGGTGAGTATAATTTAAAAAAAAAACAAAAAAACTTATGAGTAGATGGAAAGGGTTTGTTTGCGAAATATAAATCACCAGAAGCCACTATAGTGCAGATGCAAGAAAAAGTAGCTTTTTTTAATCACTGAATGGGGTACAGAAAAATTTGTAGTTTGTGTAATCTGTGTAATATATTTGTCAACAACCATTGGAATAAAAACGGAATTACCTAATGAAACGTCTTTTCTCACAGGAACTATTCTGCATAGACTCGAGCAAAATTGTTTGTTATACTGCCAAACACAGCATCAAACTAAAACAATTGTCCCAACATTTGACCAAATTTTAAATTACATAAAATACGTTTGTTCTATTGCATTTGAAATTTTTGATGTCATTAAGACAGATCACAAATGCCAACTTCAAAAAAAAAAAATTCTACTGAAAAAGTTGCAACAAACATGCCTCATAAACTCTGTCTCAGTGAGGCTGCCCAACATGGGAGTGGCACACAAGAAAGTGGCAATAAAATTCTACCGAAAGGGTGGCTACTAACATGTCATGAAAACATTGCACCAGATCGGCCTACCCACATGACATGGAATCAGCACACAAATGGTAATGACAAGTCCTGTTGGAGCGATAAATGTGTGAAACACTTCCCAACTTGAACGTGAAATATTTTAAAGATATATATAATTGCATATTTGTGTACTTTTCCTGAATTTATCAGTAATCATGGCAACTTTTAAAACTGTTTATTTTTATTAAAGAATTTGAAAATCTTATATGTATAAATAGGATCCTATATATAAAATTTACCTAAGAAAATTACTTACTTAATTGGGATGTATTTTCTTCATGATGAACTATTGTCTTCTGGGACTTAAGATTCTGCTTTTTCTGATATGCTAAAAAAGAAGAGAATTAAATTAAAACATTAAATGTAAAAATAATTTAAAAAAGCACAAGTAAAATACTTAATTTATTTAGGTATAGATTTTGCTGAAGTTAGCAAATTAAATTTTGTCTTTGCTGAGAGTTGGATTAGAAATAGTTGATCAAAGACCAGAAACCACAGACATCAGAGTTCTGCAAAAAATTAGAGGAGAAGCAGATGTCATCGGCACAGCCATACTTCAAATGATTTTAGAAAGGAACCCAACATTGTTAGCATCCAAAAAAAGCTAATATAAGGTGGTATGGCCACTTAAACAGAAACAGAGGAAAATCTTCCAAAACAGTTATTTGATGGCAGAAAAAAAGACCCCTGAGGATAAATAACCAAGATTTGGGTGAATTGTAGTAGTTAGTAATTTTTTTAGAAAACCCAGATGTTGGCATGTCCATATTGGAGATTGACAAATAATAGATTATTCATTTAATTTCCAGTATTCTGATCACATGTTTTTAAACATAAAGTGAATTTATTAAAATAAACAACATAACCCAACAAGTTTCATAAGTTGTCAGACTTACATCATCAGGGGTACAAAACTTCTATAAAAGACTAAAAAAAAAAAAAAAAAATTATTATACATAGCTGATGTTATCAGTACTTCAAAAGTATATATGAACAAAATGAGATCAGGAAAAAAACATTGTATTAATTACAATATATTCAATGGAATAATGCTAGTTGTTGCTGTTATGTTCTGTGGTTGTCATGTCATGTCCAAGGTTGTTATGTTTAATTCAGCAATTCCCAACTTATTTTAATTCCGGTACCCTTTTCATCTTGATAAAAAAAAATTTTTTTGGGGACCCTGACGATTTTTACTGATTGTAAATAAACAACAACAACAAAAAAAAAAAAAAAACATTAATAATGGAAAAGCAAATATTAATTTAAAGTGGTAGTAATTAATGCGAAGGATTAAACTTCTTCTTTTCTTTCAAAATTTGGTTTAATTTTGCACATCTGAATTCTAATATCAGGAGTAGCATCCAACTTCCTTTTGTGTTTTGTTTTTGTTGCAGAGAAAATCTGCTTTCATACAATTATGTGGTACTAAATGACAACAAACAATGAATTGCCTTCTTGAATAAATTTGCACTATATTTGATATTCTTCTTTTTTTAAGTCACACCAAAACTGGTTTAATGACACTTTCTTAAATTTAACTTTTATTTGGCTGTTAGATGTCAGATCAATGAGCTTTTCATATTCTGAAGTAGACAGTTCCTATGGTTTTTCTTTAATATTTGGAAGGATTAAAAACCCAGTGGTTATTGTCATCTTTTAGTAGAGGTAATGTATTCATTTAATGCCACATTTATTGATTTTAGATATCAAGTAATTTCTTATAGAATTTCCTCATCAATTTCACAGTTCAATTCCTGTAAAAAGTCATTTAAAGTTGGAAATGGATCCATATTATTTTTTTCAACAGCTATGGTCCAGTACTATAACTTTTGTAATAATGAACATTATTTATGTTTTGTGTTGAAAATATTAATTTTTTCCTTGAAAGGAGAAAGAGAGGGAAACATAGTTCAATTTTGTGAACGTATCTGCCCGATAAGCAATTTGACTGAACCATGAAACGTTTCTAAAGTGATCAGCTAATAGAATTTGTCATTGTGTAAGACTATGGCGAGCTCTGCTTGTAATTCAAACAATTTGACAAGAACTTGGCCACACGACAGCCATCTAATTTCAGTATGTACCAGCAAAGATATATATTGGCTGCCCATATCTTCGCATACAAGGGTGGTGTGAAATGTTCTCAGCCTAACAATGAAAAAACGAATTTATAATTTCAAAAAAAATTTTTTTTTCAGCATAAAATTTTTCAGCATAATCTTCCTTAAGACTAATACATTTATTCCAGCGCCATTATCCCATCCCTGTAGTGGTTCTGAGTAAGATCTGCAAAATACCCCCCCCCCCCTCTACAGCTGCAATCGCCTCTTGATTCGAAGAAAAATGCTAACCAGCGAGGAAGAGTTTTAGTTTTGAGCCAAATCTGAGGAATAGGGTGGATGTTCCAACAATTCATAGTGCAGATCCCTTAATTTTCCCATTGCCAAAACACCTTTGTGGGCAGGTGCATTGTCCTGATGAAGGATGACTTTTTCTTCTGCAAACCAGGTCT
The DNA here is from genome assembly GCF_054136105.1 of Typopeltis vanoorti. Taxonomy (NCBI): domain Eukaryota; kingdom Metazoa; phylum Arthropoda; class Arachnida; order Uropygi; family Thelyphonidae; genus Typopeltis; species Typopeltis vanoorti. The sequence goes on along the minus strand of NC_143550.1, from coordinate 77,830,760 downwards.
TTTCTCACACATTTTTTTGTCTGGTGTGGTTAAAAGATCAGAATAATATTCCCCGGTTATTGTTTTATCCTGTTCAAGATAATTAATAAACACAATGCCTTTCTTCTTCTTTCACTACACGTTATTCCCGCTTCCTATGCAGGATCCGTGTGTTACTTAGATGCGACTTCTTGTTAGTACCACTCCCAACTGACCTGCCACTGGGGGAAGATATATTTTGACTGTAGTAGCGTATGTTCACGGGGCCAGGTTGCCTGCTTGCGGGATGAAAAACGCCAGATAAACTGGCAGAAAAAACCCTACTGTCTGCACCCAAGACTGGCTATGGCTGAGGAAGATCCTCAAATTCCTCATGTCTTCGATGGTAATCGAACCTTGGCCACTCCTTCCCCCAGTCATATGGTTGCGAAGCGCAACAATGCTTTTAGCATTCCAAAATACCAATGCCTTGACCTTTCCTGCTGATGGAACCAACTTTGTCTTCTTTGGTGCTGAACAACTGGCTTCTGTCCACTGTTTTGACTGCTGTTTGGAGTGTAATGTTGAATCCAAGTCTTATCCATAGTAATAAATCGATGCACAAAATCAGTTTTATTCTTGTTAAGATGCTCCAAGCACTGTTCAGAGATTTTCATACTAGTGCGTTTTTGATCTGCTGTGAGCAAGCATGGCACCCATCTTGCACAAAGCTTTTTCATTTGCAATTATTCATGCAAAACATATCCTAAATGTTCTTTCGAAATGCCTATAGTCTCAGCAATTTCATGCGCTTTGACTCGCCATTCATCCAATACCATATCTTGCACTGATCAATGATTTCTGGTGGTGTTAACTTTTTGGACATCCTTCACATGGGTCATCTTCAAGGCTGGTACAGTCATGTTTAAACTTGGCAGCCCATTTCTTAATTATCGAAAACGAAGGAGAAGAGTTCCCATAAACTTTTATGAAAACTTCGAATGAATTTTTACAAAGAATTTTATCGCACGATACTCAATTTTATCCATTTCAAGGGATATAGACAACACTTTTTCTTCAAAGACAGCTGTATAAAACAAACTACTTGATAAAATGACTTGCAGTTTCGTATGGATGCTTATGACAAATAACTTAGAATAAAAAAAAATCTTGCTGGTAGTGTTGCCATCTATGGTCGAGGAGGAAAACTTTTCAGACCACCCTCGTATAATTTCGATGTTGTAACAGTAGTGTTTTCACAAAGTTAATAATTTTTACTGCTTCATCTCAAATACATGTTAAAAATGAAAGGGTAATTTGAGGCAACCAGTGCATTTCTATTGAAAACACAGTAACTCTCATATGCGTTTCAGCACCATTAATTCATGTTACTGTCCCTTTCACAGGTCATATCATTGACTTCTCACCATCGCTACATACATTGACATATTTTTCCCAACTCATTCCACGCATCTTTATAAAATCATCGATACATTTAAATATCACTTTACCTGTTGTATTGGTTGATAAATTTTCACAGAGTAACATGTCTTCTTCAATAGAATTGTTATAGTAAATAACAAACGAAAACTGATAGATTTGCAATGTCCGTTGTCTCGTAAAATTGTAAAGGGTACTCGTCATATGATTGAAGTCTTAAAATAAGTTCCTGCTCGATATCCTCAGTCATATCATGAATTCTACATGAAACTGTATTATTTGAACTAGAAATTTTATTAATTTGTTGATAGGATTTCTCATCGAACATACACTGAACATCTTTGATGCATGATTTTGAGAGTTTCAGAAATTGTGAGTGGTATATGGTAGCTTTCATTTCCAGTATCCAACAACGTTTTCAACATAAAATATTTATTTTAACACTTTATGTTGAACATTTAAGTTTTTTTTCAAGAAATTTGTCATCTTTATTTTTATATTTTGAATGGTTAGTTTCAAAATGTCTGTGCAATTTAGCTGGTGCTAATGAACTATTTGATAAGATCTTATTGCATAATATACATACTGCATCAGGAGCCTCAAGATTTCCTGTGATCATTAATCTGAGTTATAAATAACTTGAGTCGTATTTACATTTTTTATGACTTAGCAGTGTTTTAGTATTGGCAAACAACACTTCAATTTTCCTTGATTCATCTGCTTGAAAGATATTTTATCAATGTGTTGACAAGATTACTCAAAAAATTTCATAAGTAATGCTAGTGCCCCTTGAATTGTATTTTTGTCAGTATCTGCTTTACCAGTCTCCTTGTCGCTAGAAACATGTGACCTGCTTGCTAATTTTTTTTTTTTTAAAAAACTCCTTTCAACTAACAATCCATGATATTTTAATTTGGGATATACACATTCGTAATATAAATTTATATGATACCCACTTTATTTTTATATGAAAAGTACATAAGACATCACAAAATGATTGCAGCACAAAACACCATTCATCTATGATTGTACACCTGCTCATATCAAGAAAGCTTTGGTAATATGAGACAGAGAGAAAAGGGCCTCAGCTCTTTTATATCATCATATAGCCAAAGGCTACCCGTTTTCCCTTTTCACGAGTCTCATGCAGATGAACAACCAAAAGACCAATTGAAACTAAAGCACAAAGATGACAAAAAATTTCATAAGTAATGCTAGTGCCCCTTGAATTGTATTTTTGTCAGTATCTGCTTTACCAGTCTCCTTGTCGCTAGAAACATGTGACCTGCTTGCTAATTTTTTTTTTTTAAAAAACTCCTTTCAACTAACAATCCATGATATTTTAATTTGGGATATACACATTCGTAATATAAATTTATATGATACCCACTTTATTTTTATATGAAAAGTACATAAGACATCACAAAATGATTGCAGCACAAAACACCATTCATCTATGATTGTACACCTGCTCATATCAAGAAAGCTTTGGTAATATGAGACAGAGAGAAAAGGGCCTCAGCTCTTTTATATCATCATATAGCCAAAGGCTACCCGTTTTCCCTTTTCACGAGTCTCATGCAGATGAACAACCAAAAGACCAATTGAAACTAAAGCACAAAGATGACTGATACCCAGGTGGTTAGCCTTATCTGAGTTAACTGCCTTGAATTGGCTTTCGGCATGGGATTGCTCTCCCTTCAGTTGATCATAAGACCACATTGAATTAAGAGGATGGAACCATTTAAAAATCTTCTCATAGTAAAAATTGACAGAATTTTATCTTCCCCTTGTGAATATTGCATAATATGGGTAGTCTATACCACCTAGCCAAAAATTTGATATCTCCTGGAATGCTTTCTAAATATGAAAATCATCTGATTGAACAATAAAATATTATAAAGCATTTGTATGTTATATTGCTGGTTATCAAATCCCTGTTTCTTCCTAACCTTCGTAAATTGTATTTTAATTCATTAATTATAAAAATCAAAATTCTCTTCCCATTGCAGTGACAGGTAGTGGGTATTGCAAAAAAAAAAAAAAAAGAAGAAGAAAAAAAAGAACCTTGTCTGTTGTAAGTAATGAAATGCTCAATGCATTACATAATCTGTTCCAAATATGCGGGGTGGCAGTAGAATGCATGTTCTACTTTCCAATCGGTAACAGATGTCACAGATTGGATATCTGATGTTAAAGTAATTCCATTTGATGGTGTTGACTGGAAGGTGATATGTAATTCTCCAAGCAAGATCCCTTTTGTTAGGGTATCCTTGGAACTTCAATAAGTTATGAAACAAAGTGTTGTTGTCAATACCCATCTGTGGAAGTTTGTGGTGAAAGAGTTTCAAGATTTTTTAATACCAAATTTTACTTTTTTTTAATGGAAAGAATGTTAGTGCAGAATACTGTAGCAGGCTTAGAGTTAAGCACAGAATATTGTCATATACAGGTACAATCTTAGCTTTTGGACATTTATAATCATTTACTCCAAACAAGGGAAGACAAAAACCCAGTTAGTACTGGAGAAGGTCTGCACATGTGTGATGGATCTGTAACATTTTATGGATTTTTGAAGCTCTATTGCTGACCAAAAAAAATTGCACTGGCTTACTATATAATTACTTATCTTTACAACTGAGCTGGAAAGATTATGGTTTTAAGTACTGTGGCTTTAGAAGGAAAGGGAAGTTGCCCAATTTTCCAGTCTTCTATATAAGTTCTTGAACTGGTAATATTGGGTAAGTGGAGGAGGGAATTCCAAGTATAGTGAAGGGTTCTCTCTCTTATGGGTTATTCCAAAAGGAATGCCTCCAAGATCCCAATTTTCAAAAATTTTTAATTTTTGTCTTGTCTGCATTAACTTAAAGATACAAAGAAATTATATTATTGGTTTAATCCTTTATTCAAGTGTAAGCAAATAAAGTTTGCACCTGAAGTAATTTCAGGACTGGACAACCCCTATATTGAAGCTAATGACTTCACATCACTTAGTATCCCATAATGTAAATTCTTATGGATATGTATAATGCTATGCATTATGGGAATAGTCACTACCTAGACCAGTTTTGACCTTTATTGAGGTCTCATCAGTGTGGAGCCAGACCTAGAAGTGATACCAAAGTCGAAGTAATTCAGAAGTCATATTTTTATATACGAGTTGACAAAAGGTGTCGCACCTTATTACTAAAATATTCTGGATTAGAAATAGACATTGGAAGTTTTTCCACTTGGTTATGCTTATAAATTTAAGATACCAAGAAATTATATTCTTGGTCTGGGTCTGGCTCCCACTGATTGATGAGACACACAACTCAGCAGTTATTAACCTTTACTCATACTGTTAGTCTATTGAAGCCTTCCTGCAGGATCTCTACATCACCTTCATTTACCGTTGCTCTTCCAAGTTTAGCATCATCAGCAAACAACTGAATATTTCCTGTCAAATCATTTCTTATATCATTGATATACAAATTAAACAAGAGGACCAAATATTGAGTCCTGCGATATAACACTGGTCACTTGCCTTCTCCGTGACTCATTTCCTTTATAAACCACTCTTTGATATCTATCCATGAGCCACCTTCTAATCCAAATCAGATTCATAATCCTCATTTGCTCCAATTTATGCAATAGAGTTCTATTCCTTAAAGGTACCTGTGGCATAATTATAAAATAACAAAATTACACAATAACCACAGTAGATATTTCATACGGAAAATAATAGTACAACAGTGTGTAGAAACAATCAGCAAATCAAAAACAGGAATACAATGTATATACAATAATCGGTTTACCGATTAAAAATGGTTGCCACATGCTAGATGTTAATATTAATAAATAATATTAAATCCAATTTTGATGTTTACATAAAATGAGAATCTTCCAAACTTTTAGGAGAAAGAGATAATCATTGCGATTCAGGTTAGGCCAATTTTAAAAGGGCTTCACAAAATTTCTCATCTGTTACCATGTACAAAAGGCAAACTGTCACCTTCATCTTTAGCTATTATTTACCAGATCCCTTGTGAATGTAATTTTATATACTTTGAGCATACAGGCCATTTTGTGGGAAAAAAGAATTAATGAATGTCAGTACTACATTTATTATGTGAAACTTCAAAAGTCTGGTCTGGCACAAAGTAGTATTGACACTAAACACAGTATCCTGTGGGATGAAACTCATCCTCTCCATAGAAGCAGTTTTAAATACCAACATCTTTTCAAAGAAAGTTGTGAATCAATTTTACATCACCTGAATCAGAATAATTGTCTCTCTCTTTCTCCAAAAAGTTTAAGAGATTCGCATTTTATGTAAACATCAAATATAGTTTTAATATTATTTATTAATATTAATTTCCAGTATGTGGTAAGGATTTTTAATTGGTAAACAATTGTTGTATGCATGAACCTTGTATGTTCTTTGATTTGCTTGTTGTTTCTACACATTAATGATGTACTGTTATTTTCAGTATAAAATAGCAATTATTACTGTAGTTATGTCATTTTGTTGTTTTAATAGAGTTCTATGTGGAATTTTGTCAAATGCCTTTGTGAAGTCTAGCAATATCACTGAGTAGCCATTTCCCTTATCCAACTCCATAATCACTAAATTATAAAAATTACTAAACTTGGTCTGGGTCTGGGTCTAAAACTACCCTTCACAAACCATGTTGTCCCTTAGAGAGTATCATATTCCTATCCATCCAGCGTTGAATTCTGCTTTTCACAAATTTATCCAACACCCTAACCACCACTTTTGCGATGCTGATTGGCCTATTATTTGCTATTTCTGTCTTGAAGCGTCCTTTATGCAGTGGGAATATTTTGCTCATTATGTTCCATTGGCACTTTCTCAGTACTGAGGCCTAAATTAAACAGGCCTTTCTCAGTACTGGGGCCTAAATCACCCAATCGCTTTGAAATGTTGGTCAAAGGAACTGATAATTCCTCTTAATACATGAGCCAATGTACTATCTAATCCCATGGCTTTGTTTGTATGGAGGTTCTGCAATATTTTAAGTACCTCTGTTTTTTCAATCTGTATTCTCCCATCAGTCAATGTCACATCTGACATTGCAGTGTTTCCACCTAGATGGTACACCCCCTGCAAAATGCTCACTTACCAATTCAACTATTTGGGCTGTTACTTCCCTACCATCAGCAATTTTTAAAGCCATCCTTCCATCCAGTCATCATTCCTCCTTTTATTTTCCACAGCAAAAGAAATCTGAAAGTATTAGGATTTCACTACATTTGTCATGGTATTCTGTACTTCCCCCCCTATCTTCTTGAGGGTACATATTGGAATTTGATGATAATATTTGAGAGATTAGGAGGAAAATAGAAATTGAATTACTCTTCTGTTAGAATTAAACTGTATGCTTAAGGAGGAACTCAAAAGAGCTCTTTTGCTATCTCATTTTAGCACCTTCCCTCACCTTCTAGGAATCTCCTACTCTTATTATATAACAATATTTTCAGAGGAAGATTTTCTGGACTCTTGGCATAAGTCAGTTATTATTGCTATTCCAAAACCAGGTAAGGGATCCAACACAAGCTAATATCACCCAATCACTTTGACTAGCTGTCTATGTAAGGTCTTGGTAAAAATGGTAAATGCAAAGCTCTCTTCTGGTATCTAGAAAGCAACAAACTTCTTTCCAACACAAAATGTGGCTTTCGTAAACACTGATCAAACTTGGACCATTTGGTCTGTTTAGAAACATGCATAAGAGATACTTTTCTGAAACAAGAGCATGTGGTTTTAGTGTTCTTTGACATTGAAAAAGCTTATGCCGCAGCCTGGAGATATGGTATATTAAAAGACCTGTTCAATCTAGGTCTGAGGGGACATCTATCCATTTTTATTAAAAACTTTCTTTCCAGCAGGGTATTCCTCAAGGTTCTGTTTTAAGTGCGACCCTCTTTGCTGTTAAAATGAACTCAATCACTGAACAGCTGCCTCCTACAATAAGCAATTGCCTTTTATGTCAATGCCTTCACAATTTATTATTATTCTTGCAATATGAGGGTCATTGAAAGGCAACTCCAACAAGCAATCAATTGTGTCTCTTCCTAGGCTCATTATCATCGATTCAATCTTTCAGCAGAGAAGACCATCTGTGTGCACTTCTTCTGGAAATGTACCCTTCACCCCGATCCTGGTACCCAGTAGCACGAGAGGCCAAATTTCTCGGACTTTGACAGAAAACTAACATTCTTTACACACATTTGTCATCTTCAAGAAAAGTGCAAAATTGGATATCTTCTACACCCTATCTTTTACTGAATGGGGGTGCTGATTGAAGTTCTTTACTACATATTTATCATGCACTTGTGTGCTCAAAACTTGATTATGGATCCCAGGTTTATAGTTCTGCAAGGAAGAACACACTCTAGTGGTTGGACCCTACCCATCATCAGGGCATCTGAATAGCTACTGTGCCTTTCGCATATCACCCATTCAAAGTCTTTATGTAGAATCAAATGAACCCCCTTTATTACCCAGATGAAAATATTTGTTGCTCAACTATGGCCTAAAAAGAAAGTCCCTTCCTGATAATCCTACATGGACTAGTCTCTTTTCCCTACTTCACAAGGCTCATTGTCACACACACACACATCACTGTCACTTGTCCTTTTGGTATGTGCATCAAAGAAGCTATGGCTATCGGCATTAATAACACTACCTGTATGATACAAAACAGCATCCCCGTACATACAGGCTTACACCCCATCTTGCAACCTTTTAGTCAACCACAAAAGTCATATCCCTGTCTGTCTACCTTCAACTGTTTAATGCCCACGGAACAGTTTACTCTTATTTCTCAGAGACCTCTGATCAATTCTGCTGTTTCCAAATCTCCAACCAAATCCCATTTAATTGCAGTAATTATACAGCAGAGTTGTGTGCCATTCAGCTCGCACTTATACATATAAAAGAAAACTCTTACCAAAAGTGCATAATTTATACAGATTCTTTAAGCTCTTTACAGGCTATCTCTTCCCTGGTGTATAATTCACACCCAGTGCTTGGTGAGGTGTTACACCTGTTATACACACATGTTGATGTTCAATTTTGCTGGATTTCCAGCCACATCAGAATTAAGGGAAATGACAGATGCGGCTGCTAGATCAGCTCATTCCTTCTCAATATCTTGTTTGACCATTCCATATACCGGTTACACACAAATAACGATTATGGTTTTCTTGACAAAATTGCCAATCTTCATCAGAGACAATATCTTACCTTTTGTATGTTTTAGCGCAACCTTGGAAAATGCTTAATTTTTGAATTAATTGATATTTTGATAGGAACTCTTTCCTGTCCAATGGTTGTTCATCTGACATTGAAGTCTATGGGTGACTGTAATGGACATACCGATGTGTGAATAGGCATCTTGTCTCCCTGCGTCATTGTTATGCAGGATCTTTAAAGGAGGAGAAATGCATCTCGCTGGTACCTAACCTAACAGTTGCTGACGGGAAAATGCAGCCGCATATCTAACCTAACCTAACAGTTGCTGGCGGGAAAATGCAGCTGAATACCGGTGTACCGCTCACGCAAAAATGCGTCTGCTCCTGTAGTCCAGTCTCCCGTAGACTGCCATGTTAACGAGCCACCCGTTGGAAGGGAAAGAGTTCGATTTTGGAAATGGATTCATTCATAAACAAATAAAAAGCTCCAATTTTTATGAGTTGCGCTGTTATCATTGAAAGGTAAGAAATTGCCTGATATGCTACGTTTCACATGTAAAGGGGAATGATTCCAAGTAACTATAGCCCAAATAATAAAATCAAAGTTAAAAGCCCAGTGGTAGTGCTCCTAGCAGAGAGCATTAACAAACAAACTGTATGAGATTAAACCTGAAATTAGGCACCGGCAGTCTAGTCAACTTCCACTTATGTGCAAGGAATGCAACACTTGTCTCACCATTAATCATATTCTGATGGAGTGCTGGTGCTTCACACAAGAAAGGAACTTTCTTGTGTGAAGCATCTTCACACAACTAGGCCAAATGAGTAATGGCATCATTACTCATTTGGCCTAGCCTTATACACTCAGACAAATGCTGTCAAACTTGACAAATTGTATGATGTTTTTAAATTTCTACAAAAAATCAACCTTTACAAACACATTTGACTAATTTTATCTATAAGTAGATCCCACCTCAATGACCTAAATTTTGTACATACACATTATCCTATTATTTATCCTTGACTATTTATGTACTGATACAACTTTGCTGTAATTTTACTCATGTATATACCACATTGTTCAGTTAAATTTTAGTACATAATTATTATTTAATAAATCACCTTATCTATGTACTGCTGTAACCTCCAACCCTGTGTACTACTATGGCCTTAGATGTGGCTTTACTTATATGTGAATGCTATACTGCTTAACTTGATCTTTGTACATATATACTATGTTAAGTTTTCCTCAACTACTTGTGTGCTGCTCTAGTTTTAACTGTACTTCTTTCTCTTTATATATAAATGCTGCATTGTTTAATTTAATTGTGTGCTTATTACCTTGACAGTTGTAACCTCTGATCCTGTGTACCACTGGTTTTGTTTATATGTAGAAGCCACATTGTTTAATTTGAACTTTTGTACACACACACATTGATTTTTATCCTTGATTACCTGTGAACGACTAACTTTTTAATCTCATGTATTGTTGTAATCCTTGCTGTAATTTTATTTATGTGCATTTAATATATTGTTTAATCTTATACAGTTTTGGTACATTTTTCATTTACATTTTTATGTACTAATGCATATATGATTATTTTGTGTGCAGCTGTGGCCTCTGACCTTATGTGCAGCTGTAATTTTTGCTGTAATTTTATTTATATGAAGATATTGTATAACATTGTACATTTGTGTATATATATATATATATATATATATCTTTATTCACTTTTTATTTACTAATGTATCTTTGACTATCTGTGCACAGCTGTAGCCTTTGCTTTCATTTTGTCTATGTGCAAATACTCTTTTGCTTAATTTTTTGTAACTTTCTTTAAACCTTGTGTACTGCAAACTTTTGTTATGGTGCAGTATGGCTGTTGTAGTCTTTCTGCCAATAAAACATAAACCAAACTTATCAGATTAAGCTTGGGATCCTACAAAAATCCCAAAAGAAAGAAGTGCACAAATTATTTTAAAAAGTTACATCCTAGCCTAAAGAAATTAGCAAAAAAATTGCTTTATCATGTCATACCACTCTGGATATATAGGGTCTCTAAAATTCACACACCCTGTACCCCCCCCCCCCTTTCATCCAATAGTAGATAACATAAACAGCCTCACCTACAAACTGGCTAAACATTTATCCAAATCACTTTCTTAGCTTACAGGCAATAAGGTCAAGGGTCTATGTCAGAGTTAGAGTTTCTATTTTTAAAAAAATAGAAACTCTAACTCTGACATAGACCCTTGACCTTATTTAAGTCACATTTTCTACCTGACAATTGAATTATTCAGATTCACCATTGCAGATTATTTTGTATGGAAAGAAAAAAATATACAAACATATTGCTAGGTGGGACGGCTATGGATTCCCCTACTCTAGCAAACTTCTGTATGGAGCATTTTAAAAAGCAAGTACTCAATGCAGCCACACTAAAAACCAACAGTTTGGCAGTGCTATGTTGATAATGTGTTTGCTGTTTGCCCTCATGTTGACACTTTGGATACATTTTTGGCATATCTTAACAGCCAACATCCTAAAATAAACTTCACCATAGAAAAAGAAAGTAATAACAGTCCTCCCTTTTTAGCTACACTAATGACATGACTTCTTAATGGCTCATTATCCTTCTTCCTCTACAGAAAACCCACTCATAGTGGAAGGTATTTACATAAACAATCACACCACCACCCTTCCCAATGCATCCTCAAAATACTTACTCGCCAAGCTAGGGCTGTTTGTTCAAATGATACAGCCCTTAAAACTGAGCTCAGGGACCTTCCCAACACCTCTTTAGCCAATGGCTACATCCCATATAAAATAGATGAAATATAACATGCATTCCCAGCCCACGTCTCTCTCCTACATCAAACACATGGAATCACAGCAAAACCATTCTCATGCCAATACCGACTTGCCATACAGATGATCTTGGATGAAATTTTTGTGTTCAAGGTGGATATTAACTGATCTACCAGTCTGTCCAAAGTATACTAAACTGCAGGCACAAAGAACTTGATACACTCCAGTATGTTCAAGAGGATGTAATCAATCTTTAGGAGGACATACAAAAGTAGCTAACTGAATGAAAGGTTTAAAAGTGGTATGGAGATCACATCTGCACAGAACTTTGGTTATTTTTTCTGATATATCCTGGGATGAGAATGGTTTTGCTATGATTTAATTTAGAGAGGTCCAGATATTAGGTCTTAAAATGATAGTCTTCCAGATCTTTGGTAAATTAATACAACCAAAGATCTGGAAGACTATCATTTTAAGACCTAATATCTGGACCTCTCTAAATTAACTTTGTAGTTATCTGACCACTGGTATCAGTTACAATTTAAATTGTTTCTACAATTACTTAGTTTTATGCTGTGCCTATCATAGTTGGCACTGTGCTCTGATGATGCTGGGTAGAAAACCAGCATCATATTAGCAAAATATTAGTAAGTTTAATAAATGCATTTTTTTTTTATGAATAATCATTATTAATAATTATGAATGATTATAATTATGAACGACACCTAGGCCTTTATGCATGTTAGTTAAATTATTAATTAAAAAAAAAAATCCAGTTTCCTTAGAGCAGTTTTTTGACAAATTTATATTGTGGGCATTTCCATTTATGTTACCAATGATAATCATTTCATTATCATTCACTACAATTTTGAGTTAATTTATATAAACTAGTATTGGTAATTGGAAGTTTTTTTTTTGTTCTTATTATAGGTGTTGGAGGGAATTTAGTAGCTGTTCAAGCAAGTAGAATATCAACATATCTGCATCAGAGGTCCAAATTAGGCACACTTCCTCCAAGTGATGACCATATGTGTATAGATCCTTGTTCTGCATTTTTTAGTAAAAGTAAATGTGAAATTATTTCTGTTAACTAATATTTTGTAAGGAATTTTACCTAATTGTGTAATTAAGAGTACTCTTATTATGAAGTGCAGAACTAGTAAATTGATATACTTCTGTATAGAACTGCCAACCTAGCAGATAATTTGATCCATTATTGCTGCATTATTAGTGGAAAAGAATAATGAAGATAAAATAAGTACAAGATCTATTTTATACTCTGGTATATACTTCTTGAGTGTATATACCAGAAAATGATAAAATAATGTTTTGTTTTTTATCGATTTATTTTTTAATTAATCTTGATTTATTGTATAGTGTCACTAATTTTTGTCATTTTGTATTTGTTGTACTTGAAATCACTGTGGTAACATGTGCCCATTTTTGTACATGGAAAATCTCAGGCCATCTAAATACTATGGCTAGGTTGCTAACTCCTGCTTTATTATACAAATGATTCCATTTTCTTGTGAATTGTTAAACTAGTAAATCTGATTTTATAAGTACATCTAAAAAAAGTAAATTATTAAAAAATAAGTAACTTCAGCAGTTACTGATCAGATTCTAAATAGACATGCAGTATGAACAAAGATTTCACTATACTTTAAAAAAAAAAGCATTCAGATATTTCTTGAATGCTACTATTCAGAATGGCTGTATTAACATGTAAAACGTATAAAATTGTGTGGAGACAGAGATCTCAGAAATATCAAAGTTGCCATTTCTGCAGTAAATGAGTCTTGAAATGGTATCTTTTTTTTGTCCATTTTTATCAGTTCTATTTTGCTCCTGATAGTATTTTCTAGTTTTTAGTTCATTTTGAAGATAATCAGTACTGCATTCAGGCACTCGAGACATGCTTATATGAACATTATGATGATTGCTATACCCATTCCTGAGCACTTAAAACAACTTTAAAAAAAAGAAAAATGGTCAGAAAATCAAACCAACAAATAGTACTATATGCAAAAATGGATTTAAAAAAAAACTGGCCATAAAAATTAATCTTAGTCCAGTAAATTCTCAGACCACACATAATCTTATCAGTTTGGAAAAACTTACAGAATACCAAACAGTTGGTTGGATAACAGCTGCTTTTTATGTTTGAAAGATAAAGAGGTGGGGGTGGAAAACTCATCAAATTCTTGACCTATACTCTTAGGAGAAGGTGTCCAGGATCTTATAATAGTACCACATGAAAAGTTACATCATTACTAACTTATCAACAATTTTCCTCCAGATTAGCCTGTTATCAACATTCTAATATTATGCGATCTTATGTTTCTGTCTTCTAAGGCACTTTTTACTGTATTAATCCACCTACATCTTGGTCTTTTTCCTGCCATCCTGGCAAAGATCACTTTTGCTAAACTTTCCTCTTTCATTCTGTTTTAGTAAACATACCACCTGAGATTAGATTAGCTCTGCTAACATATTCCTGAATGCTAATAATGGCAAGTTTCTTCCTAATATCCTCATTTTTAATATGATACTGCCATTGATGAAACTAATCTTTCTCAGGACTCCCATATCTGTGGTCTAGTCTGATCAAGAGTTTTATTTCTAACCCAGCTCTCAGATCCATAAGTTAAAATTGGTTTAAACACTGTCTTTTATACAGCTGGTTTAGTGTTTTACTAATCTATCTCCTAATCCATATAAATTTATTCATTTGACTTTATCAGCTTTGCTAATTCTGCTGTATTTCCAAATTTAATTTGCCATATTCAAAAATTGTGCCTAAATAGCTGGAATGTTTTACACTTGTTCTATAGGTTCTACAATGAGAATGCAGTTGATGTTTTCAATGTTTCTGCCTATTTCCATTGTCTTTTTAATGTTGATTTTCATACAATTTATTTACAGCAGTTATTCAATTTGTTCAGGGAATCCTGTAGACTTGTCCTGGATTATTTAGGAGTATAACATCATCTGCATAAAGTAAAGAGCTGAGATTAACATCTCCAATTTTGATATCGGGTTTAATACCACTTTCTTTCATCATGTGATCCATACAGATAATGAATAACAGAAGGGATAATATACATCCTTGTCTGACACCAGATTTGGTATCAAACCATCTTACTGTACTTCAATTCTAACTGCTGACTTGCAACTCAGATAAAGACTAAGTATTGCTTGATATAATGCCCCATTGACACCATATAACTGTGGTGTTTTGAATGTCTTTCCTCTTGGCACCTTGTCATATGCCTTTTCCAAATTTACAAAACTTAAATAAAGATCCTTGTTAAATTCCCATGATTTCTTCTCGACTATTTGTCATAAATTGAAAATTTGATTCTGACAACCTTAAGGAGTGCTTAAGGGTCAAGGCTGGATAATTGGGAGGTGACCTCCACATTGCCTTTTTGGGAATGCAGAGAACTGACTTGATCTGATGTTCACTCTTCCCCTTCTCATAGCACACCTTTTTGAGTATCTCTGGATACTGGATGAACAAGGATGGACTGGCATTGGGATATAGTTGACCAAATTGTATTCTTATTGGCTTAAACCATAACTCAAAATGACGGCACAACACGATGGAATTTCATGCTGGCTGGGGCGTCACCCAGTTAAACAAGCTCCCCCTGGTTGATTGGCACTATCAATGGAAAAGAAATGGAAGTAGCAGAATTGGATAAGTACCAGATCGACATAATATATCTCTTACTGAAAGAAAGAAAGAAGACAAATACAAGTAACATCTTTCTAAGCAACAAATATAAGATGTTATATTCAGGAAATAACAATCGCGGAAAAGAGTAGCTATAATATTTTAAACCCTATGACCATGATCTTCTTGAATGGCAGGCAGAGTAGAGTGATGTGATCAGAATGGGAAACTGGTCAGTCAGGCTTATTTGAACTTATCGTCCCACAGAAAGTTCTAATAAGGAAGAAGTGTTGGAATTTTTCAAGACATTAGAGAAGGCAGCTGACACAACAAAAAGGAAAAGTTGGTCCTTATTGGAGATCTAAACAGCAGCATAGGAAATGATTACCAGACATATAAGAATGTTTTGGGCAACTTTGAAGAAAAGAGCAAAGCTAATAATAATGGTAAGCACCTGCTAGATTTCTGCTCAGGACATGGACTAGTCATTACTAACACAATATTCCAACATGAATATGTGTGCAAAATGCACATTTGTGCATGGAGAAAAGATGCAAGGAATAAGAAAAGTCTAATTGACTATGTTATTGTCAACAGCGATGTTTTCCGACTGGTTCAAGACCAAGAGTATATACATAGGATTTGAAATAGGAAGTGATCACCATTTAATGTTGAACAGGATGAAATTGAACATCATATCGAAAAGAAGGGTGTGTAAGAAAGGTTTGAAATGATTCAAAGTTAAACAGCTATCAGATGTTAATTGTAGACTCAAATCAAAACTTTCTGACACACCCTTCTTTTTTATGTGTGAAGTTCAATTTTATCCCGCTCAACATTAAATGGTGATCACTTCCTATTTCGAATCCTGTATACTCTTGTGTCCTGAACCAGTCAGAAAACAACTCAAGAAAAAAAAAATTAATCTGTTTTTGATTTTAATGATACAGTTTATACATATTCAGTTCATTATGAAGATTTCACTTAAGTGACATAAATTTAAGCTTACCATAACATATAAAAATGTAAACATTTGAATAACTTCATGCTCTTCTAAGTTTTCTTATGTCTCCAGTTATTGTTTTCATTTGCACTTTTTCATGTTCTTTGTGCTCAGGTTCCTGCCATACATTAAACATTGTTCTGATACATAATTTGCTAAACATTCAGTTCACTGTCATGAAGAACCTTTCATTGTTAGGACCTATGGAAACTATAGACATTTCCATAGTTCTTTGTAGTGCATCATTTCGTTATAGAAATGTTCACTGTGGTGCACACCTTGCATTTTATCTTTTTTTATCCTCAAAAATTTAGCCCATATGCCAACAGACTAACGATTTTTCTGTTTTGATTGTATATATAAAATGAAACTGTTCAGGCCACTTCAGACCTCTGGTAAGCAGGGAGGTGGTCTCATACTAGGTGATCTACCACCTAAAAACAACTACAACCGACTTAGTAGCACAAATGTTTAAGCTTACAGCTAACAGGAGATTTAGAACTGGCATGAACTATAGGAATCTGTCTAATCAGAATGAAAATTTCACTGATCATTGATATCTTGTGATTTCTAAATTTGGACATGCACACTGACTATAACAGTAACTTTTGCTTTCTTAAAGTATAAAATGGATTAACAAGATTTCCCATGGTTTTGTTTGCTATCCAGTGAATCATAACCAACAGAATGAATTTGAGCAAGATTCTTTTGAGCTTGACTTTAATCTGATTGTGAGGAGACATAAAACTGACTACTAGTGAAATATTACTGCTTTCATTCCATTTTTTTACTGACTCAGTGAAGTCAGCTAGGCATATGTCATCTGTTTCATGTGCTGCCCTAGGCAGGTAGTTTAACTAAGGCAGTACATGTGTCTCAATTCCAAGACAGAAATTTTGTATAGAATAAAACTCTTTGATGTGTGCCACAGTTATTTTGATCTTAAGACTATAAGCAAAGGCTTGTAGCAAAGATGGGTGGCTTTCATATCTGGTAGTTTTCATAGTGACATCACATTTTTGATCTTATAATGTCTGCCTTTCCTATCACAGCAAATCAAGATTTTCTAAGAATTAGATTGTTCAGTCTCTTAAGAAGAATATGAGTTAGGCATAGTTTTATTCTGCTTAGATACTGTGGTAATGATGATCCTGTCATCATTACAGGAATCACAGATTTTAATACTGAATTTTTTTTTTAGTCTGACTCATCCATAAAAGATTGTAAACCCTATAGTACATTAGTACCATATGGAGTGGGAATTTTTTTTTCTGTTAATATTTTTTTATGCATTTTGTACTTTTTATATAATCTAGAAACCTTTACAAGTCTTGACAGGTAACAGATTGATTTGGAGGAAAATTGTAGATAGGAAGTTAGTAATGATGTAAATTTTTCATGTAGTACTGTCATCCTGTAATACCCCTTGAGGGTACATGTCAGGAATTTGATGATAGAAACCTTACTCTTGAAACTAGACATGGAACTTTTACAAGCCACTTCAGGATACCAATAAATGGAGAGAGGTTGTCTTACACTGGGTGATGAAATTCATCTCCTACCTAAATATGATCACAAACATTCGTGCCCATGGCTGGATTTCAACTTGCAGCTTGTTGGTTAGAGAGCTGATATGTTAACCACTCTGAGCCAATCAGGCCTGCAATATATATATATATATATACACACACACACACACACACACACACACACGCTTGATTGAGAAACAGTGGTACAATACTTCTATTCAGGGAATTATAACTGAACATCTTATCAGAATTACATTTAGCTACTGCACTGATATTGTTCATGGCACAAACATAAAGCCATGGCTGGAAACGTCATTTTGTGCTCATGGTACAGTTGCTCTGGCATTGAGCCCACGTGAATAGAAATATTAAAACATTTGTTGAGTTTATGCGACTTTTGTTTCTATAGGAAACAAAAGTTGCATAAACAAAAAAAAAGTCATATTGGGTGATTCAGATGGATGTTTTATTTAGAAGGGGAGCTGCTTGTTGGTTGCTCTTCTAAGCATAACAGCATGTTCTTTTCTCTACTTCTCCTGCATCTTCACTATTCTGTTTTCCAGACCACTGTCACTAGAATCCCAATGCCCTACTGCCATGTTTGCTGTGTAATATGGCTAGTAGACATCCAGAAAGGAGGATCCTGGTAATCTTGCACTACTTTCGTCTCTGCTTCAGCAAAACTGGCAGTCCTGGATGGCCCAGCCAGGATCAGTTGGCTAGTGGGCTTGCCTTGCAAGTGCCAACAGTGTTGCAGTAAGGCTCCTACCCCATGGTACAGGGAAGGTGCTCAAAGTTTGCTGTGGTTGTCAGTATAGCATCTGGG
Organism: Typopeltis vanoorti; assembly: GCF_054136105.1. Classification (NCBI taxonomy): domain Eukaryota; kingdom Metazoa; phylum Arthropoda; class Arachnida; order Uropygi; family Thelyphonidae; genus Typopeltis; species Typopeltis vanoorti. Next base: position 77,812,316 of record NC_143550.1, on the reverse strand, counting down.
ATAGCCCTGGTGTTCCACTCCTGAGCATAGTCATTACTGCTGGTCAGTGGGCATCCATGTGTGGCTCTGTGGTGAGTGGGAAGCTCTGGTGCTGAACCCTTTGAGCATGAATTTTTCATGCGTTGTCACAAGGCCCAAACCAAGTAGACACCACAGATACATCATGATAAAATAATTATGAAAACCATATCTGACACCAGTATAAATGTACCACTGTTTCTCATCATCCATATTACAGATGAAAAGCTGATAGGGGAAATGTCACCCTTCTTTATTCAGAAGAGTTTAGGACTAGTAGATTGAATTCTTCATCCTCAAAGTTTTCAGAGCCTTCACAAGGTCTGATATCGTAAATACATCATATAACAGACGTAAGAAACAAAACATGTGACACCACTGTAAATGTACAATTGCTTTTCACCATCCATGCAACAGGTGAAAAGCTGGTAGGGAAAATATTACCCTTCTTTATTCAAAAGGGTTTGGTAGGACCAGCAGATCTCCCAAAAAATTTAAGAAACTACATTCTGGTGATATCCCTTTTGAAACTTCATGTCAGCTACACTCAAAAAAACTATTGAAAGTAGTCAGTGGATGGTACACCAATTGTAATTCCTCATAAAACACTAAACTCTTTTAGAGGAGTGATGTCAGAGCTTAAAGATCAAGGAGTGACAGATATGAGGCACATCCTGATATATAGGGATGATCATCTTTACTTTTAATACACTTAAACCCAGGGTGTCTCAACTGTCCTATTGCTGTACATATCCATAATCCATTGAGTTGCTTTAAATGTCAGAAAAATGGGCATGTTCAAACTGCCCGTTATAGCTCTACCACTTGTGCGACGTGTAGTAGTAAAGAGCATAATAACAAATCTTGCTTTGCAGAGAAAGCTAAATGTATCAACCACTGTCAGAGATCATCTAGCCTACTTCCATCCATGTCAAGTTGGAAGGATGAAAAGAAATATAAAAGATAAAAACAGAACAAAATATATCATATTAGGATGCAAAGAGGAAGCTAGTCACCACCATAACAACCATCCTGAAATCCTCTTATGCTGAGAAGTTGGCAGTTAAGAAAATAACAGCAACTCAAACTTGAATGTCTGTTTCACTATATTTGAACTTTATGATCATGAGTGCTTCTCTCTTGAGTGCATCAGTCACATGACTTACAGTCTTACTCAAAATGGTCCCATTCAATAAGAATCCACTTGTCAAAAATTATGGCGGGAATATCAATGAAAGATACATTGGACATCCCCCTACAGAAAAAATGGATGCTTCAGTATTCACCAGAAGTAAATTAAACTTACCAAATGATTCTGACACATCAGATAATGTATTGAGCATTTTTCCAGAGGAAGAGATGGATGCTGGCCACCTATACTTCCCAAAATCAGTTGATAAATAAAAACCTGACAGAGATAAACCCTCAACCTCTCAGAAATTGTTCAAGTCTACAAAGCCAAAAACAATAGGAAAATTTTAACAGTAGAACCGTAATGAGTTTCTCTAGAATAATGTCAAGATTCTTCTGCAAAAATACAAGCCATTCTGTTTCTGCAGGAAACATATTAAAACCAAGTGAGAATACCCACCTTAAACAATTTCATTACTGTTCATAAGGACAGAACTGAAGATGGCCCTGCCCATGGAGGAGTAGCTATCTTAGTTTGCAGTCATACTCCTTTCCATCATGTCTGGCTTAAAATTGCTCTGAAAGTAGTAGCATTTGCCTCCCTTTGGGATTTCTTACACAGCATGTTGCATATAGTTACTACCAGGTTATGAGTTAAATGAGTCTGAGCTTGACAATCTTATATTGAATCTGCCTCAACCCATATTTCTTATGGATGACTTTAATAGACATAACACAAATGGCTAGGACATATCATTGAGCAAAAGCTCACCCATCATGACCTCTCTCTCTCTTAATAAATCAGCATATGCCTACCTGCTTATATTCTGCAGTAGATCTTACTCTCTGCTTCCTTGCCATTTTTCCAATGCTCATGTGGAATGTTGAAGAGGACATATGTGAAAGTGATTATTTTCCTATTATTTACACTGTCTTCACAGAACCATGCTATGTCTTCACAGCCTGAAGATATAGCATATTAAAAGACTTTTATAGCCTAGGTCTCAGAGGACTCCTTTGCATTTATTAAAAACTTTATCTAGCCAAGTTCACCAATTAAGAGAAAAGTGTAGGAGAGTACTCAATCTACTTTTGACTCTATCCTCTACTGAATGGGATGTGGATTGATCTTCATTAGTTCAGCTTTATTTTGCACTTATGTTCAAAGCTGGATTATGGGTTTCAAATCAAGATTATGGTTCTGCAAAGCCGAGTAGACTGCGATGTTTGGATCCCATTCTTGATCATAGTATACAGATATATGCTAGTGCCTTTCATACATAACTCATTCAGTCTTTATGTTGAAGCAGATGAACTGGCTTATCACTTAGATGGAAACAGTTGCCTCTTAACTATGTTCTAAAAATAGTCTCTTCCAGAGCATCCTACATGGACTGGTATCTTTTCTCTGCATTTGGTGTTATATTTTTTATCCCCATTTTATTCTGTCCTATTTTATCCCTTAAATTTAGTATGTGTGTTAAAGAGATTATGCAAACTATTGGCATGAATGTTAACAACATTACCTGCACCAAACACACCATTCCTTCATGGCAGGTTTGCACTCCATCCTGTAACCTCTTCCTGTGCCAGCTAAAAGTAAAGTGCAAGAGAACATTGAATTTCTTTTGCACTCTATTTCTCAACTTTATCATATCCAATCAGATCCCTGTTCATTGCAGTACTTATATAGCAGAGCTGCATGCAATTCAGCTTACACTTGTGCATATAAAAAAAAATTGCAGCCAAAAAGTGTATGATTTATTCAGACTCATCGAGTTCTATATAGGCCATCTCATCTCCTATGTCAATCCACATCTGGTGCTTTCCAAGGTTCTGCAACTGTACAAATTTGAAGGTCCTTAATTTTAATGTTCATCTGTGCTGGATTCCCATCCGTATTGTAATTGAGGGAAATGAGACTGCAGATCCAGCTGCCAGATTAGCTGATAATTTTTTTGCATACTATTTGTTAGTCCCATATACAGATTGCAAACAATTTATAAGATCAGATCTACTAACCCAGTGGCAGGAAGCACTGACAAATAAATTGCATGTGATTAAGCACTGGAAATCTAGCCACTGTAGAAACAGAAGAGAGGAAGTTGTTCTTGCTAAGTTCCACATAGGTCACAGTTATTTATCTTACACATTCATACTTACTCAGGACTGGTGACCCACCTATGTGTGAACAGTGCAACATGCATTTTGCCACCACGGAATGGCAGATCTTAACAGACTCGGACAAAAAGTTTTTAAAGATAATTAATTTACACACACATTTGATTGTGCATTCTATTTATATGTAGATACTGGTTTGGTTAATATAATTTTTTAAAATGTTTTTTGTGCATAACATTGATATATGCTAATTTACCTCTTTATTTACCTTGAGTACTGCTGTGACCTTTGGCTTGGTGCAGTGTGACCTTTGCTATCCTTACACCAGTAAACCCCCCTAATTAACCAATCAACCTTTACCAAACAAATCACACAGTCATCTTGAATACAATTTCTTTCCTTCTGAGGATTTATTCTATTCATCATATCAAGCTCATTAATAGTTGGGTATAGTGGAAATTTGATGTAATGAATTTTTTTTTTTTTTTTTTTTTTTTTTTTTTTTTTTTTTTTTTAAGAATAGCATTGTCTATGTTGAGGTGTTTTTTTTTTTTTTTTTTTTAGTTTATCATGGTGAATAATTTGTTATAATTGTGTTTGGCATAGTGACAGCTAACTATATTAATGTTTCCCACAAGTACATGCATAATTCTAAAATATTTTCAAGTAGCTGTATACATTTTTCTCATCATCATCATCAAATTCCTGCCATGTACCCTCAAGGGGAGTACAGGATATGATAGTACTACATGAAAAAAATTACATTATTAATTTCCTATCTACAATTTTCCTCCAAATCAGTCTGTTACTTGTCAAGACTCCAACATTATCAGATCTTATATTTCTATCGTCTAAACACTTTGTACCGTATCAATCCACCTATATATCTTGGTCTTCCTCTGGGTCGTTTTGCTAATCTTTCCTCGCCCATTCTGTTTAAGTGACCATACCACCTGAGATTAGCTCTGCTGACGCATTCCTGGATGCTGACAATGTCAAGTTCTTTCCTAATATCCTTGTTTTTAATATGATATTGCCATTGATGCCATCTGTTCATGCTTATAATCTTTCTCAGGACTCTCATATCTGTGGTCTCTAGTCTTTGGTTAAGTGTTTTACTTCTGACCCAGCTCTCAGATCCATAAGTTAAAACTGGTTTGAATACTGTCTTGTATGCAGCTAATTTAGTGTTCCAACTAATTTCTCTCTTATTCCATATGAATTTATTCAATTGACTTCCCACCATACCAGCTTTGCTGATTCTGTTGTCTATTTCTATATTTAATTTACCATCTTCACTTCAATCGTGCCTAAATAGCTGAAATGTTTTACTTGTTCCACAGGTTCTCCATTCACAACACAGTTGGCATTTTCAATGATTCTGCCTATTTTCATTGTCTTTGTCTTTTTATTGCTGACCTTCATACCATATCTATTACAACAGCTATTCAATTTAGTCAGAGAATCTTGCAGACTTGTAGCGGATTTATTTAGAAGTATAACATCATCCGCATAAAGCAAAGAGCTGACATTAACATCTCCAATTTTGATATCATGTTTAATACCACTTTCCTTCATAATGTGATCCATATAGATAATGAATAACAGAGGGGATAATGTACATCCTTGTCTCACACCAGATTTAACATTAAACCATCTTCCTGTACTTCCTTTAGTTCTAACTGCTGACTTACAACTCAAATAAAGACTAAGTATTGCGCTTGATATAATGCCCCATTGACACCATATAACTGTAGCATATTGAATAGCTTCTCTCTTGGCACCTTGTCATATGCCTTTTCCAAATCGACAAAACTCAAATACAGGTCTTTGTTATAATCCCATGCTTTCTCTACTATTTGTCGTAAAGTGAAGATCTGATCCTGACAGCCTCTATTTGGCCTGAATCCAGCTTGTTCTTCACCAAGCTTTTCTTCCACAATTCTTCTCAACCGTTTCTCAAGTATACTTGCATAGATCTTGCCAGGAACACTCAGTAGGGAAATACCTCTGTATGTCAGTGTTTTTTACCACTGTGCTATCATCACTGCTTGTTTCATTTAGCAGTTTTTCAAAGTAATTACTCCATACTTCAAGGATATCTTTTTCTCCCGTTTTCATGTCACCTTTATCATTTCTAATTCCTTTTACGGCACTCTTTCCTCCATTCTTAAGCTTCTTCAACAACCTCCAGAATATTTTGCCACCTTCTTGATATTTATTTTCTATATTCTTGCCAAAGTCCTCCCATGACTTTTGTTTAGCTAGTTTTACACAGTGTTTAGCATTCTTGCATTTGTCTCTATATTCTCTAAGAGCACAAGCTGACTTATTTGACAGGAACTTTTGGTATGCTTTCTTCTTTTCCTTCACTGTCTTTAACTTCCCGTGTCCACCAGGGAGTTCTGATTTTTTTTATCCTTACAGACAACCTCACCACATGCCTCTCTGGCAGAATCAATCAATGTTTTCTTCAGAGTTTGCCACTGAATCTCCAAGGTTTGATTCCTGTTCTCAAACTCTTTCATTTTTTCTTCAACAATGAGAAAATAATCCTAGCATTCCATAATTTGCCTCTGCTTCTATAAAACCACTCTTTTGATTGATAGTTCCTTAAGATTATCAGATCTAATTTATTATCTTCCACTACTATGAAGACTTGAAAGTTTTGTAATATAGCCTCAAGTTCAGCATCCAATATTGCTAACTTTTTTTTAAAGCAAAAGTACTCTATATGAAATCAAAATTTTACTTAAAATATTATTCTGCAATAAAAACTGTTTAAATTGTTGCAATGGCTAATGGAAGAGTCGGTCATTAAAACTGAATTATATATGCTAGCAGTAGGCTAGGATAAACAATTTTTAATGGATGAGATATCTCTATTATAGAATTTTTCTTTTTATATGAAGATATTTCTTTAATAGCATTGTTTCCAGGTGGAAATATGAGGAGAATTTTCATGTGAAATTCCTACCTGATAAGTTAGGATATCAAATTAACTATGAATGGGAAGTTGACTACAGTCACCTGTCTCTCCAGTAAACAGTTATAGTGAAATCACTACAACAAACACATTTCTAGCCAGAGTCCCACATCATTTGTGCTGTACTGAAGTAAATTCACTCTAGCAAACCTTCCACTATAACCATTTCCTTGGTCCCTGTGGAATTTGCCATAGAGCTGTTAAAAGCTTTTGCATGCAATAAGCAATGCATGGCAATATTTGGCCCCCAGCTTACTGAATTAAATATAACTCTTAGGAGTGGTGACATCATACTATTGAAAGTAGTGGCTATTTAGTTTATAGATGCATGTTAAAAATCATAATTTTTTAAGATCAGCCTTTGAAAAGTAAAATATTTGAGAATAGCCTAAGTTGGCTGGGGGGAGAAATTTCGATAAGTAGCGTTAGCTTTTAATAATCAAAATTAAATGGTCATCTTGGAATGTTGTTTATATTCACATTAAAAAGTAAACATATTTTAAATAAATGAACTTAAAAAGCATGCATAACTGCATTTTGTGGGGGTGAGAATGGAATCCACTTTGGATTAAACAGAATATCAAATTTCTGGAGGTCAAATTAAATGGGATTTACTTAGATTTAAAATGAACATGGAATTCAGAAATGTCATTTTTCTAAATCGATACATTCAAATATTAGTTCTGTATAATGACTCTCACTATAGTGAAATCATATAGACCAGAGGAAGTTTTATAGTGGATAATTTATTATAGTGAATTTTATTTATATTTATACCAGCATTGCACCTCTGGAGTTTTGGTTAGGGTTTTTCAGAAGTTTATTATAGTTGATTCTATAATTAACCAGATTAAAATTTAATTTGTATATACTTCCTGTTTTAAATTTATTATTTTAATATTTCAGATGTTCATTCTAGGACTGCCCGTGTCCTTTTGTTGATGGTTGTTCCAGGTCACTTAGTATTTACCTATGGAATACGTTTCTTGAAAGCTGGTCACACATCAGTCACTCCCATATTTTTATGTATATATTTATTTGCTGCTGTACTTCAGGTAAGATTAAAATTTTTCTGCATTTCTTGTGTGTTCTATGAGAGATCTGTAATGGCTATATCAATAGCCTAATTTGTAATGAAGTAACACCTACTTGCAGCCCATCATGTTGAGCAGTCTGGAAGCTTTTAGTAGTTGGCTTCATACCCTAAGTTCTGAAAAAGCATTGCTGTATGGTAGTACTTTTAAATCTTAATAGTCCATGGTTCATTTTGTGCATCTCAAAATATAATTAGCTTTCATTTGTTTAAATTATTAACTGGTATATGTAATAATATTGGTATTTTAAAAAAAGTTATGCTTTACAAAAAAATTCTTAAGTGAAATATTATTCAATTATTAAGTGCATGTGAACATGCTTGACACATGCAGTCAATCAACAGCAACTTCAGAGAACATTCCAAATCCACTTTACAAACATACATGGTCTCAATTTCAATGTCAGCAGTGTCTATTTCCATCTCTAGTCTGTAAAACTTCACCTACTTTTCCTAATAGAAACCCAAATTGCAACTTCTTCAAGCACCACTCATCTCAACTTTCCCGACTACACACTCTTCGACTAATTTTTGCTCAAAGTGTACATATGTCTGCTCTGATATACCACGCTTAAATCTCATGAGAAATCTGGTTTGGTTATTAATCATTTGTATTTTAAGACTTCTCTCAACTGATAAGCTTCAATGGGAGGCTCTTAACCAAATTTCCAGTATGACTACACCAGAGATACTGATATTGTAATTCACTGCATCAATCCTAGTTCCACCCTTGCATTATCAAATTATCTTGCTCTCCTTTTCATTAGGAATCCATGTACTAAGACTCAAGGCAGAGCATTACCAGTTGTCGAAAATAACATACCAATCATGGTCATTCTTTCTTTATGTTCCTTAGACACTGCCAGAATTCTTGGGTTTCACCGGGCCTGTTACTAACTTCTTTTCATAATTGTTTTATTCTTTTCTCACCATGGCCACCACTCTCCTGACCTGATCCTGAACCTCATTGTTACTCTCTTGTCATGAAAACTTCTTTTTTTTTTTTTAAGCAGCTCCTGATTTAAAAAGTTACTCCATTTAATTCCTATGCAATTTATTCCCCCTCATTTTGCAGATGCAGTCAGATATAGCTTCTTTCACTCGTTGACTAATTCCCTGGGCTTGTAAGTATTGTAGTAACTTAAAAACATGACTGGTTCCTCAATCAAATATCCCCCCCCCCCCCCCACACACACACTATGTTCTTACAGTTTTAACTTCTTTTTTGGCCAAACTAGAGTCCTGCCATTCCTAAGGTCATCTCTAGCTTACTATCATTTTCATTTTACTGTCATTACATTTAGAATTATGACTTTTTAATTAATGCATGCTTTCATGCAGTCATCTAGATACATTTGGTTTCCTAACTATTTACTCTTTTGTTGAACAGACATTTCTACAAGCATCTAAGACCATTCCCATTAAATTATAATCTATCCTGTAAATACAGATCCTTTGGAAAATTAAAATCACCACATACATAACATGTACTGCACATAATTTCTTCCACACAGTTTACTCTGCTTCAGCTCACTCCTGTCATACTATGACAACATATTCATTTTATTTCTGACATTCTTGATTTATTTCTCTTTTTTGCCTTACTCAACAACTCTTTCATATCTTTTTTGCATATCCAACTTATCTCCTTTTAAGTTGTTTGTTTGTTAAGCAAGTAAAAAGAGTGGAAAACTTGCTTTCATCTCTCATTCGTTTGGTGTCCCTATTCATAATATAACTGTAAATCGCCATATCACCATTTTTGCTTATTTCCCCTTTCTTGCACTTTTTCTTACTTCATAGATATATATATATTTTTCATCTTTCCTGCTATTTGCCAAGCATTTTTCTAGTCTCTAACATTTTGTGTGTGTGTGTGTGTGTGTATATTTTTTTTTATGAAGAATTGAATGACTAGAACCGAGATCTAAGTAAAAAGGTTTTAATATAAAAACACTACTAGTTTCGACCTGTAACAGCCTTCATCAGGTGACATTATAAAAGAAAGAAAAAAGAAAAAACACTAAACACCGAAGGTTAAAAGACTATGAACAACATAGACAGTCTCTATACATAATTAGCATGAAAACGTTGTAGTTGTATTTAAAGCTGTTCTTTCATTTGTTTCATTGTTGGGAGATTGCGTGCTTGCAGCATCACATGAACGCCAATACATGATTACAGCTGAATGACTATCTGGGAGGTTGTAGCTCAAGTTATTATTTAGATGAACAGGATTGAAGATGATTTCTCTAGATTCCACGATTTTTCTTTCTAGTTCATCATTGCAATGGAAGATGTTGGTAGATTTTTCCCAGCAGACTTTGTGACTTTGGTTTTCATCATTAAGATTAGCTGAGAAAAGGATATGACTTGATAATGCACTGGTTCGCTGTCTCTTGTAAATAATGTCCCTCATGTGTTCTTCCATACGCAATTCAACAGATTTGTCTGTCTGCCCAAAATAAGGAATATCACAATCACACAATATTTTATATACACCAGGGTATTTGAGTTGATGATGACAAGGTTTTGGGTGGCTTATTAAGAAACGGATCTTTGGAAGTGGAGTGAACAAGGTTCTGATATTATATTTTCTTAGAACTTTTGCTAATTTATGTGAAACTGTACTTATGTAAGGAATAGATATATTGCCTTTGAATCTATTTGTTTCTTCTGAGTGATGTCTAGAGGATTAAGAAGGAATTTGTCAGTGATTTTCTTGGAATATCCATTAACTTCGAAAGAAGTTTTCAGATGATTTATTTCTGTAAGAAGTTCATTTGGGTCATCAAGAAGAGAATGGGCTCTATGTCCCAAGGTGGAAATTATTCCAATCTTATGAGGAGGGAAATGATGGGACTGACAAGCTTGAAAGGGATAATTCCTTGCCTATATTATTATTATTATGTGACACCTCCAGGGAGTCCAAAGACTCATCGAGGGAGAGTTTGCCAACAGCATCGAATGATTGAATCCCTTCCAACTACTAACTGCTCTCAAACTTGCTTAACTTTTTGCGAGCCATTAGTAGCAGAGGCTCTACCAATCGATCAACCTTTATACAAGATATATACACACACATACACACAAGATGTTATTAGGGGTATTTACTCAGATTGTAGACATTTTTAGACTAGTTTCCGACGAAACAATTATGTTCTAATTCAAGTTTTTATCTTATCTCGGTGGTTCTAGTAAGTAAAATTCTAATAGAAAAAAAAAAAATATATATATATATATATCATGGAACATTGCATGCTATCTACACTAAACATAGAATTCACTGGAATAAGACCTTCCATAAGTCTTTTCCTCATAAAACATCTTAACTTGTGAAACATTATTCCATTGTCCTTATTCACACATATCCAATGATCTACTATCCCCTTTATGGGAGATAGTTATTTTTAAATCTGCTAATCTTTTGTAGCTTTTATATATATATATATATATATATATATATATATATTCATTTATTTTATTTATTTTTTTTTAGTTATCTTCCATTAGCTACTGAGGTGGCGCTTTTTAGAATTCTGTTTCATTGCCATTCTGTACTGAAGTTGCCTATGAAACTCGGGCAAAAATTCTACAAATAAATTAAGTTTTAATGTGAAGTTTCCTCCATTTTCATAGTTATTATTTCAACTCACGACTTTCCAATATTGAAACATGCCCCATGCACAAATGCCTGCGGGCACGCGTGTGCATGTGTAAAATAAGCATTCAGATATGTAGACAATTAATTAAACAATCAGGCTAATTATTAATTTAAAAAAAGTAAATATTTTCTTTTCAGCAGCAACTAGAATGCATATAACCTGAGCAGCCTCAATCCAGTATTGTGCTTCTTACCTTCACCCAGATAATTTTCAATGCATGTTAAGGAATTGAAGATATTCAGAAAAGATGAACTAAATGCATGGAGGGGAGGGGGTATTATCAACTAGAATGCATATAACCTGAGCAGCCTCAATCCAGTATTGTGCTTCTTACCTTCACCCAGATAATTTTCAATGCATGTTAAGGAATTGAAGATATTCAGAAAAGATGAACTAAATGCATGGAGGGGGGGGTATTATCATGTGAATTATGAAATTTGGCTAGTTATGTGTTACTTTTTGAAAACTTAAAGAAGAAGAGAGACTAAATGGAAGTTCACAAATTTTTGCACTTGACTAAGTCAAGCCTACTAGACAGCAAAATAAGAGGTTCATGAGATGACAAAGAGTTGTGGATAATTTAAAATAGTTTTAAGAATTAATTGGATAAATATTATGCATGGAAGCAAAATTCATCATCTACCTCTTTTTTCTCTTCTGAAAGGCAGATGAAAATAGAATTAATGTTAATATTCATCATATTGATAAATTGAATGTATTCATAATTGCATGAATGTGGTGACTTTGCCATAAACATGGATGTTTGTGATTGTCTTTAGGTGGAAAATTAATTTTGTTGCATTGTGTGAGACCACCACCTGGTTATTTGAAACCTGAAATGGCTTGGGAAAAAAGTTCTTTGTTTGGTCTCTAGAGCATGGGTTCTGGTTTATGTAAAAAACTAAAATCACGCAAACTATAAAATTAATGAAAATAATGGGTGTGTGTGTGGGGGGGGGGCCTTAGTCTGCATATGGTGTTGATACTGTAAGCTTACAACCTAGAATGGGTGGAGAGGAAAAAAAAAAGACAATAAATAATTCACTTATTGTTGAATGATATTCACTATTAATTTAATAAGTGTGGCGATTGCCAGTAAAATGGCTAGATGATCAGTAGTTAATGAGGAGGACTGAAGCCATTAATAAATAGAAAGATATAAGGAGAAGAAAGATACAAATGTAGTGAATAAGCAGCATGCTAGTGTATATGCATTGTTGATGAGGAGGGAGGGAAAATATATACATATCGGTTTTCTCAGATCATAGTGGCAATATAGCTCACTTGCTGCTAGTTGATCTCCAGTACTGAATATTATCTGGTCTTGGAATGTGGTTTTCAGATTAGTTCAGTACACACTGGGAAGCTTCTTCTTTTTTTTTTTTTTGTGAGGATCAAACCATTCTTATTCTAGATGGACCGATGTTTCATGGTGGAATAAATTAAGTAATAATTATTTTCTTCCTTTTAATTTTGAAATTGTTTTTCATGTAAACAGCAAGTCTCTAAGTGTCCATTTGTAGGTTTCACTGTATTACAAATGATAAAAGTATATGACCTGTATTTTTCAAAAGTTTAAATCTTGAATAATTTACTTTTTTTCCCTCTCCTTTAGGTGTCTCTTTTATTGTATATAGCTCATTGTATGGTTCACTGGATGTGGACTAAGTGCATTGATCCTGACAACTCTGCCATCCCATATTTGACAGCCATAGGAGACTTTTTGGGAACTTCTCTTTTGGCTTTAGCCTTTCTACTTTTGTATTATATTGGTGACAAAGATGCAGATGTGGGAGATTGAGCATTAAAAAAAATGGATTTTTACTTGTGCACTTAAAAAGGAATGAATTAATGCCATTTTATTATTTAACAAGATTGAGAAGTGAAGTTGGAATCTTGTTTTTTAGTTTTCCCCACACGATCTCTTAGAAAAACTTAGATGTGACCATTCCTTCAAGAAAAGGCTGTCAGTCTTTGTATTTTGTTTACTTTTTTAGCTATTTGTAAATTTCTTTGTATTATCAATAAGCATAAAAGGTTATTTAATACTCTATTATTAGTATTTCTATTTATTGTAGTAGTTATTTTGTAGGTAATTTTTCACTAGAATTTTAACTTATGGGTGGTTACATATGCAAAATGACATTAAAGTTTAAATTTCTAATTTATAAAATTCTGTATATTTTAAAAAATGTTCATGTGATTATTAAATCATTTTGGAAATAACATATGCAGAATGTTTTTGTTGATCACAATTGAGGTTAATTAGTACAACAAACATTTATAACATAACATATATTGTGGTGTTATAATTTTTTAATATAAGGAAATAAAAATTTCTCAGAAAATATATCTATTTGATAAGGTATTCTGGTTTTTAAAAAATGGTAAGACTACTAGATAACTACTTAGACAACTGCATATAGGGTTACTAGATATTAACCATGGATGAACAGTTTATCTACACTCTCCATCCATGGTATAGCTTATCTACATAAGCTATACCAAATACAAAAATTGAGTTATTTAAAAAAAAAAAAAAAAAACTGTCATTATGCATTTGGTTTAGTTAGACTAATTTCAAGACAAAAATAAGTTCTAATGTGTAGTAGTCCTTAAAACATGGCTTTTTCCAGGTAAGGCCAGATGAATGCCCAAAATAAAACATTCATTGCTGCATGCATGGTTTCCCAATTATGTTCCGACACTCTGAGCATAGTGTTATCACCCTCCTATCCAAAGTTGATATGTTTGCAATTTCCAGAGTAGCTATTAACAGTTGGCTTCTGTTGAATGATACATTTTGGATATATAAATCAAATCTTTTTTCACATAATAAATATTTTAGTTTTTAAAAATGAAACGCACACATCCATCAATTTCTAAAAATATATCACTACCTCATGAAGCTATTAATGAGAAAATAACTAAATTTTTTTAAATGTATTTTATTATTTATCATTATATTTTAAGATGTTTACTGAATTACATAAAGTCTGTGACTCTTTACAGCATAACAGTATTTTTATTTCATAAATCAATTATTTTATAAAAAGTGTAAAAGATGAGCTTAGTTCTTTGAAGGAAGTTGGCTTTTGGCTGCAATTTAAAAGTGACTACTCTACTGAGTTTATTTTTATGATGTCGTTGTTGCTGATGTTATAGTGTCTTTCAAATTCTAGAGGAGCAATTTTAATTAAATCTATAACATCAGCCAAATATCTGCTTCTAAATTGCAGCCTCCTGGTTTCTTAGAACACTGAGTTGTTTTTTAATGTAATATCATTGATGAATCATTCATATTTGATAGTCTGATAAAACTCAATTTAAAACTGGATTTTGACCTTAATGATTCTTGTAATAAGAATCTCGCATGGCTTGAGTCACTGCCATTACTCGTTACTGTAGTAGTATAAAACATAGAACATCAAATACTAAATGAAATTGGGAAAATTAGAATTTTTTTTTTCCTGCTTGTCTTATGTACAGAAGTTTTCTTTTAACAGATAACAAAAATACAATATATATATATATATATTTGCTTTAACATGAACAGACGCTTTGATTATCCTTTGTGAGCAGCTGATCTCAATCTAGATATGATGAATGAAGTAGAAACTTTATTGTGAAAAGCTTTGATTGCATTCTGCTTATAGCTTTGACCCTTCTCTAAAATTAGAAGGAAAAGACTGAACTCATAAGTTGAGATTATGCATCAAAGATTAACCAGCCATTAAACTGCATAGCATCATCATCATCGTCATGCCTAAAAGCCAAGCATCGAACACATACATGTCATTGGGGCATTTCATGTGTGATTCACTTAAAAGCAAAGTGAATCTCTTGTTAATCTGGTACCAGCTCATAAAATGGAAATTGTATGAAAATTATTTGCTACAAAAGATGTTTTTAATAATGTTTACAAGAATTTGTCACTATATTTCTAAGGATTTGCTAAATCAGATCTAGTTACATATCATATGTAATAGTGATTTCTTTAATCATTTTCATAAAGAAGTCTATTGCCTGTGCTTATGAAGGGAGTGAGATGAATTAAGATTCATTTCATTAAAACTGTCCTTATTTTTGGGAAGTTTGGCTTCAATTCAGATTGAAAAATGTTACAGATCTCTTTTAGAACACCTTTAAAAATGAAGGATTTTTAATTTAAGCATAAAACATTAATAAATGTTTTTATTATTATTAAAATTATGCAAATAAATTTGCCACTGCAACATTTTTTCTTTTGTTTATGTGTAACAGTTTAGTATATCTTTCTTTCTTAGTACACTTGAACAAGAGCTCTTTAAGTAACAGTTTTGTGAAAGTAAGGAAATGCTACATCACATTAATTTTTAATAAGTTATATTTTCATGTGTTAGATGTTTTAGCATGTTATAGAGTACATATCCCAAAAAATGCTAATGAATCTTGCTTTAAATTGTGATTGATTATTAAAACAAATTTGCTTATAGCATTAGACTGGCTTTGAAATTTTCTGTTAAATTTTCAGACTGTTTAATATATACAGGCTGCACTTGCCCACAGCTTAATATCGTTTTATGCCAACAAGAAATGTAACATATAATCACTGTGAAATATTTGCTTTGTGATATTTAACCAACCAAAAAAGTAATCTGTGATATCAAACGATGTTAGAAAGAATTTCTGATGGAGAAACAACCTTGAGAAAATATTTAATAGCTTCATATTTTAAAATACAAGCCTATGTGAATAGCCTTGTTTGTGAAAATTCACTAAGATATGGTTTTGTACTTTAATAAGATCATCTTAGTGTAATCAATTTTTGGTTTGATACAGCAAACTTTTATTTATCCAGTTAATCAAAAATTCTGTTTGAGAGTTATGCACATGATTAAGTAGCATGCCCATCATCTCATCAGAAAAATTCAAAGAATTGAACAGCTGTTTAAAATAAGGATAAAATATTATTTTATTTTCTTTGTTTTTAAAATTGCTTTCCATGTGGGCAAACTGAGTTTTGCACTTTAAAGAAATAATTTTTTGAAAGTGATAGAATTGGGATTTGATTCAACATTGCTTATTGTGCTTCTTGTTGCCAGTGCATTGTATTTGCTTTTTTTTAAATAGCACTTTGTTTTAGATTAAAAGTTCACAATGTAATTGTTTTTGTTTAATTGTAATTGTTTAATACCTTTTGCTCATTAATGTAATGAGTGAAAGGATATTGAAAGTACACAGTCTATTTATTAAGTCACAATCTTCAAACCTATAAGCACTTTTTTTTTTTAACATAGGACAGTGTACATAATAGTGTCAGATGTTTTAGCATGTTATAGAGTATATATCCCAAAAATCTGCTAATGAATCTTGTTTTAAACTGTAATTAATTATAGCTGAAAACAGATTTTCTTATAGCATTAGGCTGACATTTCTTCATTGAAATATTTTTATCATTACTATTTCTCCTAAAATATTCTTGTTTAAAGTTTGTTAATTTGTATCTACTATGAACAATGCACAGGATATTTTGTGATAATGAAATATCCTGTGCATACATTATTGGGCTATCTTCCTGCTAGCCTGTCTTTAATCATGCATAGCAAGGTTTTTTTTTTTTTAATGCAAATCTGTATACAGTATTGTACATGAAACTCTATTATTGGATAAAACATAAATTATTAAAATAACTTTCATGGCTTACACATGTAACAAGTTATATTGAATTTATTCAAACTCCAATATATTTCATCCAACTTTACATTGACATTGTTAAGGAGATATACCATTAACTACATTCAAAAGATGAATCAAAATAATGAATCATAAATCGTGTATATTAGCTTGTCTTATTCGCAGCTGAATTATATGATATTACAATTTAAAGGAACAATTGTAAATTGCATAGATAAAAATTATTTAAAATATTAATAAAATCTTCTTGGAAGTTTATTTTTCACTTGGTTAGACTATAATAAATTTAGTTTAATCCTTTATCCAAGTGTAAGTTAACAAAGTTTGCGCCTGAAAATATCTTCAGGACTGGGGTAAGATAGTGCAACTCCGAGCAAAGGTGGACCAAGCTCACATCACTCCTTGTCTCAGTTTCTCCCATAATGCAAAGCACATCTTGCAAACATGTGCATTAAGGGAAGGGCCACTCCCTTCCCTTAATGCACATGTTTGCATTAAGGGAAGTGATGTGAGCTTGGTCCACCTTTGCTCGGAGTTGCACTATCTTACCCCAGTCCTGAAGATATTTTCAGGCGCAAACTTTGTTAACTTACACTTGGATAAAGGATTAAACTAAATTTATTATAATAAATTATTCTTAAATTATTAAGTAAAAAATTGACAATAATACCAAGTATAACCATAAAATTAATCTTATTAAGAGATAGACCAATCTACAGTGTTATCAGCAGTGATCCAACAAAAAGTCAAATCAGTAAATTTAAATAAATTATTAGATAATGTACACTCATGAAATGACACTACTGTTGAGAAGTTACAAATTTATCGTGCCCATCCACCTCATCTCTATAGTCTTCCTAAAATGCATAAGGATGATAATTCACTATGCCCAATAGTGGACTGTGTTGACTCTCCAAGTTACTCATTGCAAAACATCTCTCATCATCATTTTTGGAATCTCACTGGCCATACAAACTCTTTTATCAAAAAATAATCTTCACTTTCAAGAGAAAATAAAACATCAGCATTTGTCTAATAACAAGATTATGGTTTCTTTTGATGGAGTCTCCTTATTCACCAACATGCTATTACAGGAGACTTCAGTTTTTACAGTCTGATTTTTACTAGAAGACATTGTCAACTTATTTAAATTTACCATTAACACAGGCTGTTTTACATGGCATAATCAGTTATTGAAACAAATAGAAGAAACAGCAATGAGCATTGCTATCTCACCACCGTTTACTGATTATTTCATGGAGCATCTAGAAAAAGAACTCTTTGATACTATATTCCCTCAGCCTTGTATTGTATATGTTTTTTTTTTGTTTTTTTTTTTTGAGCCCATACACAGGAGGTTGGTTGATCAACCTATAATACATTAGTACCATGTATGGGTTGTGGGTTGGGAAAGGAGGAATTTGTTTACATTTGATTTGAATGACTTTAATTTGTATTCCTTGGGAAACACAGCAGGTGGGAGACTGTTCCACAGTGCAGCAGTTGCAGGGATGAAAGAAGAGGAAAAGAAACCTTGTTCTGTTTGTTTCTAGGTGAACTGTGAAGGGATGTTGTGCAGCAGCTGTACGTGTTCCGAGGAATTATTGATAATATTTCCAATGAGCATTTCCCATGGAAATATTTGTAGAATATACATACTGCAGAGACCATACGCCTGTGTGAAAGAGAGGGGAGGGAGTTGGTAAGGGATGGATTATTATTAAGTCTAATTGCTCTCCTCTATTGAGTCGAGCATTTTGAGAGAGCTTTTTGGGGCCCCATATGTGAGAGCAGTATTCAATAGTTGGGCGAATTTGTGACTTGTATAATGTTAATAGCTGTTCGGGGGGGGGAGTAACATCTTGAGCGAAAGAGAAATCCTAGTTTTTTTTTTTTTGAGGCTGGGGAAATAGTACAGAACTGGATTTTATTGGCATTGAAATTTATGAGGTTATCTGAACCCCATTGGAGGATGGCTTGGAGATCGGAGTTGAGAGTCGCGGCGGTTGATGTTCTGTAGGTTGAGATGAGTTGTGTAGGGTAAGGCTTATCAATTGCAAGCGAAGAGTGTAGTGTGCTGTCGTCTGCAAAACTGTGTATTGGGTTGGAGGTCAATTGCAGTAGGTCATTGATAAATAGCAGGAAGAGGGTGGGTGAGAGGATAGGGAGCTGTCCACCATCACACAGAGTGTGCGTCCAGACAGAAAACTGGTGATCCACAGACGCCCTGGGTTAGACCGAATGATGGTAGTTTGCCTAGTAGGCCTTTGTGCCAGACCCGGTCAAAGGCTTTGGAGATATCTAGTGCAACCACTTGAGATTCGCCAAACCTCTCTATAGCCTTCGTCCAGAGATGGGTGACGTATGTGAGCAGATCTCCTATTGATCGGCAGTGGCAGAATCCATACTGGCTGTCATTTATTTGGTGTCTTCAAGATAGTGTAGGAGTTGGGAATTGATGATTTTTTCCATTACCTTCGACAGGACTGAGGTAAGTGAAATAGGACGGTAATTGGATGGCAGTGACTTTTCACCCTTCTTGGGGATGGGCTGAATATAGGCCAATTTCCAGTTTGTGGGATAGATTCCAGTGGAATAGGAGAGTGGAGAGTATATATAGGTGACATAGGATAGGGGTCAGTTCTGGAGCGCAAACTTTCAGAACAGTTGGGGGAATGCCATTGGGACCAGGAGACTTTTTTGTGTCTAATTTGGACAGTATTTTTCTGATCTCATCCTTGCAAAAGGATATGGGGGTGGGTGGGCATTGTATGTTGGGTGTCTAGAGTGGTTGCGGAGACATTTACCATTGTCAGTTATGCATGCATTTGAAGCAAAGTATCAGACCAGAAGATTGGCTTTTTCTGTGGGTGAAGATGCAGTAGAGCCATAGGGGTGGGAATAGTGTTGGGCAGAAATTATGGCTAATTGCTTTGGTGAGAGACTAAAAGGCTCGGCTGCTGTTTGGACAGGCTGCTAGTTTCCTGCTTTTTGCTCTTTTGAACTCTGTTTTGGAAGTGTTGATCGTTTTTTTTTTCCCATTTATTACGGGCTTCAATGTAAGCTTCGAAGGAGGATGGGGTTCTTGATTTCAGCCAGTTGTGGTATGTCTGGTGTTTCATCTCTACAGCCTTGGCACATCTTTTGGAGAACCAGGGTTTCGTTAGGGAATGACAGTTCAGGGTGCTGTGTAGAATGTATGTATTCATGCCGGTGAGGATTACTTTAGTAATAAGCTCGGTGCATATGTTTGGGTTGTAAGGCCAGAAGCAATAGTCCAACCATGGGAATGTGGCATAAAAGTTGCGGAGGCTGTTCCACTTGGCACTGTTATAGTGCCAAACTACTCTTGTGTGGGAGTGTCTGTGTAAACGTTGTATGGGGAGGAGATGAGCACTAGGTTGTGGTCAGAATTGCCCAAGGGGCCCATTACTTTCACTGTGTATTTGGAGGGGTCATTGGTGAGGAAGAGATCTAGGGTGTTTGGGGAGTGGTTTGGGTTATCTGGTATTCTGGTTGGCATCTGAACAAATTGTGTAAGGTGGCAAATGTTTCAGCATCTCTGCCTGCAAGATCTCTACAGCGGGAGGAGAAAAGCCAGCTAGTGTTGTGGACGTTAAAATCTCCTAGGAGGATGATTTCGCTGTTGGGAAAGTGGGATTGGAGAAAGTCGATTTTTAGGGAGAGGAAATTAGAGCTCAGGGTAGTCAGGGGTTCAGGGTTGTGTTGGGGGAAGGGATATTTTCAACCAAAGGAGATCGAAGTTGGGTGATTCTAAGTTTGGTGCTCTCTGACAAGGTATGTCAGAGTGGATGAATGTGCAGACACCACCCTTGGGACAAATGTTGAAGAGTGAATGGTTTCGAAGGTTGAGATAAGTGGTATTGCAGGGAAGTGAGACTTGTGTTTCTGCCAGAAAGAGTAGGTGGGGGTTTGGTAGACTGCAGGTGGTCATCATCAAATTCCTGCCATGTACCCTCAAGAGGTGTACAGGATATGATAGTACTACATGAAAAAATTACATCATTACTAACTTCCTATCTACAATTTTCCTCCAAATCAATCTGTTACTTGTCAAGACTCCAACATTATCAGATCTTATATTTCTATCGTCTAAGGCACTTTGTACCGTATCAATCCACCTATATCTTGATCTTCCTCTAAGTTGTTTTGCTAATCTTTCTTCGCCCATTCTGTTTAAGTGACCATACCGCTTGAGATTAGCTCTGCTAACGCATTCCTGGATGTTGACAATGTTAAGTTTTTTCCTAATATCCTCGTTTTTAATATGATATTGCCATTGATGAAATCTGTTCACACCAATCTTTCTCAGGACTCTCATATCTGCGGTCTCTAGTCTTTGGTCAAGTGTTTTATTTTTGACCCAGCTCTCAGATCCATAAGTTAAAACTGGTTTGAACACTGTCTTGTATACAGCTAATTTAATGTTCCGACTAATGTCTCTCATATTCCACATGAATTTATTCATTTGACTTCCCACCATACCAGCTTTGCTGATTCTGTTGTCTATTTCTATATTTAATTTACCATCTTCACTAAAAATTATGCCTAAGTATCTGAAATGTTTTACTTGTTCCACAAGCTCTCCATTCACAACACAGTTGAAAATGTCAACTGTGTTGTGAATGGAGAACCTGATTCTACCTATTTTCATTGTCTTAGTCTTTTTATTGCTGACCTTCATACCATATCTATTACAACCGTTATTCAATTTAGTCAGAGAATCTTGCAGACGTAGCAGATTTATTTAGAAGTATAACATCATCCGCATAAAGCAAAGAACTGAAATTAACATCTCCAATTTTGATATTATCTTTAATACCACTTTCCTTCATAATGTGATCCATATAGATAATGAATAACAGAGGGGATAATGTACATCCTTGTCTCACACCAGATTTAACATTAAACCTGTACTTTGCTTGATATAGTGCCCCATCGACACCATATAACTGTAGCGTATTGAATAGCTTCTCTCTTGGCACCTTATCATATGTCTTTTCCAAATTGACAAAACTTAAATACAGATCTTTGTTATATTCCCATGCTTTTTCGACTATTTGTCGTAAAGTGAAGATCTGATTCTGACAGCTTCTATTTGGCCTGAATCCAGCTTGTTCTTCATCCAGCTTTTCTTACACAGTTCTTCTCAACCGTTTCTGAAGTATACTTGCATAGATCTTGCCAGGAACACTCAGTAGGGAAATACCTCTGTAATTCTCACATTCAGTTTTATTTCCCTTTTTATATATGAGTACTATGAGAGCTCGACTCCAATTATCGGGAATTCGTCCGTCTGTCCAGGCTTTCTGAACTATGCAGTGCAGCCACTGTAAGACTTTTATACCACCATACTTCAGCATTTCTGGTCGAATATCATCTACTCCTGCTGCCTTTTCACATTTCAAGCCTTTGGTGGCTTTTTCTACTTCAAGTATGGATATGAATTCCTGACTGCATGCCTGGTCAGTGTTTTTTACCACTGTGCTGTGGTAAAAAATATATCCATACTTCAAGCATATCTTTTTCTCCCATTTTCATGTCACCTTTATCATCTCTAACTCCTTTTACAGCACTCTTTCCTCCATTCCTAAGCTTCTTCAACAACCTCCAGAATATTTCCCACCTTCTTGATATTTATTTTCTATATTCTTGCTAAAGTCCTCCCATGACTTTTGTTTAGCTAGTTTTACACAGTGTTTAGCATTCTTGCATTTGTCTGTATTTTCTAAGAGCATGTGCTGACTTATTTGCAGGAACTTTTGATATGCTTTCTTCTTTTCCTTCACTGCCTCTTTAACTTCCTGTGTCCACCATGGAGTTCTAATTTTTCTATCCTTGCAGACAACTTCACCACATGCCTCTCTAGCTGAATCAATCAGGGCTTTCTTCAAGGCTTGCCACTGAATCTCCAAGGTTTGATTCCTGTTTTCAAACTCTTTCATTTTTTTTTTCAATAAACTTTGTGTATTTTAGTCTACAGTTCACATCGGAGAGTTGCTCAACTTTTATTTGCTTTAAAACTTTCTTACATGTTATTCTTTTCAATATGAAATTCAATTTTATGCTGCTCAAGACTAAATAGTGATCACTTCGAATTTCATATCCTCTGTACACTCTGGTGTCCTGCACCAGGAGGAAGACATCACTATCAACAATAACATAGTCAATGAGACTTTTCTTATTCCTTGCCTCTTCTCTTCATGTGAATTTGTGCACATTTTTATGTTGGAACATGGTGCTAGTAATAACAAGTCCATGTCCTGAGTAGAAATCCAACAGGTATTTGCCATTATTATTAGCTTTGCTCTTTTCTCCAAATTTTCCCAAAATATTTTTGTATATTTCACAATCATTTCCTACTCTGCTATTTAGATCCCCAACAAGGACCAACTTTGCCTTTTTCGTTGTGTCAGTTGCTTTTTCTAAAGCCTCAAAAAATTCCTCCACTTCTACCTTAGTAGAACCTTCTGTGGGACCATAGGCACAAATAAGTCTCATTGTCCAATTCCCCATTCTGATATTTGCCCACATCACTCTACTTGAGACTGCCTGCCATTCAAGAAGATTAGCATCGTATTTAGTGTTGAATACAATGGCTACACCTTCTTTTCCTTGATTGTCATTGCCTGAATATAACATTTTGTATTTATTGTTCAGAAAGATCTCACCAGTTTTTGTCATTTTTGTTTCAGTCACTCCTATTATGTCAATCTGGTTCTTATCTAATTCCTCAGTTAGCTCCATTTCTTTGCCATTCTGGCTTCTTATGTTGATAGTACCGATCTTTAATTCTGGTGATGTTTAGTTGAGGGTGTGTTTTAAGATTTGTTCCAGTAGCTGACTTTTCGCTGTTCGCCCTGGTTCCCTGGCAAAAACAATGGGGACCTTGTTTAACCGGCGATGCCCCAGCCAGCATGAAATTTTGTCATGTTGTACCATCATTTTTTATTTTGGTTTAACCAATAAGAATACAATTTGGTCGGCTAAATCCCAAATTGCCAGCCCATCCTCGTTCGTTCAGTATCAAAGTAGATACCCAACAGGGTGCACCACGAGAAGGTGAGGATTGGACATTAGGTCAGAAGCCCTGGTCGGTTCAACGCATTCCTTTAAAGGCTATGTGGAGGTCTCCTCTCAGTTATACAGCTTTGACCAGGTGGTAGTGGACACTATTCAGGTTGGAGTTTAGGCCACGGATGTTGGTGAAGTGGATGTGTAGGGTTTTGTGTGTTGTATGTTGGACCGCATGGGTCTTGTACATTTCCTATGCGGTGCTCTGTATGCTGGTCTCCTTGGTGGCTGCTAGTGGATCACTTAGTGTTTTTTACCAGTTTATCTTGTCTGTAGTCGATGGTCCAGTTGTTGTCACCGTTTTGATGTTTTTCTTCGAGTTGCTTCGAAGGTGGTGTCTTTGTTCCCTATGTGCAAATGATATGTCTGGTTGTGCATGTATGCGCGATTGGGGCAGGTGTCTTTGAACCTGTTGTTGATCACTGTTATTATTTTTAATGAGGTTGTCGGTGTGTAGCAAGTCACTTTTTACTAGGCGCGGGAAGTTCGTACCGTCCTTCCTTTTATTTATAGGTCTGAAACGGTAGCAACTGACAATGTTCTAAGGATCAACGTTGCATTCTTCAGCGAGTTTGTTGATGTCCTCTTGTAATGATTTTCCATTTTCCTTTGGGAAATTCAAAATGATGGCTTTGAGTTTTTTTTGTTTAGCCTCCATCATGTCATTTACTGTTGCTGCGATTAGATCGCGAAGTTCTTTCGCTTGCGGAATGGAGCTTGCATTGGCTGGTTTTCAATTTGTTCTAGTTTACTTTCAGCTGCCCATATTTTGGAAGTAAAAGTTTCATTTAAAGCATTGATGTGCTGTTCGAGGTTTTTGACACGTTTACCTATGTTCAGTAGTTGTTTTACCGAAGGGAGGTACAGCAAACAGAAGAACGGCTGGTTAAGTTCGATAAGTAGCTTTTGTTTTCAATAAGTGGGTTATGTTTTGTTGATGATATATTTGCAGTTTGGTCCCACTGCATCAGAATTAGTTCAGTTCCTAGAGAAAATAAACTTCTTGTACTCCTGTATGAAATTCACTATTGAACGTGAATCTAATAACTACCTTTTTTAGATACTGTAATAATTCATAATCTCACAGGATTACGAATTGTTATTACTCTTTATCAAATGAATTTTCATTTTATTGGAAGCCAACCTTTACTGGCAGATACATTCACTCATCATCCCAACAACAGTAGTATGGTGTTTAAAAAAAAAAAAAAAAATTAAAACATCACTCATCACAACAAAATATGTATTATCAAGAGTTTTGTACATGGAGCTCATGCCATCTGCTCTTCTGATTCCCTTTTGTTAAGTGAACTGAATAAAATTAAAAGCAATCTGATATGTAATGGATACAACAAAACTATCATTCAAAAAATTATTGATAATTATCATCCTTCTACCAGACTATAATCCAATATGAAAAGAATTTCAATACCCTACTTTAAAGGAACTGGAACAAAAAGCAAGAATTCTTTGTAAATTCAATTCATATGCTTCCTTCAAACCAGCTCAGAAACTGTCTTACTTCTTACCATCAACAAAGGATACAATACCACCTCTTTCTTTTCCAGGTGTCTATCAAGTACCCTGCTTTTGTCATCTTTTTTATTTTGGACAGACTGGCCAATTCTCCCTTGATTAGAATTGAAGAACATCAAGACTATATTACATTTTTGGAATTTGACAAGTTCTGGCCTTGTTTCTCATGCTGTTGACATTAAGCACAGAGTTCTTTGGAACCAGACATAACTTCTTCACTCCAGCAAGTTCAAATTTGAATGCCTTTTCCTTGAAATGTGACACTAAGAAATCATCTGAACTGATCAGATTGTGTGACAATATATAAGTTTTGGGAGGTGGAACAATCTGTTGATTGTTCTTAAGTTTTTTTTTTTTACTTAATAATTATTTTAAATAATGTATATCTACACAACTTTACTACAATTTTCCTTTGAACTCTAATAGTGTAATATCATATACTTAAGCTGCGACTGAGACATGAGCTAATATACACATGATTTGACTCATTATTTTGTTTCATCTTTTGAATGTAGTTGGACTATCTCCCTGATGATGTTTACATAATGTTGGATGAAATATATATTGGAGGTTTTGAATAGATTCTATATATTTTTTGTGACATGTGTAAGTCATTATATTAATATGTCTAGTTCACATGTTCCATTAAAACTATTAAAAATAAACTGTTAGTTTATTTTTTAGAAATCATTCATATTATTCTTGTTGTGCACTGTAGTCTTTATTTGTGGCATTTACACAATCAATAGAAAATATATATTAGTTGTAAAAGTTGCGGGGGGGGTCATAAAGCTAGAGATCTGCTGTACTTAGCACTTAGCAGTAATGTCCATGTCTTGCTTATTGCATTTAGAATCTCCTTTTTGGTATGTTAAATGTTACATACCAGAAGATAGGTACTCTTTTGAGTAGTCAACACATTTACAACTTGAGCTGGCCTTGAATTGACTGTCAACTTTTTTTTACAGAACATAAAATTCTGTAAAAGTTGAATGTGCCTCTAGATTCACTGATGATAGGTCATTCATTTAAATTGGAAAGAGCTGGATTTAGATTAAGGTTCAGAGATTTGTTGCTTTCACAGGCAAAGCTTGAAATCCGTTAGTGGTGAAATGCTTTTTCTTCAGGAAAAGTTCAGATATTTATCTCCCATAATACAGCAAACTGTGCCTTGGAAAACATGCAAGTCACAGCTCACATAAGTGGCACTGTGGCTTGTCATCCATTAGATGTGTGGTTAACAGTGACAACAGTATTATGGTGTTTAAAAAAAAAAAATAAAATAAAACTTAGTTTGAATAACATCTCTGCTGATTTTTTTATAAAGAACGTTGAAATTACAACTTATTTAGTATATGTCCTTGTTCCATAGTTCAGGCCGAATCTTAACAAACATGTATTTTTATCTTTTAAATGAATTGCTCAAGGATGATAGAAATGGGATACATTTTTCAGAATGTTTTCAAGAGTTTAAGTTAAAACTTCACTAAGTACCAAAAAATTTTATTTAAGCTTACATATACGGTTTAATAAGCAAGAGATAACATTAAGTTCTAGTGTATTAATTATTAAGATGTTTGTGTTTTACATAGTTGAGAATTCATTCACCAGTGAACATTCTCAGAATTAAGGAAATTAAACAATAGAGGAAAGTGATAATTCTCTTTCTTGGTAACTTTTTCTGCAGCTCATAATACACAAGCTGATTTCCCATATAATCCTATGGCTGTATTTGTATTAGGTTTTGCAATATCATAAGTACCTTCAATTCATTTATCTCTGTTTATACACATCAGTGTCACTGGAACATCTCCACTTGGTTGTTCCACCGTTGCAAAATGATCACTTAGAAACAACTATTTTGTTTGTTTGTTAGCTCCCTATCATCAGTACTCATTAAAAGCATTCTTCCTCTTATACATCACACAGCAAAAGAACACTTTGGGCTTTGTTTACTATATACCCTTTTTGCCTGTGCTGCTTGTGGGCTTGCTGATAACCTTTCTCTTTGTATATATCCCTGTAACTTTTTCTGCAGCTCCTGCTTAATGGTGTAGCTCATCCATCTCCTGATTTATTCTCTTGACATTGGATATGTCCTCTGATAATGTTTTCTTCAAATACCCCCCCTCTCCCGTTAACCATCCTTTATGCACTTCTAATATCTTTTTCTTATGCTATGGCATTGATCTGAGCTGATTCTAAGTTTTGTTATAAACACCTCAATAATTCTGCATATACTCTTTCTTCTGCATATATTCCTCCATATACTTCATAACAGAAAATTCTGCATTCCTGGCCATATCCTAGGTCAAGACCACATGATTGTTTTCCAAAACAATTATGTGGTCTTGAAAGTTTGAAAGCAGCCAAACTGCTTCAAACCAGTTTGGCTGCTGACAATTAATAAATTACTATCAGATTCTTTTTATACTCAGTATATAGTGAATATATTTTGCTGGTCTGGTTGGCCAGGTGGTTAGCATATCCACTCTCCAGCCAAAGAAGCTGCAGATTCGAATCCCACCTAGGGAATGGATCTTTGTGAGTGTTCCCCCAATGTCAGGCGCTGTGACAAGCCAATGGGGGGGTCTCCCAAAGTCGCATCATTATCCCCCCCCCAGCAATATTGGATTAGGCTCACTTATCATTAGTTTGTGGATGGCTTGCTTTACACTGAGGTTTTTAGATATTGCAACTGGATCTCATTTATTGTGGCAAATAGGTAAACACTGAAATGCTAAATTATTTAATGGTTTACTTCACAAATTTGATAATGATTATGTCTCAAAAAAGAGGGTGGATTTTTTTAAACTTGGAGTTGGTCATTCTTTTTTGAATTTGATAGATACAATTTTACAGCATGAATACTTCAGTTCTTATTTCATTAAGAGATAAACCCAGTTTTAATTAATTTTTTAAAAATATGTTTCATGTCAATTTTAGTGCTTATTTTGATAAAACTTTTATAAACATTTGTCTGCTACTATTATAATGTAATGTTTTTATAAAATATATACTTACCCATTAAAAACTGACTGTTTTGTAGAAAAATCTGAATCTGCTAATTTTGAGGATTTTTTTTTTTTATCATAATAAAGCAGTAAAGTTTCTTCTAAGGAAATTTTATTTTAGCCTAACAACAACAAAAAAAAATTAAATAAATAAATCATCATCATCATAATAATAAACTGTTTGTGTGTGTTCTAAAGAAAATACACTAACAGTGAATGGGAGGGAGGAAGGCAACTGCTTTGTTCTAGTCTAAACTCTAATAGATTTAATAAAACGTTAATACAAGATTAATCATTTTTATTTTAAAGAAATACTTTTATCATATTAATACTTTGATACTTAATAAAATTATCTACTCTAACAATATAAAAACAGTTTATATGCAGAGATTTGGGAATCACTGGTTTCTGTTTGAATTATTTCAGTTGATACTTTTGTTCTTTTGACATGTATTTTTGGATGTCACTATTTTATAATTACTGGATTATAAAACAAAGTTTTCTTTCCACAAAATTAATATTATTATTATATAGGTATCTCAATGGAGTCAGAAGATTCATTGCTGGAGATCCATTATTCAAACAATATTTATCTTACCTCTTCTTAAACTCATTCACTGATGAATCAGTCACAACTTATTCCACCTATTTACCACCCTCCAAGCAAGAAATCTAGTCCTAACATCCTTACACAATTTAAATTGGTGAGCCCTTGTTCTCTCCCTTCCTGCCATCTACTGAAAAAGTCTTGTCAGTTCTATAAAACCCCTTTAATAATTTATATGCTTCTATCATGTCGCCTCTTTTTTGCCTGTCAGCTAGTTTTTGAAGCCCACAGACTTGCTAATCTTTGACACTCACCTCTGGATCCTCTCCACCACTTTTTCATCTCCATGGAATGGCATGGATATCACACATAATAGTCTATATCTAGCCTTATAAAAGGAATAATTCTTTATCCCTGCTTGTTAGTGTGTTCGTCAACAACTACATAATTAGATGTGCTGTTTTGTCTACCTTGGCAATACAATGTCTTCTAAACTTCAACTCTCTGTTCACAGTTGCTCCCAAGTCTCTAGTCCCATTATTTTCCTGTAGTTCCATCAATATAGTACACAACTTATGATCTTTTTATCTCAAAGTGCATAACCTAACCTTACATTTGGCCACATTAAACTGGCAGCTATTTATCTTGCCTTTATGCAGGATCTCTACATCACCTTCGTTTATTATCATTCTTTCTAGTTTTGCATCATCAGAAAGCAACTGAATATTTCCCATCAAGAGATTGAAATATTTTAAATTGACAAGAAATATAGGACAAAATAATGTGAATACAAGGACACTGTTTCTGTGGTCTGGCTAAAGATCTAGAAAGAGGCATACCTCTTCTTCCAATTATGGATTGCACAGATTCTCCTATTTATTGTGGAGAATAATTCTCCTACTTTTAGCTGAATTTTTAGCTCATCTATCAAACTCCCAAATTGACAACTCCCGTTCTTCCATAAAAAATTCTTTGGCATTCTGAATGATTTGAAGGTTGGAATAATGAAATTTAATGCTTTTGTTAATCCTTACCCTTGTGGTCACATGTTGTTTTGTCTTATATTTATATAGGACAAAATAACACAAGTATCTCTAAAAATGCATTTGACAAAGTATATTTTTGTTTTGTATTTGGTCACTTAAACATTAAAACTTGAGTTTTTTCTTGGTTTTATTCGTAGACCAGATATTAATAAACGATATACACAAATTGTCAACAAGTTTCATCAGCTATTCTGTCTGGCTTCTTCAGGACAAGTATAACGGTACACACTAATGTTTGCTAGTAAAAAAGAACAATGGAGTAACACAGTCAAATAAATTAAAAATGACGCGTAACATCATAAGCATGGAGCATGGTCTCTCAGTCATTGTTTATTGAGTGCGTTATATAGTTTTTAGCGAAATGAAATTCTGGTAAGCTGAGTGAATTTATTAGGCTTTCAGACTCATTCCTTGATTTCTGTGTAAATTTTCTCCCGAACGGAATACAACCGCGGCTTCTTTGAAGTTTCTACATTGAAAATCTTATTCTATATAAGGCATGGAGCTGTTATCCCAATCGATGGTGTGGTTAGAGATCGAGAAGTGATGGCTTGAAATATCTGTTCTGTTGTTGTTCACGTCCTCTATATGTTCTTTTTTTTCGAATTTCCAGGATTAAATTACATAGGCCAAACATCAAGAAGCCTGGAAATTAAAAAAAAAAGAACATATAGAGACCGTGAACAACAACAGAACAGATATTTCAGGCCATCACTTCTCGATCTCTAACCACAGCGTCGATTGGGATAACAGCTCCATGCCTTATATAGAATAAGATTTTTGATGTAGAAACTTCAAAGAAGCTGCGGTTGTATTCCGTTCGGGAGAAAATTTACACAGAAATCAAGGAATGAGTCTGAAAGCTTAATAAATTCACTCAGCTTACCAGAATTTCATTTCGCTAAAAACTATATAACGCACTCAATAAACAATGACTGAGAGACCATGCTCCATGCTTATGATGTTACGCGTCATTTTTAATTTATTTGACTGTGTTACTCCATTGTTCTTTTTTACTAGCAAACGTTAGTGTGTACCCGTTATACTTGTCCTGAAGAAGCCAGACAGAATAGCTGGTGAAACTTGTTGACAATTTGTGTATATCGTTTATTAATATATGGTCTGTGAATAAAACCAAGAAAAAACTCAAGTTTTAAGAAAGTATATTCTTGTTTAATTCTTCACCACCTAAGTGTAAGAAAACAGTTTGTGCATGAAGTATCTTCATGAGTCAGCTACATGTACATAGATACTGTTGAAAGGTTGAAACTGGTCTTGGTAGTGTCCCATAATGCATAACAATATAATTGAAAGGAAGTGTGCTTTGCATTATTTTGCGTTGCACAATGCATAGAGAATGGACAGATCAAAAATGAGCATCATATCCATTTGGTTACTAATCTTTATTATAAGTAACTAGGCAATTACCATTGCAGCAAACCAATCCCTTAAAATTCTTTCATTAACTGGTATCAGTTTTGACCCTTTCAATTAGAATGAACAAAAGGATAACTAATTTTTGAATAGCTGAGATAAGTTTATTGGAACTACTTAGAATATTTTCCAGATCATTCATTACACGTCTCTAGGCCATTCTCAGTAAAATAATAATAAAATAATGTAAACAAATGGAGTAGTAGCACAGTCTAGCTGGTGAACAATATGATTTCAATCTATTAATTAGTTATGGTGTTTGATTGGTAGCTCATGTGGCATCCTCATTGAAATTTGATTCAGTTGCTTACAGATAAAGGATTCTTTCTATTGTAGTCCATGCATAAGCAGTGTATATATTACTATTAAAGGAAATGATAATATGCTTCATTTCATTTGTGCAATATTTTGCGCAAATTGTATCATTTAAAATATTCTAAATGGTGCACAAAAAAAAAAAAAAAAATGAAAACAGGTGTTCTGAATTGAATTTAAGTGCCTTATATACTAACATCTTAATTATGCACACTTTTAAAAGTATGGTGCTTCTGTATTGCAGTTTCATATTTATATAAAAGTTACTTTCTTTTAAAGAAAAGTATAAATGCTTAATTCGAAATCCTGCCTTTGAAAAAAAAAAAAAAAATTGTACCAGTAAGCATAATATATTATTCATTGTGAATGATTTGCTGATAGTACTACCATCTTAGAGAGTAAAATTTATTAAAAATATGCCATATGTCATGTTCTGTTATGAGGCCAACTTCAGAAGCACATATTAGATACATATTCACATAAAGTAGTTGTATCTTTCACATTCAATGAAAATGTAATCAGGAATTTATAATGAAATTCCCAAAGATCATCCTAAGCTTTACAGTGAATACTGAACACCAACATATCAAGAAAGAGATGATAGGAATCATTAAATGATTACTGTATGGTATTTAAATATTGCACAGTGGTACACATTTGTTTGCCACATTCCAGTATTCATTGAAATATATTTTATTTTTAATTTTGCTGTAAAAAGAGGTAAAATAAGTAATAAGCTGACTATTAATTGGCCATCTCTTTTAGAAAGTTATAGCAGATCTCCTTTCTCTTGTGGACTTTAGTGGTTCAAGATATGTCCAAAATTATGTAAAAATAATAAAATGAATTTTAGAATGAAATGTTTTTAAACTGAAAAGAAAATGCTGTAATAATATTGAAAAATAGGGTTAGTGGTTCATTTGTTTATTAATATTAAAAAAATTAAACTAATTCCCCCCCCCCCCACCCCTCTTCATATGTAAACATCAGTCTTCAAAACTGGTCATTTCAATTCAGAGTAGTTCTTGGGCTTCTAAAATGCAAAAACTATTGCCTTCACATGAGATGAATTTAAGACATTTAGAATGCATGCATAATCACATATTTTGAAATGCCTTACTTCTGCTATTTATGGCTGTTGTATGCAATCATTGATTTTCTGTCCTAAATGTCCAGTTTAATACACCTCAGTTGAGGTTCTTTTGTGTTTCTGTTCATTCTGGTTAGCGACTTCGGTAAGAAATACGTTTACTGTTCATCAGATACTTATGAGGTTTAAAAAGGAAAAAGAATGAACCTGATTATATAAAAATTTTTCAGTAAAATTTTTCTCTGAAACCCTAATCTCCTTCTACCTGAATTATACTTCTAACCAATTGTCAATACTGCATTAAAGCAGTTCTGATAAAGATTCATTATGTTTATTCATATATTTTTTTAATATATTTTTTGGAGAAGTAGATCAGAAGCTACTTTGCTCTGTTTCAAGATTTCAGCAAGCAATGTTTTTTTCGCTAGAATACGTTCACTCCAGACAATGTTATTTACAGTTAAGTTTATTATTGTATAATGAAATTGATAGCAGTGTCACTTTGTTTTGGGATATTTTCATGTACAAAACAAATGTGTGATTTTCAGTTTGAACTTCATTGTACATTTGCTTAAATATGATAAAGGATGAAAAATATCTTATTCTAAACAGCACCAAAAATTGTGAACTGTCTTAAAAGTGACTTATTATTTTTTTATTTGCTCGTTACTGCACATATAAAAATATGCAAATACTTTTTTTTATTAAGGGACATAAACGATGTAATGATAAGTGTGCTGTAGTGGATTATACATATACTGATGTGTTGGTATAATCATGGGGGTTTATGTATAGCTATATAGGATTTTATATATATAAACAGTTTTTAAAATTGGTATAACAGGAAGTATCCTCTGGTATTTAACTTTACTTGAAATGGGTTGTTTTTCGTACTATTTGATAAACAGTTAATGTAGATCTGAAAAGAAATAAAATGTAGAAATTTTTTGTTGTTTATTGAAGAAAATAGATTAAAATGCTTTATTAATGTTTACTAGTTAATTGTGTTTGTAATAGTTCTCATATTGCAAAGTATGATTCGTTAGCAGTTTAGTAGTTTTACTTCCATGTAGGTGATAAGGAATATCCGGCTTCGAAAACAGTATCTCAATGCTACCTTTTCTATCAGTGATTTGCAAATTAAGGATAATGATCATTATAGTCTGTATTGGCTATTTAGCTCTCCTTAAGTAGCACGAATTACTGTTTTGTTATAAACCATTATTATTATTTTGTGACACATTGGAGGGCAATGTGTTAAAAAATAATAATTAATTCTCCAGCTGCACACAATGACACTACTGTCCAGAAACGAATGGTTTTGAACCAGAATAAGATGGTCCTTTCAGAACAATTCAAAAGGAGCTTCCCCCCCCCCCTAATTGTATGAATTAAAAATCCCTGAAAGAAAGTTTTTGTCAATTTATTCAACCAAACGAGAACAATTTACTCTCTGAAGGTGTTTCCTGATCTGGCAAAAAAAAAAAAATTCACTCCCAGAAAAGAATGGTCCATCTAGGGGAGAGGTGGAGAATTAATTTAAGAATTATGATAGTGGGGGACAAAAATATGCAAAAGTAGTATTTCTTTGTTACTATTAATAAAAAAAAAAAAAAATGTTTTTTTTTACTGTAGACATGTGTTAACGGACCACTTTTCCAGCTCTGAGCGACGAAAAGTCCGAGTTTCCAGTTGAAAAAACCCGCTACCTCCGTATGACACCGGCTAACTCACCTTTAATCAAAAAAGACCAAGGAATCGAACCCAGGTCTTTCCGACTAAAGGGCTTCATCTGAACCGGCTGAGTTACGGAGGAACTAGACAGTTTTTTATTCCAGCACTTTCAACTTTGATCGCCTTTTCATTGAAACGTGAAATATTACCAAATCGTCCGTATATTAATTGTGCACAGTACATGCTAATTTCTAAGTTTTGGAAAGTGATCACTATTATATTTGGTAATTATTTTTTCATCTATGCACCTTTTACAATTGTTCCTTTGAACTCTGTTAGTGTAATCATATATACCTTAGGTGCGATCGAGACATGAGCTAGTATACGCATGCTTTGTGATTCATGTTTTGCATGTAATTACATGCCTGTCTCTCTAACGATGTCCACATAACGCTTGATGAAATATATTGAGTTTTTAAATAAAATTTATATATTTTTGGTTATATGTATAACCCGTGAAAGTTTGATTCTAAAATGAACTTACTATTCGCTAAATTACGATTTTTTAAAAAAAATGTATTTATTTTTAAAGCATTTAATATAAAACGCTCGTATTTTGTGAAGTGTCGTATCATTAGAATGAACACAAACGGACAGTTACACTTAAGCGAGAATGGAGGGGCAACATCAGGCCTCTCCTGTTATGGGAGGATTGAGTCTTCTCCAATGGTGACTGACCCACTCCGTCTTGGAAGAGTGTTTATTCACTTGTATGAAGGTGCGAGACAATCACAAACATCCATGCCTAGGTGGGATTCAAACCCGCAGCTTCTTGGGCGGAGAGCAGATACGCTAACCACTTGACCAACCAAGCTGGCATAAGAGTAATTACTGAGGTGTAAAAGTGTGTGTGTGTATATATATACATACATATATATATGTGTGTATATATATATATATATATATACACACACACACACACATACACACACACACGAGGGTGGTCTAAAAAGTTCTCGGCCTAATAATGAAAAAACGAATTTATAATTTCAAAATTAGTTTTATTTTTCAACATAATCTCCCTTAAGAGTAATACATTTATTCCAGCGCCATTATCCCGTCCCTGTAGTGGTTCTCAGTAAGATCTGCAAAATACTCCTCTACAGCTGTAATCACCTCTTGATTCGAAGAAAAACGCTGACCAGCGAGGAAGAGTTTGAGTTTGGGGAAGAGATAGAAGTCAGCCGGGGCCAAATCTGAGAAATAGGGTGGATGTTCTAACAATTCGTAGTGCAGATCCCTTAATTTTCCCATTGCCAAAACACTTTTGTGGCAGGTGCATTGTCCAGATGAAAGATGATTTTTTTCTTCTGCAAACCGGGTCTTTTCTCACGAATTTTTTTTATCTAATCTGGTTAAAAGATCGGAATTATATTCCCCGTTTATTGTTTTACCCTTTTCAAGATAATTAATAAACAAAATGCCTTTAGCATCCCAAAAGACCGATGCCATGACCTTTCCTGCTGATGGAACTGACTTGGTCTTCTTTAGCACTGAACAAGTCTAAATTTTGATCTGCTGTGAACAAGCATGGCACCCATCTTGCGTAAAGCTTTTTCATTTGCAATTCATGCAAAATATATCCTACACATTCTTTTGGAATGCCTATAGTTTTCAGCAATTTCATGCACTTTGACTGACCGGTCATCCAGTATCATGTTGTGCACTTGAATGATTTCTGGCATTGTTACACTTTTTGGACATCCTTCACGTGGATCATCTTCAAGGCTGATGTGGCCTCGTTTAAACTCGGCAGCCCATTTCTTAATTGTCGAAAAATGAAGAGTGCCCATAAACTTTTCTGAATTTCTTTTGGCGTTAAACATTTTACAAAGAATTTTATAACTGCACGATCTCAATTTTTATCTATTTTAAGGAACTTTTGCTTCAGACAGCTGTATAAAACAAAGTATATGATAGAATGACTTGCAATTTCATATGGATGATTATGACAGATGTACCAACTTAGAAAAAAAATCTTGCCGATAGTGTTGCCATCAATGGTCGAGGCCGAGAACTTTTCAAACTCCCTCGTATACACACAGTTATCCCTCGACTTACGTCCGTGATCCCATAAGGAAATAAAAAAACATTTTCAACTATACTTTTGAACAAGACGTAAGCGAGCGAAAGTAAAAAGGTTTCTATTTAGCAACAATGCATCATGCACAGTGACAATGCATTCAGTAGCAAGTTCAGACAACAATCGGCATTTCTTCAACAGTTCATCTGTTGATTGTGTTTGAGGAGTAGGTTATTTGTGTGTTTACACAAATAACCTATTTCTTTTTACTTTCGCTCGCTTGAGTCTTGTTCGAAAGTATAGTTGAAAATGTTATCGTTAAATATTTCGCGATGTTTTGTGCAACATGGTCCCCTACATGCCCAATCAAAAAAAAAAAAAAACCTAGTGAAGAATCAGAAAAAGATACGAGGAATTGATCTTGAAACGAAGTTGTAAGTTATAAAGCAACATGAAGCTGGTAAGCCCGTCAATGTTATCGCACATGACTTCGGATGGTCTCATTCTACAGTGACGGCCATTATGAAATTTGAAAAATAAAAAATAACGATAAAATCGTAAAGGCAGTGAAAGGATCTGCTTCCATTAAGTCGACGATACTGATGAAGCAACGACAAGATCCTATCGGTGATATAAAAAAGTTACTTGCAACATGGATAAAGGACAAACCAAAAGCTCATACCTCAGCATTATGACCATAACAGCTAAGGCACAAGGTTTCTTCAACATATTGAAGGAGAAAGCAGGACCCGACTACGAATTCAATGCTGCTTCCAGTTGACTCATAATATTTAAGCAGAGTTTTGTGCTGCGTAATGTGAAAATATGGTGGATCTGCAAGTGCCGATGAGAAACCTGCAAAAGAGTTTGTGGAGAAATTGGGGGAAAATTCGTTACCATAGTAAATATTTAATTTAATATGAAAGAGACTTTATTTTGGAAAAAAATGTCCGAACTGGCATTCATCCACCAAAAGCTAAAATCTCCGCCTGGTTTCAAAGCTCTTAAAGACCATATACGATTCTGTTAGGGATAGTGTGGCTGGATATAAACAAACCATTTGTGATATGGCACAGTGAGAATCGACGAGCTTTTAAAACATTTAAAATTTTATTAATTCTAGATGATGCTCCTGGTCATTCACCTTACATCGGTAATCTTTACCCCAAGGTCATGTTTCTCTCTCCAAACACTACTTCATTGATCTAACCAATGGATCATGGGGTTTCTTTGTGTTTATGGCTTATTA
This sequence comes from Typopeltis vanoorti, assembly GCF_054136105.1. Classification (NCBI taxonomy): domain Eukaryota; kingdom Metazoa; phylum Arthropoda; class Arachnida; order Uropygi; family Thelyphonidae; genus Typopeltis; species Typopeltis vanoorti. The sequence goes on along the minus strand of NC_143550.1, from coordinate 77,774,543 downwards.
TCTATGAAGAACTTTTTCACAAGCCATTTCTGCCACTGAAGGAAATGATGCAATGAAAATGATGATGACTCATGCAATTCTGCAAAGCCTTCAATATTTATCATGCTATTAAAAATATTGCTGTGGCTTGGGACGAAGTGACCTCTCAGTGTATGAATGGCATATGGAAAAGACATTAAAAAGGTTTGTGCACGATTTTGGAAGTTTTGAAAAAAAAATAAAGACCTTTGTAAATCTAGTGAAGAAATAGGTCTAGCAAACAATCTGAATCTCGAAGTGAATAATGACAGTTCAACTCATGGAAAGTGCCGTTGAAGAGTTGACCAACGAAGAATTGGTCGAACTGGAGGAACATGTTGCAAAAGGAAAAACGAGAAAATGAAAAGGGGGGGGGGGAAAGAGAAACAAGAAAATGCAGTTAAACAATTCAGTCAAGGGTTTTGCAGAAATGTTCTCAAAATGGCTGAAGACATGGACACCAATCTTGAACGCTATATTTATTAGTAGAGAGGAAAGTACATTATGCATTTGTTTGTTATAAGCAAATTCATGATTAAAAGAAGAAGAAAAGCACATCGGACATTTTCATCAAAAAACAAAAGGTTACACCAGAAGTGCTGCAGTTCTGGTCCTTCACATAGTAAAGATGTGATTGTAGAAGAATTGGATGATTTATAGTGGCAGTAATGCACTACAGTTTTATAAGGTTTCATAATTAAAATGACAGTATACTTATTACGGTTAAGTCCCTGGTTCCTATAACTCTTGATTTAATGTATCGACTTACGTCCTGCCAGATGGAACGGAACCCCGACGTAAGTCGAGGGATCACTGTATATGTACATACATATTTAAAAATATTTTAATGACTAGAAACGAGGTTTTAATAAAAAAAAAAACTTTACACTACTAGTTTCGTCTAACTTAGACTTCATCATGTGCGAGATAAACAAATACCAGTAACAATCTAAAGGAATTGTTTTTTAAAACACAAAGTAACGTATCGAACACTGAAAAGAATAAAGGCTAAAAATCTGACTGCATCATTATGCTCATACGTGCTTATAAGGTCTCGAGAGCGCCGATATTGAATGGTAGAGCTGTGAGAGTCTGGCAGGCTGTAGCTAGGTTGTTATTAATATGGATGGGATTCATAACTCTCTCCTTAGACAAATTCTTTTCCACAACTCGTCATAACGTGTACGTTAAAAGTTACATCCCAGAGTATCTGATGTGGAAAACCTTCATTATTTGAGTTTGCTGAAAATAACACGACGTGTTATTTTCATTCTTGACATCAATTGAATATTTTTGCCATTAACAGTGCTAGCCCTCTGTCGGATAACATTCTACTTTCCGAACGACCGGCTCTCATACATTTAAGGAATAACCAAGACATCATTATCCTTCCAACAGGCAGGTAATGCCACAGTAATCCTGAACAAAACGGATTACCGCCGGATCTTTGAATTATTACGTCTAATTCATATTCACTTCTTGATAGAGATCCCTCCAGAGAACTCCAGAACCGCACCAATAATCTGATAAGAACGACATCAGAATTACCTAGAAATGCACGCCTTTCCCTTCGATCACTACATCCTCTAATCCCACGACTGTATGGTCTTCCTAAAATTCATAAAGAGAATACTCCAATATTCCTCTTCGACCTATAGTAGAGGGTATCGACTCTCCGACTTATAACCTGCCAAATTTTTTTGCATCTTCTCTGAAATGTTTTACTGGAAATTCTACTTCCTTTATTAAAAACACAACAGACTTTATATCAAAACTTAAAAACTTTCAAGTCACTGACTCGGATATTATGACGTAGTCTATTCACTAATGTCCCTACTAAAGAAGTTCTTACTCTTTTAAAGAAAGTTTCAAAGATCTTTGCATTACTGTCGCACTGCGTTAACTCGGGTTATTTTAAATTTGATGACTCGATTTATAAACAGAATTCAGGACTAGCGATGGGAAATCCTTTGTCTCCTGTTCTTGCCAACATTTATATAGAGCATTTTGAAGAAAAAGCAATTTCATCTTCCCTAAAACGAAAGATATGGCTTTGCTTCATCGATGATGTTTCCTTATCTGGGAACATGGTCTAGAAAGCCTCAAACTCTTTCAAGAACATTTGAATGATGTACACCCGAATATTAGGTTCACATCTGAATTGGAAGTTGATGGCTCTTTCCTTACATTCACTTAGAATGTGAGTAAAGGTTAGGAATACAGGTGTCACGATGACAAGAGAAATCAAGGTGTAGACCATGATGTTCATGGATTAATGCAGTGCAAAGTACCTGGAAGACAGAAATATAAGATATGACAGTTTTGGATTGGACAACTGATAGACTTATCTCGCAGAAAATTGTTGACAAGAGATTAATTGTGATGTAAACTTGATCATGTAGTTCTGTCATAACCTACAGTCCTTGCATATGCTATGAGAAAATTAAACTGGAAGAAATGAGGAATACTTAAGCAATCTACGATTCGCTTATGATAATAAAATGAAAAGAACTAGAACACATTACTGAATTAAATGAAGTAAGTCTGTGTAGCTCAGTAGAAGTGGCGTTTATTTATAAGCTCACTTCCAGATATAAAAAACCAAGCCCGAGAATGTTCAAAGAAATAGCCGAAGGGTACACATACAGGGTGTTCGGGATAAATTTGGCAGTTTCGTAAGGAAAAAGAAAATCTTCTTTGTATCTATTAAATTTAATGAATTGACAAAAAAATATTACAGGCAGAGTTAATTACAATACTCTCAACAAGATTTACTCAAAATAACCACCATTAGCATCGATCACAGCTTCAATTCTGCTTCGGAACCTCGAACAAGCTGATGCTACAGTCTCCCTGGGAAGGGCCGCAAAAACTGTTTTAATTTTATCCATTAACTGGGCTTTTGTATTACTGGAAGTGCGATTGGTGTCTTTTTCAACTGCGCCCCATACAAAATAATCCATGGGGTTAAGGTCTGGGGAGTTTGGAGGCCAAACATTTGGACTGGTGAAGTCGTAGAAATTTTCAGACAACCATTTTTGACTTTTCCCAGAGGTGTGGCAAGGGGCCGAATCCTGCTGCCATACATACGGCCTACCATTGGCTACCCTTGTTATCCAGGGCTTGACTACAGTTAGTAACTCCACGAACAAAGCCCGAATTCCAATGCCAGGGTTCTTCAACACCTGTTCCTGCAGATTTGCGAGGAATTCTGCTGTACGAACGCAATCAGATCGTCTGCTAGGGATCTTTCTTCTTGCTACATCCTCGTAGTCACCATTGCAAGTCTCTAGTTCATGCCTGATTGTTTTTACTGTATTCAGGGAGCATTGGGCAGCAGTCGTAATATCCTTATTTTGATGGCGGGCACGAATCATCATGATACAAGTTATTCTCTTCCATGATTCAGGTGGGTTCCAGCTATCCATTCTTTCTGACATCTTGTATATGAATGAAGAAGGGTCCAAACTTTTAAATAAAGAGAAGTGTGTGTTAATACATGTAACTTACGGAAAAATATAATTAATTATAAATATGTCAAATTTATCCCGAACACCCTGTATATAATGAAACACTCAGATAACGAAACCTTACTGACAATCAAACCAAGTGACATTCCCACCTCCCCAACACAGGGAAATAAGAAAAGGAGAAATTAGGCTAATCTGATGCTTAGCAAAGTTTTCCGACTTCCAATATCACCAAAATACAAAACATTCTTCTATAAAGTACATCATGCCTGTCTCCCCACAAAAATGTGGTGTGTAGCAAAAAAAATCCCATCACAAGGCCCAGCGAAGTGTCATTTCTGTCCCGAACCAGAAACAATATATCATATTATGATGTTCTGTAGCAAAATGTCCACAGTATGGAACACCATACAGAAATTCCTACATAAGACACAACCATCCTCTGAAAACACATTATTTTGGTTGGAAGACCAAAAAATGAAAAAAAAAAAAACAGAACTAATAATCATAATAATAACAATGTATGCAATATGGTCCCACAGATGTGACAAAATACATGGAAGAGACACCAGACCAGACATACTAGCAAAAATTAACAATTATTTAAAGGAAATTATCATAAACACTACACAAACCAAAAGCATAACAACACAGCAACGGAGGAAACTCGGCCTAATTGAAGGAGGAGGAGAAGAAGGAAAAATAAAACTTATACCGATAATGGAACCCCCGTAGTTAGTGGTAAACAAAAATGATAACCCACTATCTGAACAAAAAAGCATAATCCCTGACAAAAGTGCTGTTAACGTAGGCCCATTCGCCACAATGAGAGGAATAATGACAACAAGATATCAAATCTAATAAATAAAAATAAATAAATTGAAAAAAAAATAATAATAATATATAGGTACGCCTATATATAAGGGATAAGAATGTTTAATTTTAAGAATATATATGTATATCTAATTGTGTAAGGGAAAGAAAAAATGGAAATGGAAATAGCAATTACTCCTTAAGATAAGTCAATACTATTCGAGTAATAAATATGTAAATTAAGATATATTACCAGAAATATGTATATGTTATTGTATATACAGACACAAGGATGGTAGAAATGTCAATCGTAAGAAATGCAGATAACATAAGTTCATAACATGATAATAACCCAAAATGTTAATAGGATATGTTATCCATTTATAGACCTGTAACTAATTCTGCAATTCAGAAAACTTTTGTATATATAAGAAATTACAGATTTACCTCTTAAGTTAAGCAAACAATATAATGTTAAAGCAATATGGAATTCATTTTGTAAAAAATAAGAGTGCCTACAAAAAAAAAAAAAATCTGCATGAGGTATAGAGATACTACCAAAATATATGCATATATAAATGTAAATAAAAACATAAGCAATGTATGTATTTTAAGAATAAGATGTGCATTTAAATTAAGTTAATAAAATAATCATCCAATATATGTGAACGAAGATATATGTATAACGAATTGTACATATGGAAAATGTCAATGCTAACATATATATGTATGTATATGTAGGTATATATATGTGTATGTGGATGTATATATATGTATATATAAACGTGAATAGACTGATCTGATAATGGAACTTATAAATAGACTGAAATCACTATGTAACATATACCAACAAAATAACAGCTCAAACAATTCAATAGGACAATAAGGAAAATAGAAATTGAGCATGTGACATGTTGTATCGTATTTAAACAGTGATTGTAAAACCGGTGTCATAAGTATATTGTAACGAGTAAATGAAAATGCCTAATAGAATTAGCAGCCTATGTACAAATTGTAAATAGCTGTATATATATTTATTTTTAAATGTACACAGCTGCTGTTGTTAATACAAATAAACTCAGTAGAAGTGGCGTTTGCACTCTACAGCGCTTGACTGTACGACGAAAGGCGTTCGAGTCTAGTCGCCTACTAGAGGAATTTTTTTCTAAGCCTTTTCTCGACCGGTTCCAGAGTTAGTCGATCTCTGGCACGGGCTAGCGGATTTTTCCTCAAGGAAACTCGAACCCACACTATTTTCAGACATTAAATATATTGTGTTAAGGTTAGGGACCACCAGATGGCGGCACTTTCTAGCCACCGCCTTCACTGCGTGCCTATTAATTAGTGATAGCCTTGGGCCAGCTATCTCTGATTGGTTACCAGTGGAGATTGAACTCCCCACTCAGTCTCCAAAAGTTGGATAGGGCTTAAAAACGGCCTCGCCTACGGGAACAAAAAAGGCGTTAGCTGAATTTTTTTTAATGAAGTAAGTCTGGATATAGGCCTACAAATAAACATGGATAAATGAATATGTCTAGTGGAAATACTTCAGAACAAAAACAAATCGGAATAAATCAAAGCTAAATTGAACTAAGGAATTCATACAATTATCTAGGACAAATCATTACAAACAACCATACACTTGATAATGAAATTTCAGCTAGAATAACAGTAGGATCGACAGTTTTTAATCATTATAGAGAGATTTAAAAGCAATTTACCAAACTGCCTAAAAAGAAAGATCTACAACCAGTGTGCACTCCCAACAACGACCTATGGTACTGACTAAAAATATCTAGAGAAACTGAAACAACACAAAGAAACATGAAAGAGTCATTTTGGGAAGAACCCTTAGATAAAACGAATAATAATTAGACAAGGAAACAAATGGCGCTGGGCAGGACATGCAAAGAGAATGTCACAACAAATGGACAAAGAGAACAACAGAATGGACACTGAGAACTGGTTATTGGAAACCAGGCAGACCGATGGGAAGATGAGATAACAAGATGTTATGGACATTTATGGTGGAGAGATGCACAAGTCCGGCTAAAATGGTAGAGCACAGGGAGGCATTTGTCTCCCTGTGCTCTTCGGTCCACTGCTGACATTTGTCTAGCAGTGGACCAAAGAAAGCTGTCGATTGATATGATGATGATGCTGAAATTGATTGGCTTTGCGCTTCGCAACCATATGACTGGGGAAGTAGTGTCCTAGGTTCGATTCCCGTCGACGACGTGAGGAGTTTAAGGATCTTCCTCAGCCTAACTTGGCTATGGCTATGGACAGTAGGGTTCCCCCCCCCCCAGTTTATCTGCGGTTTTTCATCCCACAAGCAGGCAAACCGGCCCCTTGAACACATGGATCTAGAGATAAATACTTAACCCCCCATGAGGGGGATCAACTCTCCCCAATAGGGACGGGAGAGAATAGGGAGGGAACTCCATACGAATAAATGAATTACTTCAATATTCCCACTCTATTTATGGTCTGTTGTCATTAGAGTGCTAAACCTGACCACTGTTTATGCTAACAGAGCAATTTTTTTTTTCAAGTTTGTAAAAAGAGTAGCAAATAACATGAGTATCTTTTATTTACTGTTAGTTTCTACTATAACTGCTGATATTAAAATATAAAGTAAGAGAGGTAGAAAATATATTATGTAGGTCTTAAACCTAAAAATAACTCCAATATGATGCATATTAAAGCCGTTTTGAGATAGAGTCAGTGGTGGTCTAAAAAGGAAAATGAAATGGATTTCGTGAGGTTTATGATAGCGGGAACAAATAATTTAAAATGGTAGAGGCTACAGGAATATTTTGGAACTGTGATAAATCAAAAGAAAAAGTTTAATTCGTCTCAGCGATGAATTCGTGGTCACAGCAATGCTAGCTAATTTGATTCTTGCTAAAAACAGGAGTTGCTTTATTAATTCATGAGATCAACACATGTGCAAAAATTATGGCAGTAGACTGGAAGAAGCGAAGGATATTTAAGTAATCAAGGTTGTCGAGATTAACGGATATGACATTTTGATATTCAAGCATGCTTCGAGTAGGCTCATGAAGCTCAAAGAATAAGGGTATATGCTTTATATGATAACAGTTGGGATTTCTGAAAAGTAAATCAACTCAGATGTTCTCGTTAAGCTACGTTTTGATAAACATTGTAATAATTATAGGAAAAAAAAACAAATAGGAAGATTTTTCACTTGGTTAGACTATAAGTTACATATTTAGTTTAATCCTTTATCCAAGTGTAAGCAAACAAAGTTTGCACCTGAAGTATCTTCAGGACTGGGGAAACTCGTGGCAAAGATGGACTGACTTCACATCACTTGCCTTAGTATCTCATAATGCAAAGCACATCTTGCGGACATGTATAATGGTATGCATTATGGATTCCATAATGCATTCCAACATCTTTCTCTAATCCAGAGTAATTTAATAATAAGTGTGATGCCTGTTGGCAACTCGTATATGGAAATATGACTTCTGCATTGCTTCAACCTTGGTATCACCTCTGGGTCTGGCTCCCACTGAAGAGACTTCAATAAAGGTGGAAACTGGTCTGTGTAGTGACCCTTCCCATAATGCATAGCATTATACATGTCCAAAGATGTGGTTTGCATTATGGGATATTAAGGCAAGTGATGTGAAGTCAGTCCACTTTTGTCACAAGTTGCCCCAGTCCTGAAGATACTTCAGGTGCAAACTTTGTTTGCTTACGCTTGCATAAAGGATTAAACTAAATATATAAATCGGATTTGGTTTGGCTATAATTAGAGTTAAAGTGAATTACACCATAGGGCCAGTACCTGATGAATTAATTGCAAAAATGTCTTCTGTTTTGCTGAATAAAAAACCCGAGTTATTGGAGGAAAAACCATGCCACTTCCCTAGGAGATCAAATAACTCATCTTCAGGTAAAAGAAAATAATAAAATAATAATAATAAATAAAACATAAGGTTTTATTCATTATAAATAAAAATGAAGGACAAATGCTACTCCCTCGATAATAGGCTACGCAGATGCTCTGAATAGACAAATCATGGAAAGTTTAGAACATGAAATTGATCATACATTGAACTAGGGCAGCGCCAACCCTGAGGATGCATGGGGTGTGCACCGCACCCGCCGACAACATTGATAGGGCGGCATTTTATTTAGCTAATATCTAATTTAGATGCAAAAAAATGTAGTATTAGGGGCGGGCGATAAACGTTTGCACCCAGGCGGCAAATACCCTTGACGTACCCCTGCATTTAACTATTATGTGTTGAGGATTTGAGAATGTGGTTACTTAATGAGTATAAAGGAAGTACTGTTGATGAGGAGCGCATTACTGCAGTTGAGGAAGTTGTGAAAATATTATGACAAAATTATTTAATGAAACACTGGAAAAATTTATTATTAGTTGGATTTTAATAAGAGACAGTGCCATTAAACTTTTATTTTCCTAAAGAGAACAAACAGAACTCTTTTAGAAATAGGTTGACGGACGGTCTTGTTAGCTGTCGTCTAAAATGAGGCAATAATGAAAGAGTCGTTATCGTCGAAAATGAGGTTTGTAGCCAGTCAGTTAATAATCCTAACTAGCATATTATTTGTGTGTGTTTTACCGTTGTTATTTTTTCCTGAGTGAAATAAAAAAAAATAAATAATAATTCTGTCTGTCTTCTGCTGATCTAGCTTCATAGATCTCTTACAATGAGGCAATGCAACTACCATGCAGAATATTTCTGGAGCAACGTTACGTGTAAATGAATATACTAGATTGAGATATAGTATAATGCAGTTCAAAATAAGATTAGAGGAAAAGATCATGAATTATTAAGTATCTGGAGATTTTGTGACTTATAATATAAAAAAGCAGTTTCGCAAGAAATCCATTCGATCTAGTACAATAAGCATAGGGAGGTAACGATGTCTCAGAGAGAATAATATCTGGATAGATACTATTGGGAAAAGCTTTATGTCATACTGTTCAGCATCTATGCGTTCCCAAGTCCATTTGCAATGTTCTGAGGAAATGGAAGCCAGTAAGTAATAGTGAGCCCAAAATACAAACAAATAAAATACTGATCGAGGAACTGATTTTCGCGAACACTGTTTATGATTACTTAATCATCATCACCTGGAGAATATGCTAGGAGAATCGAGAAACCAATGAATAATCCCATTTCTACGATACGCATAACTGCCGCTACACTAACATTATTAAAAAATAATGAATAGACTTGTTGATAGGAAATTGACCCTGTGGTACGAAGGAAGAAATGAAATGAAAAGAAAACGCTTTTTTTTTTTTTTTTCATTGAGTAAGTTCCTGGCTTTACTAACAAAAGTGACAGCCTCACAAATATCGACTCGAAGGACAGAACTTCACGTTACCCACCAGTTTCATAACGGCTGAGAAGAGGGCAATCAGATGATCATGAAAACAGAAATAATAAAATAATAATCAGCTAACGCCTTTTATTCCCTTAGACGTAGGTGAGACCTTTTAACCCTATCTAGCTTAGGGAGACTGAGTGGGCTGTTCAATCTTCACCGGTAGCCAATCAGAAATAGCTGGCTCATGTATATCACTAATAAGCTGCAACCAGCGCCGGCCAGAGCAAATTTTTGAGTGTGTGTGCAAGATTTTTTTTTTCTGCTCTTCGGTCGAAAAAAAATATTTTTTCCCACCCTTCGGTTTCATATTTATATTATTTATTAATATATCAATTTTTTTCATATTAAAATATTAAATTACTAAATAAAAATTTCCGATTAATTTTGTTTTTTAAATAAAAATATTCTATTTATAAGAGAATCAAATTTTCTCAGTGAAATTGGATATAAATGTTTCTGTCCCAGGGATTATCAAAATAAAAATAATTATTTTGAGCTTATATAATTAGAATAAAATATAATTATCTTCATATATATATATATGTATGTATAAATTTAATATTTTTGAAATATATGATATATCCAATTTAATTAATTTTTTTATTTTAAATTTTTTCTGCCACAGTATAATTGTAACAAACCTTTGTAAGTTTTCGCCCTTTTACTTTTCTGCCTGCAGCATTCGCCCATTCTGCCCCTGCCTCGAGCCGGGCCTGGCGGCAACCGATGAAGAGATGCAAACAACTGCTGCCTTTAAGAGACAGTAACATATCCTGTTAACCCTAAAAGGATATGTTACTGTCTGAAATAATGTTCATTATAGTCGATTCTGTTGAGTTTACTGGACGAAAAACCCGAGTTTCCGGGAGACAAAACAGAATATTTAATAAGCAAATCCGCTTTTTATTCTCAAAAGGGAGTAGACAAAGTCGTTTTAGCCATACGTTTTTGGAGACTGTGAGGCAGTCAAACTCCACCCTTAATAAATCACAGATAACCTGCTGAAACTATTAATGATTTTAAAATGGCACGTGGTGAGGAGAGTAAAGCAGACCACTCCGCCATCTCCTAACCTAAACACAATGTATTATTGTGCGAAACAGAGTGGGTTGTATGATAGATGTTTTTGAATTGCGGGATTAAAAACCCGAGTTTTCATGAAAAAACCCTACTAGGTATGCCAGAGCTCGACTAACTCGAGAATCATTGAAGAAAGGCATAGAAAAAGTTCCTTTAGTTGGCAACTAGAATCGAATTTAGAATGCGCATTCTTCAGGCCTATCGCTATTGATGCAGATCATTTCCTCAGGGCTATGCAGGTCTTTGATATGTAAATAGGTGAAAATGAAATGAAATAAATCAAAACTAAACTATATTTCCGAACATGGAACTCTTGGAATTTTTAATGTAAGAAGACTAAGCTTTTCTTGCCTAGCTGAATAACTCATCACCTATAAGATAATTTTACCACTCTCTGCACAAGTGTGTTGAGATTAAAACTTAGTAAATGGTGTGGTCATGTGGGAATTGTGTCCCATTCTCCTAGGCAGCACTCCACAGAACAGTAATTGACTTCCTATTTTATAAAAACAAACGATGAAGAAATGCTCCATACTCATTTTGATGTGATATTTATTTATATTCAGAAGGTTATAAGAAAAAAGAATTCATCAATTTTGAGCGTTTCCCTGCTTTTTGAAGCAAAGAAACTATGTTGTCTATGATTAGCAAATAGTAAATATCTAGATTGTCACGTGCCAGTAAAAATTAGCTAAAATTATCATTTGCGATCACTTCTCTGTTAGAAGCAAGTAGGATTTCCCTCCAGAAAAACTCAAGATTTTAACCCTGCAATTCAAAGGATAAGTGTTTATTCTCCTGTCTGTTCTCTCATGCCTGGAAAATCGTTGATATCCCAGTCCCTGCTATGAATGACAGCTATGGGCGAACCTTGGGTTTTCCCTCCTGCAAAGCAGGCAAACCGGCCATTAGAACACAAGATTTAACATACACAATACCTAGTAGTGTGAGTTGCTTTGACTCTAAATCTAAATTTAACATACACAATACCTAGTAGTGTGAGTTGCTTTGACTCTAAATCTAAATAAACATCAAACCAATCCAACTGTTCTTCAGAAAGGACTAAAAGAACCATACCTACTTCCTTCAAGAACAAGAAGGCATTGGAGAATTTAATATACAATAAATTAGACAAAGAAAATGGCTACTCAGTAATACCGCTAGACTTTGCAAAAGGATTTGACAAGATTCCACATAGAATTCTATTTTGCATAAATTGGAGCAAATGGGAATGGATATGAATCTGGTAATTTGGATTAGAGGGTGGTTTACAGACAGATATCAATGAGCAGTTTGTGAAAGAATTTATGATCTACAAAGGTCTGAGTGGACGTTGGCTAAAGACAGTTGTTTGCTGATGCAAAACTGTGAAGAGCGATAGTAAATGAATGTCCCTCCTGCAGAGATCCTGCAGGAGAGACAGGAAATTGAAGTTTAGAGGGCATTGAAAAGATAATCAAAACCATCTGATTAGGTTGTTGAGGAATACACTGACGTAGGGATAGGGAGGTTATTGTTCATCTTATAAGGCCACATTGGACTACTGCATGCAGATCTGGTCACCATGATTCTGTAGGGATGAAGTGGTGGAAAGGATCCAGAGGCAAGTGACAGAGTATGGGATGAAAATACATGCAAGGTCTGTGGGTTTCAAAAATTAGCTAATAGGAGGAAAAAGTGGAGACAAGATAGAAGAGCGTAAGTTATTAAAGTGATTTTATAGGACTTACACTTAACTTTTTTTCAGTACATGGAAGGAAGGGGAGGTCACCCGTGGAAATCGTGTAACAGTGCGGTTAGGACTATTTTTTATGCTATGATGATGATGGTAAATCAGTGGAATGGGTTGCCTGTGCTTTGTCAGTGAATAAGTATTATAGGCATGATGGCTAATGTGGGAATAATGGGTCTCCAGCAATGAGTCATCTGACTCCAAGGAGATGCCTATGCTATTACTATACTATTACTAATAATAATATTTTACAAAAATGTACGATAACTTTCGTGGGCAGGATTCACATAAAAATTTGGATCAGTTTACTCACCGCAATTCCAAGAATATCAAACTAATTCAAGTTCACAAAGGTATGACGAGGTTAACTGTATTTATTAATTAGTATTTAACATATTAAACTCTGAAGTTGATAATGCAGTAAAACTGGATGATATATCACCACATTTGAAGGAATGGGCTGAAGAATTAACAGTATCTCTATATATATATATATGGGCTATATAATTATAATCTTGCATGAAATCCTGAGAAATGCAATGTTATAAAATATAAATAAATAGAAAATCGTTGTTTCAAGAATGGTGATTAAGATTATAGAGAAGACAGTCAGGACAAGAACATATGGCTGTGCAGATAAGCACATGACTTCATTTAGAATTGAAACCAACACGAGTTTTTCAGGAGACGATCTGTTTTAACCATTTGCTTACATTTTACAATAAAACTGCACCAGTATTATACACAAGAAAAACATGTATTATGGATTTAAAAAAATTCAAAAGCATGACAATACAGTAGTGGCTTGGATAAGATATCAAAGAGTTACAATATCCAGCAGCAACAGTGAAAATAAGTGACATGTGGAGTTCCGCTGTGCTCCTTGAACCAAGTAGTGCAGACAGTGGATCTCAAAACAATTTTAAGTATAGGTAAATGAAGGAAGTTTCTAGTTCACTGTTATTAAGTGCCAAATCTGCCTTCTCTGAAGGAGTTTTTTTTTTTATTAAATTCTCTAATGCGCTTTATTTCCTTATAGGGAGAAGGCGAGCATGTTTTAGCTCTATCTAGCTTTCTGATACTGAGTGGACAGTTCAATCTCCACCGGTAACCAATCACAGATAGATGGTCCAGGGCTATTGCTAGTTTTAAGTGGTAACCAGTGAAGAGAAGGTACGCAAGTGCCTCCATCTCACGGTACATAATTCTAGAACAATATATTATTGTCTGACAAAGTGTGAGTGCGTGTTATACGGTCGATTTTTGGAGAAAATCGACTCAAAAATTCAGCTACAGTCCCAAAACCAGATATCAATTTCGCTATTTTTTTCACATGATTGCACGTACTATCGTATTTTTATTTTTTAAATATCCTCTTTAATATAAAAAAAAAGAAGAAAGCACCCAGCATTTACATCCTATCATGTAGCTGTATCGGATCAACGAAGTACTTTGATTGGACTCGAATGCCATCTAATACGCAAAGAACTTTTATCACGGCATTTAAGTTGAAGGCAAGTTAACTGATCTGATATGGAGGCAGAAGGATTTTTCCTGAAAGTATCTCGTCACTCAACAGGTAAATGGTTCAGGAGAACAGACGCAAGTTATATACAAATATATATATATATATTCAGGCGTAAGACTTATCACTTATTCTAAGGTATGAAAGCCAATCAGAGCAGCAATGTAGACCTTAAAGGCCTGTAAATGCCATGAATTATTATTATTATTTTAGGGTAATTTCTGAAATAGTACACTTTTTTTCTATAAAATTTGATGTAAAAAAAATCTGCATGACCGCCCAATTATGTTAATCATGTAAAATTTTCGCATTTGCACCGAAGGTATTTTTAAAACATTTTAAAATGCCTTCGATATAAGAACCGGTAAATATTTCTAATTAATTAATTCAAAATCTGCGTGTTATTTCCAAGCGCTCCCAGATTTTTCTATCTGTTGCATCATAGCAATGGTGTAATAGTTCCAATTTATTCCATAACACAAGATGTCTCATTTGCGAAGCGTCTTGTGGGTCAGCTGAAGAGGGCACATAATGACAAAGCTGAGGCTTCATTCCTATGGTATTCGAATGTACTCTTCAATATATTGTTCAATTGATTTTTCTGTCTGTCCATAGTAAGATGAATGGCAATCGCACCATAGCCGATAAACACACGGATAATGAAGTGGGCTATGTCGAAGTTTTGGGGATCGGAATAGTGATTTCATCTGCTCCTCTGATTTTATATTACTTAAGTATTTTTGCCAGTTTTATGGAAACAGAGCTAATATATTGAAGCGTGATGAATCCTCTGTTTTCTCCTTCATTGAAATTTCTCTGGTCTCATGTCGTTTGAGTACTCTGCAGATTTAGCCATTATAGCCATTCTGAAGGAAAGTGTTTTTTAATGTGAAGCTCTTTGGCTAGTTCAATTTTGATTTATTTATCAGTAATGATAAATAAATAGATCAGATAATAAATATTTTTTTCTATTTTGATATCTCTCGGCTTCACTCATTACATTTCTTTAATTATGTGGGCGTCTTATCAAGGCGTCCACCTTAATAAGATGTAGCACCTCCTTTCACTGCGATGACTGCAGCAATCCCCCAAGGCATACTTTTCACAAGTGTAAAATAGTGATCAATGGGAATTTTGGACCATTTTTCCTGTAGGCATGTAATAGGATCCTAGTCTGTTGTGGGGCAGAAGTCCCTTGACCTCACCCAATGCTGCAGTTCATCCCACAGATGTTCAATAGGGTTGAGATCAGGGTTCTCTGGAGGCCAGTCAAGTGTGGTGACGTTCATGTCCACGCACACCATGCAGTTACAGCAGCATTATCGCACAGTACGTTGTCTTACTGCAAGAGACAATGGTCACTTCCATAGAAACCAATAAGTAAGAACCATTGCACTGTCCAGAATGTTCAGATACCTCTTCCGTTCGGAGATCGTGGCACCACAAAGAGAGGTCCGAAGCTAAACCAGGAAAAACATGACCATATCACCATCTCAATTTCATAGTTGGGGTTATGCACTCTGGTAAGAGACGTTCTCCTGACATCTGTCACACCCACACGTGTCCATCTGCTCTGTGGAGAGTGTAGCGTGATTGGTCACTCCATAACACAGCTTTTCAAGCTTCCACATCCCACTGTATGCGCGCTTTGCACCACTGAAGATGACGGTGCATGTTGGTTCTGTTAATGTAGGCATGCATATTGCGGTCCTACCATGGAAACCCATGTTGTGAGCCTCTGTTCTGAATGTTTTTGTGCAGGTTTGGGTTCCAGTCGATGCCGGAACTCGACATTCAAGTGTCGGCCGTCGAATGGCGATTTTTACATATTACCCTTCGTAGCACCGTACAGTCACGCTCGTTGAGTGTAGTGGGTCGTCCACTGCAGTTAGCACTTGCATTTGACTCCCTGCACTTCCATCTCAATATGGTATCACTGATTGATGGCCCAATTTATCAACCATTTGCTAAACAGATTGGCCTGCTACATGGCATCCTATCACAAACGCCTCTTTTAAAGTCCGTAAGTTCCGTTCTCACAGCCATTTCACCAGGACACAGTTGCATTGACTTGGAAGCATCATATTCCTTCACTTTATACCAGCTACAAACAGGTGATTCGTTACCTGGCACGTTGCACCTTGCACATGGGGTTGAATTGCATTGACTTCTTTCCGAGCAGTGCATGCGCGCACAGGCTGGCCCAGTCACAAAGGGATTTAAAATGTGAATAAAGTTTTTTGATTATTAAGTTTTTCATTTTTTTTTTCAGGTATTCTAAAGAAACATTTGGGAATATAATCATGGAAAAGTTCACAACCCAACAGCGAACCAAAATCACACAATTCTGAAAACATTTCGCGATGATCTGCAATTCATTGACTATCACGGCTCCTGACTTCTTCCTATAGGGTCACCTGAAGGAAAAAGTCTATGTGAACAAGTCCCAGACAATCCAACAGCTGAAGGAGAAGATTTTTGCAGAAATTAGGGCGATGCAGTCAGAGATATTAACAGCTGTCACGGAACATGCCGTACAAAGGGTCCATCTTTGTGAAGCCGAAAATGGAAGGCATTCACGTGATGTGGTTTTTCACAACTTAAAAAAAAAAAAAAAAAGGATAAAATGATTCATAAATAGAAAAGTTATTAAATGTTTAAACATCTTCGTGACTAATGGGCCACCCTGTATATACAGATTGAAATGATAACATTTCTCATAGAGGGGATAACCGAAGGCCATTCAATCTCAGATTTTATACAATATGATAACTTAGATAACTATTCACAGTCAAAGAAAACTTCTTTGTGATACTTGTTCTATGGGGGGGGGGGGTGTTCTGGAAAGTTCTGATAAACACCTAGAACAAAAATGATATTAAAGCAACTGATATAACCACAAGAAAGAACATATTAGTAGCAGAGTTATGAAGGCAACTTACGTTCTTATATTCCTATATCTTCGAATGTTCTGTCTTGTGGTTATATCAGTTGCTTTAATGTTGTTTTTGTTTTATTGTAGGTGTTTATCAGAAATTTCCGGATTCCCTTCCACGTAAATTCATTCAATAGTACTACCAACAGAAACAGAAGTTGATTCAGCAACACTGGCAATATAATATGAACATAAATATATATTGTTTCATAGCCGAATAAGAAACTCAAAGAGTTTCATGTCAAATATTGGCTCTTCATATAATTAATAATTTATCAGGACACCTTCTTGGCAATTCTCATAGTAGGGTATGTAAGTTCTGCTCGCTACAAACTTAGTATTACTTAGGTCTACCTACTCACTGATGAGACATCAATAAAGGTTGAAACCGGTCTGGGTAGTGACCTTCTCTCATAATGTAGAACAATAATACAGCTCCTAGGAGCTAAGTTCACATTATGGGTAAATATCAAGAATAGTGATCGGATCTTGCTCCACCTTTGATATGAGTTGCCTCAGCCCCGGGTATTTGCTTACGCTTGGAATCGCCGAACTTTATATAGTTTCTATATTCGGCTATGAAACAATATGGGATGTAATATCCCTTAACTTAATTACTTTCACGTCGCCGAATTGAAGCCTTTGGCTCTTCATATAATTAATAATAAATATATATATATTATTTTATGGTTACAAATTTGATATATTATATTTATTATCATTAATATATCGATTATAATATTTTTTGTACATATTCACAATAATATGGCTTAATTTATAATCATAACATATCAAAAAGAATAAAATCATTAGGAGTAGGAGGATATCATTTGAAAGAATATCCTATGCGTTAGTTTCCAATAACAGAAAAAACTGAATTTACCTTAATTCCTTTGAGATTTAAATTTCACTTCTCCAGGAAGAATTTCACAAAGAAAACAAAATACAGCATATAAAATTCAGTTTGGGATCTTTTGGCAATAAGGCAGATAAGTACTTAACTTCTGAAAGAGAGTAATCACTAGTTTCTCTTTGGGATTGTGAACTGTAGTATGGTTTTCAAGACATCAGTATAAACATTTTCTTATCTGCTTACGAGAGCCCGTAAGATGACACTTAGCAACTATACAGTTATCGGACATGCAATTCAGGTTATGCACTGCTTGATAAGGACGAGAGAGAGAGAGAGAGAGAGAGAGAGAGAGAGAGAGAGAGATTAAGTCTCTGAAAAACGGCCACCTTATGCCAAGATGGAATTATCTATTTCTGTATGTTTTATTTCAAAACAAGTACAAGTTGGGTTCAGTAAGCAGTAAGGAATATAAAAGATGGGACAGCGAAAAAAAATATGAAGAAGCCAAGATATGCAAAATTTATAGAGAAAGGAAATAAATAATTCATGTGGTGAGCCGTAGTAAGCATTCTGAAAAATTCGAGGTGATGAAACATAATGGCGATTAACACGCACACACGATAAGAAAAAAAAAATTGTTTTCTTCTCGTCTCCCTCGAAATAATCTCCAAGCATCTATAGCAGTGGTTCTTAACCGGTGTTCCCCGAAACACTCGTGTTCCGCGAACTGTTTACAAGTGTTCTACGGATGAAAGATGTCACATGACATCTTTCAAAAACATTACCGGCAATATTAAAACATGTTTTAGACCAAGTTGTAAAATTTACCATATTACAGCAAGTAAATTACAGCAAGTCAAGACCTTTAAACGTACGCCTTTTAAAATACTTTGCATATCTATGGAAGCCAAGTACGAATATTTGCTTTTGCACACTGAAATAAGATGGTTATCCAGGGGTAAAGTGCTATTCCGAATTTTAGAACTTCAGAATGAATTATTGGCCTTTTTTCAAAATGAAGGTACAGATGCTTTTGCAAAATGTCTTCAAAATGATATTTGGTGTTGCTAAAATGGCATATCTAGCGGATATTTTTAATTACTTAAATAGCGTTAATACAAGTTAATCCAAGAGAAAAATGAAAATATTTTGACATTCACTGACAAATTGTCAGCTTTTCAGAAAAAAAGTATCTCTTTGGAAAAACCGTATATCAGAAAAAATACAATAGATATGTTTCCTTCACTCCATAATAAAAAATGTCGAGAAAATTATTTCCGTTATAACAGAACATTTAAATATTGGAAGAAAAGATTTCAAGTTACTTTTCTTCCTTAAATACACACAATTATGACTGGATACGAAATCCATTTGGCACAGTTAATACATTGAGTTCAGAATATTTTTACAAGAAGAAGAACAATCAGTTACCTTGTCAACGGATCGTACTCTAAAAATGAAATTCTCTGAAATAACTCTTGAGGAATTTTGGATTTTTGTACAAACCCAATACCCAGCTCTCTCCATAAGGGCACTGAAAATTTTGTTACAGTTTTCAACAGCATATTTGTGTGAGCTCGGTTTCTCAATATTAACCCATATAAAAACTGAAAAGCATGAAAAACTTACTAATATAGACAAGGAGATGAGGATAGCTATGTCACATATTAGACCTGATATTGCTGAAATCTGCAAAAGCCGACAAGCTCGAGTATCGCATTAAAATAGGTTCCATTTTTATAAAAGGCAAGTCCATGCATATTTTTATTGTTACTTTTATGACCCTAGTGCTTTTGGTTTTCCCCAAATTTTTCTTATAACCAGAAGTGTTTATTACTTCGAAAAGGTTAAGAACCAATGGTCTATGGTGATGATAGTTCAGCTACCGCATTCTTCTGAATGTCATGAACACTATCAAATCTCAACAGAAAAAAAAAAAAAAAAAAGAAGAAGAAGAAGAAGAAGTCGTTTGTTACGGGAAAAGAGACAGCAGAACGCTTCGAGTTTCTTATAAGCCGAAAGCATCAATCGCTGTGTGAGCAGTCGAGGTGCATTGTTATACAACTGTCGCCAAGAACACTGTTTAAAATCTGCCGCATGCGTCTAATCCTCTCCAACAAAGGTTTGGATACCCCTATATAATGATCGCTGATAATCGTCCTTCATTCTGGAGCGAGTCCAAAATAAATTATCTCTTTGTGATCGAAGAATGCGATCAAAATGGTTTTATCCTCCTCCCTATTTAAAATGTTCACCCATTCAAAATGCTTGTACTTGGGATAGAGCCTCATCCAAATAAGGAATTCGACACAATTCGCGTGAATGACAGGGGATTTCCTTTACCTTTACACAGAACTTGATATTGACTTATGGTTCTTTTTTTTTGTTTTGTTTTGTTTTGTTTGTGATGGTGACGTTTAGACATAATGAGCAAAGAACGTCAGTTTTAGTTAGGGCTAAGATCAATCCTTAGCCCTAACTAGATAGATAGATATATCACATGATTTGAATTAAAATTAAATCCCACATAATTCAAATAATCGGAATCATACAGAATTCAATATTGGTCGATATTTAATTTAATTTTTATTTATTTATTTAATTTTACTGTTTGTTCATTACTTTGTTAAATAACTAGAGTGCTGACGGTAGTAGTGTCGTTGTGTCCTTGAAGGTTTAAGTAAGGAAGACAATGAGTTGTGTAGTGTGCCCTCTCACGATCAGTCCTTGGACTCCTCGGAGGTGTCACGTAATAATAATAAAACACGTTTGGTCTTACTTACATAAGACTTCTTCCGGTGAAGAAAAGAAAACTAATATATATATATTAAAAGAATTGAATGACATAAACCGAGAGAAAGGAAAAAGGTTTAATAGTATCACACGACTAGTTTCAGCGTTTTACAGCCTTCTTCAGGTGTTTTTATACAAAAAGAAACATTAAACATCGAAGATAAAAACTGTGAACAGCACAGGAAAGTCACTATAGATATTATTATTACCACGGGCTACTCTATAAGTCCTTAGACTCATCGAGGGAGGCCCTAAACATCATGTTCACACAGCTGTTCAACATTCTCACAGTATCTATCATACCTTGCCTTGAACTCGCTCACTGTCATAGCACCCACAACACTCTGGCAGCTTATTCCACTCATTTACCACTCTAAAAGTAAAGAACCCAGCTCTAACACCCCTGCTAACCACGCTCTTGCCTAGCTTCCATGGGTGTCCCCTAGTTCTCCCACCACCAGTCCTGATCTCAAAAATATCATCTGAATAATCCTATAGAATCCTTTTAGCAATTTGAATGTCTCAATCATATCTCTCCTTTTCCGCCTATCAACTAGTTTCTGCAACCCATAAATCTTCAACTTGTTCTCATATGGTTCATTCCATAGACCTGCTATCATCTTAGTCACTCGCCTCTGGATCCTCTCCACCTCCTCCCCATCAAGAAGGAACCGAGGTGACCAAATCTGGGCACAGTAGTCGAGATGAGGTCTTATCAGGGCTCGGTACAGAGGTACAATAACTTGTTTTTCTCTACTCGTCAAGGTATTTTTCAACAACCAAGTGAGTTGATGAGCTGATTTAGCTACTTTCGCAATGTGCCCCCTAAACTTCATCTCCCTATCCACCAACACTCCCAAGTCCCTGGCCTCATCAATCTCTTGGAGTACAGTTCCACCAACGTGGTATACTGCTGATAATCTTTTCACTCCGAAATGCATAACCTTACATTTTGTCACATTAAATTGACATCCATTCTCCTTAGTCCAGAACTCCAATCTATCTAAGTCATCTTGCAAGACTTTGACATCTTCTGCATTCACTATCGCCCTACCCAACTTTGCATCATCAGCGAACAAATGAACCGTTCCACTTAGATCCTTCCCTATATCGTTAATGAACAGATTAAACAGCAGTGGTCCAAGAACAGAACCCTGTGGCACACCACTAGTCACAGGCCGTTTTTTGGACTCTACTCCTGAATAAACTACTCTTTGATATCTCTCCATCAACCACCCAGCTATCCATCTCACCAACCCTATATCCATTCCCATATGTTGTAGTTTACGGATTAGAATTCCATGTGGTATCCTGTCAAACGCCTTTGCCAGGTCCAGCAGTATCACTGTAATATTTAACGTGAAAACGTTGTAGTTAACGTATTCAAAGCTGTTCCTTCGTTGGCTACATTGTTGGGTGAGTGCGTGCGTATAGCATTTCGCGATGGGTATGGAGGATCACAGGAGGGACATTGCTTACAAGAGAACACGTGCCAGTGCTTTATCCAGCCACAGACGAATTGGAGAGAAAAATTGTAGAATCTAGAGCAATGGTTTATGTCATTCAATTCTTTTAAAAAATATTTTAACAACCGAGTAAATGAACCTCCATCCATACATATACATATATATATATGTTAAAGATACCAAGCAATTTTACAAGCAAGTTGGTTTTAATCCTGTTTCCCAAGTAAGCAAACAGACAGGTACGTCAAGAAGATGTGCTTTGCATTATGGGAGATACTAAGGAAAGTGATCACAGCTTACTCCATATTTACCACGAGTTGCCTCAGACCTGAAATACTTCACGTGCAAACTTGACTTACTTGTCAGTTTGCTTGCTTGGGAAAAAGGATTAAAACCAAGTTTAAAAAATTGCTTGGTATCTTTAACGTATAGTGTACCCAAGGTAAAAAAATTTCTACACACACACACATATATATATATATACACACACTAAGGGGGGGGCTCCTCCCCCTGGCGGCACACGGCGCCCAACCTCCTTCCCTGTTTCGGACTGGTAGACCAGTTCTCCTTGAATTCTGATGACTCGAATTTCGAAGACTCGACACTCAGAGTAGCCCCCTGAGTGTCGAGTCTTCAAAAGGGGGCCTCCATCCCCTGGCGCCTACGGCGCCCAAACACCCGAGTTCCAGACTGGTAGGCCAGTTCTCTTTGAATTCTGATGACTCAAACTTTGAAAACTCGAAAGGGGGGTTCCTCCCCCCTGGCGCCTGAGCCTCCCAACCCCCCGAGTTCAGGACTGGTAGGCCGTTTCTCCTTGAATTCTGATGACTCGAATTTTGAAAACTCGAAAGGGGGATCCCCCTGCCTCCCAACCCCCCGAGTTCCGGACTGGTAGGCCAGTTCTCCTTGAATTCTGATGACTCGAATTTTGAAAACTCGAAAGGGGGTTCCTCCCCCGTGGCGCCTACAGCTCCCCCCCGAGTTCCTGACTGGTAGGCCGGTTCTCCTTGAATTCTGATGACTCGAACTTTGAAAACTCGAAAGGGGGTTCCGCCCCTCCCCTGACGCCTGCGACGCCCAACCCCCCGAGTTCAGGACTGGTAGGCTGGTTCTCCTTGAATTCTGATGACTCGAATTTTGAAAACTCGAAAGGGTGGGGGGATCCCCTGCCTCCCAACCCCCCGAGTTCCGGACTGGTAGGCCAGTTCTCCTTGAATTCTGATGACTCGAATTTTGAAAACTCGAAAGGGGGTTCCAACCCCTGGCACCTACGGAACGCAACCCCCCTAGTTCCGGACTGGCAGGAGGGTTCTCCTTGACTTCTGATGACACGAATTTTGAAAACTCGAAAGGGGGATCACCCCCTGGCGCCCAACCCCCGGAGTTCTGGACTGGTAGGCCAGTTCTCCTTCAATTCTGGGTATTGAAGGAGAACTGGCCTACCAGTCCAGGGTAGCCCTGAGTTTGAAAACGTTTCAAATAACTTGACAAAAAAACGTGACACAAAAACGTTACATAAAAAGGCTTATCATTTTATATATATTGGATATATATATATTAGGATAATCAAGTAATTTTATAAACTTGGTTATTTTAACTCCTAATCCCAAGTATGCAAACAATTAATTTTGCGCCTGAAACAAAGTTCAAGTCTAAAGATGTTGCAACATCAGGGCAACTCATTGTAAAGGTGGGTAAAGCTCTGATCACTATTCTTAGTATTTTCGCATAATGTAAAGCACATCTCACTAGAAGATGTATACCGCAATGCATTATGGGTGGGGGTCACTACCCAGACCGGTTTCAACCTTTTTTGAGGTCTCCTCAGTGAATAGCTAGACCCTAAATACCAAGGTTTTAGTAATACGGAGCCTTATCATCTTTATCACTTTTACCTATAGAAGTTGCAACAAGGGGTGTTTTTATTTTTAATAAAAATCTCTGGAGGAGATATAGATGTAATAAATTTTTTAACTTGGGGATATTGTATATTAGGATAACCAAGTAATTTTATAAACTTTGTTATTTTAACTCCTAATCCCAAGTATGCAAACAATAAAGTTTGCGCCTGAATACTAAGAATAGTGATCAGAGCTTTACCCATCTTTACAATGAGTTGCCCTGGTGTTGTAACATCTTTAGACTTGAACTTTGTTTCAGGCGCAAACTTAATTGTTTGCATACTTGGGATTAGGAGTTAAAATAACCAAGTTTATAAAATTACTTGGTTATCCTAATATACAATATCCCCCAAGTTAAAAAAAAAATTATATTTTTTTTTAACTTGGGGGATATTGTAACTTGGGATATTTTAACTTGGGGGATTTTTTTTAACTAATACAGGATATATATATATATATATATATATATATATATATATATATATATATATATATATATATATATATATACTGTATATATATAAATGGCAGTATAGATAGACTTGTTGGTCTTGCCCCCAACCGAAGTTCTAACTCTGGCAAAAGGGTTAAGCTCGGGCTCTGTGTTAGTGACACTAATTTTTCACTCGTTTTCTCAGTAGAGTGTTCCTATAAAACTCTTATG
This sequence comes from Typopeltis vanoorti, assembly GCF_054136105.1. Lineage (NCBI taxonomy): Eukaryota > Metazoa > Arthropoda > Arachnida > Uropygi > Thelyphonidae > Typopeltis > Typopeltis vanoorti. The sequence goes on along the minus strand of NC_143550.1, from coordinate 77,749,896 downwards.
GGTTAGCAACGCAGAAATATTCAGAATCTTAAACATAACGTTCAGTGTTAATTATTATTATTTGTATATTTAGTTGACAGAATTCAAAGTAACAAGAAACAATCAGCATAATTAAATATTTGACTGGTAAATGAGTCCAATTTGGGCCTTATTCGAAGGCCTAGTCTAGGAATCAGTTTCTTATTATTTATCATTTAAGATAACTGATGAAAAATATGTGGACCTTGTATTATCTTTGAAATGATAATAAAAGAATACTATAAGGAAAACAGTCTATTTTGCTTCCCCCTCCCCCCAACCCAGATCTACCTGAATTAATCATAAATGAAATGAAGTTTGTTGTATTTGAATGCTAAATGTTCGAACTTTTTTTTTTTTTAACGCGCATTTACTTGCGAAAGAGTGTTAACCTATCGGACATTTAGTACCGTGGGTAGTCTTATGGTATCACGATCCAGTTCACCTACTCTAGAAAAAAAAGAACCTTTTCGAGCCACTTCGGACCTCGGGTAAGCAGCATATTAGTCTTACATCGGAAACGAAAAGCGCTTACCACCTAAAGATTTTCAGAAACATCAATTCTATGTTAGAATTAGAACCTAACAACTTCTTGATCGGAGAGCAGAGACGTTACCCACTGGGCGGCCTGTTGGCTGAACAATACGTTATGGCTTAATCATTTTATGCATACGAATAATCAGTGTAGGTAGTATCCAAGGGACAGAATTCGAACAACAAGCATTTCGAAAGGAGATCTCTACCGCTATATTGTAAAATCAAGAGAAGATGCCTAAAAGTTGGAAACAAATTTGGTTTCATGATTAACGGTTTTCGTATGACTTTATAACAACAATTTTTGTATACTGCGACTGTACATAAAAGTAAATTAATAAAGCGCGCGCACACACACACACAAACGAGTTCTTACCTGTAGTAAGAAGGATTATTACAACGTGCATACTGATGTGCTATTCTAGAAAGTTAATTCTGCTGGATGTGAGGTAAAACTTCACTCATTATCTTGCAAAGTCAGTTCTGATTTTTCCACTGTTCACGTAATGATACTCAACTGTATACGTTTCAAGTTTCGTTTCGGTAATTGAGCAAGTCCTTGACTACTAAGCAAATGTAGGTACCTAAATAACTTTACTTCTCCTAACTTGTTTTTCACCTTCAAAGTAATCTGTCTTTTTCTTTTCTTGTCTTTATTTCTTGCCTTTTTTTAAAAAAAAGCTCATTTGATTATCTTTCTATCGTGTGCAGCTGTACCGAATACTCATTCACATTACTTAATGGGGGAAAAAAAAGATAATTCAACGTAATTATTATTATTATTAAACCTCCATGGAGTCAAAAGACTCATCGCGGGAGGTCTCACTGTTACACACAGTTTATCATACCGCACCTTAAAATGTTCACTGTCTCCATTCTCACCACACTCTTCGGCAATGCATTCCAATCACTCACCACTCTCCATGCAAAACGCAGTACTTGTATCGAGCACTTGGGGGGGGGGGATGTCTTTCTACTTAAAAAAATTCAAGGTTATAGCACGCGCAGAATGACCATTACGAGACAAAGTAAGCGATCAAACAAGCCATAGTTGTCATTTACGTATTTATTTCATTTACTTGCATGTCCAAGAATTTTTTTGCGTGTTTCTCGAAAGTATAAACCACATCCGTAACAATTAAAGCAATGAGGTCAGTATGGTGTCTGTTATTCTCCGGCCAGTGTGTCTATTTTCATCGTAATCTTTTCATGGATTTAGGCCCATTACCTTGTTGTGGCCTTATTCCATATTTTCTTTGGTCGTCCTTGACTTTTATGTTCTCTAAATGGGTATCAGAGATTAAATTTTTTTTTTTTTTTTTTTATGTAGTCTCGAACTGTGCAATCTCGTTCTTTCAATATGTTCGACGGATTTCATTCTATATTTGTATATTTTATACAGTAGGGAGTCAATGTTAGTTCTCAGCGTACTCTCTCTCTTCCCCCCCCCCCTCAATGTTTATTTTGCTGTCCTGCGTAGGAATTATTTCTCCGGTTTCAATTCGCTCTAGCGAATTGAAACCGGAGAAATAATTTTAAAGTGGAAATTTTAAAATTTCCACTTTAATGCTTTGTTATGTGGAAAAAATGTTTTTAAGAGGCACATCATTTAGAAAGACCCTGCTTTGTTCCAATATTCTACATTTTCTCTCTCTCTTTTATTTTTTTTAAGCCATACGAAATATGCGAAACGTAGCACGCCTACTCCGTCTTTCACAGATTCACTGATCGAAAATTTAACGCAGTGTCTAAATTATGTGTAGTCCTACTTGACTCCAAGGAAAACCTTGTGTCAAAAGATGAGCAGGAATATCTAAGAAAACACAGATTATCTGCTGTTCAATGCAATATGCAGTTATAACACATATCTTTAAAAGATATTAATCACAATGTGATTATATAACAACAGTTCGATTATTGGAAATATACGATATATTACACTGGCATACAAAAGTTTTGTCTGTCAACTGTTTTATTTTTATTTAATTTTGTTACTACGAGTGGTTCAATTGAAACCATGAAATAATTCAGGAAATTTGAACAGAGATCCTGAACACTAAATATCATTACATTCTACATAGAAGGAGTGCGCAATTATTAATATAATTTCAAATCCTTCGCCAGTTTAGAAACCGAAATTGAACCACATCTGTACATCTTAAATCCCAAATTTTATTAAATTTTATTCACCTAGAGAGAAGTTGGATTAGGTTTTGCGGGGATTAGGATAGAAGCAGCTAAAGCTATTTAGCAGCATATTGTTTTTCTTTATATTTGCGGCATTCTCCATCCGTTATTTTTCGGACGAAAAGTTCATAGTTGTGCTACAGTAAAGTATATAATTTCAGTCCTCCTTCTTCCAGTTGTTCCCAAAGTAAATAGTTCTATTACAACAAACTGAAATGGTTCAATAAAATCCATTCAATCAGACAATTTTAGTGAGAAAAACGGAATACAACAACAATTATTCTTTCGATTGATAGAATTTAATGAAATTTAGTTAGGATTACTATTAAAATTTGTTCAACACAACAACGTTAATGAGTCTAATAGTGACGTCACTCAGCAAAATTAAGTAACAGATAATCATGTTAACAGTACATATTACCAAAAAAGGGTTGTAAGTCCAGCTGTTTTGATTACGAATGTTTTTACAATACAAGATTATTAAAATACATACTATCATAATAATAATAGTATATTTTAAAAAGGGTGCGTATATGAAATGCACCTTTTTTTATGACTCTACAATTATTTCCCCATTGCGGTAGCTTTAAAGCAGGTTTGAAATTTTGTTTAAATAGCTCAGAGAGTGAGCAATACTAGTTTAAATGCTGTAACAGGTGGGAAGGAAAACATGAAAATAAAAGTTGCAACATTACATCTACTATAATTAAGTGGGTGAAAATTAATTGGTTTGCGAACCTGCATCCTGATAAAAAGAGGAAATGCTTATTTTAGCTGCAACTCAGTGCCAATTAATAGCGTAATTTGGATGTCTGATTATTGCAACGCTCGAGGTGCACAGAACAAAGGCGTAATTGTATACGTATAATTTCAATACACTGTATTTACTTTACTTGCAAAGATGTTGAAGTCAGCGAGATACGAGGGTGGTCTGAAAAGTTCTCGGCCTAACAATGAAAAAATGAATTTATAATTTCAAAATTATTTTTATTTTTCAACATAATTTCCCTTAAGACTAATACATTTATTCCAGCGATGCTCCAGCGCGATTTTCCCGTCCCTGTAGTGGTTCTCAGTAAGCTCTGCGAAATACCCCTGCAGGGAGGGAATAATGGCGCTGGGTAGAGATAGAAGTCAGAGGGAGCTAAATCTCGGGAATAGGGTGGATGTTCCAACAATTCATACTGCAGATCCCTCAATTTTCCCATTGCCAAAACACCTTTACGGGCAGGTGCATTGTCCTAATGAAAGATGATTTTTTTTCTTCTGCAAACCGGGTCTTTTCTCACGAATGTTGTTCGTCTAGTCTGGTTAAAAGATCGGAATAATATTCCCCGGTTATTGTTTTACCCTTTTCAAGATAATAAACAAAATTCCTTTAGCACCCCAAAACACCGATGCCATGACCTTTCCTGTTAATGGAACGGACTTTGTCTTCTTTGGCACTGAACAACCGGCTTCTGTCCACTGTTTGGATTCTGTATGTAATGGTGAAGCCAAGTCTTCCATAGTAATAAATCGACGCACAAAATTCATGCGAGTGCGTTTTTGATCTGCTGTGAGCAGCGCCGCACCCATCTTGCGCAAAGCTTTTTCGTTCGCAATTCTTCATGCAAAATATATCCTACACGTTCTTTTGAAATGCCTATAATCTCAACAATTTCACGCACTTTGACTCGCCGGTCATCCAATACCATATCATTCACTTGATCAATGATTTCTGGTGTTGTTACATTTTTCGGACGTCCTTCACGTGGATTATATTCAAGGCTGGAACGGCCACGTTTAAACTTGGCAGCCCATTTCTTAATTGAAATGCTTCCTTGGCAATTAAGACATAGTGTAAGGTGTGCATATTAGCTTATAGAGTCTTCCAAACCTTCTTTTACAAATAAATTTATAACCGCACAATACTCAATTTTATCAATTTCAAGGGCTGCAGATAACACTTTTGCCTCAGATAGCTGTATAAAACAAATTACTTGATAGAATGATTTGCAATTTCATATGATGCTTATAAATAGATGTACCAACTTAGAAAAAAAAATCTTGCCGATAGTGTTGCCATCTATGGTCGAGGATGAGAACTTTTCAGACCACCCTCGTAGCTTTGGAAGACTCTATAAGCTAATATGCACACCTTACACTATGTCTTAATTGCCAAAGCGAAGTATTTCAGTGTAAATTTTTTTACTGTTTATCTTCTTATTTGAGTATTTTTTGTTTATTTTTAAGAAACAACGTATGTGAACGATTTATTCTTACTGTCATAGTAAGTAGAAATAAAAAAAAAGTAAGTTACTATAACAGTAAGAAAAGGAAATGATCATAATTAGTTCTGCCCTTTTTTTTTTAATTTAATATATTTTATCAACATAATTCAGGTTTTAAAGAGGATCACTATTATTTCTGCACCCACGGCCCGAGAGAGTTTTGCGGAGAAAACACGGGAATAATTAAAGATTATATGGTTGCTCTACGACTGGGACAAAAGCCTTAATCAGTAATTAAAAGTAAAACAACATTTGAAAATATGACAGTTAAAATAATAGGATTTGAGAAAATTATTTGGATTTTGAATAAGTTATACTTCAATGTAGCTATTTATATTATTTATCTCTCAGATTAATAATAGGTAGCTACATTGAAGTTCACAAACAAAATGGCTACTTCATCAGTTAGACTCGAGAGTAAAGATTATCGACTCTTTCGTGGTGTTGCGTTACCTTACATTTCACATGACTATCGTAAAATGTATTAGCACCAACGCAGAGCAATATTTTCAAAGTATAAGTAAAAAAGTACGTACGCATGCTTTTTGAACGTGGTATACGTTTGTAGCATTAACGAGCCAGTACTACAAAAAATTCCTTGTTCACGAATTCCCTTAGCCGTCAAGAATAATGATGTCAACTTACAAGCAACAAAACGACCAACCTATGTTTACAGAAAACATTTTTGACGATTTCCAAAAAAAAAAAAAAAAGTGAAGAAAATGACGGTAATCGGGATCCGTTTCATCCATGTTCGAAATTGGGGTAGGGTGTAGATGAAGATAAATAGCAATAAATGCACACACACACACACACACACATATATATATATATATATATATATATATATATATATATATATATATATATATATATATATATATATATATATATATATATATATATATATATATATAGTAATATTACAGTCCCAATGTGATTTGATTTGAAGGCAATACTTTTTTTTTTTAAAACAGGAATACCAAAAATTACACGACAATTTTTAAAAAGCAGGGGGGGGGGGTGATTATCTGATATACTATTTCAAGATTGATGTTCGTTTATTTATTGATTTCGTGAACTTTTTTTTCACAGTTCATTCAAAAACATGTGGTGGTGATAATGGCATAGACATAAAACATAAGACTAAAACAAAAGTAACAAAAAAAAAAGAAAAAAAAAAGAGGCAGCTGACTAGGTCGAGTTGGATCAATTAGAATTATACATAAAGGCGACGACCCAATGCCTTACGTTTGTTCATTATGTGACCGGTGCTAGTTCGTTTGCTTTGTGGAATGTAAAAACCAGCTACCTCCCTATCAGACCAGCTAAGTCATCTTTAACTGAAAAGCCCTTATAAAGGTTTCTTTCGTAATAGGATGTGATTAGAACTTAGGTGTTTTCAACTGAACGGCTGATGTTGCAGTACAATATTTGCCCTTCAGTTGTTCTACCGGAGATGTACAACAGGATGATCGATGCGCGTGTTAAGACACGCATGTGTATTAAATAGGTATAATTTGTGGTATAGGCGTTTGAATGAGTGCGTGGATGCTCGTACCTTTAATTGGTTGACTTTATGTAATTTGACCTATTTCTCGATATTTTCTTAGTGGCCAGATTAAAACTGCTAGCGTGGCACGCTAACTGGTCAGTTTTAACCAGTTCGGCATACGCTAAACATCACTGGGATGTTATCTTATTTTCATGAACTATTATTCCTTTATTCCTGCAGGAGTACACAATATTGTTCCTACAGAAGATTCATTGCAGAATCAATATTAAGGAGAAATGCTTCTTAGTAAAAGTGGAAGCACAGCTCAAAGTCCTTATTAAGATGTAAGGCTACGAACAAAGGAGGTGTATACATCTATGTACTGTATTTAACTCAAAATAGGTCAGACACGCACACACATATACTGCTCTAGTTAATTTATGAAGAGCGAGGGCATTCAAAATATTTCCACATACTGCTTGTTGACATATTTGAAACTGTGATACACTTTACATTTTATAAACAATTCGTTATTATAAAGCTTTCATTGGACTCAAAGCACATTGACGTTAGCCTTGTGATAAAATTTTGTATGAAAATCAAAGGAAGAGTCATTGCAAAGAAAGAAGAACAGAATACTGAACGAAAAGGAAACACACTGCATTTATTATGTAACCTAATGGGAATAACCGTACATGCCTGATATTGCAATCCATAACCTCCTCATCTACGTCTGTCATCCAAGTATTATACACAAAAAACATTGATTTTTTAACTTCTGATTTAGTTGGTCTCATAGCCGGTGATGGCAGTAGGGCTACTATCTCTTCCCGACGCAGAGAGACACGTGCATTGTCGGACATAGCAGACTATGAGGTAGAATTAACTGTCCAATAATTACCAAAACGAGAATTCTAAAATGCCAAGCTATTTCACTGTAACAGTCCATTAAAAATAATACATAAAGGATAATAGGTGTCCGCGCGGTTAGCCTAGTGGCTGTGCGCTTCGCAACCATATGCCTGGGGAAGGAGTGTCCTTCCCCAGGCATATGGGGAAGGACACTTAGCCAAGTTAGCCGTAGCCAAGTTAGCCGGTCTTGGGTGTGGACAGTAGGTTTTTTTCTCCCCAGTTTATTCTGGGGTTTTTCATCCCGTAAAGCAGGCAAACCGTCCTTGAGAACTCAACACTATGGACATAGGATACACCGGGGCATAGGGCTTGACCACCTTATCCTGTGAACGACTTGGGGTCCGATGATTAATTAATCCTCGACACCGCAAGGTAAAAGAGGGTAAGATGAGGATAATAGGTTAGGATATAAACATTTCATCAATTTTCCATTCCCCAAATATTCATTTTCATTTATGAAATCAAAAAGAATATTTGTGGAATAACTCGAACACAGCACTGAAACTTAACAGAATGCATCTCACCAATGCACAACGATGCCTTGCTTATTGAAGATGAAGCAAACACTGACACTCGCCAATGTCCTAGTTCTGTTCTTAGATATTTCTTGTAGATTTCACGGAACCATTAGATAATAATCTGAAAAGCATGGAAGTATTACATCGAATGAAAGAATTATAACACCTGAGAGAGAGAACACCCTTATAAAACATCTTGAATATTGGTATCTTCAGCAGATTTTTTTTTTCTCTCATTTCGGAAGGTCAGATGAATATAATACATATTCCTACAGAATATACATTATATTATCGTGATTTTTCTAGAGGAAAAAATCTTCCGGATGTTTCGAGATTTTTCCTCCTAGCTTTTCATCCAAGGAAAAACTCTTTTTTTTTTTTTCAATAAATGTCAAAGTTCATAATATTTTTGAATGGCTTAGAGTCCAGATCTTTCCATCCAAATGAGTGCGTTTCGTTTTCTTTCAAATGCGTCATGAAAGGCTCCGTGCAAGGTATGTTTCCAGTTGACAGAATATTTAAATAGAAATGTGTGTCGATTGTTCACGCTCTAATGAATGATATATATATATATATATAAAATGAAAGAATTAAAACCAAGTTTATAAAATTGCTTGGCATCTTTAACGTATAGTATACCCAACGTAAAAAAAAAACTTTCTACATCTTTCTCTCATCCTGAGATTTTTATTTCATAAGGTCAAAGCACCTTGTGGCAAACTAGTATAGGTAAAATTTATAAATTCTGCATTACTTCAACCTTGACAACTCAGGGTCTGGTCCCACTGATGAGACCTCAATAAAGATCGAAACCGGTCTGGGTACTGGCCCCTCCCTTAATGCATAGCATCATACATGTCCGCAAGGAGATGTGCTTTGCATTATGTGAGATAGTAAGGAAAGTGATCAGAGCTTACTCCGCCTTTACCACGAGTTGCCTCCGACCTGAAAATACTTCAGGCGCAAACTTGACTTACCTACTTGTTTGTTACTTGGGAAAAAGAATTAAAACAAGTTTATAAAATTTCTTGGTATCTTTAACATATAATGAATGATATATATATATATATATATATATATATCGATTGTCAGCTGCATATTCCAGGAACAAGAGGAAGAGGAAACATAACTCTAGACCAGTTTCCAGTGAATCTACGAATATATTGAATACATAAACAATTAATTATATTATGATCCTTTACGATAGGCTTAAATGCTCCGAGTGTTTATTTTCAGTAAGCAAAGCCTACAGAATAGCTCACTCAAACGCTATCTTTTTTAAAAAAGAATTCCATTGCGATTGACTATTTTCTCCTTCTATCCATCCCACATCTAATAAATTCTAAAATCCCATTCTAATCTTTTCTCCTCCTAATCTTAACCCTTCTTTACATTAATTATTTCCTTCTGACACCTACAGTGGAGCAACAAAACTTAAAGCTGCCATTAAAGTTGGAAACTACCTTCCATGACCTGTTTTAAAATATAGCGTTTAGGTGTACGCATTTCAGTGGAATAGATGATTTCTTTGTAATAATACAAGGATAGACATTACTACATGAAAAGTGTGCAAATTATCATCACTAGAATGAAAGCTTAAATATTAAGTTTTTTTTAAGTCCACATTTTGAAAAAAATAAATAAATAATCACAGAGATAACTACCAAACACTAGCCTCATATTTCTTGCATGAGAGCATACCCGAAGACACTGGTGAGGAATCTTTCGCTCAACAAAATACTAATGATACGGGAAGACTGAAAATACGAAGAAAAACAAAATATCAATTTTAAATCAAAATATTTTTACTTAATCTTTTAATACCGTGAATATTGCAAAGGGGTTTCAATGATCAAATTAGTAAATAATTAAAAATAAATGTCTTAAAAACTCAGAAAATGCGATGAATTAAAAGTATCTTTAACTGAATACGTTTATTATTATTATTAATACTTGATCCGTTTTCCACTCCAAATAATTCATGACCAACAACAGTACATGAGTAATATTTATAAATTTTGAAACCAACGATTGCAACCAATTTATGTATTCTTGAAACCAAGAATCAGTTACATAAATAACAACGATAAATTGAAATATATTACCATATTGTAATTTAGAATTGATCTGAGAATTCTATTCTGTTAAGCAATACTTACCTTAAAATATATGTTTCGTATTTGTTAGGAGTTGCAGTACTCAAGTGAATAAGGCTGGTTTACATATTAATGCAATTTTTATTTAATTATTGTAAGGAAAAAAAAAAGAAGTCATAATTGTTGTAAAACTAACATACAGCCTGGATGATTGTAATTCACTTCCAGCATCTCAATAAAAGATTCTATAATGAAAAAGGTTAATTTCAGAAATTCAGTTACAAAATTAATTAGTTTTTATGAATCAAGATGAAAAGAATTTTAATCGAATGCAGTCTCTAGTGGAAAAGTCCAAATGCACGTGCATGCAGTTAACTTTTGCGTCCTAGTCCTTTTTTGTGCTGTCGATTGCAGGAGTCTGCTTCATTGTAACTGGCACGACTCTCTCATTTGATTCTGGAGCGACCAAAGCTTTCTTGGGTGCTTCGACTGTCAAAATTCCATCTGCACTCAACGAAGATAACACATTTTCAGGCTCTGACCCAGCAGGTAGTAAGTAACGACGAGTAAATTGGCGTGAAATGAAGCCATGTTCGTCAACTCTTTCTTCGTGTTTACCATCAATAATAATAAAGTTATCAACAGTTTTTACTACAATATCTTCTGGTTTAAACTGACTGACATCTAACATCACCTGAAATTTATCTTTGCTGTTAACCACCTGAGAAGTTCCAGTGCTGCTCTGCCTACTTAACTGACGTCTAGGACGAAGGTAATAGCCAAAGCCCGAAGGAGGTAAAATATCTTCTTCACGTATTTCTATTCCAAAATTTTGATCAAAAATGCTCCGAGGATAATCCCAAGTGTCCCACCAGTCACGGTTCAGTAAACGTGGCACTATACTGCGCGAATATGCCATTTTCTGCTTTCGAACCAACACAAATACTGTCAAATACTTCAACTTAAAATGTAACGGCAACCTCCTTTATTTATAAATACCGCCGTTCATTTTTTTAAGTTGAAATATGACGAAACCAGATCAGCAGGGGATTGGCTGGAAGGAGAGACACGTAAGACAGCTTAAAAGCTATGCGTACCCAAGTGTCATAAATTTACTAATACTGTACAGGGAAAAAAAAAAAAAAAATAGCAAACTGTGCGCACAAACTAGAAGAGAATTTTTTTTTTTTTTTAAATATTAGAAAAGTACTTTTGCATAAAAGACATTTTACAAAAAAAAAAAAAAAATCAACATTGAAACATTAAAATAAATAAATAAAAAACGATATATATATATTTAAATATTAGAAAAGTACTTTTGCATAAAAGACATTTTACAAAAAAAAAAAAATCAACATTGAAACATTAAAATAAATAAATAAAAAACGATATATATATATATATATATATATATATATATATATATATATATATATATATATATATATATATATATATATATATATATATATATATATGCGTGCGTGTGTGTGTGTGTGTGTGTGTGTGTGTGTGTGTGTGTGTGCTGTATTCAAGACTCGCTTCTCCTGCATCTAAACACTCAACAATTTAAGTTCGCTGTGTAAAATTTGCAAATCGCTTGTAAGTTAAAAATTTGTTTATTTATTCAATCTTAAATATCTTTATTTAATCTGAAGGCCTATTCTTCGAATAGGATTTGAAAATAATCAAATGAGAAATATTTCTGATTTACCGCAAACTACGAGTTTGCAAAGCAGATTTACACTGTTGAGACACCAACAAGATAATTTCAGCAGACAGAAAAGTAGTCTTAAAAATTAGTATCCCCCCCCCCTTATTTTATCTTGCATGAAGAAACAATTTCTTAAAATCACTACTTTTTAGGTGAAATACATGGGCGCGCTCCTGTCAATGCTCTTTCGCTTCCTACACGCTGTCGAGCCGAAGTGCGCGGACTACTTTCTTCGCCTTTTAAAGTAACAACCTATTTTTACTGCCCACATCTCACTTTACAGCCGCCAACTCTCAAAAGGGTGGTAACTCAGGTGCCGTAACACAGGCATTAGTTTTACCATGTTGGGACGGTCTACAGCCGTGAGTCAGTGAACGAGAGCGTAATAACAACATTCCATATGATTGCAACAAAATAGCGTCTCTCTCTCTCTCTCGAACAGCAGCTTCGTTTCTAATTTAAAGTGAATTTTTGGATGGAAACATTCAAATATATAGATACAAAATAAATTTTAAACGAAAAACTGTTTTCTTATTGTATATCATGCGCGCGCACCCACACATACAGTATCTACGTGTATACATTTTTACGTAATATATATATATTTTGAAGTAAATTTAAGCGATGCTCAGAAACAAGCATCTGTTTTGAACATGGATATATGACTCAAGAGAAAAATTTTAACTCTTATGATTCCAGGTGCTTATTTTGTCAAACGAACTGCACTGAATTATAAGTTTTTGTAATTAAAAATCTAGATATATAGTTCCACTGTTTTTTAAATTTGTGATAATTGAGAAGAATTAATTTTTTTAAAATTATTTTTATTTTTATTTTTATAATCCCTAAACTTCTGAAAGCAAGAAAGCTGAATATCGGAAATGTTGATAATTTATCTATTGAGTTCGAAAATGTTCCCTCTTCATGTTTCAGCTGAAAGCAGTTTTAAACACTACACTTAGTAAAGGGCGTGATGAAATGATTAATAAACGACACATAACAAGGCCCACAGCAAGCTTTTTCGGAAGTATAAACAAATACTGATTCAGTGCATTTAAACGAAAAGTATTTAATTTGGTGCTTGCATGCCAAATTTCCTAGGTCTTTGATCATCGCGATTCATTTGAATGATCCTCTAGTTTATTTAAATTTACTTCAGCTATTTTTTTTTTTTAGGAGTAAGAAATATAAAATAAACGAACACTGAAAATTGAGGAACTTTTTTCTAGCCCCCCCCCCTCTCTTTTTGCCGATTCCTGAAGCAATCGATCTTTAACGGAGAGTTTTTATTCCTGCAAATGAGAAAATCTGTGCATAGAGCTCACATAATAATAATACTAGCTAGGAACAGGAGATTCATTATCTGTTTTATCAGTGGTATTGTTATGTCTCTTTTGTCTATGTACGCCGGTTAGAGATAGTATTACTCTTTTGGCGATGAAAAAGATGGGAACAAGTTACTAACCGATTAAAAATAAAAATAAATAAAAAATAAGGCAAATAGAGGATTTATTTATTTTCAAAACTATGTAAAAGTTATTTTGCACATTTCACTATTTTAAAACAATATAACTTTTTTTTTTTTTTAATTATTAAAAAAATTGGTCATTTACTGTTTGGACAAAAATGAGTGATTCATGTACCAAACTAATAAAATAAACATAAACTTAAAATAAACATAAATAAAAAAAAATATTTTTTTTGAGAAAAAAGAAAATTTAAAACATTCTCAAGAGCAAAATCTCTAATTTCAGCAAGTAGAACTCCGCGATGTGCCTTTTAATAAACACATGAAAAAGTAACGTTAAAACATAAATTTTAGTAAGTCTTAGAAATAAGTGGCGTATAAAATTTCCATTTTTGACAATTAGTAGGAAGAGAGCTCCATTCGGTTTTGTTGTTAACATTTTGATTTCTCACTCAGAGGTGATATAATCTTGCAAAGGAATTTCAGTGATCAAATCAGTAAATAATTAACAATAAATGTCGTAAAGACATAGCAAAAAAACTACGTCTGTTGAAATTTATTTATCATAAAGTCTATAAATGAAAACGTTTTTTTTTTTTTTCTCTCTCTCTCTCTTCCGCGAGCTTGTGAGATGCTTTGTTAAGAAGAAATGAGGTTTTTTGTTTGTGAGAAAGTGAAAAAAAAAAAAAAAAAAAACACTCCATAAATGACTACTTGAAATGGTTTGAATAGTGCCCCTTTAAAGGTCTCGCCATCTCGTTTCTACTTCCTTTCTTGTTGTTCTGTGTGATTACCTGAACACACAAGGAACGTATATATATTTCAAATTTAATTGAATGACGTGAACTGTAATGTTTGTGGAAGGGGACAATTCCTCTTCATTTTAGTTCGAATGATATGAATTTCTTCGGCAATCGTAAATAACATAAGAAACAATCGTACATCAAAATAGAAACAGGTCATAATGTTAGCAAAAGAGGTAGGTGTCTTGCAAAGGAAGCGAGGAGTCAACTCTTACAAATTCATTTTAGTCCGAAATCGACTGAGTGCAAGCAACCCTGTAGAAGTATTTGCAGAATGCAATATAAGAAATACTAAATCATACTTGACAGGAAATTACATGCTTGTTTCAATCCTTTATAATTTAAGTTGAGCAAACAAGTTTGCACGTGAAGTATTGAAACAAGAAAAAAAAAAATCAGCGAAACAAGAATATAATTTCTTGTCAAATATAATCCATTTTCAACCAAGCCAAAAATAAATAAATAAATAAATAAATAAAAGAAAAAAGAGGCTACGTCTCTCATCACAGTATTTTTTAATGATATCGTGAGATTGCTACTTGTACGTGGGTGGTCTGAAAAGTTCCTGGCCTCCACCATAAATGGCAAGTTTTTTTTTTTCTAAAGTTGGCACATCTGTCATAAGCAACGATGTGAAACTGCAAGTCATTCTATCAGGTAGTTTATATATATAATATATATATATATATATATATATATATATATACACACACACACACACACACACACACACACACACATACACACACTTTGGCTATATATATATATATATATATATATATATATATATATATATATATATATATATATATATATATATATATATATATAGTCAAAGTGTTGTCTGTATCCCTTGAAATGGATAAAATTGAGCATCGTGCGGTTATAAATAAAATTCTTTGTTAAAGAAGGTTTAACGACAAAAGAAATTCATAAAAGTTTATTGACACTCTTCTCCCGTTTTCGACAATTAAGAAATGGGCTGCCGAGTTTAAACGTAGCTACTAGCCTTGAAGACGATCCACGTGAAGGACGTCCAAAAGGTGTAACACCAGAAACCATTGATGAAGTGCATGATATGGTATTGGATGACCGGTGAGTTAAAGTGCATGAAATTGCTGAGACTATAGGCATTTCAAAAGAACGTGTAGGATACATTTTGCATGAAGAATTGCAAATGAAAAAGCTTTGCGCAAGATGGGTGCCGCGCAGAACAAAAACGCACTCGCATGAAAATTTCTGAACAGTGCTTGGAACGTTTTAACAAGAATAAAACTGATTTTGTTTGTCGGTTTATTACTATGCATGAGACTTGGATTCACCATTACACACCAGAATCCAAACAGCTGTCAAATCAGTGGACAGAAGCCGGTTGTTAAGCGCCAAAGAAGATAAAGTCGGTTCCATCAGCAGGAAAGGTCATAGCATCGGTGTTTTGGGATGCTAAAGGCATTTTGTTTATTGATTATCTTGAAAAGGGTAAAACAATAACCGGAGAATATTATTCCGATCTTTTAACCACACTGAACCAAAAAATTCGTGAGAAAAGACCCGGTTTGCAGAAGAAAAAAAATCATGTTTCATCAGGACAATGCACCTGTTCACAAAGGTGTTTTGGCAATGGCAAAATTAAGGGATCTACACTATGAATTGTTGGAACATTCGCCATATTCTCCAGATTTAGCTCCCTCTGACTTCTGTCTCTTCCCAAAACTAAAACGTGCCCTGGCTGGTCAGCGTTTTTCTTCGAATCAAGAGGTGATTGCAGCTGTAGAGGGGTATTTTGCAGATCTTACCGAGAACCACTACAGGGACAGAATAATGGCGCTGGAATTAATGCATTAGTCTTAAGGGAGATTATATTGAAAAATAAAAATAATTTTGGAATTATTAATTCGTTTTTTCATTATTAGGCCGAGAACTTTTCAGACCACCCACGTATATGGAAAATGATTTCCGCATTGATGTAGATCTCCACAATATACAACTCAGAAAGGAACATGTGATACTGAAGCAATTCGATGTGAAATCAACAGCGCTATAAGAAAACTTTTATATATTTTTATTATTATTTCAAGGATCAAAAGAACAATTTCTTGTTAAGAAATAACTAAATTCCGAATTTCGTTTTGGTTGAAGGATGAGATATGTAGGTGTTAGTAGAGGGGGATATTGTTGTTACCGTGGGAGTACTCTAATTTTTTCTTTAATTAGATTTACAAATTCAAATTTGGCATGCTGAGTCCTATCGAATGAAGTGAGGCATCAATAATACTATTCAGCCTGCCAGTTACAATATGTCGAATTTCTGCATTAAAGGCTTTTTTTTATTTATTTTTAAATTAATGAAAATAGTCAATGATTCTCTAAAATACTTATATTAACTTTCCCTAACTTTCGCAGTCAACCTGAAATTGGAATTGTGGCAGATCGAATTTTGAAAAAATGATTTTTGCAATAAGCGCCTCCAACAATTGGAAGAACAACGGAACATTGCACCCTTTGATTGGAAAAGAACCTGGGTTCGCTCTTTATAAGTTTTTTTTCAATTGAAAGTGATTTTTCAATAGAATTGAAATCAGTCGATCTCACATGGGGAACAGCAGGATTTTTTCTCTCCAAGAAACTCGGGTTTCTCATCCCACGAATCGGCATGAGAACACACGCAATTTAGAGATAAAAATCCTGATGTTGTCGGTAAGGAGCGGTAGATGGCGTTAATGGTAGTATCATTTGTATTTGGAGAATTAAGTAGTGGGGGAGACGATGAGATCTCTGTAACCTAGTAGAGCAGAGTGCCCTCCTGCGATGTCTTTGGACTCCTTGGAGGTGTCACGTAATAATAATAAGAATGGTGTTTACTCATGTATATTGTTGTTGAGGTGTACATGGAAGGTTACACACACACACGGAAGACAGTGCCCACATCATAGACACCATAACTACAGATCTAGACTGTCATTAATTAGATATCTAGTGAATTAAATTATGTCACTGTATAACATTTGTTTTACTATATTATTAGTAATAATATAGTAAAATTACTGTTGATTAGTCAACAGTAATTTCTTCTTCTTCTTCAGAACAACTGCAATTGTAAAACGAACCATGGAACAGCTGATTTGCAGTTTCAACTGTAAAAGTTCAGGGCATTAGAAAATGCAAAGATTTATGCTGGAACATTATGTACAACCTGTTTCCAAGGTAGGGAAGCTCTATACAAGCTAGACATCAGATAATGCCAGGAGTGATTTGTGTAGCGCAGAAGTCGATTGATAGGACAGTACAGTATAGTATATCGCTGACAAACTGTGGCATGGAGAGATAAAACATGACATACAAATCCCAATCATATGGACTTATTTGGGTATGGCAGCTGCAAGAACATTATTTACTAAAGTATACTCACAATCTGTCCGTGCGGTTAGCCTAGTGGCTTCGCAACCATATGCCTGGGGAAGGAGTGTCCTAGGTTCGATTCCCGTCGACCACGTGAGGAGCTTAAGGATCTTTCTCAGCCATAGCCAAGTTAGCTGGTCTTGGGCATGAACAGCAGGGTCTCCCCCCCCCCAAGTTTATCTAGGGTTTTTCATCCCGCCAAGCAGGTAAACTGGCCCTGTGAACACAGAGGCTACAGCCACAGGATATAGAAAGGAAGGCAATGGGAAACCACCTTGACTCATAGTCATTCATCTATTGTGGCATATACAGCCGAAAGGCTATAACAACTACTCTCCATCTGTATGGTGTGGCAAAAGGGGGAGATATGATTTTAAGATGCTTATCCATAAAATAGGAGCCTCTGGTAATTAATAATGTTATATTAATATACGGTTCATTACCTATGTGATGGCAATTTTATGTAAACGATCCAGATGAGTGTAAATATGACAGCGAATCATTTTATATCATAAAGGCTGTGGCGAGATAACTGGAAGAAACGAAAATGAGCAGAGCTTGCCAACTCCACTTCGCAGCCCGTAGACTTCCACTCGTTATAATTTGAGAGGTTCAGAAAGTTGTTTTGAGTGAGACCTTAAACTCTCGCTCTCAACGTTTGATAGATTGAGCCAAAATGCTTGTGAAAAATCTATCTAAAAGATCGACACCTTTAATAATTGCAATCAAAGAAAAGCGTCCAACGATGTATTAAATTTGCGAAAATACAACTGTTTGTGTAGCAAATCCTTAACATTTTCAGTTATCTTACTTCTTTCAATAGTCGGTTAATGGCAACTATGCCTGGTTGACCTCTGCACTCTTCATTTCTCTGGGTAGATTACAGCTGTCTTTTTATCAGAAGACTTCTTAAGCACACACAATTAATCACACTGAATGACCATCATAATAGTATTTTGAATTCTCTTAGCCGCTTTAATTTTTTTGAATTCAGATCCTTTTTCCAAACCTTAATGTTCTATCAACACATTTCTTGCAAGCAGTGCAACTCAACAACTTACAGATATTGTCACTATTTAATTCATTTGTAGTTTATTCATTTCCAGACACAATTACATTATTAGCTATCACCTCTGTCTTTTTTTTTCTACACCAAACTTTTTTTAAGAGTTTCGGAAACGTGAGGATTAACTATCTACTGTTTCTCTGTAAAATAACCAAATTCTGACAGTCGTACTTTAAGTACGACTGTTTTTATCTAGTCTGGTGGGGAGTATCTACAGATATAGTAACAAATTGTCACTTTTCAGGTGAAATCTTCTCCGCTAAAATTCTAGCTATTAATTTAATACCCAATTCCTTTTGTTTGAAAGAGTTGACACAGTGTCTTGAAATCCTTCAGAGCTTGCATGAACAATTAAGACTTTTAATTCACTGAGTGGATTTTCAAAAAAAAAAAAAAAAGAAAGAAAAGTCTTTAGTTAGTTTGTGGCAAGAAATTTCACAAGAAGAAAATAATAATTTAACTAAGACCATATATATATATATATATATATATGGTCTTACTTAAAATTGCATAACACATCAACGACACGCTTTTGTTCATTTTAATTTACACATTTTATTTGAGTGAAATATTATTTACAATTGTATTTACTGAATCTAATATATAGAAAATAAATAAAGTGAAAAATATGATCTTATTTTTTGGTCCTTAATATGCTTACTGTTAAATTTGAGCTGTTGTTCAGAGGCTCTTCCCATAGTTGCAGAATTGCCATCATGTAGTTTTCAACAATGTGACACTCATCTGAAACTATCTTCATTTGTGATCGTTGGCAATTTGTTACTATAGTAAAATTAAGGGTCACATTTTTATTTTTTTGAAACCAATACATATATTTTTGAGCATTAATAAAAGCACAGAAAAGTTCACTATGTTTCCAAAAGCATTTAAAAGTACATGTTATGGGCATCCAATTTCATTTAAATCAAGAACAGGTCTCCCTATTAACCTTGTTAATGTTTTAGATTTTTCTCTTCCTTTGGCGAGCAATATTTGATATTTGCATGTTGATTCTATTATCCAATTTCTTAGTTTGTCCAGATAGAGTGAACCAATTTCCTACTTCAGCTGATGGTTATATTTTATTAACCAAGAATACTGTTTTTTTAACTCTTTCTGGTAATTCATTCCAACTACAAGGTGATTTTGTCAATGCATATCTTAAAATAATTCCATCAGAAATACAAATTTCTTTAGGAAATAAATTTGAAGTTTTATTAAAAAGAAATTCCAATCAGTTATACCAATGATAACTTAAAATTAGTATTTTTCACCTTTTGTTGATTTTTCATATTCGTTTTCCTTCATTCTTCTTACATTACTTCATATGGCACCACGTATAAATAGTTAATTATTATTATTATTATTATTTCACTGATTATTAACTGTGATCTTATATTTTATGTTAACTTTCTGTTACAAAATTCTAAACAATTAGAACTTTTCAAAAAGAAACTTTCAAAGAATTTTGTGGCTCACCCATTATTTTTACATTTCCAGACACAAAACAATACAGCAGCTGCAGTGGATAATGACTACTTAAGTCCAAAGTCACTTGACTCTATGGTTTTTTCTTATAGTACTGTTTACCCTTACCATGCCCTACCCTGACCGTTCCCTCAAAAATGAACCTTTTGCGCAGATGACTCAATGACATGTTTTCGCATGCTGCTGGATACTGTTGGTGTGTTTTTATCTTACTTTGTGTGGCAAAGGTAAAATTTGTATTTGTGTTATCTGGAGAGTACAAAACATTTTTTCTATACCAAACAAACTGAGTTTAAGTCATGTTTTTGGGTTAAATTATCTGCTGTCTCTCTGTAAAACCACCAAATTCTAACAGTTCGGATTTTCGATTATGTGAAGGAAATGTTTTCAGAAAACTCAATGTCAATAGGTAGCATTAGATAATTTCTAAAATAATCAATACATGGATATCAGTTTTCACCACTTTTTTCCCCTTTCCTGCATTAATTTCACAGTAGTGATTTTTTTACAATAACTAAACAGAATTGCATTAAGGTATAAAGTTATGGATTTAAATATCAAATTCTAATCAGAATAATTGAGTATAAAAATCAGCGTAGAAAAACACAACAATTTAAGTTTATTTAAGTTTACAAATGCATATTTTATTTCACTGAAATTCTATTTAGAAGTATATTCACAGAAAAAAATTCAAAACATTTAATTACATAATAATATTTCACAATATTTAGTTTACACTTTTAACATTTTCCGAAGAGTTCAATAAAGAAAATTTTCATTACTCATTGTTTCTTGGTTACATTGCATCAACATAGCTGGTCAGGCAAAAGAGTTTTTAGATCAGATACCATGGTAAGCACAGCTCCATACATTTGATATTGTGTCAGTGTGGAAATGACACCATGCCTCCCTAAACTTTCTGTGTATTTTTTTGTCACCAAATATACACAAACAGTTTTTGTAAAATGTTTGTAAGTCCCAATATAAAGAATCTCTATCGAATTGGATAAAATCTTGGGTCTAATGGTGCCATTCATGAATTTACATGATTAGCGATAATTTTCCCCATGATACGAATAGCTGGTAATTCACTTTCCAAAAATAGTAAATGATTATCAACGTCGTACATTTGTGGTGAAAATCTCTCAGCTTCTTCACAACTAATAGAGAAAACTTTACTGCCATCAGCTCCTGTATCATCGAGTATTAGTTCCCCATCTTGTCATTTCCTTGGCACTCACCAAGGTCCATTTCATATTCAACTCTTCTTTGCAAGTAGCTGAGGATATCAGACCTTCTTGCATAACTTTTCCCAAGTGGTTCTGGATAAATACATCACAATGTATGTGTCATCTAAAATAATAATCGGTTTCCATCCGTTTAGAGCTATGTAAAGAGTTTTGTCCCCTGCTATTTTCCTGAAGAAAATTTCAATGATTTTTGTGGCTTACCCATTATTTTACTCTACTTTATTGGACACAAAACACGACAACACAATACAATAGTTACACTGGATGAACGAATTGCCAGAACTGAAAAGACACTTGACTTGTCTGTTTTTCCTTATAGTACTGTTTACCTGACCCTTCCTTCCAAAATGAAACTTTTGCACAGATAATTCACTGACATGTTTCTACATGCTGTTGGATATGATATTAATGTGAGATTGTGTTACTTTGTGACATCATTGGGAAAACCTTATCTCTGTGGCTTGAAGGGTATTCTATATTATTTGCCCTTATTATGTTAAGCATTTTATTCTCAAAGAGCGTTTTTGATGTGACCATGTGAATATTTCTCTCACTCATATGTCCAAAATTGTTGGGATGGGAAAAACATAGCATTAGGTGGTGGAATTGAAAGGGTAGTCAAGAGGGTGAGAGGGGTCTTCCCTGCAATGCTCCCCACCCCATCCCCTAACCCCCCCTCTCCTCCAGAAGATGTCTGCTGGGCCTAGTGGAGATGAGCAAGCACATTATTTGCAGATATCTTTTATTGATGTCACTCCAACTAATACTGATAACCTTGGAGGAAAAAAAACGTGTTTTATCCCCTCCAAAGTCACCCTCTTGACTACCCTTTCACTACCACTACCTAATGCTATATTTTCCCATCCCAACAATTTTGGACATATGGGTGAGAGAACTAGTGACATGGTCTAACATCAAAAACGCTGTTTGAAGATAACATACTTAACATAATATACTTAACATATAAGGACAAATAATATAGAATACCCTTCAAGCCACAGAGGGTTTGCCTAATGATGTCTCAAAGTAAGATAATCTCACATCAAATCTAACAGCATGTAGAAACATGTCCATGAATCATCTGTGCAAAAGTTTCATTTTGGAAGGAATGGTCAGGGTTAAGGGTCAGGTAAACAGTACTATACTATAAGGAAAAACAAACGAGTCAAGTGTCTTTGCAGTTATGGCAATTCGTTCATCCAGAGCAGCTATCGTATTGTGTTGTGGTCTTTTCTGTCCCATAAAGTAAAGTGAAATAATGGGTGAGCCACAAAAATCACTGAAATTTTCTTTCTTCAGGAAAATAGCATGAGATAAAACTCTTCACACAGCACTAAAAGGATGGAAACCGATTATTTTAGAAGACACGTACATTGTGATGTATTTATCCAGGACCACTTGGGAAAAGTTATCCAGGAAGTGGTCTGATATCCTTGGCTACTTGCAAAGAAAAGTTGACTATGAAATGGACCTCAGTGAGTGTTATATTCTGAAATGCCAAGATTGGGAACTAATATTCGATGGTACAGGAGCTGATGGCAGTAAAGATTTCTCTATTGGTTGTGAAGAAGCTGAGAGATTTTCACCAAAAATGTACGGCAGTGATAATCATTTACTATTTTTGGAAACTGAATTACCAGCTATTCATATCATGGGGAAAATTATCGCTAATCATTTAAATTCAATGATAGTAAAATTCGGCTTTCAAGATTTTATCCAATTCGATAAAGACTTTATTTTGGGACATTTACGAATATTTTACAAAAACTGTTTGTGTATATTTGGTGACAAAAGAATACACAGAAAGTTTAGGGAGGCATGGTGTCATTTCCGGACTGACACAATATCAAATGTATGGAGCCGTGCTTACCATGGTATCTCATCTAAAAACTCTTTTGCGTGCCCAGCTATTTTGATGTAATATAACCAAGAAAGAGTGAGTAACAAAAATTTTCTTTATTGAACTCTTTGGAAAATGTTAAGAGTGTAAACTAAATATTGTGAAATATTTTTACGTAATTAAATGTTTCCAATTTTTCTCCGTTAATATACTTGTAAATAGTTTCAGCAAAATAAAATATGAACAAAGATATGTACTTTTGTTGTTGTGATTTTCCACAGTGAATTTTTTACTGTTATTGTGATTAGAATTTCATATTTAAATTCATAACTTTATACCTTAATGCAATTCTGTTTAGTTATTGTAAAAAAAATCACTACTGTGAAATTAATGCAGGAAAGGGGAAAAAAGTGGTGAAAACTGGTATCCATGTAATTGATTATTTTAGAAATTATCTAATGCTACCTATTGACATTGTTCGAGTTTTCTGAAAACATTTCCTTCACATAATCGAAAATCCGAACTGTTAGAATTTGGTGGTTTTACAGAGAGACAGCAGATAATTTAACCACCCAAAAAACGTGACTTAAACTCAGTTTGTTTGGTATAGAAAAAATGTTTTGTACTCTCCAGATAACACAAATACAAATTTTACCTCTCCCCACAGAAAGTAAGATAAAAACACACCAGCAGTATATCTAGCTGCATGCGAAAACATGTCGTCATCTGCGCAAAAGGTTCATTTTTGAAGGAACACTCAGGGTACGGCATGGTAACAGTACTATAAGAAAAAAAACATAGTCAAATGACTTTGGACTTAAGGTCATCATTCATCCACTGCAGCTGTTGTATTGTGTCGTGGTGTTTTGTGTCTGTTAATGTAAAAATAATGGGTGAGCCACAAAATTCTTCGAAAGTTTCTTTGTGAAAAGTTCTAATTGTTTAGAATTTTGTAACAGAAAGTTAACATAAAATATACGATCAGAGCTAATAATCAGTGAAATAATAATAATTAACTATTTATTTGTGGTGCCATATGAAGTAATGTAAGAAAAATGAAGGAAAACCAATATGAAAAATCGACAGTGGGTGAAAAATACGAATTTTCAGTTATCATTGGTATAATTGATTGTCAATTACTTTTTAATAAGACTTCAAATTTATTTCCTAAAGAAATTTGTATTTCTGATGGAATTATTTTATGATATGCATTGACAAAATCACCTTGTAGTTGGAATGAATTACCAGAAAGAGTTAAAAAAACAGTATTCTTGGTTAATAAAATATAACCATCAGCTGAAGTAGGAAATTGGTTCACTCTATCTGGACAAACTAAGAAATTGGATAATAGAATCAACATGCAAATATCAAATATTGCTCGCCAAAGGAAGAGAAAAATCTAAAACATTAACAAGGTTAATAGGGAGACCTGTTCTTGATTTAAATGAAATTGGATGCCCATAACATGTACTTTTAAATGCTTTTGGAAACATAGTGAACTTTTCTGTGCTTTTATTAATGCTCAAAAATATATGTATTGGTTTCAAAAAAATAAAAATGTGACCCTTAATTTTACTACAGTAACAAATTGCCAACGATCACAAATGAAGAAACTTTCAGATGAGAGTCTCATTGTCGTAAACTACATGATGGCAATTCTGCAACCATGGGAAGAACCTCCAAACAGCACAAAGTTAACAATAAGCAGATTAAGGACCAAAAAATAATATTGTATTTTTCACTTTATTTATTTTCTATGTTAGATTCAGTAAATACAATTGTAAATAATATTTCATTCAAATAAAATATGTAAATTAAAATGAACAAAATGGTGTCATCGATGTGTTATGCAATTTTAAGTAAGACCATATATATATATATGGTCTTAGTTAAATTATTATTTTCTTCTTGTGAAATTTCTTGGCACAAACTAACTAGACTTTTTTTTGAAAATCCACTCAGTGAATTAAAAAGTCTTAATTGTTCATGCAAGCTCTGAAGTATTTCAAGACACTGTGTCAACTCTTGCAAGCAAAAGGAATTGGGTATTAAATTAATAGCTAGAATTTTAGTGAAGATTTCACCCGAAAAATGACAATTTGTTACTAAATCTGTAGATACCTCCACCAGACTAGATAAAAACAGTCATACTTAAAGTACGACTGTTAGAATTTGGTCATTTTACAGAGAAATAGTAGATAGTTAATCCTCATGTTTCCAAAACTCTTAAAAAAAAGTTTGGTGTAGAAAAAAAAAGACAGATGTGATAGCTAATAATGTAATTGTGTCTTTGGAAATGAATAAAGTACAAATGAATTAAATAGTGACAATATCTGTAGTTGTCGCCAACAGACTAGTATATTTGATCATTGTTTGGAATTAAAGAGTGACTATTAGCATTTGGTGATTAGAAAATTGTCTAATGCTACCTATTGACCATGTTTGTTATCTGTAAACATTTCGTTTACATACTGAAACCCCGAACTGATAATCTCTAATAGAATGATAGTGTCATCATAAGAACACACTGCACAAAACATCAAAAGGGAGTATACATTTTAAGCTCATGTAAACATATCATACAATCTAAAGTTTTGAATGATTGGTAACATGGAAATTAAACTAATTACAAAGTACAGAATACTATTGAGCTAATATTAGTTTGAAATAATAAGAAATAACTATTTATTTGTTGTGCTGGCAAAAAAAAGTTTCTACAAGAAAACGCTAACGGAGAGTTCAAAACCTTGTTTGTCTCAATATCTATTACTTAACTTGCTAATACTAAAGAAAAATAAATAAATAAAAGAAATTTCAGTTACAAAAATTGATTAAAAGCACAAGGAATCGAAGGTAAAATTAATAGTCAGAGAAGGACAATCAGTTATTTATTTCTTTTTTGCTTAGTTATTCTGATTAGAATTATACGTTATTAGTTTAAAAAAAAGAAAATGTAAGCATTAATTACTACATTACAATTACCCACGGGAACGAAGAGTTCCAAACTAAACACATGAATTCTCACCTAGGTACAACAAATTGCTACCGGATATGAGACATATCTATAGTGTTGGGAAAAGAAATTCACATACAATTTATTTATTTATTTATTAATTTTGTTCAGTTATTCTGTTAGAATATGTAGGGAAATCAGAGGATGTCACGCGTATGGACAACAAATTGCGACAGGAAATGAGTCAGGTTAAGATAAACATGAAATATCTACAATTGAGGAAAATAAATTCAGACACATTTATTTATTTTACTCATTTATTCTGGTTATATGTAGTTAACTGAATTTTAAAAGTAAAATAGAAAAACAACCAATCATTTTGGAAATGAACCATATAAAAAAAATCTGCATTTAGAGATGAGAAATTACCGATCGCTGGCAGATATAGTCAGGAAAAGACAGTTTGAGCTTACACTCACCACTGTGGGAATAAATAAAAACACAGTATGACCCCAATGTGAAGGAATTAACAGACTACCAAATGGACAGAAAATCTAAGGAAACAAGTCAAATAGCTTTTCAGACTGTTTACAGAAATTTCGTTCTTTCAAGCTTCTGTGTGTTGTGAAGTGGATATATGCTTTAATTCAACTAATTTTGGAATAACTATTCGCATTAAGAAGTCATTCTAATGATTTAAAGTAAATTTAAATTATCAATAAAATTTCTAGACTACATAGACAAAACTTCTCTGTAAGTAAAGAAACTCCAGAAACGTGTGGGGAAAAAAACATACCCATGAGTGAAGGAAAAATGAAATGCCCCAGTAACCTATAATGAAAAAGAGTCCACTGCATTTCAGTTCTTGTGTTTTGTGCTGTGAATAGGTTTAAAATCAGCAATTTGGAATATTCAGAAAACCTCTATAGTTCCAAGATGTCCCATTACTAGTTGTGGTGGTGGGCGGTAGATGGCGTTGATTTGTAGTAGAGATTCGGTGTAGTGGTTGAGACAGTTGTAATAGGTGTCCTCCCGCAATGAGACTTTGGACTCCTTGGAGGTGTCAGGAATAATAATATCTGTGAAATAAATGTGTAAACTTAAAAGAACTTAAAAGAGCCTGTGTAGCTCAGTGGATGTGGCGTTTGCACACCACCGCACTAGGCCGCACGAAGGAAGTCTTGGTTTCGAGTCTAGTCGGCGACTAGAGGAAATTTTTCTAAGCCTTTTTTCGACCGGTTCCCGAGTTAGTCGATCTCTGGCACGGGCAAGCAGGTTTTTCCTCCGGAAAACTCGGGTTTTTCGTCCTGTAAACTCAAGAAAATCGACCGTAGAACCCACATTATTTCAGACATTAAATATATTGTGTTAGGGTTAGAGACCACGAGATGGCGGCACATTTGAGCCGTCTCTCTTCACTGCGTACCGCTTAATTAGTGATAGCCTTGGGCTATCTGTCTCTGATTGGGTACCAGTGGAGATTGAACTGCCCACTCAGTCTCCAAAAGTTAGATAGGGCTAAATGGCCTCGCCTACTCCCGTATATACGGGAATAAAAAGGCGTTAGCTGATTTTTATTTTTTTTTTACTTAAAAGAACAAAATGTCGTTGATGTGTTATGCATATTTAAGTAAGATCACTTTTGAAATCACAGTGAATTCACACACGATTTATTTATTGAACTTTAAGATCTTAATTTTAGACAAATCAAAATATTCGGATGAATTATGAATAAAATATGAATTCGAATTAGAATATGAACATAGAATAAAATATATATGAGCTATGGGAAAAAAGTGTTTGAGGACACCAGCATATAATTAAATTATTCAGAAAAGACTAAACGCTGCCGCCACTAGACTCTACTATACTCTAAGAATTCCCAGTCTTTTAACAGGAAAGAAATACCCCAAACTGTATTGGAAAATTAGTACTGCCATCTATAGACAACCAAATAGAAAACTTGACGACAATGATGGATGTTTGACCCCCTGAGAAGTTCCAAGATATCTTAGCTCAAAAACATCGCCCACAATTCCATAGGCAAACCAAAACAACACATATCACAGACATATGTTCCCAAGAAATTTCCAAACACATAACGTCATGATTCCTTATCTCTAAACACACCCACAGTGCTATGTGTGTGTTCGCTATACGCGAACCAAACAGATGTGTTTGGTTCGCGTATAGCGAACACACATTGGTGTCCCTGACAGAAGGGGTCCCCCGGCGAAATTCGAAACATTATCTTTTCACTGCCCATCACCCATAATGCAAATCATTTACTTATCTTCATCTGATAACAACACACATCCATGGCATTAACATCGCTTTCCCCATTCACCCTACCCCTATTTGGTTCATAGTGTCCCACCAATCCCAACACGAATCCTTATCCACTAATATATCCTTTTCCATTCAAAACAATAACATCACTTATCTACATCTGATAACAACATACACACGACACAATTCCTTATCTTATCTGGATCTGGTCAGAAGTGCCCCACCAATCATGACACAAATCCTTATCTCTACCATCCCCCATAATTCCATACGCGAACCAAATCACAAGAACTGACGTCGCTGACACATATGCCCCCCCCAGGGAAATTCCAAACTCATGACATCATCAGATGAACAGCCAATCACCTCATGATTCCTTATCTTATCTTGATCTGGTCAGAAGTGCCTACCATACTACTTTTGTTGTTAAAAGCTAAAACTCGTAATACTTTTTTTAAGAAGACTACAAAGACCTTTGTCGGGCCTGCACTTTAGACTGGCTCAAAATACAGCGTTTTTTTGATGCATTTAAAATCCCTTATTTGCTTTTGTGTGTGTGTGTGTGTGTATATATATATATTACGGTTAAAGTGAATAATTCCTAGGGGTCTGGTAAATGTAATAAAAACATGTTTATAGGTTTTCATTCTCAATAGAAATTATGACAGCTTAAGTTATAATGAAAAAAGGAAAGTACTTCTTTTGCACTCAATGAAATCAAATCATTATTTAGGTTTCTTTGAAATATTACTAAGAATGGTAGTAACAATTTTTTCAGCTGTAGTAGTTTTTGTATTATTCAGGAGACTTTTGAAATCTGTCACACTAAATATTGAAAAAAACACTGGGTAACCTGACCTGGATGTTGAACCAGAGTGTAGTTATAGTTTGTGTTGGGCAGATTAATGGGGATGAAAGATAAACGCTGTTGTGGGCAGATAAATGGGGATAACAAATAAATGTTGTTGTGGGCAGATGAATGGGGGCAATAGAAAAACGTCGTTGCTGTACCTTTTTCCTCATCAATAGAGAAAAACACTGATCAGTTCCTCTCAGATTTATCTATAATCCCCATTTATCTGCCCACAATCATTAAGCTCGGCCCACAACGTTTATCTTTCATCCCCATTAATCTGCCCATGACAAACTACGACTACCCACTGGTTTGACATGTGCCATCCAGGTTAATTTAGGTTGGAAACCAACCTAACCGAATAATGATAACGATTTCCAACATATAAAGGTTAGGTTAGGTTATAATGATTTCTAATTTCATTGAGTGCAAAAGAAGTACTTTCCTTACTGTTTTCATTATAATCATAAACTAACCTAACCAATAAGGGTTAGGTTAGTTTATGATTTTCAAACGATAAAGGTTGTTAGGTTGGTTTATAATGATTGCTGATTTCATTAGCATTCAAAAATGCTAAGCTGTTATAATTTCTATTGAGAATGAAAACTTATATACAAAACCTATAATCATGTTTTTATTACATTTACCACTCCAATAGGAATTATTCACTTTAACTGGATTTATCACTTTAACTGTAACATATATATAAAAAACCGAAATCGGGAATTTATTGCTATTTAATTATTTCAATAGTTCCTTTCACTATGAGCCATCTAACTATAAATGACAAATATCTTGTAATTCAAAAACTGAATAAGATATTCTATGTAGATAAATGGTCACTTATTAAAACAACTATATGAACATTTAAGTCAAATTGTGAAATGGCTAAAAAGTGTAAAACTCGAATCACATCCCAAATGGTAGCTGTTTTATCTAATTATTCGTTGAGGTCATTTCTTGTTAGAACTTTTCTATTATATTCAGAACCTATAGTAGGATGACTGGAACATCGCAAAAGAAAACATTTTCCCTGCAGAATCATTCTCTTCAAATTCTTGTATAGAAGGCAACGTAATATCCTCCAGCCATATCATATTCATACTCTGTTTATTTTAGTGTCAATCCATACCATTGCTCTCTCTCCCAATCCCTTCTAAACGAATAGTGAAAGATATTAGTAGCTAATTCTAATCTTACTGGAATTCCCTACCCAATCATTCCATAATAAAGTAGTGACGTTAACAAATACTACTGTATTTACATTAAATATACAGGTTAGGCCACCTGTCACGAGACTACTTCTCATTGTAAATTTTGAATGTATTACAATTTTTGCTCCCCCCCCTTTTATTTTAAGATGACTAAATAAACAAAAATGCTAATGGCTTTTGTTCCCCAAAGGGAGTAGGATAGGCCAATTTAGCCTCACCTGATTTCTGTAGACAGGGGAAAGTCAACCTCCACCTATTGGAACTACTCGTAGCTGGGCCATGACTATCAGTGAATTTATATAATGTCATCTGGTGAAGAACATACTGCAGACACGTTACCATCTCGTCGTCCCAAAACTAACACAATATATTGTGTGAAACAGTGTGCGTTCTACAGTTGATTTTCTAGAGTATGCAGGAGAAAAACGGGACTATGCCAGAAATAGACTAACTTGGGAACCGGTCGAAGAAAGGCTTAGAAAAAGGTACTCTAGTCAACTAGAATAGAACGGTCATTCTTCGGGTGGCTTAGTGATATAAATGCAAACGTCATTTCCACAGGGCTACACCCGCCATTGAGTAACCTTTTATAATTTATCACGGCCATTTGGGCGATCCGACAGTGCTCGTTTTTTGTGAATTATCCTTCAGAAACAATTGCTGTTTTATGCAAGTTGGACTTCCGTTTCTAAACTGTAAATGTACTATCCAAAGCAACTATTTAAATGTTAATATCCCGATCTGGAAATGAAGTTAGCAATCGAAAAAGAAACTGGAAGACTATATTTGAGGCATATAATCAAGCATCTTGGCCATGTGCCCACTATTGTTGCAGAGCACCCAGAAACGTCGACAGGAAGACCTAAGCATCAGCTGGATATATTAAGACTAACATTAATATATTAAGTTTGAATTCAGGAGTCATTGTAAGACTCAAGGCCAGCAGTCAGATAGAGGTAGCCAGATGGTTGCATGCAAGTCATTGTGGTTCACAGACAGTAGAATCAATTCCAACAGTCACAAACATCCCAGAGATACACTTAAAGAAAATCAAGGCTACCTTAGGGGTGGCCCAATATATCTGATTATCTGGATAGGATTGCACTCTGAATCAGTAACAATCTCATCTTGCATTGGCAACAGGAATGTTAGTGTTTCCATTGTGTGCAGGCCTGTCGAAGGTAATTGGTAGTCTGCATGTCAGAAGAGAGAACGTTTGAAATGGTCCAGGTTTCACATCGACTGAACCCAAGACCAATGAGAGAGGGGGGGGGGGGAGAGTATTGTTTAAAGTGATACCAGGTGTACCCTGGATCTACAGAGAACCAGGGCACATCATCATCTCTGACATCCATGAAAGGGACATTTATTGCAGATGTAATGTGATGGTTTTGGGAAGCATCTTGTTGCTGGATGCACCAACCTGTTTCCTAGCAGAAACACGACAACTTACGTCTTGAACCCACTACGTTCATCTGTATGTGGGTATGACGGGGGGGCACATTATCCTACAGGAATGATAATGTTCATTCTCACTGAGCAAAGCTCATGGAACAATATCTTCAAGAAGACTATTGTATGTATCGACTGGCCAGACCAGGTCTCCAGACCTTAATCCTATTGAGCATGTCTGGGATGCTCTAGGTAAGTGTTGCTATCAACTGCCCTACCCAAAAACCTTTAGGAACTTAGGAGAGCTTTGCAGGAGCAATGATTGCTATTACCAACTGGGCTCCTGGACATCATTATAAACAGTATGAAACATCTTTATGACTTTTACAATTTCAATTTTACAACACAAAGAAAAAGGCGTTTCTTTCACATTTCATACTATATATTATATACAGCTTTTCATCAAACTGCATAAAAATTCAGTTTTTTCTCTTTGTTCCCTAATTTATGAAACCAGTAAGGTTTTTTTTTTTTTTTTTTTTTTTTTTTTTTTTTTTTTGAGGCCTGGCAGAACAGGCACACATACCACCCAGTGAATTATAAACTCTTAACTGTGCTGGACCTCCTTCAGCCCAAATTACAGCAGATGTGCAGTTTGGCATAGATTCCCCAAGGTGTTGGATTGCATCTGTCTACAACATACTATGTATTCGCCACAGTCCTTTAACTGGCTCTGATTTTGTAACATGCCTCGTACATTCTCAATGGGGTTCAGACCTGGGTTTTGTGGTGGCAAGGGAAGATGGTAAGTCGCTGAACAATTCTTGCATATTACAACAGCCCTTTCTGAACATTACATACATGATGGATTTGATCATGTATGTAATGATCAGCAACAATGTTCAGATATTTATTGGACATCCAACCTTCCAGAAATATCACACCCATTCTGTACCAATAGAACATGTCTCACACCATGACACTACCTCCAGAACTTTGAGTTGTATTTACAAGGTGAGTCGGCTTCATTGATTCATGGGGTTCCTACCAAACTCTATTTACCATTTTACCCCAACTCATTAGGCCACATAACTCTTTCCAGTATCCAGTCACGGTGTTTTTGACATCGCTGTATGTGAACTTTCCAGTTTTTTGCAGAAATCAGTGGTTTCTGTATAGGCTACATTTAATGCAGCGTATATAGTAACATACCATTTTGCTACTTGCATATGGAAAATATGACTTTTGTATTCATTTAGCTCCCAGCATCTCCATCTCTTACAAATGAGACCTCAATAAAGGCTCAAACTGATTGTTCCCAGCTTGCAGGATGATTTAAATGGGTTGACAGTATGGCAAAACATAATGGATGTCAATTTAATGTGGAAAAGTGCAAAGTTATACATTTTGGGATAAAAAGATTATCAGCTGTGTATCACATTGAGGGAACTGTACTCCAGGAATTTGATGAAGCCCGAGATTTGGGAAGGTGGTGGTAGTAGACAGAGACCAGAAGTTTAGAGAGCATATTGTTACTGTAGCCATGGAAGCTCACAGAATTACTTGGTTATTGAAGACACACTAACAAGCAGAGATAAGGAAGTTATGATTCCTCTTTATAAAGCATTGATATGAAAACATCTGGATTACTGTACTCAGGTCTGATCACCTGGGTTTCTTGGAGATGAGGAAGTGGTGTAAAGGATCCAGTGGAAGTAACCAAGATGGTGAGTGGTCTGTGGAATGCTTCCTATAAGGATAGATTGAGGGTTTATGGATTGCTAAAGTTGGTTGATAGGTGAAAATAAAAGGGGAGTATATAATAGAAACATTTATAAAATTTTGATGAAGGCAAATGTTTCAGTACTTGGCTAGAGGGAGCAGAACAAGTGGTCATCCCTGGAAGTTGGATAAGAGTGTGGTTAGTAAGTGCATGAGGACTAGATTTTTTTTTGCTTGGAGAATGGTGAATGAATGGAATAGGTCACCTATTTTGTGTTAATAGTTTGGGCCTCCTATGATGAGTCTCTTAAGGACTTTATGGAGGTGACTGTGCAATAATAATATACATGCCCAAAAGTGAGCTGTGTATAATGGGATAAACAGGGTAATTTGATGTTTCAGTCAAACTTGTGAAGATACCAAGGGTGTGCAAATTTTGTTTACTCACCCTTGGGTAAGAATTAAAGTTTAGTATAAGAATCATATACTAAACAAGTATATGATTTCTTGTTTAGGACAATTACTTTGTAATCAAGCAAAAATTTCTACAACTATCCATTTTTTTTATTATTTGCCTACATCAAAAAGATTATCCCTGTGTTTAATGTTGAATATTATTGCTAGCAACTTCTTTCTTTTCCTGATCATTACTACATGAATATATAAACTTGCAGTTATTTTTTTTTTCCGAAGAATCTCACCTGTTTTTGTTTTCTTTGTTTTGATAACACCAATTAGATCATAGTACTTCAATTCTGACAGTTTCACTTTTTTTCTCTTGATATTTCTTACACTTTGGCACTTTCTACTAATGTTGAGTTTGTTCTAGTAGCTGACTATTCACCATAGTTCCCTGATGAAAACAGTTGGAACTTTGCTGAAATGAGTGACACCCCCATCCAGCATGATATTTTATCATGTTCTCCCATCACTGTCCTTTGGATTAAACCAATACAGAATACAATTACATTGGCTGAATTACAAATTTCTATCCCATCCTCATCATTCCATATACAGGTAGATATTTATAATAAGGTGCACTACAAGAACATTAAGGCTGTCCATTAGGTCAGAATACCTAGTTAATTCTCTGTATTCATTAAAAGGCTGTATGGAAATATCCTCAGTTATCTAGCTCTGATCTTTAAACAACTCCACCAATACGTTGCTTTAAATGGACATACTGTATATGTGAGAAGATTAACAGCAAAATTTCTGGTACTAATGCTTACTGGTCTCTGTGAGTTTCGTTCTTTTGGGTTAAAGGGCCCAACTAAATTTTACATTGCTTGCTCCCAACCACAAAAGGTGTTGTAAAGCCATAACACAACAGTACTGTTAGCAGGCTAAGGATTTTTTTTTTTTAATTTAGTCTTTACACAGTAGAGAACCCCTGCTCTAGACAGCAAACATGAAACTTTTCAAGCCACCATAAATCTCCAATAAGGTTGGGGGGGGGGGGTAGAAGATAGTCTCCAGGTAAAAAAATTCACCATTCACCTCAAGACAATCACAAACATCCCTGCCCATGGTGGGATGTGAAACCATAGCTTGTTAGTTGGAAGTAGGTAGGTACATTAATATCTCACTCAATCCTTAATCAGAAAGATACACTAAAATGCTATATAATAATATTATTATTATAATAGTCGATTTTTTTTTTTTTTTAATGCAGCTCCTACCCACAAAATATTTGCAAATCTATAGTACATTAGGTGCTGTGGATGGGCTAAGGATTGTTTTCTATTTCTTTATTCATTTTACATATTTGTTTTTTTTTTTACACAATCTGTAAACCCTGCTCTAGAGACCAAACACGGAACTTTTTCAAGCCACTTCAGCCCTCCAATAAGTGGGACGGTGGTCTTATGTTGGGCAACGAAGTTCATCTCCCACCTAAAGTTTGCTTACTATAACATATTCCCTCACAAAGTCCTAATCAAATTTCCATTGGCATAATTATCTGCATATAAGAAATTTCCCATAGCAAGCTGTCCACTATAACAAACTATTCTTCTTGTTGTCCATATGAGTTTGTTATAATAGGAGTCAATTACATTACTGTATTATTGTATTTTTTCATTTTAACTAATTAAGTTTAAAAAAAATTTTTTTTTTAATTATTTCTCTGTTGGATAGCATTTTTTGAAAACAATTTCTTCTCATGCCTGGTCTCAATTAATACTGCCACCTCTTTTACTCAAGTAAACAATTTATCCGTTGCAATATGAAAGATGCAAAAAATAAAGCAGCTTTCTTTCACAATGTTTTTTTTTCTTCTTGCAATGGGTTATAATGCATTTATATTTTCAGATAACAGTTATAGTTTTTCTTAAGTTTCTTTCTTTCCTTAATTTTCATGCAAGACAAATTGTTTATTTTTACTAACACAAGCAGGCATTTAATACACTTTTCTTCCCTACATGAGGGTCAATAAGCAAAAGGGGAATAAACATTCTAAGATATCTAGTTAATTAATGGAACAATTACAGGTAGTATGAACTGAATAATCATTTAAAGTGCAGTTTCTAAAAGGAAATTCTACAAAGTATACTGCTGGCCTGGTTGGCTGATGGGTTAGAGCAGTGTTTCTCAAACACTGCTCTAACCCATCAGCGTTTCTCAAACTTCAGATATCCACGTACCCCTTCTTAAATTTTCATTATTACCAAGTACCCCTAATTAATTAAAATTAAATATCTATTTTATTTGAATTTATATGTTCATCAAACAAAAAATATGATTTATTTTTAAATTTTGGTTCTCTAGAGATGTCAGATGACACACTCATCAATTTCATTTGATCCAGGTGCAATATCAACGTTTTCTTGTTGCTTACAGCTACTTGTATTTGCTATATTGCTCTCTTTTGAGGGTTTTATAAATCCAATCTTTAACCAATGATCCATACGTAAGAATTTGAAAGCTAAAAAACAAATACTGTATTTACTCGAATATAACTCTAACTTTTTTCCCAAAATTAAAGCTAAACAATTGTGTTGCGAGATACATGCGGGAATTTTCGGAAACTAAAGTTTTCAGAAAAAAACTGAAAACGGTGTGACTTAACAAGAAGCTCCTATTCGCTATCACTGCTTTTGGCATCAAGAACAGTTTCTTTGTGTGCATCATCCAAGTCATCTACCCAAATAGCGTCATCTTCTTTCCCATTATTTCAAGCAAAAATTAGCAATTTACAAGACTTGAGATACGTAGAGCAGCAAAGAACTGCATATGATTGGTGCGGTATTAACAAAAGATCGCACGAACCAAAGAAAAATTAACATTTTAACAGTTGAGTTGAAATGTTAATTCCCTTCAACCGAATTCCATAATATCTGAAACATATGCACTATATATTTCACAGTTTTAACATGTTAATGATGTGGGTGGTGTCAAGCAAAACCACATGTTCCACTGGCAACATATAGTTTTGCTTGGTCTATACAACCGTTTCTGTTGGAGAGGGGATGTGATTCATTAGTTAGTGCCATTTTATCCCGGTTGTCTCTAATTGTACTGTTTGTTGAAAAATATAATGACTCCTTTAATTACGCATAGCCGAAAATTGCCACGTACCCTCCCCGGGGTACGCATACCACACTTTGATAAACACTGGGTTAGAGTATGGTCTCCAACCATCAGGCTGAAGGTTCAAATTCCACTGTGAGCATGGATGTTTACAAATATCTCTTTAGGTGGGAGATGAATTTCATTGACCAGTGTGAGACCATTGCCCTATTAACTGAGGCTTTAAATGGCTTGAAAAAGTTCCATGTTTCTTTGGTCTCTAGAGTAGGGTTTCCAGATTATGTAAAAAATAAAAATACAAACATGATTTAGCTATTGAAAAATTAACTTTGTTAAGAGAAAAATCTATTTATACACTGGTTCAATCCCTCATTACTGAGATGTAAACTTTTTTTATCACTTTTTTGTCTTTGTAAGCACTATGTAAATTGGAAGAGGTGGAAATGATTTATCATCTTTAACGATATTTAACTCAAACTTGTATTCTTGGTTTAAAAAAGGTGCTCACAAAATATCATGAATATCAATTGTATCATTGTTTCTCACTGTCAAGAAGAATAAATGTCAGTTTTTTAAAAAGTGAAGTTGTCAAACAGGAAAATACAAGGAATAACTAACTGCACTTCACTTTTCAGCTGATGGTAATCTATGGAGTTGAACTAAACCAGCAGTGCTATTGAGAGCCCATATGACTTTAATTCCCGAACAAAGTCCAGTCTGTGTACATGCACCTGTTTGTGTGCTACGTGGCATTTACTCACCTTTATCTGCTAAAAATGCACAATGATCTTTCATCACACTCTCTGTAAGGAACCACATTTCTTTTGCTTCATATACAACTAGTCAACATGTGTTTCAATGGCAACACTTGCTTTATCACAATTGGAGTCACACAGTTTATGTGTTGATATCTGTAACAGTTCATGACTATTTATTTAAAATTAAAAACTGCTCACAGAAAATGTCATCATGAATTTCTCTGGTGTGAGGCACACACACCCTAGCACATTCTGAATATACATTCCTGCCTTTCACATCTGTCACCATATCAAACACATATCTCTGTCATGGCTATTGTGGTGGGTAGATTAGATTAAAAATAAAGGTGCCATGTACCCTCAAGGGGTGTACAGGATATGATAGTACTACATGAAAAATTTACATCATTACTAACTTCCTATCTACAATTTTCCTCCAAATCAGTCTGTTACTTGTCAAGACTCCAACATTATCAGATCTTATATTTCTATCGTCTAAGGCACTTTGTACCGTATCAATCCACCTATATCTTGGTCTTCCTCTGGGTCGTTTTCCTGCCAACTTGGCAGAGAACTGCAGTCACAAAGATTACTAAACCATGTTGGTATTATGCTGGAAATAATACTGTGGGAATATCAGGAAGTTAATATCCCTAACGGTAAGAAATTAAGAACAGAGCTTTGAAGGATAACATGTCTGCTTGCCTTCATTCCACAATACCTTTGATGAAGGAAGAACATCATATCCTATATTAATCTTCAAAATTATTAGAACCACCTAAACTTCCTATTACTGTCCACTGATATCTTCAGCAGACAGTAACAGGAAACTGATATCATCAGATCTCTCATTATTTCCAAAAAAAAAGTCATATCATAGTACCAATTGATTCATTGGTTCAGCCCTCCAACAACCATGACTACATATAAATGAAGGCCATTAACCACCTTACCGGCCACTATGGATCAAATACGCATCCTCATATGCTTCATATCCATCATATATTTCAATGTAATGTCAATGGTATTACAATTTTAATATGCACTTCGCATCCATGGTAACTTGGACGTATATATACGTCCTGGCCGGTAGCATGGTTAATAAAATTCCATTTCTGCTTAAAAACCGCAGTGATTTACAAAAGTTATCTTGGAATTATGTGCTTTGCTACCTCTACAACTTATTTTAATCATATGATAAAATTATAGAAAGCTCTACCTATAAGGAATTTCATAATTCAAAAATTTTTCTCATTATTAAGAGACAACAGCTAAGTGTGCTCACCAAGAACACACAAATATATAGTCATGCATGTCACTAGCAAGCCTTATGAGAAAATAGTGAGCACATCATACCTATTAGTCCAAGCTAATTACAATTAACCCAATCAGGCCTCATATATAAATATGCGTGTGTGTGTGTGTGTGCATATATATATATACACACACACACAGCTAAAATATCAGAAATGAGTATTAATGCTTAGGTGCTGGATTACACCATAAGTTGGGAATGAATATAGCACAGAGAAATAATTAAGGTTTAATAGTTCTTATATTTCCTCTCTGTCACACAGATATCATTAGGATGCAATATTAAAATTGCAATAACACACAAAAACAATAAGAGGAACAAATATACTAGAAGTCCTATGGAAGGGGAGGGGGGGACCCTCTACGGATGCTTTTGGCTAACCTTGGCTGTTGGGCAGGAAGCCTAAGAATTAATGTTTCCCGAATCTTGGAAAGTTTAAAAAAAACCATATTTTTTTTTTAGATTAGGTTGGATTTTTAAATCTGCCTGCAGTAGAGCATAGTTTTTTTTTTCTTTCCCCATTCGATTCTGTGCAAGGTATCCAAGGAATGGTCAGCTAGACTGACTGACTGACTTTAGTTATAGTTATGGCAGCAGATGTATTTCTTGTGTTGTCCACGGTAGATACTTTCAGATCCCGCAGTTTGAATATGATGTGATAAGTTGCAAGAACAAGGAAGTTTGTTAGCACTGAGAACAGAAAAGGAAGTAGATCTTTAAGAGAGCAGACAAGGACAGCCAGCTTCAAATGAGATTTGAAGACAGTGCAGAAATTATATTTCTTTAAAGTTCTGGCTATTTTAAAAATTATTTTAAATTGATTAAAATTTTTGCAATTTTAATATTGTATTTCTGAAGATGTTTCTGTGACAGAGGCAAAATACAGGAACTATACATACCAGCCACTGAATTTGAAACCTTTATGCAGAAATGTAAATGTCACTTATGCAGCATATATGCAAAATGCTCGGTCACATGCATCAAGTGTTACAGGCAACTATTTAAGAATGTAGCTGGTCAGTAATAATCAATAGTGTTGATCACAATAGGAAAAACAAAGGATCTTTCAGAGTTTGATAAAGGACTTATTATGGATGCTTCTCTAGCTAGAGCCAGGAGACTGGTTTCTCAAAAGGTGAGATATCTTGGGTGTTTATCAGTAGAAAAATAACCCACATTGCTTGTCTATGAGGCATAACTGTGGTCCTAAGACAGTCTGTCAGGAATGAGATTGGTGCTGTTTGAGAAGGCTGGTATGGACAAACAGAACTTCCCATGTCCTGCAATTCACTAAAGCATTTAATGAAGGCTGTTCCTGACCCATATCTCAACAACCTATGCACAGGGAATTGAAGAGGATTGGTATTGGCAGTCACGTGCTTGTATGGAAACAACTAATTTTTGCAAAGAACCAGAAAGTTCACCTATAGTGGTGTCAGGAACATCGTGACTGGATACTGAAAAAAAAAAGCCATGTGGCCTGATGAGTCATAGCATTTTGTTCTGTACTGACACTAGGCAGAGAGTTTGGCAGGAGAGCCATGAAGCAATGAACTGCTTGCCTTATAAACACAACTCAAGGTTCTGGAGGTGTCGTAGTGGGGAATGTTCTGCTGGTATGGAACAGATCTCCAGATATTGCTGGAAGGTTGGGTGTCCTAGGAATATCTGAACATTGTTGCCGATTAAGTGCATCCTGTAACATTGAAATTTTATCCAGCAGATAATGGTCGCTTCATGGACGACAATGCTACTGTCCATTGCACAAAAATTGTTCAGTTGTGGTTCAACGAGCATGATAGCAACTTCCACCATCTTCTCTGACAATCACAAAGCCTGGATCTGAACCCACATTGAGAATGTATGGAATGTGTTAAAAAAACAGATCTGGGAGCAAACTCCTCTTCCATCAAATCTGAGTGAGTTAAAGGACTGTCTAGTGAATTGCATCTACGTCTATATCATAGGCATAGATGCAATCCAACACCTTGTGGAATCTATGCTAAATCGCATATGTGCTGTAATTTGGGCTAAAGGAGATCCAACGTGGTATTAAACAAAAGTTTCTAATTCAGTGGCTGTATATAAAATCTGTGTTTAATTATTTCAGTGTACTGTATTAATTCCATTAAACCTAATTATGAAATTATCAGAACCATCACTAGTTAAATGAAATCTGTCAGTGATAAGTAACAAATGATATCTATTGTCATACAAGCATGGCATGTATGACAATAGATATCATAGTTAAGCTGCAGTATATTTCACTAGCACCCCCCCCCCCCCCATTTCTTGATGATAGCAAGGGATGAATGGTGCAAGCTACTGGAATACTGTTCAATTTCATGAGAAACACAACACCGACTTCAACATCATTAACTGGTCACCTCAGTCATTCTATCTCAATCTCAGAACATCTTTGGGATCTCAAGCATAAACCTTATCAATCATATTTTATTTTTTTAACTCAAAGCATTATCAGGTCAAAATAAACTATGCATATCTTTATAAATTTGATATTTATAGGATTGAAATCAGCATCATTGGACTACAAAAAAAAACTTGTAAAAAGCAGGAGGCAATATAACCTTCATGTTCAGGCGAGAATGGTATGATAACCAGAAAACATTAAGTCACTATAGGTATGTGGCTGAAAAAAGCCAACTGAGGTGAGAAACAGGAAAATCAGGTCATACACTCCAACAGATGGGCTATGAATGGTCCTGTGATTGCACGTACACTCAGAACTACAAGGACGCATTTATATGAACAAATCAGCATAACAGATGGGTATAGCATATAGTCATAATGGCAGAAGCATGAGCTAAAGTTCTAGTGAGAGCCCTCTGGGAGTAGAGATAGCTTATGGACTGAATATTCTAAGAACATTCAGTTTATCAAATTTACACAAATTTGAAAGTACTTGGTTGCTGCTGCTGTCAATTCTAAAAGCAGCTTTTCAGATCTGTAGTAGCTTCTGTGTAGTATCTGTTTTTTTTTTTTTCCATTTGATGCTAAGTGAAGCATACAAGCAAAGTCTGCTAGAAAGTCAGGTCTGGCAAATGCGAACTGTTCCTTCAATCCCATCCAAAACAAAAACCATGAGGGCACACTTTATAAATAACTGGATATGTCAAAGAATAGAGCTTGTCCTTTGGAAAATGGATAGCAATTGTTAGTTTCATGTGTGGTGTGGTTTAAAAGTAGTGTGAAGATTATATTTCTTTTAAATGTGAATCAAGTGAAATATCAGCAGACTTAATATCAATAAAGACAAATGGGAATGCTTGGGATGCGGTGGAATGAGATGGGCACATACCACTAGTTTATCTAATTGAAATGAATTTATTATGATGTCTGTCTGGGGTAGAATGTTCTCAAGACCCATGGTGATGGAACATGTTATTTAAATAATCTCTAATAAACTGACCTCTCAATACAACACACACACACACACACACACACACACACACACACACACACACACACACACACACACACACACACACACACACACACACACACACACACAAAATGTTTCAAATATATACTTAATACTGCATCTACATTTCCGTAAAATGGTTTTCACATTTATCTTCTTTTATTTTAGATTTTACAAGTGTAAATTAAAAACCAAAATTTTAGTAAATAAATTCTCCTACATTTTCTCCTTACTTTATGATAGGTTCCATTAGCATCCATGTAAATTGCTTATTTTTTGATACGTGAAAAATAAGCAATTACTATCATGCTTAAAGAAAACATATAGAGATTAAAAAAAAAAAAAGATGCAATAATGTATTTTTCCTCCAAAACACCTGATGCATTTAAATAGAGTTAAAATAGATAGTAAAAATGTTGATCATGCATTTTAACTCCAATTAATACATTTAACATAAAAAAATTAGCAAGAAGAGAAAAAAACCTATAATAAGGCCTGGTTAGCCAATGAAACTGGTGATCTCATTTCCTAATACAAGGAGAGATTTCTATACATGGGATAAAGAGGAAGGCCATCAAGCCTGAATTAAAATAACAGATATATCACTTTTCCAGAAATACAAACTAGCAGCATGGATCACAGAGTGATTTAAACTCATGATTATAACATTGTACACCTCCAAATCAAAAAATCAGAATAATCAAAGAAAATGTGTTGAATGATTTGCAATTTGCAAACTGTTATTTGAAAACATTCACAAAATTAAAATAATTTTTAATTTAGTCTAAAATATTAGAATAATGCACAAAAATCAGTCAAAGGAAAAACAACATGATAATTAACTAGTAGTTTGTTGCATTCCCCCTTCCCTTAGCTTTTATGACCATTTGTAAATGGTTGGGCATATTATTTACTAGCAGTTCACAGTCTTTTTTTTTATATATCAAAACATGCCTGTATGGTCTGCAGACTAGAAACAAGTTCATTTTTGTTTCTTGGGGCATTCTTCTTGAAGATGTTTCTTCATAATTCCCCTCAAAATTCTCAATGAGGTTTAAATCTGGTGAGTTTGCCTGCCACGGAATTACATTGATTTGCCTTTCTTTGAGCCATCTAGTAGTGTCCTTGGAAGTGTGACAAGAATCTGAACCTTGCTAAAAAAAGGAAATCCCCATCACACAAATCTTCCAATGCCAGTAAGATGCTGATGCTCAAGAATTTCTTGGTATACTTTGGAATTGACTCTTTCATACGCAATACACAGCTTACCTGGACCCTCCGTGGTCATACAAGTCCATACACCATGGTAGAGGTTGTACATTTCACTGAACGTTTCGTGCATTCTTTATCAAATGCTTCTTGCTTGAGATGCCAAAAACATATCCCTTGATGACTATTGGACACACAAAACATATTTTCATCACTAAAAAGTACCATTTTCCAGTCCTCTTGACTCCACAACAGTCTTTGCTTATACCATTGCACTCTAGTTTGCCTTTTGCTTGGAAGTCATAAGTAACTGTGTCTGGCACACGTGATTTAAAACTCAATTTGTGAAGTCATCTCAATGTCATAGATTTAGACATACCTGGTTCTTTCATCTTCTTCTATGAAAATACTTACACTCCGGAAGTGGTTTTTCTTCATAATCTCCTCTAATCTCTTGATGTAGTTAATACCTTTTGACCGCTATTGCAGCGATTACTTTGAAAACTCTTGTTATTAGAATACTGTCTCAAATACTCTACTCACACTTGATTGAGAACATTTCAGTTCCTTAGCTGTAAACTGTAGAGTTTGGCCTTCCTTGTGTGGAGACATCCTACAAAACTTCTTAGCTTGTGATATGTCACTCGTTTGACGTATGTTTAGCAAATAATTAACTGA
Organism: Typopeltis vanoorti; assembly: GCF_054136105.1. Taxonomy (NCBI): domain Eukaryota; kingdom Metazoa; phylum Arthropoda; class Arachnida; order Uropygi; family Thelyphonidae; genus Typopeltis; species Typopeltis vanoorti. The sequence goes on along the minus strand of NC_143550.1, from coordinate 77,705,479 downwards.
AATCCGCACACAAACGATTCCTCACACATGAGCCAGCCCTGCAGCTACTGAAATAAATAATATTTCTATGCTCTCCTCAAAACCAATCAGAAAAATTTGGAATATTCTAATATTTTGAACCATGGTAAAAATAATTCTAATTTTGTGAATGATTTCAAATAACAGTTTTCTTATAATTTGTATTACATTTTTCTGTGTTTACATGGTTATATAATCTACAAAGTATGTAGATTATGTTAATTCATATTTGGTAATAATTATTTTCTATGCAATTAATTAGAATTAAAAAAAAACTTCCATAAAATTCCTTATCACTGACGTGTTGTGAGTACCGAGTGCTATCGTTTGACCTGTAAGTGTCAGATTCATAGATAATGAACCGATTACTAATTTAATCAATAAGAATCATCTTCATATAAATAGATAATCAATTCCTTATCGATGAATCTGACACTTACAGGTCAAACAACAGCACTTATTACTCACAACACAAGTCAGTGATAAGGAATTTTATGGAAGTTCACTAGTTCTTCCCTCCCCACCCCCAAGTTAAGCTAATCATAGTTCACTATGGTTTTGACAATGTTATTCATTTTAACAAAGTATCTTTCTTTTCTGTAAGAATTCTATTTTATAATACACGTTAATAATCTATTCATGTAATTCTTCAAAAGATGTACCATTTACATATTTTGTTAATTTTCACCAACTGCTAAATGCTAACACAATTTAAAAAGTTTGCACTATCAATTATAAATGCATATTCATGTAAACTTTTTGTGATTCTTTGCCAAAAATATTTAGTTTCAGAATGATTTTAATTAAGACAAAATCTTTGTTCAACTCAACAATAAAGATATTTTTTAAAGAGAAAAAAGAGTAAAATAAGTTGATTACATGATTATCACATATAATGTTCATGGTAAACTAGAATCCATACCGAAGAAACAAAACTCTTCACAAATTTTCAAAGCAACTGACAGAAATTATCAGCTCAACAAGTAATCCTCTACCTCCTCCTCAGGTATTTCACTGTCATGGTGTTTTTATTTTTATTTATATATTTTTTTATTTTGCTCCAACTGGATGCATATCTCAGTCAGGATTTGAATTATAATATGTTTTAACATTACTCCACAATACCTCCAGAAAAAATGGAGAAGATCCCCTTTGAATGAGAAAACCTGGATTTAGTTTGAGCCATGGAATAAGAACTATAGTAATCTATCATTCACCTTATCTTCAGGACAATGATACTCCAATTAACCAACCCTTGTAGGTCAATCGAATTCTGGCACAGCACTATGTAACTGTATCTTCACTTATTCAACTCTTCAATTATCAGAATAGCAAATTGCTTTCACTTTAATTTTTCAGTTAAAGGTTAGTTAACCAGTCTGGCTGGCAGAAATGACAACCTTCTATCATGAAATCTGAGGTTTTACAATCCCACATAATGTCAATAGGCCAGAAAATACAGTTTTACAGATATAATATACTTGCATCATGCCTAAGTGAGGACTAGAAGATAAAGACATTCATGTTTGGTATTATGGATGGTGTAAATAGAAGAGGTAAACCATACAGAGAATGGATAGACGACATAGAGGACTGGTGTGGAATGGGTTTACAGAAACTACGACACTGTGCACTGGACAAAGAAAGGTAGAAGAAGATAGTGAAGGAGGAGGAGGAGGCATCGGACAACAATGGCCAGTGAGCCCATGGTTCGTATGATGATGATGATCATGCCTTAACTGTTTTGGTGCAATCTTAATAATACATCAACCAAGTTTCAATATGACAGTTACCAATGATACTAATTCAGTTAATGCATCAGTATGTCATACCACATGAAGACACTCAGTATAGTATGTGAAGAAATTTGAAAGCAAAAGATAAGTGACATTTGTATGCAGTTTACCATAATTTGCACTGGTAGTTATTTGATTACCATTCCCTCTCTGAGGGTCATGAAAATTCAAATTGTATAATGGTTTTTAGGATACTTTTAATATGACAAACATTTCCAAAACTAACATGCTGTCTTAAACATATAATGTTTAATGTAATTTTATATGTGAGTTTGTAGCATGGGTTTAAATACTGGGTACTAGATTAAATATTATACATCTCAGCAGAGCACTAATAAGCAACACAACATTTTTGTCCAGCACTTTAACATACTATAAGGAAAATTATGAGTAACACTTAAACAATTCTTTCCTGTAAACTTACTGGCATATGAGATCCACAAGATAGAAAATTATGTGATGGTGTGAATTAAATTGTTGCTGAATTTTCAAAACTGACATCCTAGCCTAAAAAAAAACCCAGCTTTAAAACTTTTCTGACAAATATATAACTTTTTTTGTGCTAAAATTAGAAATGTATTTTCATGATCAATCTTTCTTATTAAACTGTCTATTCAGTTTGGGTAACTATAACATTACAAAGATTTTTGTAAAAAAAAAAAAAAAAAAGATTACACACAATATGATGTTTATAAATACATGTAATGTATAATTCCCACAATTACAGTTGTGTTATACTTATACTCCCTAAATTGTGACCTTCTCTTCCTGAAAAATCCCCAATCACATTTTTTCAGAAAATCAGAATATACTGCTGAAAGGAATAATTTAAGCAGTGATGTCAGAAGTTTGAGGGCAATGTTTATGCAGTATATGACAGGTTCTTAATACTAAATATATAGGATTTACAATGTCTTGTCATATCCTTCCATATTTCTTAATTTCATATTTTAGGTTTTTAAGGATTTGTAATCATATGATTTAATTCTAGTAACACAAGGATTCTATGTGAATGGGTGCAACAAGGACAAGAAATGAAGCAATGCTTCAAATTGCTTGAATAGGGATGAAATCAGTCTATGTATATAGAGAAAACTTTTTTTTCCCTTTTTTTTTTTGACACATATTTTCATCAAAAGTGAAATAAAGAATACATAGGAATACTCAGGAAAATCACATCTATCGAATTTTTTAAGCTGTAGCTATACATGTCACACCATTACAAAATAAATAAATAAAATAATGTAAATCATTATTTACAACTGTATCATCATATCATCACTGTTAAAATTAACTGCAAAACTTTCCCATTTTATTTAAGCACTACTATCTGTGATTTCAAATATAAACTTTTTCATTAAATTACATCAGAATTGTTTTAACATTATTTTACACCAGGAATGAATAAACTCCAACCGGCACATTTGCAAATATTTAAAAGTTATATATGAACAAGTAGTCACAGCAGAAGCTTTTATTAATATTCTGGAGAATGTCAATTTTAATTTAAGTATGTTTAGCAAGACATATGTGAACACAAATAAAACTAGAAACTATCAGAATTTTTTCATTATAGATGAAAACAACAGGCCATTATGTGGTCAGCAATTCTTTTTACAGAAAGACAACCAAAATGCAGTATCAACCTTCCCATAAATACACATCAATAAGCAAGGATTAGGAAACTGCACAGCTATTACTACATGGATTGGTAACACTTATTCTGCTCTGTAAAAATATTTTTTTCAATAAATGTCCAAGAAACATGTAAACTAGAAAAATAACATTCTGAGACTTATTCCATTGTCAAACATTATTAAGATATCTCCAAAGCATAAATAAGGTTTAATTCTTGGTAATTAAACTAGATATAGTTTAGCTTAATAACAATCCTTTATCTTTTAAAGGAAAGGTAAAAACAGTTTGCACTTTTGAAACCAAGGCCATTCACTGATTGGCCTTGTTTAATTCCTCAACTTTAAAACAAACTGACCTATTATTAAATTATGAAAATTAACTTTGATTAGCTTTTTTTTTTTTTGGTCTTTCTCTTATCAACTATAAGGCTAATAATAGGATCTACCAATTTTCAAGTTGTTTTGATAGTTAATGGCCATCTGTTCAGAGGGCAGATAGGCTCCAAATAATTGTAAAATCTTAGAGCAATGCCAAAATCAGTAACAATTTGCAAAATAAGTATCAAAAGGTCCGACAGTTTAGAGTCTAAAAAGGCTTCAAGCTTGGTGATATTTAATAGATACTTAGGGTAGACAGTAAGGAATCCTTTGCCTTTTACATAATCTTAAGGCTATATGAAAATAACTTTGCTATCTTGAAAAAGAAATATCTTTATAATACAGAACAAGGGAATTCAATGTAGAGATTAAGATTGGATAGTAAAAGAAAAATTAACCAAGGAAGAACAAAACTTTTGCTTACTTTTAGTTATATAAAAGGCAAAGTATACTGCTATCTGGGCAAATTATATTTCTAAATAGTTTGAGATATTACTTTTAGTATACTATATCATACAATGCTAAAATTAAAAACATATGACAAGGTGTATGTGGCCTTAGGGAAAGAACATGAACTGAGAACCTATATTAGTTATTAAGCATACTGGAATATGCAGCCATTCTCAATGGCCTGCTATTATATGAAATCTTTCTATCAGTTGGTAATAATAAAATACTTTCAGCATACGAGGCAAATGAGGAAAAAGAAAGAAAGAAATAAAATATATATATATATATATATATATCCCGATTTACAATACCATAGAGTAAAATCTCACTGGACTGGGATGACATTTCTGAAAACCTCTACAGACAAACATGCAATAAACAAAAGTTAGGTTCTTTAACATAGCCAAATCACTTTTAAAACTGAAAAATTCTACAATCTTCCATCATTATAAATAGATACATTCCTGTGTAAAAACTACATTCTAATATGAAGTATCCTTATGCATGGAGGACATCTGTGTGATTGGCTTGATTGCCAAATGATGACCTGTTTGATTTTCTCAGCTGTGGAATACAGTGTTGCAGGAAAAAAAAAAAAAAAGGTTTTCTGCTTACATTATAACATAATTAAAGTGTGACTATCAAGCTGATGAACTGAGAAGATTCACCTTAAGAGAAAAGGTGATTTTAATTTCTTTAGAAGTTCTTTATAAACTGCTGTGTGTGTATGTGTAGTTTCCATTCAGCCTGAATGGTTTTCCTAAACTTTATGCTCATCTTCATTAAGTGATCTTTTTTTATTAGGCATTCAAAAATAATCAGATAAAAAAAAAATCAATGTAAAGTTGACAGTGGTCATCAATGCAGTGGACTAGTATTTCTCAACCCTTCATTCATGGACAGTTATATAACAGTCCTTGCACCTGGCTTGATGTTTAGATACAACCCAGTGTATCATCTGAAAGTTAAAAATGAAATTATTCACTTTTCAGAATGAATTGCTATTGAGCTTTGAAGTAATCACAAACAAAACTCTGTACATGAGTAAAATTATTCTCAAGCTTTTCGCTTCAAATCAATAAGTCTCCGGTCAAGAGGCTGCAGGTTTGAATCCTGCCAAGGGCATGGATGTTTGTGATTTTCCTACAAACCAATTACCATATGTACTGCTGTGGCCTGTGTCCAGGTGCATTATGACCTTTGATGTCTTTGCATTATAAAAATCAAATCAATAATGTTTTTTGTTGTAGAGTTTTACTGCTGGGTTACAAAGTATATTATACTTGGCAAGAAATTTTATTCTTATCTTAATTCTTTATTAAGGTATCAAGGAACAAAGTTTGTATGTGAAGTATCCTTATGACTAGACTACTTCTGTTGACTTCACATCAGTTGCTTCAGTGACTGATTATAATGGGAAATATTATGGGAAGGACCACTACTCAGAATAGGTTTGACCTTTAGTGAGGTCTTATCAGTGGAAGCCAGACCCAGAAAAAGACAGCATAAAAAACAAAAAGTAGTAAAATGGTATATTAGCTATATTAAATAGTCTAGATCAGAGATAGTTGTATAAAGCAAATGATGTGAAGTCAGCCTTCCTATATCAGTAGACTAGTTGAAGATACTTCATGTGTGCAAACTTTGTTTGCAAGAATTTCATCAAGTATAATATACTTTGCAACTCAGTGGCAAAACTTTCCACAAAGATTAACAATAATGGTGATACACCATTTTATTACTTGTATACAGAAAATATGACTTCTATATTGATTTAACCTTGGTATCTTCCTGGGTCTGGCTTCCCTTGATGAGATCTCAATAAAGGCTGAAACCAGTCTGGAGTAGTGGTCTTTCCCATAATGATTTTACATTATGGGATACTGAGGTTAGGGAGTAAAGTCGACAGCCTCTATATATAAGAAGACTAATTGTGAAGATACTTCTCATTTCTCTGCTTATGCTTGAATATAAGGATTAAAACCAGAATATAATCTATCAAGTATAATAATATACGTTTTTCTTTGTAATCACTGCATGAACTCAACAAATAAAATAAAAACAGCTATATATATAAAAAAAATCTCATTTCAATTATAGGCATTTTCATGCATAAGCTATCTTAAATTAGTGTATCTTCCTACATCAGAACATTAGAATTTATTGCTAGAATGCTATAAAAAAATTTGGAAATATTTGCTACTTTAATAGTTCTGGGGTTGAGAAACACTGGTGTAGACTGTCATGGATTGTATAAAATGAGATTGTGAGTGAGAAACAGAGCTGCCTTTCTGCATGACTTCAAACAGACCACTTTCTTTCCTCTATGCAGAATGCAAACAGCTGCTGCAAACCATGCCTCAAAAATTTAAATGTAAGAAACAAATCAGAAAATGGCAAGATACTGTACTGGTATATTGCTTCCTCATACCAAAGCATACAGAGTTTCTTAAAAAAACTTTAAGTGACAGATATACAAATAAAAGTAAGAAAATTATGACATATTAATTTTCACAGGATAGAAAGAAATTTGTTAAATATCTTCAAGAAACATGACAGTTATATTCTGTAATTCAATTTAGGAACTTATAAATTCAGCTTTGCAGGAGAAATATAACATGTGAGAGGAATTGAGGATGATCCTAAAAATAATTCAATAGTAATTATGGATTTATAATACATATAACCTTTGCACAATGGATAAATAGAGATACTCTATATCTTCTGAGACTGAAAAGTAACAGAAGAGCTGTGCAAGAAACATTAAAATTATGCACTGTTAGAATAAACTAAGGAAAGAGATTTATTTATTATGCTTGGGCTGCTGAAAGTATTAAACTCAATCTTGAAGTTTCAACACTAGCATGGGCATTCTTCATACATCATAGATAGTTATCAACCCAAACAATCTATGCACACAGAATAAGATTCTATGACAATAATTTGCAATCCCAGGAGGATGAATTGTACCTAAGGAACATACAGCTGTGAAATAACTGACATTTTTCTTTTTCATATGCAAAAAATACATTTATGATTTCTAGCTTGAAGTTTTCACCATGTATAATTTTTATATTTGTTTTCATCTGCACAACCTTAGGAATCTACTTTTGTATATCAATACTCTATATAAAGTGTGCATTTCTAGCATTTAAATGTATAAGAGTGTGCAGTCTTTCTTTCTAAATTTTGTTACATAATAGCATTTTGATATGGCCTGATGTTATTTAATAGTGCATAATTATCAGAATAACTTCACTTATACTGAGAAGTGGGGTTACAACTTAAATCCTTTTTTCTAATTCACATACCTATAATATATACAGTGCTTCTCTGTTATTAATTTAATTCACTGAAAGTTTTCAATATTGGGAGTTTGTGCTTCACTGTAATGTGATATATAGAATTTTTAAAGTGAGATGTTTACAAATATGTATCCAGTGAACTTATTTTATGAGTTTAGTTTTAAGTTAATACTTCCCACACTAGAATATTTATACAGAATACATACTTATGAAGATTATATGCAAGCACAGATAAAGACAATATTACATTTTCTATACATTTCTATTCCTAAAAGTTTTTTCTCTTTTTTACTTTCTTTAAGTAGCATACCATACAGGTATGCAAGTAGGCAATAAAAGGCCAAAAATGGCAACAAGTATCACACCATACTTTGCTGATGAATGGCACAGTTCTTATAGTTTCTGCCATATTATCCTTGTTACATTTGTGACTTTCTCCCAATCAGTTTCAGGAAGAAACAAGGAACGTAATAAAGAAAACATTTGCTCTCACATCACTTTCAAAACTATTTCAGTTATGCTACACAATCTCTGCCATAATGCACAGAACCATGAAAAGCAAGCTGTTTACTTGCTAAAGTTTTTCTTAAAAAATTTGGGCTAAACAGCCACTTGCACGGCACAAACTTTCCACTGTTTAACCAGCGCCAACCAGCACGCAACACAGATGCAGTCATGCCGCTGCTGCGCCTGCTACTACTGTTCACAGAATTTGTCACTTTTCAGGACACTTTAAATGGAATGCACAGCAAGCAGTCAGTTAACAACTACAGGGTCAACCTGAAAGTTGCTGCTGTTGCTGATGACTTGGTAGACCAGTAAATGCCTTTTTGTTCAAAGCTATGTCATTCATATGTTAGTTGCTGGAGAGAAAAAAGGAAAAGCTCCAAACTGGCTATTAATAGGTGTTTTTGGTGAGGCACACATGTACATGAAATCCTCTGACTGGAGATGAGTACGATTCAAGGTGGGCTCCGATGCACTGCGGTGTATCTTTGGTAAAGAACGAGCAAGGGATTCCAGTGACGCCAAAATCTACAGCAGTAACACCATAAAAAGGAATTAGTATTATGTTAGTAAATGTAGATATTCATAGAAAGCAAGGAGCAAAAAACAATTTGTGTAATTTTTATGTTATTTTTCAATGCTTAGAAATATTGCTTATACAAAAAAAGCCAAAAATTTTTTTAAAGAAGTAAACTTGTTACAATAAAGCAATACAGCTACAAAATTATCATGATATCAATGCATTTACAAGGAAATTAACAAGAACACTTTGAACTTTATTAAAATTTATTTTATAAAAATAAAAAAAAAAAATCAAGTCAAATATAACAAAAGTCAAAGACAGTTATGTTCAGTTCAACTGCAGATATCTGACGCAAACTAATAAGCTTTCAATGCACAATGTTGGATCATAATAATGTATGTATGGTTTAAACCATTCAGTATGCAATCTGGTTGTTCAAACTGCTAGCACATCCTCATTTGTTCAGTATCTAAGTGGATACTCATTAACAGGAAGGAAGGTGAAGATTTGTATAGAAAAGCAAGCAATACAATTAATTGATGACCTTTCCCTCGCTGACTTTTTCCAGTCACTTTCCCATAACACGGTTGCTGCATTATGGGGAAGTTATTAGAGAATTCGTGCACAAACTTTGTTTTCTTACATTGGATAAAGGATGTTGCTGTTATCGTGTGGGAGTTACCCCCAATTTCCTCATCTGTTCCTTAGGACTGGTTGAGCCCTCCTAATGAGGCATTTAGTATGCATTTTTGACTGTAGATCTGTGTGTGTGTGTGTTCATAAGCCGGTTACCTGTTCTGAAAGATGAAAAACCCGAATTTCTGGGTGAACCCCCCCCCCCCTCTATCTCTGTATGAAACTGACTAACTCACCTTTAGTCAAAAGAGACCAGATAAAGATTCCTCATGTTATGAACGGGAATCGAACCCAGGTCTTTCCGCCCGAAGGGCTTCATCTATATATCGACTGAGATATGGAGGCTCTCTAGATAAAGGATGAAACCAAGAATGGCATCTTTAATTTATAATATAACCAAGCAAGTATTTTAATAATAAGGTGTGACACATTTTGGTCACTTGAATATGAAAATATGGCTTCTGCATTACAGGGTATACACACTGGACCGCTCTCGTTTCAATGTGTTACTACTACTTAAGTGTATGGACCATGGTGTCGGAATGGTAAAAATGAGAAGGAACACTCACCAAGTGTTTGTAAAAAAAAATTCTGGATGAAACTTGTAGTCTCTAGAACGTTTGAACAACCCAAACCTTACATATTTCTACATTTCATTTTTTTTTTTTTTTTTTACCATTCTATGAAACTAGGGCAGTTCAATGTGAACACCCTTATACTTCAACCTTGGTATCACTTCTAGGCCTGGCTTCCACAGATGAGACCTCAATTAAGGTCGAAACTGGTCTGGGCAATGGTTCTTCCCATAATGCATAGCATTATACATGTCTGTAAGGATATGTGCTTTGCATTATGGGACACTAAGGCAATTGATGTGAAGTCATTAACCTCTGTATATGAGTTGCCCCGTCATGAAGTTACTTCATACACAAACTTTGTTTGCTTACAGTTGGATAAAGGATGGAACCAAGAATATAATTTCTTAGCATCTTTAATTTAGTTAAATAAAATTGAATACAGTTAATTTAGTGTTTTGACTAATTTCTCTCTTATTCCATATAAATTTATTCGGTTCACTTCTTACCATACCAACTTTACTGATTCTGTTGTCTATTTCCATATTTAATTTATCATTTACATTAAAAATGATGCCTAAGCAGCTGAAATGTTTTATTTGTTCTATAGGTTCTTCATTCACAATACAGTTGATATTTTCAATGCTTCTGCCTATTATTGTCTTGGTCTTGTTACTGCTGATCTTCATACCATATTTATTACAACAGTTATTATTCAATATAGTCAGGGAATCTTGGAGACTTGTACTGAATTTATTCAGAAGTATAACATCATCTGCATAAAGTAAAGAGCTGAGATTAACATCTCCAATTTTGATATCAGGTTTAATACTGCTTTCTTTCATAATGCGATACGTATAGATAATGAATAACAGAGGAGATAATGTACATCCTTGTCTGACACCAGATTTAACATTAAACCATCATCCTGTACTTCATTCAATTCTAACTGCAGACTTACAACTCAAATAAAGTCGAAGTATTGCTTGATATAATGCCCCATTGACACAATACAACTATAGAGTTCTGAATAGCTTTTCTCTTGGCACCTCGTCATATGCCTTTTCCAGATCTACAAAACTTAAATACAAATATTTGTTATATTCCCATGATTTCTCAACTATTTGGTGTAAAGTGAAAATCTGATCCTGACAGTCTCTATTTGGCCTGAATCTAGCTTGTTCTTCACCAAGTTCCTTTCCACAACCATTCTCAACCATTTCTCAAGTACACTTGCATAATCTTACCAGGAACACTCAGTACAGAAATACCTCTGTAATTCACACATTCAGTTTTATTTCCCTTTCTATATATGGGTACTATGAGAGCTCTACTCTAATCATTTGGAATTCGTCCCTCTGTCCAGGACTTCTGAACTATGCAGTGCAGCCATTGTAAGACTTTTATACCTCATTACTTGAGCATTTCTGATCGAATATCATCTACTCCAGCTGCCTTTCCACATTTCAGGCTTTTGATGGTTTTTTCTACTTCAAGTATGGATATGTATTCCTGATTGCATGCCTGCTCAGTATTTTCTACCACTGTGCTGTCACTGATTGTTTTATTTAGCAATTTTTTGAAGTAATTACTCCATACTTCAGGGATATCTTTTTTCTCCAGTTTTTTTCATATCACTTTTATCATCTCTAATGCCTTTTACATTTCCTCCATTTCTGAGCTTATTCAACAACCTCCAGAATATCGTGCCACCTTCTTGATATTTATTTTCTATGTTCTTACCAAAGTCTTCCCATGACTTTTGTTCAGCTAGTTTTACACAGTGTTTAGCTATCCAACATTTGTCTCTGTATTCTCTAAAAGCACGAGCTGACTTATTTGCCAGTAACTTTTGATATGCTTTCTTCTTTTCCTTCACTGCCTCTTAAACTTCCTGTGTCTGCCATGGAGTTCTGATTTTTTTTTTTTATCCTTGCAGATAAACTCACTATATATCTCTCTGGCTGAATCAATGAATATTTTCTTCGGGGCTTGCCACTAAATCTCCAAGTTTGGTTCCTGTTCTCAAACCTTTCATTTTTTCCTGAATAACATGTGTGTATTTTAGTCTACAGTTCACACCTGAGAATTGCACAAATACAAGATTTTCTATTTATTGCTTAGAAATATCTCACCAGTTTTGTTTTATTTGCATTAAAACTTTCTTACATGTTCTTCTTTTCAATATGAAATTAAATTTTAACCTGCTCAAGACTAAATGGTGATCACTTCCAATTTCAAATCCTATGTACACTCTAGTGTCCTGCACCAGTGAGAAAACATTACTATCAACAATAACATGGTCAATGAGACTTTACTTATTCCTCGCCTCTTCTCTCCATGTGAATTTGTGTACATTTTTAAGTTGGAACATTGTGTTAGTAATAACAAGTCCATATCCTGAGCAGAAATCCAGTATTTGCCATTATTATAAGGTTTGCTATTTTCTCCAAATTTTCCCCAAATATTTCTGTATGTTTGACAATCATTTCCTACTCTGCTATTTAAATCTCCAACAAGAACCAACTTTTCCTTTTCATTGTGTCAGCTGCTTTCTCTAAAGCCTCAAAAAATTCCCCCACTTCTGCCTTAGTAGAAATTTCTGTAGGACCATAGACACAAATAAGTCTCATTGTCCAGTTCCCCATTCTCATATTTGCCCATATTACTCTACTTGAGACTGACTGCCATTCAAGAAGATTAGCCTCATATTTTGTGTTGAATACTATGGCTACTCCTTCTTTTCCTTGACTGTCATTGCCTGAATATAACATTTTGTATTTACTGCTCAGAAAGATCTCACCAGTTTTTGTCTTTTTTTGTTTCAGTCACTTCTATTTTGTCGATCTGGTACTTATCCAATTCTTCTGCTAGTTCCATTTCTTTACCACTCAGGCTTCTTATTTGACAGTACTGATCTTGAACTCTGGTAATGTTCAGTTCGGATGTGTTTCAGGATTTGTACCAGTAGCTGACTTTTCACTGCACCCCCCCCTTCTGTGGAAAACAACGGGGGCCTTGTTTAACTGGATGACACCCCAGTTGGCATGAAATTCTGTCATGCTGTACCATTATTTTACTTCTTGATATTTATTTTCTATGTTCTTACCAAAGTCTTCCGATGACTTTTGTTTAGCTAGTTTTACACAGTGTTTAGCTCTCTTACGTTTGTCTCTCTCTCTGTATTCTCTAAGAGCACAAGCTGACTTATTTGCCCGTAACTTTTGATATGCTTTCTTCTTTTCCTTCACTGTCTCTTTAACTTCCTGAGTCCACCATGGAGTTCTGATTTTTCTCTCTCCTTGCAGATAACCTCACCACATGCCTCTCTGGCTGAATCAATCAATGTTTTCTTCAGAGCTTGCCACTGAATCTCCAAGGTTTGCTTCCTGTTCTCAAACTCTTTCATTTTTTCTTGAATAATGTTTGTGTATTTTAGTCTACAGTTCACATCTGAGAGCTGGTCAACTTTTATTCGCTTTAAAACTTTCTTACACGTTCTTCTTTTCAGTATGATATTCAAGTTTATCCTGCTCAAGACTAAATGGTGATCACTTCTGATTTCAAATCCTCTTTACACTCGTATGCACCAGTGAGAAAACTTCACTATCAACAATAACGTGATCAATGAGACATTATTCCTTGCCTCTTCTCTCTCCATGTGAATTTGTGCATATTTTTATGTTGGAACATTGTGATAGTAATAAGGTGATAAGGTACCTCAACCAACCAATCTTTCAGGTAACCTTTGATCAGGACACAAGTCTTCTGACCGAAGCTCCATCATCCAAGAACCATGTTTAGCAAGAAGTTGTGGTACAAGTGTTCTGTAAGGTCACATATTTTGTAAAGCATGTTCGTGAACTTCACGTTCTCCTTCAGTTTCTGGCCTTCATAATATTCCCTGTTCTTACCCCCCCCCCTATTTTATGCAAGAAACTCTTTCTACTGCTACATAATATACACTGCTGTTGAAACTGCCAAAAAATACCAGGTTGATGGTGATCATTTGGTAAAAGTACTTGAACCTGCTGGAAATGTAAGACTAAGTCAATGCTCATACCTGATTTTTCACACAACTGGTTAGGAGACAATATTCCACTGCAGTGCTAGTGAGTGAATTATATGCCAATAGACTGCATGTTCTCCTCCAGTTTCTAGTTTTCATAATATTCCTCTCCCATTTTGTGCATTGAAACTGCCATGCTCACAAAGGTGATTATGGAGACAAGTGAATGTTTGAGAGCACAAAATTCAATGACCAGAGAAAGCTTCTTGATAAAGCAGATATATTTATATGCATTTTTATTAACATGCTCATAATATATTGCAAATAGCAGATTCAGGTAATGCAAACCTCACTCACCTTCCACTGCAAAATACTGATGTATGACTTAGAAACATTGAAATAAATAGCAAATGCTACTTGCACAGGGCAAACCTATTAGACTGAGCACAATTCAGGCATGCCTTGTATTTCCTTCTGATTGTTTACAATCACTTCATCCAATTACTAATCTGTCCAGCATGTTATTGGCATTTGTGCTGCAATTACGATGAGCTATAGGAAATTGGAGGTTTCCAGATCTGTGTTAATTTGGACCCTTTTGTTGGTTTTTGAGGTGTAGAATATGCCTCCTTTAAAGTTTATGACAGGGGCATACAATTCCCCTGTAATAGAAACTGGCTCAACAAAGGGTGTGGGAAAAAAAAAAGAAAACTATCAGAGTCCCATTTGCTTGCTTATATATTTTTTCCTTTTTAAGTAACATAACTAGCATGATATGAATTTGAATAATGTACCAAATGTTTGGTGTGTGTGTGTGTGTGAGGGGGATTAAGACAATAAACTCAAAGGGAGGAAGTGCAGCCAAGCTGAACACAACTGTGAATTCTTGTAGATTTTTTTTTTTTTTTTTTTTAAATAAAAGAATCAAGTTCCTTAAGAATAGTAACTTATTTTTGAGAAATTACAATGTATACTGAAATTAATTACAATAACTGTAATTGATACTTTGGCAAAGTCAAACTGCAATCGTCAGGGGATCACAGAACAATATATGTGCACACAGGCACTGGGTAAATAAGGCTGAAGAAAAGTAAGTCAAGTTGGGTGTAGTCCTAATTAGTGCACCCTAGTGGGTGCACTAATTAGGACTTCAGCCAAATAGCAATATTTGGCTGAAGTTTAGCAATAGCCAAATACTGCTATTGCTAAACTGGCTGTCCTGCCAGTTTAGCAATAGCAGGATAGTTTGCAACTGCAATGCACCTGGTAAACACCTGGCAGGTGTGGGGAGTTGCTAATCAAAGTAAAGCAAATAAGGGACCAATTTCTTATATAGTCTGCAAGTGGTTGTAAGATTATATTTCTTTAGGATTTTTGTTAATTTTTCAGATGTGACCCAGATGGAATGATGATAGTTTTTGTACAGTCTCTGTTCTGGAAAGGAAAGGGGATACTGTTATAAGGTTTTAATATTTTTTTGATCTGCTGGAGATTGTAGCTATTAATCTCTTAGAGTGATCTCTAAGCAAAGGGGCAAGTTTAAGACCACAAAATCTTGGTAAGAAAAGCAAAACCTTTGCATAGATTGCTCTACCTGCCTCCCTATAGACCAATGATCCCACAGATCAGAATGCTTCAACAGGCTCCTTAGAAATATCATCTCTTGTCCTGTGAAGATCATCAATAAACTAAAAACTGTATAATTCCAGAACACCCTGGACATGTAGGTTCCCAAAATTCCATAAAATGTACTATTATGCCCCATTGTGGATGGAACTGATTCACTCACATACAAATCAGCCAAACATTTAGCCAAAGTGGTCTCATAATATACTGGCAACACTACTCCACACATAAAACAACTTAGCTCATTTTAAAGCTAGTATAGAAAACCCCACACTCCAACACACTGACATAATGGTCAGTTTTGATGTCTCTTCTCTGTTCACTAATGTCCTACTTAAAGACACCTCAGACCTTATCCAAGCCATATTTCCTCCTGATGTCACAGTCCTGTTTCAATTCACCATTCACTCTGGCTAGTTTGTTTGACAAGGAAAATTTTCTGGTCTCTTCACTTTCTCCTACCATGGCCAACTATTTCATGGAGATCTTTAAAGCCTTAAACTCTGCTCCACATAAACCCATTGTTTGGCTATGATATGTAGATAATATGTTCTCCATTTGGTTATATGACTTGAATACTCACTCAAAATTTTCTTAACACATCTAAAGTCAATATCCCAGGATCAAGTTCACCTTAGAAAAGGAAAGCAACAACAGTCTCCCTTTTCAAGACATTCTGATTATATGCCATCCTGATGGATCTTCGACATTCTCCATTTACTGAAAACCCACACAAACAGGTAGATACATTCACCAATGGTCAACCCTGCTCCGCCACCCATATTGGGTTATAAAAACCCTATATAACAGTGTCTTAAACACTGAACTTGACTACACTCTCAACACTTTTTTAACAAATGGCTACAGTTCAATGCTTTTTTTAAGGGGGGTGGGGGTATGCAATGGTACTGTGTATGGCAACTTTATTAACAGTGATATGTCATGTGCAGATGTAGTACATTTAGAAACTTGTAATATTTTTGTACATTTGCCTAGTATTCAAATAAGTTTAGTTATTTGATGAAATTTGTATTTGGTTTTTTTTCTAGATCTATTGTGAAGATATTGCTATATAAAACTTTTTTTATTTGCTATGTAGAATTTTTTATTAAAAATTAGCATATATAAAATTTACTTATTTTTTTTATATACTTGTACAATACATTTATGCTTGATGAACTGATGTTTCAGGACTGAATTGTTTGTATTGCAAAAACATCATCACACTATAAAATAAAAAATATCAGGAAATAAGTTTTCAGTTCTCTTTTCACATTCTTTTAATTTTCAAATTTTCCTGATATCAAAGAATGAGTACCAACACCTATTGTGTTAAAGGAAAAAAACATTGATCTCCACCAAATCCAAAAAATGTTAAACCCTATAATGCCCCCACCCCCTTTCAAGAAAAGAAAATACAAATCTATCATCATTCCATCTGGGGCACATCTGAAAAATTAACAAAAATCCTAAAGAAATACAACCTTACAACCACTTACAGACCATATAAGAAATTGGCATCCTTTATCCACTCTACAAAAGACTAGGAATACCCCCTCCCCCAAAACCTGCCAGGTGTTTACCAGATGACGACATATCTTCGGTTGCAAAATATCCTACTATGGCCAAACAGGCAAGACAGCCAATATCAGAATTTCCATACACATGGACTACATCCGGTTCCACCTTTATGCCTCTCTGGATTTGCCGACCATGCTTTGGACACCCAGTACAGGATATGATGGAAGAAGACTGCAGCAAATACAAATATGAGAGACTATTCCTGAAATCTGTCTCAGCCTTAAGAAATTTTCCAAACCTGAACAAATTTGGGTGCATGAAACTACCCCAAATATGGGAAACACTTATCCTCAAATCTTCAGCTCAACAGCCAGGACTACCCAATTTAGTGTCTCAGGGGCTATTTAGGACTCTAGGCCAAACTTTAATTGCCTTTTTTCAGGCCTCATTTACCCAGTGTTAGTGCCTGTGTACACATGTTCTGTGATCCCTGATGATGGTAATCAGATTTTGCTGAAATATCAGCACTGATTAAAGTTATGAATAGCCAATGTATGGGTCTTTCTACCAGAAGTTTCCAGAAGGAGGGCAGAATTATTTATGCAAAGGTTATTGAGTTCATGAATTTTGGGGTTCTATAAACTAGCATGTTAAATGATAAAACAATCTCTTGGGTTGTTTATATTTCAAAAGATTTTTTTTTTGTTACATTCTATTTCATTTATGAGAACACCATTAACCTTATCCATTTAGGATATAGTAACTGAAGTCTTGATGTTGCTGTAGTACTGCTATATTCAAAAGCTAAAACTGCTACTGCTATATTACCTGAAAGTAATATTACAAAAAAGAAATCATCAATTGTCTATGATGATTTCATATCGTACTTTTCATATTATTTGATGTGATAAAATACATCATTTTTTTTTAGAAACAAGGCTTACCTGTCTAAATAGGGGACGTTCGTCCCTATTGAATTTGATACAATCCTCTATAAGCCTATTTAGTGCTTTTGGTGTGTCAGATCTAGCATTACTAAGATCAGGACAAAGATATCCATGACCAACCATGAATAAAATCTGTAACAGTCAATTATAAAAGTGTTACATTAAATATTGCAATAATTAATATTGTTTAATGATTAATACATTTTTAATAATATAGTAAGTAGACATCAAGTGAATATATCATTGACACGTGCATTTGAAGAAAAATAAATACAAAGCACAAAATTCTTCATATGATAAATCTTTTCATGCTTTTTAAACTCAAGAAATGTGAAAATTTTTATAGAGTAAAATTACTGTTATGTCTAGAAACCTCAAAACTGGGAAATAAACTGAAACTTTGTATAGTATTTTGTGTTCAATGGAATTTGTGGTTTGGATGATTAAATACTGTTCTAGTTTGACAGTTTATAATTATTTTTATTTTCATGGTTTAGAAAAATTAATTATATCTCTTGTTTATACAAAGTGATCACACGTGATGAAATAACATTCTTCAGGACACAAGATGACATTACTATACAGGGTGGTTCAAAATTCCACGTACAAACATTGAGGGGAGGTCAGCATGACCGGAAATACCACAGGAGGGTACTAACAGGGACACAAAGATACAGAAATAACACAAGGCAGTAAGTAGTATAAAAAACTTTATTAGGTGTTAACTGAACAGTTCAATAGTAGTTGGATACATAATATGGTTTCACATCAGGTGCTCAAAGTTACGATCATTAGCAGTGATGCATGCCTGACACCAACGACGCATTGATTGCCATACATTTTCGAAAATACCTGGAGTTTCCTGGATATTAGCAGCGGCGATGGCGATTCTTGCCACGAGGTCCATGTCAGAGGAAACAGGCATTTCATACACCATGGTTTTAAGGGTCCCCCCCCACAGAAAGAAATTAATGTTCGATAAATCAGGTTAGTGTGTGTGTGTGTGTGGGGGGGGCATGTGATGGGTTCACCACATCCAATCCATCGAGCCCCAAAGAACCTGTCCAAATACTGACACACAGAAATGCCAAAATGGGCTGGAGCCTCGTTGTGTTGGAACCACATCTGCCGATGCACAGTCATTGGAACATTGTTCAGTAAATCTGGCAGAACTTCTTCCAGGAAGGTCTGATACTTCTGGGAGTCCAGTCGGGGTGGTAAGAGGTATGGGCAAACTAAACAGTCAGCGATGATACCTGCCCATACATTAATGATGAAGCGTTGTTGTGCAGCATGTGATCGCACAGTGTGGGTTCTTATGGGCCCACACATGAGCATTGTGGTGATTGAAGACCCCTTCGCAGGTAAATGAAGCTTCATCCGTGAACAAAACACAAGTTGGAAAATCTGGGTCTACAGCACTTTTCTGCAGAAACCACTTTGCAAATTCCACACGTCGAGGATAATCTTTGCCATCAGTAACTGGACCCGTTGCAGATGAAATGGATGCAAGAACTTGGGAGTGCAAAACGCGCAATACACTGGATCAAGATACTCCTATAGCAAAGGCAACAGACGTGTGCTTGTCTCTGGATTATTGTCCATTGCATGCAACACCTCATCTTCCATGGCGGGATTTCGTGTCCGCCCAATATCATGCCTGCGATTTCTGAATGATCCACAAATTCTGATGCAAATGTGCAAACATTTGGTGATGCGGTACACGCCTGTTTGGGTACCTTTTGGGATACATTCATACAGCGGTTCGTCCATTACCATCAGCTAACCTGTAAACGAGGTGCATGTCTACCATCTCAGCATTCATAAAATGAAGCATGTTCTTCATACGACATCGAAAGCTTGAATGAGGAAGCCCCAATTGCTCACCTAGAGCGCTGGTAAACAGGGCCACCTATCACTTTTGGGTGGCGTTTCCAGTCATGCTTTCCTATGTGAATATGGCTGATTTTGAAGTTCTCTACCTCCCCTTAAAGTTTGTACGTGGAATTTTGAACCACCCTGTATAATTAAAGTTGACATTATTACTAGCTTCTGGCCAACAATTTTCTTCCAAATTAATCTGTTACTCTCTACTAATATTGTCAAATTTCATGCTCCAATCCCCTAAGACACTAACTGCTAGACTCTTCCCTATGTCTTTCTCATACCACATTTATTTTGTTAGAATTATCTTCCATTCTGAAGTGATAATGCCATCTTACAAAAACTCTGCTACATTCTTGAATACTAATAACTTCAAGTTTCATTGCCATATCTTCATTTTTAATAAATTCGGCTCTAATTTTCATTAGAACTGTGTGGTCTCCAGTCTTCATTCAAATGTTTTATTTCTAATCCAAAGTTTAAGCTGCTTATAACATAGATCTAAAGAAGATACATAAGTTAAAATCACTGTTGTATACTATAGGTTTAGTGTTTCAGCTTTTTTTTTCCCCTCTTATTCCATATAAATTTGTTCATGTGGTTCCCCACCTATGAGAGTTGCATGTTCCATTATTTATTTGTTAAATAAGTTTCCTCCTATCACAAACAAGATTATTCATTTTACAAAATACTACTAATAAAATCACCATTCTTATTTCTCTGGCTACATACTTCATTACCTACTGTTCTGTTATCAATATTTCTTTTAATAACTTTGGCAATCATATCATATCACACATAAGAATAATCATGCCATGCTTCAGTATTTGTTCTATAAGCTTCTGTAATTTACCACAAAAGATCTCCTTTTCTTCAAGATCCTTATCATTTTTTGGTACAATCTGCATGATATATTTAATTTAATACATCTTTAATATAATCTAGCCAATATTACTCGATCACTTATAGGCTTCTAATTTACCAAGCTTTTATTTGTCTCTTTTACTTGCCTCAACATATGTGCCACTCCTCTTTCATGTTTTTTATCAGGTCCTGAATGCAATATCTGATATCCATCGACATTTTTCACTTTTCTAAAAGCTTGTCCATATCAGTTCACTTATTACTAAATCTATTCTGTCCTATCTCATTTCTCTTATAACTTCTTGTGTCTTTCTAGTTTGAAACACAGTTCTAACATTCCATGTGGCAATTAGCATTTTTTATTTAGGTAAAAGTGGTAACCTCATTTGCTTCAAAGGTTTCTGTAGATTTTGCTATTGAAACTTCATCCATGCATCATTCTCTTGACAACTAAAATAGTGATCACCTGGGGGGGGTCCATCACACCTGACACTTATTATACTAGGCTACTTGTTCTATAGGTTTACCATTCAGAATGCAGTTGAAGCGTTTGATGTTCCTGTCTGTTTTCATAGTTTTGATCTTTATTTATTGTTGATTTTCAAGCCACATTTCTTACAGTAGTTATTCAATTTAGTTAAGAAATCCAGTAAACATCTGCATTTATTTAGGAGTATAACATTACCTGAATAGTGTAAAGAGCTGAGATTACTATACCAATTTGATATCAGATTTAATGCTACTCTTCTTCATAATGTGATCCATCTAAATGAACAAATGGCAACAGTAATATATTCTTTGTCTCACTGATTTAACATCGAGCCACCTTCCTGTGTTTCCTGCAATTCTAACTGCTGACTTACAACTCAAATACAGACCACAGGGTTTAGAACAGTTTTTCTCTTGGTTCCTTGTCACATGTGCCTTTTTTAGGTCTACAAAACATAAATACAGATTCCTGTTATATTTCTTTGATTTCTCAGCTATTTGTTTCAAGTGAAAATCTAATCATGATAACCTCTATTTTTTCTTCAAGTATGCTGACATAAATCTAATCTAGAATAAAACAATCTTATCACATTGTTTTATTTCCCTTTTATACATATGGGTACTAAGACAAATCTCAAATTATTTGGAATTTGACCTTCTGAATTATGCAGTGTAGCCACTGTGAAACTGCATAATTCAGAAGGTCAAATTCCTTCTGAAATTATTAAGTATTCCCACCTGAAGCGTGGGAATACTTGATAATTTCTGGTCAAAAATCATCTGCTCTGTATTCCCACGCTTCAGGTTTTTAATTGCTTTTTCTACCTCAAAACATTGATATGTACTCGATAGTATTCCTTCTGATATATTCTACCAACACTCTGTCATTTCTTGTTTTTAACAGCCTTACATAAAAATTACTCCAAACATTTAGGTAATTTTATTTTTAGCTTTTCAGTTACCTTTATCATGTTGGATTCCTTTTACACTACTGTCTACCATTTCTAAACCTCCTCCCCCACCATTTCCCAATAACTTCCAAAACATTTTGCTACCTGATATTTCTTGTATATTTTTATCAAAATCTTTGCATGATTTCTGTTTAGATACTTGAGCACACCAGTTTGCTTTCTTACATTTTTTTCTGTATTCTCTCAGAGCACACATTAACTTACATGCTAGGAATTCAAGTTAATGTTTCTGGAATAAAACTACATAGAAACAGGAATGAAATAGATAATTTACTGAATAAATTAAATATTTACAACCTCATGATAGCATTATCAAAGTCACATTGAATATACACAATCAGTGAAGACTGAAAATTAAAATCAGCACCAGTTCAAGGGCAGTCACATGTATGTATGATGATCTATACAGTGATTACTGCTGGACACATGTAATGGAAAGATGTGAATTATGTTGTTGCTCTTGACATTTCTATTTCTATGATACTTGGCAGGGATAGCATATAGACATGCTTACAATGTTGGTAGTCTGTATGTCTGTCTTCCACCTGTATCATAGTAGACAGTTTCCTTTCACTCCCCCCAATGTCAAAGTACCAAGGCTCTGTACCCTTAGAGCCAGGCTCTTTCTCATACATAAATGACTTTCTCTCGCAGACCTCAAGTCCACAGTTTTTTTTTTTACTGATGAAAGTAAACTCCCCTTCTTCATTTGACAATTATAATTCTTATTATTAGTAGACACCTCCAGGGAGTCCAAAGACTCATTGAGGGAGTGTGCCAACAGCATCGAACGATTGATCCCTTCCAACTACTAACCGTGCTCAAACTTGCTCAACTTTTTTCTGAGCCATTAGTAGCAGAGGCTCTACCAATCGACCAACCTTTGCTGGCTGTTGATTAGAAAATATAAGTTCAATTACATTTTATTCATACTTTAAGAAAGTTATTTAAATACATAATTTTGACTTACAAAAATAAAGATTTTTATCTATGAGTCCTTTTTTTAATTTAATTTTGATCCTAACCTGACATCTTTTCCTCTATACTAACATGTCAATATTAGGTTAGGTGGCTTAGTCGTGGCATCGTTTAAAAAATTTTTTTTTTGAACTTTTAAAAGAAATTGACATGTTTACTTCATCCAAAGGAAAACTGATTCCTCAGCTCACCAATGAAGATTGGTGCAAAGACTGGGCCTTTTTAGTTGACATAAGCCACTTAATCCTGCAGAGGTCATGGTTTAAAAAATTCCAGCGTAGGTCGTGTGTATCTGAGAGATACATTCATTACTAGTATGTGCTAAAATGCGATAAAACTTTAAAAAAAAACACTGCAAATATAATACACGATGGTTTATTTATTTTCAGTTACAATCTAGAAATTATTGAACAAAGAAACAAAGAAAAAAACAAACCCTAAACCAATACTATACTGACATCAGAGTTCATGGTATCTCTCAGATACAATTGACTAACAAATATCACTTTCGCATTCGACTCTATCATTCTCATCATCATCGGACTCGAGTAACAAAATCGCTGAATCTCTTCAACACTTAATGGATTATCCAATCAATATATTTTTCCAGCCATTTTCAACAGTAAAAAAAAAAAAAAAAAACTATACTGACATAGGAGGTCACAGTATCTCTCAGATACATCTGCATAATATAGCAAACTGCTGTATTGTGAATCCAATTTATCCAACAAAGCATTGAATTATTGATGATTCAAGACATGAGAGCGTACCCAGTTTACTGTTTTAATTACTACACTCATATGAAGTTTTCCATCTTTAGTTTTTTTAGCACAAAGTGACTTCTGGTGTATTATGCAATGAAACGATTTAAGTTTGTTCTTGCACATTTCCTTTTTCATTTGAAGTTTTATAACAAGTCCAACATTAACACAACCATAGCAGGAGCCCCATCTGTAGTCACACTTACTAATTTTGACTAGTCCGCACGAGCATTTTCAAGCCTTTTCTCAATACACAAATATAAGTAATTTCCTGTCGTTGTTCCTGACAGAGGCACTATATCCAATAGTTCTTCAGTCACCTTCATATCCTCATCAATGCCACGAATAAATATTGCTAACTGGGAAGTATTAATAATGTCTGTACATTCGTCAACTGCAATGGAAAACACTACAAAACTCTAATTTTTCATGCAATATATCTTGGAAGTTCTCTGCTATATCTTCAACATGATCCGCAACTGTATTTCCTGATAGGCTTATGCTTTGAAATGCTTGCTGTTTTTCCGGACATATGATTTCGACTGCACTTAAAATACAAATTTTAATAAATTATCCATCAGTAAAAAGTTTCGAAGCCAGAGCAATTTTTTCACTTATGACGTAACTACATTTAACAGCAGCATCACTTGTTGTGATAACATTCAAAAATATCCTCTGTTGAAACTTCAGTTCATTTTTTAAATCTTTTAAGTTTTTCATCACGCATCTTTTTTGTATATTTATCACAGTTCTTCTTCTTATTATTATTATTATTATTACGGGCAACTCCAGGGAGTCATTAGACTCATCGAGGGAGGCCCCAAATCATATTCATCACAGCTATTCTACATTCATACAGTATCTATCATACCTCGCCTTAAACTCATTCACTGTCACAGCATCCACCACAGACTCTGGGAGCGCATTCCACTCATTCACCACTCTACAAGTAAAGAACCCAGCTCTAACACCTTTACTAACCACGCTTTTGCCCAGTTTCCATGGATGTCCCCTAGTCCTCCCACAACCAGCCCTGTTCTCAAAAATATCTTCTGAATTAATTTTATAGAAACTGTTCAGTAATTTGAATGTCTCAATCATATCTCCCCTCCTCCGCCTATCAACCAATTTTTGCAACCCACAAATCCTCAACCTGTTCTCATAAGGTTCATTCCACAGACCTGCTATCATCTTGGTCACTCACCTCTGGATCCTCTCCATCTCCTCCCCATCAAGAAGGAACCTAGGTGACCAAATCTGGGCACAGTAGTCGAGATGAGGTCTTATCAAGGCTCGATACAGAGGAACAATAACCTGCTTGTCAACGTATTTTTCAGCAACCAAGTGATTTGATGAGCTGATTTGGCCACTTTTGCAATGTGCCCCCTAAACTTCAACTCCTTATCCACCAACACTCCTAAATCTCATGCCTCATCAATTTCCTGGAGTACAGTTCCACCAATGTAGTAATCTGCTGCTAATCTTTTCACCCCAAAATGTATAACCTTACATTTTGCCACATTAAATTGATATCCATTCACCTTAGCCCAGACCTCCAATCTATCCAAATCATCTTGCAAAATTTTGACGTCATCTGCATTCACTATTGCCCTACCCAACTTTGCATCATCCGCAAACAAATGAACTGTTCCTCTCAGATCCTTTCCTATATCATTAATGAACAAATTAAACAGCAGTGGTCCAAGAACAGATCCTTGTGGCACACCACTAGTCACAGGCCATCTTGTGGATTCTACTCCTGAATAAACCACTCTCTGATATCTCCTGTCAACCACCCTCCTATCCATCTCACAACCCTATATCCATCCCCATATGCTGCAATTTACTGATTAGAATTCCATGTGGTATCCTGTCAAAGGCCTTAGCAAGGTCCAGTAGAATCACTGTAAACCCATTACCCTTATCCAGTTCAGCCGTCACTGTGTTATAATACGTGAGCAAGTTACCGAGGCATGACCTACCCTTCACAAAACCATGCTGTCCCCGATACAGTATCCCATTTTCTTCTATCCAATCTTGTATTTTCCTCTTGACTATTTTCTCCAAGACCTTGATAATGATTCCTGTTATGCTGATTGGCTGGTAATTTTCAACAGCAGCCTTGGAACCACCTTTATGCAGCGGAACTATTTTCCCCTCTTTCCACCCCCTTGGGACCGACCCCGACCTGAGGCTCAAATTAAACAAAATGGTCAAGGGCACTGACAGTTTTTTAGCCGCTTCATGTACGACACGAGCTGGTATACCATCCAATCCCACAGATGTATTGACATTGAGGTTCTGTAATAGACTAGTTACCTCTACTTCATTCATCACAATTCCAGTATAAGTTGTTAGTTCTTCCCTTCCTGCAATGTCACCACCTGGATGATATACTCTTGCAAAGTGCTCGCTCAGTAATTCCACTATATCGACTGATTCGGTTACCTCCCTACCCTCAGCATTTTTTAAGATCATTCTACCATGAATATTTTTCCTTTTACTTGCAACATATTGAAAAAACTGTTTGGGATTCTCTTTAGCCTGCATGGCCAATTTTCTTTCGTAATCCGCTTTTGCTTTTCTTACCACCCTTGTTACCATCCTGGCCTGAGCTTTATACTGTTCCTGCGCCTGCTGGTCACCTTTCTCCTTAAATTCCCTCCACTATTGTTTCTTTTTTTGCAGCTCAAGCTTAATAGTGTTATTCATCCATTTAACTCCTACTTGATTTATTATTCGGACTCTTGGTATACAGTCAACCATTGCCTCCTGCAAACACTTCTTAACCACCTCCGATGCACTATCAACATCCAGCCCTTGCAGTTTGCCATGGCATGAACCAAGCACACACCTAAGCTTGTCATACTTACCAGCCTTGTAATTCCACATGTACCCTGTCTTAATTGTAAATTCCACTCCTTTAGCCACCTCCCAAGTCATGACCTTATGGTCACTTTAACCAATTGGTGGCAACATGGTCATGTTCGTTACAGCCACACAGTTGCAATTACTAGGTCAAGCACTCTCTGCCCCCTGGTATTTTCCACTACATGCTGCTGCAGATAGTTGTCCCTTAATAACTGCATAAAACCCAATTCCTTCCTCCCATGTGCCCTCTCCTCTTTCCAGTCAATGTTACCATAATTGAAATCACCCATAATAATTACCCTTCTTCCACTCATTTCTTCTATTTGCCTATGCATACTATCCCCACCATCGATTCCATCACCTGGTCTATAGCAGCACCCAATTGTATGTTTTGTTCTGCTAGATTCTATCTCACACCAAACAGCCTCAAATGTGCTCTTTTCTCTATCCTGCAGTTCAACTTCTATACTCCTTGGCTGCAACTCATCAGCTATCATCAATAACACTCCTCCCCCCTTTTTATTCACCCTGTCACTCCTGAACACGCTATACCCGTCGTTCAATCCCACTAGCTTTATCATCTTCTGTCAGCCATGTTTCACTAATACCAACAACCTGTGGTCTGGAAGTGCCAACCAAGGCCAAAAACTCTTCCTTCTTGTTCCTAATGCTCCTGGCATTAGTGTACATGAATTGCAGAAGCCCATTTGTCCCATCCCTACTTTGATGCCTTATACTAACTATCCCATTCTGATTTGTTGTCCTTCGTACTCGCTCGGGCATAATATACTCATTCATACACTCAACTGCCTCCCTAAAGTCTGCATATCCACTCCCCCCCCCCCCTTAATAAATCTAGTTTCCCTGATCTGTACATCCACTTCCACATCATTCATCAACACTTTTTCAAGCCTCCGTACACCAACTCCATTCAAATGTAACCCATCCATCTTATATAAGTCCTTTCGCCGATCAAACTCATTCCACACCACTCTCCATGCATAATCCACGCATAAAGTCATTGGCAATTATGGCCCTCCTTCTAAACACTTCACTGTCATACCGCGGTAAAATATTCACTATCCTAACTCTCTCACTCTTCTCTTTTGCTACCTCAAGTAATTCCCTCACATTCTATCATTTCCATTTTGTCCTCTTTCAAATCATTTGTTCCTGCCACGATTATCATCTCTTTCACCCTCTGTTTTTGCACTCGAATAGATTCGCTGACGTCCTTTATGTTCGCACCCGGCTGGTACGACTTCGTCAAACTCTCAACTATCACACCTCTTAATAGCGAATCTCCACACAGCACTCGCTCCTTCATTTTATTGACGTTTACGAACATTCTATTATTTGTCGTCACAGACTTATGCAGGTTATTAGTCGGTACGTTCAGCACACATTTTTCCATACGCTCCAGTTGCCTTTTCGCTCTGTGTATCGCACTGTTCAAACGCGCAATTTCACTACTCGCATTTATCTCACCATTTTCATTATCAATCAAATCATCCATTCGTTCTGTATTTCTACCTTCATTTACACTTTCAACGACGCTCTCACACCTATCTGGCACTATCATGCAATTTTCTATCACTCCGCCATTTTCTACATTCTGACTATCGTTAACGATATCACTCTTGCCACCTGAAACACGCTTGAGATCCTCATTCTCCTTACACTTTCTGCACATATAAATCCTACACTATCACCCTCTAACTAGACTCCCACTGCTCTTTGCAAAGCATACATCTCACAGACAGCACATTGCATAAATTCGTTTACATCAAAATTCTTAAACAAACATGGCGACCTGGCCACCATTTTTTTCTTTATCGGTGCCATATGTACGCTATCTTATCTTAAAAATAATACTTAAAATAACAGAAAACACACAAAAATTGCACAGACACACCAAGAAACAAAAAGCAAACAATACTACTTAAAATTCAGTAAAATTGCCAAAGTTAAAACAAAATACTACTAATCTTTTCAGGAGCTCTCAAAAGCCGACGATCAAATCAGTGTGACACCAAGCAGTTTCACACTGATTTGATTGTTATGGTTTGTTTTATAATGGCGTTTTAGGTTATATTCTTTATCACGGCGACACTTTGTCTACATATCAAACACATTGGAATATTTTTTACTTCCACAAAGAAATATGCCTTCTCCCATTTTTCTTTTTTTAACTTTAAATTCATACATTGTTATGGGCAAAAAAAATATAAGTTATTGAGGTAACTTTTTATTAACACACCATCATATTACGATGGTAACCTGTAACTTATTGATATTGTATCACATGGCTTAAAATGACTGTGTGAAAAGTAACTTCCATTCCGTGTTGCCGACATTTGATGATAGAAACATGGCACAAAGAATTGTAGTAATAAGTTTTTTGTTTAAAGCTGTCATAAAACATTTAGAGGTTTGAATTTTTTTCTGTTTTAATCCCTGCAGGATGTTAGAAACATTGATTTTTAGAAAAGAAATCATTAAGGTCGCAGGCCATATTCAACCCATGGACCACTAATTTGCGACCCCTGTCGTAAACACCGACTTCCTTGAAATTCTCCAATGGGGTGAGGACAAACAGAAAACTTCATTGCTACCAAAACACCATTATGTCTTCTCTAATTTATTAATATTAATTTCTAGCATGTGGCAACAGTTTTTAATTGGTAAACCACTGACTGCTGCATGTACCTTGTATTCCCATTCCTTTGATTTGCTTGTTTCTACACACTGATGATGTACTGTTATTTTCAGTACAAAATATCTGTACTTTCATTTCATTAAAGTTAATTACTGTGGTTATCATGTAATTTTTCATGTATTGTTTACCATTCTGTCTTATTTTCTCAAGAAAAATCTCATTTCATTTCCTCTTATATCTCTGATAATACTCAGATCTCTGACAAACCAGACTGCTTTTCTTGGGCTAAGTTACACTAGCCTTTCCTAGGACAATTCATCAATCCATCACCTTAGCATCCAAAAAAATGTCGTGCTGTTTTTACTTATCACCTGCAGCTGCTTACCCTAGCCACACAAATCTCAAATATGTCCAAACCATGGAGCACTGTTCTTGCATTTGGCAAGATGAACCAATAACCTTCTTTGTTACTATCAAAAGAGGGGGTTATTATTATATGACACACACTCTCTCTCTATTAATAACTACCCACATTCCCTTTCGCACAGATGTCCTGTTTCTGTCTTATGTCTTTTTTCAGTTTCATGAGTTTGAAGGAATGATAGAAGCTGAATTGCTCCCTCATCCCTTCTATTTTTCCTAAGCTAACAACAAATGTAAATGCTGGTCAACACCCATTCAGCTTCTAATCTAATGAACCAATTTTTCATCTCTCTGTCTTTCATTCCACATATTTCTGTCTTTTAACAGTGGTTTTCTCATTCCAAGATTATAATCTCTAGGTTTGCAACCTCTGATACAGAGGGTTAGGGAAAAAACAGAAAATATATGCATGTTTGAAGATATGAATGTCTTCAAAAGAAAATTTTATTTCATATGTTTACACAACTACATGTCAATGAGTTTTCTGATTCCTTTGTCAATAATGAATACACATTGGCTAGCACAGACCCAGAGGTCCATGATACGGAGAACCCAGACAATGGAGCAATGTGTCTGATAGATGTCTGCTAGAGAATGCTACTGAGTTTGTTGTCTAATAATGAAAGTTGGGAATGCCAATATAATGATGTCTGTCTGCTTCCAGTGATATGGAATTATATTCACTGATTATAGTACACAAAATCATGACTGTTAGATCCCTCACTGTGCACAATTCAATACTGTGGATTTATGGTACCAACACTTCTATTTACCAATAATGTAACACTCAATGTCATAAAAATGATTGTAGTAGCTAGCATAAAGTCCTGACCTGATTCCAATAAAGAAGGATTAACTGCAGACACCCTTTTCATTCATGAAATAAAATAATCTTGGTTGAATGGCAGCATCATGCTTCATTTTAAATGAGTGTAGCAAAATAACTTTTTTTTTTAGGAGAATTATTAGAACACATTTCATGATTGAAGTGGGAGCAGCAGTGCAATGATATTAGGATAACACTGTATATTGTTTAAGGAAATTGACAACATATTTGTTAATAAATAAACCTATTTACTTATTATCCTATATTTCACAGAAGTCAAATTGGCATCATCTGGGATTAATCCACTTGTATGTGCACACAGGCACACTTTAGTAATAAAGAAGAAATTACTCCACCAATAGGTGGCGTAATTGTAGGACTTTAGGTCTTCCTGTACTTCTCTGGTTTTTCTTCTTCACTGAAGTGTGCCTGCATGCACATGTCTAATACAGTAAAACCCCAAAGTTACGCGGTAGGTGGGACCAACAAAAAGTGCGTAAGTCGAATTCGCATAACTCGGGGTATAATTTTGCATGTAATTTATGCAAACATAAAATTGGGACCAAAGGTTTATAAAACACCTATATTTTTTAAGAAATATAATCATAATTGTAGTTTTTCGTACATAAAAAAAAGAAAGTTATTTCGATGTCGATGGTTTCATAAAATCTAATAGATTCGTCTAACAGCATAATGTCTTTTTCTTGTCACACAAAATTTCTTCATAGCAAGCTAATGATTTTTTTATTCCTTGCCTTGTGGCTACAATTCATTCCTCGTTAGAATCTATGTAATCCAAAATCTGTAAACCTTTCTTTTATGATTGTTCTTACTGTGGATTCCTGTAGATCGAACTTCTTTGCTAGCTCACAAATTTTCATTCCGCCTTCAAAATCCTTAATAATGTTGAGTTTTGTTCCAAAGTCAATGTTTTTCTTTTTTTGCTAGCTGTAGTTGGACTTGCTTCTTTTGGATGACACTATTATTTTTTATGCAATTAAATTTTTATCAGAATATAACATTAAACAATCACAAGATTTGTAGACTATAAAAATCGTGTATGAATGGAGACTGCGCAAAACATGTCAGTGCTTGTTCACAGCATGTGCGACACTGGCGAATGTGGCCGGCGTTGGAAAGATACGACTAGTGGTGAAGCGGGACGGGAATACGTACATATAAGAAAACCGCATAACTCTGGATTGGCGTAAGTCGGGGTATGACTGTACAAGTATTAATTCCTGATGATGCTGATTTGACTTCAGTGAAATATAGGATAATAAGTAAATAAGTTTATTTGTAAACAAATATGTTGTCAATTTCCTTAAGCAATATATGATGCCGGAGATTCAATGTATAAGCCCTAAACACGAGGACATTAGCTAAAGTAGTTAGTTATCACAGACAAAGTTTGGGACATATGCTATTAATTCTGTTAATATAGATTTTTATCTGTCTCATGATTTTGGTAGGATAATGTATGAGATGCCTAAAAAGTGGTTATATAATGAAAATTGAAGATTATATAAAAATTAGTACCTGGTCCTTGTTATTAATGTGTGCATATGGAAGCTGACCAGAAACCAATTCATAAAGAACGATACCAAATGCATAAACATCTGATTGGAATGAATATGGATTAGGATCCTTCATTCTGATTACTTCTGGAGCCTGTAGAAAGGAGAGAAAAATGGGGAAAAACATTATTAAAATTTCTTCTTCACTCTCATCTCTTTCTTCCTCATACTTGTTCTTTCATATACCCTTCTTACTTTCTCAGATCTCTCATAATTTTTTTCTCACTAAAACAATCTCTGGCTTCAATGCTCACAATTAAAAAAGGATGTTTCTTTGAGTAGGGTGAAAAGACTGCAAGTTTTTCAACCATACCACTCCAAAACCTTCTGTTCTCCAGGTACATTCTTGTTTGCTCACGCCATCCCATGTCCTTTACTCTCATTCACTGAAAACTCAATCCATTAATCACATCACTCTTCCTAAAAAAATTCAAATGTTATATAAAATAAATATGAACAGCACTAAATTTTTTTAAAGTTTTAAATGTATTACATATAAACATAACATGTTTATATGTAATACATTCACAATGTCACAAATTACTTTAGAAATAAATTTATTTAGGAATAAAATACATTAATTTTTAATATATAGAATTTTTAATTATCCATCTAAGCATATGAAGCTAAAAGTTTGAATATACTCAGTGGTCAAATATTGGACGTTTTCCATACTGAGTGAATTCCACCCATAACATGAGACAAACAATACACAGTAGACAATGAATACAAATAAGCTTGTTAGGCTGGAATTAATTCAAAGCAAGTAAGGCTATGAGATCAGTATATCATGCTTGTTAACACTGCATGTTATGGCTAGTTTACCTATTTTGTGGGGTGAAAACTCTGATTTTCCAGGAGAGAAAACAATGAATTATGTAAGAAGCAGCTGAAAGATTAACAGGAAACATGGCACAATTAGTCAAATGGCTACATATTACAACCACAGACTGCAAGTGAGCATATCTGAACAACTGGAATGATAGTCTGGGACATGTTTCCCTGGCACTTCTTAGGCTGCTTAATACCAGTGGCGTGGCCTACCTGAACATTACTGCCAAACATAAACCCATTCATGTACTATTTATTCTGTTTGTACATGGTTGGCAGTGATATTCAGGTAACTATAAACCATTGGTATCAAGCAGTGCAAGGAGTGCAGGAAAACATGTTCCAGGGTTTCATTTCATCATTCCCATTGTTCAGATATGCTTATTTCAGTTTCTGGTTATAGCAGACAGTCATTTGACTGTCTACTACAGTTGTTTCATGTTAGTTTTTTTTTAAGCTGCCTCTTACATCATTCAGTTGTTTCTAGTCAGCTAAAATTCTTAAATTCAAAATAAAAAGAAACCCCTGTAACTAAACTCCAAATCTAGTTTTGAACACAGATTTGCATCCCAGGATCTCATATAAAGGTTTTAGCCTCTCTTAATGCCTATTTAAACTCAATAAGAGATCGAGTCTTCACACACACACTTCATAACCAAAAATCTTTAATTTACAAAAACACAAATATATATACAACTTCAAATCTATTACTAACCATGCAAGTGCCAGTATATTCTTCAAACAACATGAAAAACACTTATGTGCACAACTTCCTTTCAATCACATAAAGCAATACTTGTTCTTCTATACTAACATATAAATTAAAAGTGCTCTCTAAAAACTCTTCTTGCATCTTAAAATCCTACAACACTAAAGAAATCACATCTTGGATTCATCCAATGCACTTCTATAACTTCACTGACTCCACTGAACACACTGCTAAAACCTAATCAACCATATTAGAACGAATTAACTTATATATGAAAGTCTCAGCATTCTGAGACTTTCTGATAATCTGATATTCAAGTAGTATGTTGTTACATATATAAAAAAGTTATTTACAGTTAATAAGGGTAAAACTTCCCTAAAATTTTGGTAAAGAAACAGTTACTTTGAATCAAGCTAGAGTAATGTAGTAGCATATTGGCACCCTCTATGAATAAACACTCAAATTTAAAATGGCATCTATGTAATGTTACAGACAGATTTATGACCAGAAGATTCTATAGTCAATATCAATTCCATGATGAACTAGACCAGATTTTTGGGGATATATATATATATGTTAAAGATACCAAGCAATTTTATAAGCTAGGTTTTAATCCTTTTTTCCCAAGTAAGCAAACAGACAAGTCAGTCAAGTTTGCGCCTGCACGTAGTGCAAGTCTGAGGTAACTCGTGGTAAAGGTGGAGTAAGCTCCGATCACTTTCCTTTCTACATCTTACTCTCATCCGGAGATTTTTATTTAATAAGGTCAAAGCACCTTGTGGCAACTTGTTTAGGTAAAATTTATAAGCTCTGCATTACTTCACCCTTGGCATTTTTATGGTCTGGCTCCCACTGATGAGACCTCAATAAATTTAGGTCGTAACCAGTTACGACCTTTATTGATGGTAGTGGCCCCTTGCCTTTAATGTATAGCATCATACATCTCCACAAGGGGATGTGCTTTGAATTAGGGGAAAATACTAAGGAAAGTGATCGACGCTTACTCCATCTTTACCACGAGTTGCCTCAGACTAGCACTACGTTCAGACGCAAACTTGACTTACTTGTCTGTTTGCTTATTTGGGAAAAAAGGATTAAAACCTAGCTTATAAAATTGCTTGGTATCTTTAACATAGTATACACAAGTTAAAAACTTTACACACACACACACACACACACACACACACACACACACACACACACACACACACACACACACACACACACACACACACTGCTCAAAACAATTAGTGGATATTTTAGTTTCTGTTGGATAATTATAAATTTCTGCAAATAATTATAACTAATGGATACTTTATACATGAATAAATATTTCTTACTTATGGATAGGGTATAATTGATAAGATATTGTTTAAATAATCAATATTTATTACAAATTTAACAAATTATACATTTTATCGTGAAATTAATTTTAATAAGAATGGCCAAAAACGCCTTTGTCGATTTTTAATGGGGAGTATTGTCTCCATTAACAGCCACACATCTTGATTGCATGGACCGGATGAGATGATCAAACAGTTCTTGTGGGATATTTCCCCACTTCTGTGAGAGCAACTTCGAGCTCTCGAAGCGATCGTGGTGGCACCAGTCGAGCAGAAACGTGCCTACCTAAAGCATCCCAGGCATGTTCGACAGGCAAGTAATGACAAATACTGATCATCTCTTGGAGTTGTTGTGGATGGGAGACCTTGACCTTGTCTTCAGCAAACATTTCCATCTACAGAAAGCGGTTCCAAAATTGCAAAATTACGCTTTGAGATACACGATACACTTGAGCGATAACTTGCTGCATTTGTCCAGCTTATAATCATCCAATGACTCTCCAAGACATGGATTCCGGGATATCATGTTGCTCTGCCATTTTTAACAAAATAATGGGTGGTAGGTGACACAAGTTTAAAATTGAAGTGATAATTAAATACTGTGGAAGTCAGCGCAACAAGCCACACTTTTATACCCCCCTACATGCTAATATGGTAAGACACGTTTCGAAAAAAAGGGGTGCTTAAGGGTCAAAGCTGTATAACTGAGAGGAGACCTCCACATAATGCGTTGAACCGACCAGGGCTTCTGACCTAATGTCCAATCCTCACCTTCTCGTGGTGCACCCTGTTGGGTATCTACTTTGATACTGAACGAACGAGGATGGGCTGGCAATTTGGGATTTAGCCGACCAAATTGTATTCTTATTGGTTAAACCAAAATAAAAAATGATGGTACAACATGACAAAATTTCATGCCGGCTGGGGCGTCGCCCGGTTAAACAAGGCCCCCGTTGTTTTCGCCAGGGAACCAGGACGAACAGCGAAAAGTCAGCTACTGGAACAAATCTGAAAACAAACCCCAACTCAACATCACCAGAGTTAAAGATCGGTACTATCAACGTAAGAAGCCTGAATGGCAAAGAAATGGAGTTAGCTGAGGAATTAGATAAGTACCAGATCGACATAATAGGAGTGACTGAAACAAAAAAGACCAAAACTGGTGAGATCTTTCTGAGCAATAAATACAAAATGTTATATTCAGGCAATAACAATCAAGGAAAAGAAGGAGTAGCCATAGTATTCAACACAAAATACGAGGCTAATCTTCTTGAATGGCAGTCAGTCTCAAGTAGAGTAATGTGGGCAAATATGAGAATGGGGAACTGGACAATGAGACTTATTTGTGCCTATGGTCCCACAGAAGGCTCTACTAAGGTAGAAGTGGAGGAATTTTTTGAGGCTTTAGAAAAAGCAACTGACACAATGAAAAAGGAAAAGTTGGTCCTTGTTGGGGATCTAAATAGTAGAGTAGGAAATGATTGTGAGACATACAAAAATATTTTGGGAAAATTTGGAGAAAAGAGCAAAGCTAATAATAATGGCAAATATCTGTTGGATTTCTGCTCAGGACATGGACTGGTTATTACTAACACCATGTTCCAACATAAAAATGTGCACAAATTCACATGGAGAGAAGAGGCTAGGAATAAGAAAAGTCTCATTGACTATGTTATTGTTGATAGTGATGTTTTCTCCCTGGTGCAGAACACCAGAGTGTACAGAGGATTTGAAATTGGAAGTGATCACTATTTAGTCTTGAGCAGGATAAAATTGAATTTCATATTGAAAAGAATAACATGTAAGAAAGTTTTAAAGCGAATAAAAGTTGAGCAGCTCTCAGATGTAAACTGTAGACTAAAATACAGAAATATTATTGAAAAGGAAATGAAAGAGTTTGAGAACAGGAATCAAACCTTGGAGATTCAGTGGCAAACTCTGAAGGAAACATTGATTGATTCTGCCAGAGAGGCATGTGGTGAGGTTGTGTGCAAAGATAAAAAAATCAGAACTCCCTGGTGGACACAGGAAGTTAAAGAGGCAGTGAAGGAAAAGAAGAAAGCATATCAAAAGTTCCTGGCAAATAAGTCAGCTTTTACTCTTACAGAATACAGAGACAAATGTAAGAAAGCTAAACAGTGTGTAAAACTAGCTAAACAAAAGTCATGGGAGGACTTTGGCAAGAATATAGAAAATAAATATGAAGAAGGTGGCAAAATATTCTGGAGGTTGTTGAAGAAGCTTAGGAATGGAGGAAAGAGTGCTGTAAAAGGAATTAGAGATGATAAAGGTGAAATGAAAACAGGAGAAAAAGATATCCTTGAAGTATGGAGTAATTACTTTGAAAAACTGCTAAATGAAACAAGCAGTGATGACAGCACAGTGATAAAAAACACTGACCAGGCATGCAGTCAGGAATACATATCCATACTTGAAGTAGAAAAAGCCATCAAAGGCTTGAAATGTGGAAAGGCAGCAGGAGTAGATGATATTCGACCAGAAATGCTGAAGTATGGTGGTATAAGAGTCTTACAGTGGCTGCACTGCATAGTTCAGAAAGCCTGGACAGAGGGACGAATTCCCGATGATTGGAGTAGAGCTCTCATAGTACCCATATATAAAAAGAGAAATAAAACCGAATGTGAGAATTACAGAGGTATTTCCCTACTGAGTGTTCCTGGCAAGATCTATGCAAGTATACTTGAGAAACGGTTGAGAAGAATTGTGGAAGAAAAGCTTGGTGAAGAACAAGCTGGATTCAGGCCAAATAGAGGTTGTCAGGATCAGATCTTCACTTTACGACAAATAGTAGAGAAAGCATGGGAATATAACAAAGATGTGTATTTAAGGTTTGTTGATTTGGAAAAGGCATATGACAAGGTGCCAAGAGAGAAGCTATTCAATACGCTGCAGTTATATGGTGTCAATGGGGCATTATATCAAGCAATACTTAGTCTTTATTTGAGTTGTGAGTCAGCAGTTAGAATTGAAGGAAGTACAGGAAGATGGTTTAATGTTAAATCTGGTGTGAGACAAGGATGTACATTATCCCCTCTGTTATTCATTATCTATATGGATCACATTATAAAGGAATGTGGTATTAAACCTGATATCAAAATTGGAGATGTTAATGTCAGCTCTTTGCTTTATGCGGATGATGTTATACTTCTAAATAAATCCGCTACAAGTCTGCAAGATTCTCTGACTAAATTGAATAGCTGTTGTAATAGATATGGTATGAAGGTCAGCAATAAAAAGACAAAGACAATGAAAATAGGCAGAATCATTGAAAATGTCAACTGTGTTGTGAATGGAGAACCTGTGGAACAAGTAAAACATTTCAGCTACTTAGGCACAATTTTTACTGAAGATGGTAAACTAAATATAGAAATAGACAACAGAATCAGCAAAGCTGGTATCGTGGGAAGTCAATTGAATAAATTCATATGGAATAAGAAAGAAATTAGTTGGAACACTAAATTAGCTGTATACAAGACTGTGTTCAAACCAATTTTAACTTATGGATCTGAGAGCTGGGTCAGAAGTAAAACACTTGACCAAAGACTAGAGACCGCAGATATGAGAGTCCTGAGAAAGATTAGAGGCGTGAACAGATGGCATCAATGGCAATATCATATTAAAAATGAGGATATTAGGAAAGAACTTGACATTGTCAGCATCCAGGAATGCGTTAGCAGAGCTAATCTCAGATGGTATGGTCACTTAAATAGAATGGGAGAGGAAAGATTAGCAAAACAAGTGTTCTCTGCCAGTTTGGCAGGAAAACGACCCAGAGGAAGACCAAGATATAGGTGGATTGATACGGTACAAAGTGCCTTAGACGATAGAAATATAAGATCTGATAATGTTGGAGTCTTGACATGTAACAGACTGATTTGGAGGAAAATTGTAGATAGGAAGTTAGTAATGATGTAATTTTTTCATGTAGTACTGTCATATCCTGTACACCCCTTGAGGGTACATGGCAGGAATTTGATGATGATGATGACATTTCGAAAAGTCTTAACATGATTTTGTATGCAGTTGCGTGTTCTACACTGTTGTATATTAAGAATATTTTAAAATAAATGTGTTACATTTGTAAATTATTTTTATAACTTTATAATTTGCAAGAAAACCAAAATATCCCCTAATTGCTTTGAGCAGTACATATATGTATGTATATATATATATATGCATGGAGGTTCGTTTATTCAGTTGTTAAACACATTTTTTAAAAGAATTGAATGACATAAACCGAGAGAAAAGGAAAAAGGTTTAATAGTATCACACGACTAGTTTTGGCTTTTTACAGCCTTCTTCAGGTGTTTTTATAAAAGAAAAGAAAAGAAAAGAAAAATCATTAAACATTGAGGATAAAAACTGTAAACAGCACAGGAAAGTCACTATACATATTTAACGTGAAAACATTGTAGTTAACGTATTCAAAGTTGTTCCTTCGTTGGCCACATTGTTGGGTGAGTGCATGCGTATAGCATCTCGTGAGCGCCAGTATTTGATTGCAGCAGAATGACAGTCTGGGAGGTTGTAGCTTAAATTATTATTTAAATGTACAGGGTTGAGGATGATTTCTCTAGATTCTACAATTTTTCTCTCCAATTCGTCATGGCAACGGAAAATGTTTTTAGATCTATCCCAAAGGATTGTATGACTATGGTTTTCATCATCAGAATCGGCTGAAAAAAGGATATGGCTGAATAAAGCACTGGCACGCGTTCTCTTTAAGCGAAGTCCCTCCTGTGCTCCTCCATACACAATTCAATAGACTTATCCGTCTATTGAATTATTGAGTAGCCACAGTATTCAAGGAGTAGCCATAGTCGTCATCAGCCATTGTCAATCCATTGCTGGATGAAGGCCTTTCCAAGATTACTCCAGGACTGTTTGTCCATGACTCTACTTTTCCCTATCACTCCTGCAAATCTAATATCATCATCAATCCACTGTGATTTAATTTGGCGTTGTGGTCATTTCTCCTCGTGAAATCCAGTACTTCTTTTGTCCATCGTTGATCTTGTCGTCAAGCAATATGCCCAGCCCACTCCCACTTCAGATGTTTCACTCTTCCTATGATGTCAGACACTTCAGTTTCATTTCTTATCCACGTATTCCTTTTGTGATCCAGTCTTGTAATACCAAGCATACTTCTTTCCATACTAAATTGTGCTGTTGTTAATTTTTGAATTTCCTTTACATTTAGTGTCCATGTTTCACAACCATATGTCAATACAGGAAGAATGCATTGGTTAAAAACTTTTCTTTTCACGCATAATGGTAGTTATGCTTTTGAATATTGAATGTAATCTTCCCGATTCTTCCACCCAAGCAGCATGCATCTTTTAATTTCGTCCATGATACTTTGTTCCAATCTGTTGTCCTAAGTATGTAATGATCTACTTGTTTAATTTCATCATTATTGATTTTTTCTGGTTGTACATAGCTATTGAACATAACTTGGGTCTTCTTTAGGTTTATCTTTAGTTCAGCTGTTTTGCTAGCAGTTTGGAGTTCTTGGATATGAGTCTGTAATTCATGAGCTGTTGAAGTTAAGATAACTATGTCATCTGCAAAGCATAAATGGCTTAAATACCTTGCATTTATCTTCAGACCTTTCCCTTCCCAATCAAGAAGTTTGAATATTTCTTCTAGGTACACTATGAATAATTTTGGAGATATTGTGCCAACCTGTCTTATACCTCTCTGTATTTCCACACTAGTGATTTTTCCATTGAAATGAATTGCTGCTGTGGAATTGGTGTATGCTGATTTGATGGTCCTGATGTGTGGCTCCTCCACTTGTTAGTTTCGTAATGCTTTAAGTATTGCACAAGTTTTTATTGAATCAAAGGCTTTCTCATAATAAAACCAAGACATAATAGTAACTGATATTTATTACACCATTCAATAATCTGTTGTACAACTTGAATATGGTCCATTGCACTAAAGCCACTTGAATGAAAATGAAAAGTTGATCTTTGTTAGGGATCTAAATAGCAGAGTAGGAAATGATTGTCAGATATACAAAAATATTTTGGGAAAATTTGGAAAAAAGAGTAAAGCTAATAATAATGGCAAATACATGTTGGATTTCTGCTCAGGAGATGGACTGGTTATTACTAACACAATGTTCCAACATAAAAATGTGCACAAATTCACATGGAGAGAAGAGGCAAGGAATAAGAAAAGTCTCACTGACTCTGTTATTGTTGATAGTAATATTTTCTCACTGGTGCAGGACACTAGAGTGTACAGAGGATTTGAAATTGGAAGTGATCACTATTTAGTCTTGAGCAGGATAAAATTGAATTTCATATTGAAAAGAAAAACATGTAAGAAAGTTTTAAAGGTTGAGAAGCTCTCAGGTGTGAACTGTAGACTAAAATACACAAACGTTATTCAAGAAAAAATGAAAGAGTTTGAGAGCAGGAACTAAACCTTGAAGATTTCTTCATTGGCAAGTC
This sequence comes from Typopeltis vanoorti, assembly GCF_054136105.1. Classification (NCBI taxonomy): domain Eukaryota; kingdom Metazoa; phylum Arthropoda; class Arachnida; order Uropygi; family Thelyphonidae; genus Typopeltis; species Typopeltis vanoorti. Next base: position 77,663,883 of record NC_143550.1, on the reverse strand, counting down.
CTGAAGAAAACACTGATTGATTCAGCCAGAGAGGCACGTGGTGAGGTTGTGTGCAAGGATAGAAAAATCAGAACTCCATGGTGGACACAGGAAGTTAAAGAGGCAGTGAAGGAAAAAGATCCCCCCATGTTGGGGAAGGCAGCAGAATACCCCAACTGCACTCCTGTTTATCATAAGAGGTGATAAATGGAGACCCAGTCCCTGGGGGTATAGCTGGGTCCCCTTAGAGGGTTGGGCGAAGGAGTAATCACCCCTCCCTGTAAAAATTACCTGATTATGGAAACTGCAAATCTGGATGAACAAATGCTCCTCGTGATAGATGTGACTTGTGAGAACCCAGAAGACAATTATCTAGCCTGGTCTAATGTGGACATCGTATATATATGACACAGCAAGGGAGAAAGCCTTTTGGAACCCTTGTTGTTGAAAGAGTCACTTATGAAGCCACAAAAAATTTTAAAGATTGGATCATGGAATGTGAGAACACTACACCAGTGAACATAGATGGACTGGTTTTGGTAGACTTATAACCAGTGGTGAGCTATGGAAATTTTAACAAAGGGCTCACATAGTCGAGCAAAAAAAAAAGCCATATTTCACAAAAAAAAAACGTTTATTAATACAGCTTGTGTACAAATGCTAATCAAAAAGTATGAGGAGAAAATCAACATGTAAAGGCTATCATTTTTAAACAAATATTTCATGATCTAAACATGAAATAGCTATTAGAGTACTCGAAGACTAGGGGTGTTGCCTCCTCTTTCAACTAACCACTAATAGTTTTAGTAGTGGGCAGCAGCGCTACTTGTATTAACCTCCTGTAGCATACATGTTACAATACTGCGATGTGGAAGGCAAGGGGAAACTACCACATTACATTCCCAGGTAAAAGCAGCAATGGAAGTTAAAAATGTAGTCAAGATCAGCAATGGAGCCTTCACTGAAGGAGCATGCCCAGCAGGAGAAGTAACCAGGATTCTCAGGTCAACAGCCAACGAAATCCTGGTAGTTATTCAAATATGAAGACAAGAAATAAGCTGAATATTAGAACATGGAATGCAAGAACACTGCTAGAACCAGGTAAAATAGAAAATGTGAAAAAAGAAATGGAAAGACTTGAAATAGATCTTCTAGGCATTAGTGAGATGAGATGGGAGGGACAGGGTGATTTCTGGAGTGGAGAATTTCAGATAATATATTCAGGACAAAAGAAGGGCGAGTCAGGTGTTGCAATAATGCTTCATAGGAAAGTTAATCACTACAATAATTAACCATAGTGACAGAATCATGACAATAAGCATTCAAAATGAACCAGTAAACCTCAATATTATAATGGTCTACATGCCAACATCACAACATAGCGATGAAGAAATAGAAGAAATTTATAAACAAATAGAAGAAATCTGGAGCAGCTTTAAAGACAATACAATAATAATGGGAGATTGGAATGCTATAGTGGGAGAAGAGAGCAATGATAATGTTTCAGGAAGATTTGGTTTTGGACGTAGGAATGAAAGAGGAAAGCAATTAATAGAATTTTGTACACAAAAACAGTTAGTTATAGTAAATACACTATTTCAAGTTCCAAAGAGAAGAAGATACACCTGGAAAGCGTCTGGGGATTCAAATAGATTATATATTGGTCAAGAAAAGATACAGAAACCAAATAAAAAATTGCAAAAGCTATCCAGGTGCTGACATTAGTAATCACCATAACCTTGTCTTAATGAAAACAGAACTGAAACATAGGAAACAAATCCAAAGACACAAACCAATAAGATGGAACCTTGAAAAATTAAAGAGTAAAGAAGTAAAGAGAGGAATACCAAGAGGCAACTGATCATAACATTCCAGAAAACATAAATAGTCAGAATAATATTGAAAACCAATGGAATATGATTAAAGAGTTAATTACAAATTCATCAAATCAATTATTGAAAAATTCAGAAAAAGAAAACATTGGATAACAGATGAAATACTTGACCGTATGGATGAAAGAAGAAAATATAAAAATGCTGTTAAAGAAGATGTGGCCAAATACAAATATCTTAAAAATCAAATTACAAGAAAATGTAGACAAGCCAAAAAAGAATACCTAGAAGAACAGTGTAATAACATAGATGAATTATTTAAAAAAGAAAACATAGAGAAAGCCTATAAAGAAATTAACAAACTGACTTTCAAATTTAATAAGAACAGCAAAAACAATGCCATCAAAGATGAAAATGGAAAATTACTAATAGAATCTGAGGATATATTAATGGAATGGAAGAATTATCTTGAAAATCTCTATAATGGTGATGAACTTAATGTTGATATCAGCATAGAAAATCAAAATGAAGATAATCTAAGACCCCCAATAATGCAAGAAGAAATGGATAAAGCACTGTCTGAAATAAGTAAGGGAAAAAGTCTAGGTGTAGACAATATTCCTATAGAACTGCTACAAAATCTAGGTGATGAGACGAAAACCTTACTCTATCAATTAATAGCCCAAATCTATGATAGAGGAGAAATACCAAAGGAGTTTATGAAATCAACCATATCAATACCAAAAAAGAATAATGCAAACAAATGCAGCCAATTTAGAACAATAGCTTTAATCCCACATGTTAGCAAAATTCTGCTAAAAATTATTCAAAATAGAATTTATTCAAAAATAGATTGTCTATTGGATGAAGACCAATTTGGATTCAGAAAGAATAAAGGAACAAGAGAGGCAATACTCGGTTTAAGAACAATAATAGAGAGAAGATTAGACCTTAGTCAAAATACTTACATTTGCTTCCTTGATTTAGAGAAAGCATTTGATAAAGTAAAGAAAGGATGTATACTTTCACCACTTTTATTTAATTTATATACTGAAAAGGCCTTTCAGGAAACTAAAGATAAAATAAATAGTGGCATAGAGATAAATGGTGAGCAAGTCATGTGTATGAGATTTGCTGATGACATAGCCCTTGTAGCAGAAAACAGAAGAACATTAAAAACAATGCTAGAATTACTAAATAATAACCTTGAAAAATATAAAATGAAAATCAACACAGATAAGACTAAAATCATTGTTAGATGATTTTAGTCTTATCTGTCAAAATCCCTATCAATATAGAGTATATAGACATCAGCGGGAAACAAATAAAACAAGTGAAAAGCTTTAAATATTTAGGAAGCCTAATAACAGAAGATGGCAGAACAAGAGAAGACATAAGATCAAGAATAAACAATGCAAAAGCCCACTTCTCTAAGATGAAAAGCATTTTAACAGGAAACCTCAACCAACAATTGAAAAAAAATTAGTAAAGACATTGATATGGAGCATTGCACTGTATGGATGTGAAACCTGGATTCTAGGCAGAGAAGATGTAAGAAGATTGGAGGCTTTTGAAATGTGGTGCTGAACAAAATAAAATGACAGAAAAAAAAACAAACGAACAAGTCCTGAGAGAGATAAACGAAACAAGAACTCTAATTAAATCGATCAAAATTAGAAGGGATAGGTGGTTTGGACATATACTTCGACATGATGGACTTGTGAAAAGAATAACTGAAGGCAAAATAGAGGGGAAAAGAAGAAGAGGCAGACCAAGGAAAAGCTTTCTTGACCAAGTCAAAGACAGCATGGGTTTGAGAAGTTACCAGGAGGTTAAGAAGAAAGCTAATGACAGAGCGGAATGGAGGAAATTGCTGCAGAGCTACCAGTCCCAAGACTGATGCAACTGATGAAGCACAATAATATTGAAGTACGTTATATTTCTCTTTTGTTTTTATACTTCAAGTGATAATCAACGGTACCAATCAAGGGGCATTATTTTATAGTCTTATTTATTTATATGTGAATACCAAAAGTGAATTCTTATTTGTAACTATAATATTTTATTTAATAAAATCACTTTGTTAGGTTATCGTATGAGTTTTTCGCTTAATATATTTAAAAAAAAAAACGATGGTTTTTTTCTTTTTTTGAAAAAATAAAACAGTAAACAAGAAGAACAAGGAGGCTTGCAAATTTGAGAAAAATTTAACAAAGGGCTTGGGCGAGCCCCTTATAGCTCACCACTGCTTATAACTAAAGACAACAACACAATATTGTACTCTAGATTAGAGGAGAAGCATGAAAAAGGAGTTGCGCTAATATTGAACCCATAAGTAACCAAAATCCTGATGGAATGGGAACCAGTAAACAAGAGAAATTGTAAAAGCCAGGTTCTATTCCAAATTTATCAAACTTTCTGTTGTGCAAGTCTAGGCACCCACTAATGATGCAGATGAAGAAATAAAAGAATGCTTTTATGAACAACTCCAAAAGGTAATAAATTCTATTCCAAAACATGATATGATAATACTCATTGGTGATCTTAATGCAAAAGTAGGTAAACGGTCATGTGTAGAAGAAAAACTCTTTAGATTTCGAGGCTTACGGAGACTGAAATGAAAATGGCATGATGTTTGTATCCTTTTGTGAAATGAACAACTTTGTCATAGGAGGAAGTAAATTTAAGCATAAAGAAATAAATAAATTGACTCAGATCATGCCGGACAACAAAACAAGAAACCAAATTGACCATTTTGCTATCAATAGTAAATTTGTAAGATCCATGCTTGATGTAAGAGTCAAACGTGGTGCAGATGTTGGTTCTGACCACTTCGTATTATGACAAAGTTGAAATTAAAACTTCAAAGTGCATTAAGAAATAAAAGAAGTTCAAGAACTGCATTTGATATTGAAAAATTAAAAATGAAAGAAACAAAGAAAAGTTTGCTTTGGAGATAAAGAACAGATTCAATATATTAGAAATAGAGGAAAATCAAGATGCAACAGTAGAAAATGACAAAGTAGAAATTAGTGGAAAAACTTCATGAATGCCTACAATGAAGTTGGTAGATGAAGAAAAAAGAATGGTTAACTGCAGAAACATGGAAGATTATTGAAGAGAGAAAAAAGATTAAACCAGTAATGAACAATACAAACTCAGAACGATTATATAAGGTATATAGCAGTCATTATAATGAACTACATAAAAGCATAAAGAGAGCTGCAAGAGAAAATATATTGATGAATTAGCAAAAGAAGAGCAACAGACTGCAGAAAATGGACAAATTAGAACAACTTAATCAGATTATAAAATGAATCAATGGTAACAAAAAAAGCAACCCTTCTTCCATTAGACACAAATGAGAAAAGTTACTGAAGACTGACTCCAAAATCGAAGCAAAATGGAGAGAATATTTTGATTTAACTTTGAATGTAAAGGTAGATACAAAGTCTCAACAGGCACAAAATATTACAACTAGTGTAATAGTCATGTTGAACACTTCCGAAGAGGAGATTTTGTTGAGCAAAGTCAAAGATGCCCCGAAGGCACTAAAATCTAACATATGGAAGTTATAATATCTATGCTGAAATGTTAAAGCTGATTTTAACACAACTACTACCAAATTACAGAGGTTATACAACGAAATATGGAAGACAGAAAAAATTCCTCAATAATGGAAAGAAGCAGTAATTATAAAAATCCGCAAAAAAGGAGATTTGACCAAGTGCAAAAATTGGAGAGGAATAAGTTTGCTTTCAATTCCTGCAAAAGTTTTTTACAAAAATTTTAATTAATAGATTAAAAAAGGAAATCGAAAATTTATTAAGAGAAGAACAGGCAGGTTTCCAAACTGGTTGCGGAACCATCCAACAAATATTCACTCCTAGAAATATAATTGAACAATGTATAGAATTTCAAGCCCCACAATATTAGAAAAATACAGAATACCTTATAATAAATTTCTCAACATTATCAAGAATATGTATAATGGCAGCAAATCTTGCATGGAAGTAGATTGAAAAACTTACAGACTTCTTTATCAACGAAACTGGAGTTAGACATTGCATTTTATCTAGTCTATTATTTATAATTTTAATTGATTGGATTATGAAAAACTCATCAAAATCATCAAAAGAAAGGAATATGTTGAGACTTTACATCCTCACTGGAAGACCTTGATTTTGCTGATGAGATAGTGCTTTTATCCTCCGAGTTAAATGGCTTACAACTAAAAACTGATGACTTTGCTCACTGCACAGAAACTGTGTCTTCATATAAACAAGAAGAAAACCAAGGTCATGCAAATAAATGAAAATTAAGTTAAATAATGAAACAATTGAAGAGATGTTGATACTTTTACATACCTTAGATCAATAATAAATAAACAGGCTGGCACCGACAAAGACATTTCACAAAGAACTGATAAAGCACAGAATTGTTTGAGATCATTAAATAAATTATGGAAAGTTTCATTACAGTTAAAGTGAAAATTAATATCTATAAATCTAGTGTGCGAGCAGTACTACTATATGGCTCTGAAACTTAGAAACTTACCAAGGCACAAAGTAATAAATGGGACATTTTCCCAAAACAAATGTTTAAGAAGAATTTTAAAAATCTTCTGGGAAAATACAACCACTAACAAGGAACTTCTATAGAAAACTTTCTCTGAGTCAACAGATGAAGAAATTCACCTAAGAAGATGGAAACGGACCGGACATGTTTTTCACATGGAGATAAACAGAATTCCCCAAGTAGCACTAAGTTGGGCTCCAAAAGGAAGGCCCTCTAGAGGTTGCCAAATTAACTTGGAGAAGGATGATGGAAAATGAAGAAGGCAAGATGGACGCTGGGTAGAAGCAAGAGCAGCTGTGAGGGACAGGGGCAGATGGAAAACTAGCATTGCAGCCTTATGTGCCAGTACGCAAGGAAAGATTTGATGATGATGATGAAGGAAAAAGAAGAAAGCATATTGAAAGTTCCTGGCAAATAAGTTAGCTTGTGCTCTTAGAAAATACAGAGACAAATGTCAGAAAGCTAAAAACTGTGTAAAACTAGCTAAACAAAAGTCATGGGAAGACTCCAGTAAGAACATATAAAATAATTATCAAGAAGGTGGCAAGATATTCTTGAGGTTGTTGAAGAAGCTCATAAATAAAGGAAAGAGTGCTGTAAAAGGAATTAGAGATGATAAAGGTGAAATGAAAAGGGGTGTAAAAGATATCCTTGATGTATGGAGTAATTACTTTGAAAACTTGCTAAATGAAACAATCAGTGACAGCACAGTGGTAAAAAACACTGACTAGGCAGGCAATTAGGAATACACGGTGGCTGCACTGCATAGTTCAGAAGGCCTGGACAGAGGGACGAATTCCAGATGACTGAAGTAGAGCTCCATTAGTACCAATATATATATATATATATATATATATATATATATATATATATATATGTTAAAGATACCAAGCTATTTTAAACCTGGTTTTACTCCATTTCCCAAGTAAGCAAACAGACAAATAAGTCAATTACCAAAATCTTGGTATTTCTAGCCTGGCTCTCACTGATGAGACCTCAATAAAGGTCGAAACGGGTCTGGGTAGTGGCCCCTTGCCTTTAATACAAAGCATCATACATCTCCTTCAGGAGATGTGCTTTGCATTAAGGGTAAATATTAAGATTAGTGATCAGAGCTTATTCTACTTTTACCATGAGTTGCCTTGGTCTTGCACTACGTGCAGGGTCAGCTAGACTTGCAACACTTGCAGGCGCAAACTTGACTTATTCGTCTGTTTGCTTACTTGGGAAATGGAGTAAAACCAGGTTTAAAATAGCTTGGTATCATTTATTATATTTATTATATATAACATTTATTATACCCAAGGTAAAATACTTTCTACATATATATATATATATATATATATATATATATATATATATATATATATATATCAGTGGCGTCACATGCCCATTTCGGTTGAGTGTGCTGTTGTAGATTATGCAACCCGTGTTACAAATTTCACGTCAATTTGACCTTATGCATGGGCATCCGCAGAAAATTTTCTGGGGGGGGGGGGGGGGGGGGGGGGGCAAAGCTTGGACACAAATAATTACACCAATAAATGTCTTTTAGCATTTTTTTATGTAATTCTTTGTCGATGTAAACTATAAATATATTTTTTTTATTTCACATCATTTTTATGATCTTTAATTCTCGGGGAAAAAAAAAGTATTCAGAATTAATAGTTTTTAGCACAATTTCATATAAAAAAATTGACCGGCATATTTTATTAAAAATCAACTAATTAATCCCAAAATCCTAAATCAAATTATTTCAGTTTAAAAGCAAAAAAAATCACAACTAACAAGTAAAATAATATTAAATTCCATACACTTAGCTTTTAAAATGTATTTTTCTTTTTAATTTTGTTTCACTATAAATTTGCAATTCACACTTCATTCACACTTTTCTGTGTCTAGTGATTCACTAGACACAGAGGACAAACAAACACTGGTCGCTGTTCCCAATAGTTCATTTTTTTCACAAATCATAAAAAGATGAACCAAAAACAGAAACACGTGCTTTATTGCTGCAATAAAACACATATTATATGGCTACCCAGCCATGGGCCGAAACAGGCCTATCCACAATAAAATTTTAACACAGAAAAAACATCCCATGGTCGAGGGTGTAAGGTTACATATCTCAATCACTTTTACGATTATAATTTGTGAAATTTTTTACTCGATCCTGGGAGGGGGGGGAGTTCCCCGTTGTCATCCACTCTGCGTACGCACATCACCATATGATTGTAATTCTATTGATGAAAGTTTTGAGATGTATAGCGCATCAGTGCTCATCTTAATTGGTCCAATGCAATTAATTGCAGGATAACCTTGAATACTTCTAAAGTGGGGAAACAATCGGTTTGTTTTAGGATTTATTAGAAAATGAAGGATAATGCTATATTTGGTCAGTATATTTGAAATACTCAAAGATGAAAATATGTGAACCATCATTTATAAGACATGTGAGAAAAGAATAAGTGTGAGTAGAAATACTTTCATTATTGCTAAACGAATTATTAATAATTAACATTTGTGATATGTGTGTCCTATAAGTTGCTGGGTAGAGCGATAGCATGAGCCTATAAAGTCTAGACATGAATAAGTCAATTTATGATGGCATAATTAAAACTCGCGAGGAGACAGAGTATGGCAGGAATAAATATGGTTTGATGGAGCAGCCAATCATTTCGTAAAATTTGTTGCCCATGTTATGTGTATTTCTCTGGTTTGTGTATATTTCACTTCATTTTCCAAGAATTGTCATTTGTCTACTGAGACTCAGAGTACATAACACCCGATCATTATCGGAATTATCCACACTTTCGGGAATCCTACATTCCTTAGGTTTTTTTTTTTTTTTTTTTTTTTTAAATCAGCAGTTCATCTGTCTTATCAATCTCACATCTTCTGGTATTTTTTTGTAGATCAATAACGTCTTATAATACACAGAATATTCATTTTTATTCAGGAAAATATTTTTTACTGTTTGTTGTTTCTGAAGACTAGAATAAAAATGCCTGTATTCCGTTAAAAAACTTTGCAACCTCAACGGATGCTATTGTAAAAATAATCGTATTAAAAATTCTGAATATTTTTACGTATTAATTATGCTTGTTAGTTTTTGTTTTCATACACGCAGTGTCTGCACTTGTGATGTGCTCGTTATGAAAATGTTATATTAGAAGTAACATGTAAAGAAGTAAAAATATTGAAGTACTTACTAAACTGATTATTTGTGTTACTTAAAGTTTATTGTATTTTAAAATGTTGAATTTTGTGTTTGTGAAAGACTTTCTCTTAGCGCTGATGGATACAGCGAGTCAGCCATTTTATTTCAGTGCGTAGTTTCTGACTTTTGTGAAGTGCGCATGCTCCCGGAGAGAACTTGATGTGTGATTGACAGCTGACAAGGAAAGCGTTGCGTATCCAAGTTACAGTTGTAAACGAGAGCGTTCGAAAAGTTTTTAGAACACTGGCCGAGATATATTCAAGTTGGGAGGAACTTGATTTTTTTGTGCGGCAGTCAGAAGGAAATTTCATAATGTATTCCGAAAAGAGAATAGTGAAAATAATAGGTTTCAAGCAGGAATAAGTAAAGAATAAAAAGGAAATCTTGAAACTGTAAGTTTTGGCCGGTAAATATTCAAGTTAGAAGGAACTTGATATTTTTTTGTGTGTGGCAGTCGGAAGATATTTTATAGTGTATTCCGAAAAGGGAATAGTGGAAATATAGGTTTCAAGGAGAAATAAGTAATGAATAAAATGAAATCTTGAAACTGTAAGTTTTTAAGGTGGAATAAGTTAAGACTGTCAATTTAGTATTGTAAATGAAAGGAGAACTTGTTGCTTACATTCTAAGGTGAATGTTTTTCTTAGAGAAAATATTGATAAGGAAGTTTTATAAGTATTAAGAATGCCTGAAAGTGAAAGTTTAGAAAATATATTGATTAAGAAGATTTTTAGGTATTAAAGGTGCCTGATCTGATGAGTATTACTACTAAAAGGAAAACAGGATATAGTCAAGAAGACTTTATGTGTGTTATATTGATTGATGAAAAGGATCCTGAAAATGAAGTAACTTATGGAAAAGAGCCTTAACAGAAAGAGAAAAAGACTATGAACAATTTTTTGTGACTGTGAAAAAAAAAGTGTTTAGTCTTAAGAGTAAGTTTATATTTTTAAATAATGCCTTGGATCCATATAATCTGTAGTTATAGTTATGTATTATTACTAGAAATGTATATATATTGTTTTAGTTTTATTAAATGTGTTTATTTTGTACTTGGTATTGAGTCAATGATTAGTTGGATTCTGAAAGAGTGAGTTAAAGTCATTGCACCAATTGGAGTGAACTCTTTGTGCAAATATAATAACATATAGGGACACTCGGAGTCAAAAATAAAAATAATTGTTAGTAAAAGAAATTTATATAATATTTCATCTCATAAGTATATAGAGAGAATAATAATATAAATATAGAGGAAAAATTATAAAATATATATAAATAACACTATAATGCATAACAAGAGAAACATTCATGTTTTTTTTCTCCTAACATCCACTTTCAAATTTTCAGTTCCAGAAAACATGTGTAACAGCTGTTTGTAATACAGCCATTGGATACAGAAAGCGCCCAACTCATGACAAGTGACAACGTTCAATTGGATTGGTTGACACAATAAACAATCACAGACGCTAGGTGCTGGGTGAGCTCAAAATGTTAGCTCACCTAGCCATGCCTTCTCAGTGGTTTAAAAATACTACAACGCTAAGAATTTGACCCACTGCACCCTCTACGTATTTTCAAAGGGCGCAAAGGTGTGTGCATTTTGAAAGCACACCTGGGCTATTAACATGAATGAGATGCAACGTTTACGTGTCGAAAAGTGTCCTCTTCATGAAGCACTAATGCTTCATTATCCTCATGAAGAGGGCAATGAAGCATTAGTAAATTGTGTTTAATTTTAGGAATCACGCAAATTCTGCAAACAATTAAGGGAGTCTTTAATGGGAATAAATGCCAAAATATAATATCGGTGATACTGATATTTCATACATGAGTACCGCACACCTATCACACCCGGAATATTCGCCCCTGATATATTTATTTATATATATATTTATACATATATATATTATACTATATTATTAAGACAGACCTCCAGGGATTCAGAGACTCATTGAAGGAAGTTACATACTACACACACTAGCTATCATACTTATTCTTGAATTTATTCACACTGCTTGCACTCACAACATCCAATAGCAATCCACTCCAATCACGCACCACCTTATGAGAGAAAAAATCTAGTCCTCATCCCTTTCTTAGTGGCCATCATTCTCAGCTTCCAAGGATGCCTTCTCATCCTTTCTCCACCTTCCATAAACTGAAAATTTTAAACAATTGAAATCCTTTATGACCTTTTCAGAAGTTTCTACGTCTCAAACATATCTCCCCCCTTTCTCCTGTCTGCAGTCTACAAATTCTCAATCTGTCTTCATACTCAGAATTCCACAATCCTGATATTATTTTTAATACTCTTCTTTGTACTCTCTCCAATATATCAGAATCACAATGGAAACCGGACCTGTGCACAATAGTCCAAGTGAGGTCTTATCAAGGCCTTGTAAAGAGGAAAACGACATTCTTATCTTTACACGTGAACGTTCGTTTCAGCATTGCTATTACCTTTTGAGTTGTATTTGCAATCTTTGCCACATAACTCCTGAACTTCAACTTCCTATCTACTAACACTACAAGATCCCTGGCCTCATCAGTTTCTTCTAGCCTAATCCCACCAATATAATACGACATTAGATATCTAATCATGCCGAAGTGAATGACTTTACATGAACTGACATCAGACATCAGTTTTCCCATGCCCACAATTCCAGCCTATTCAAATCATTCTGCAAATACTGCATATCAGCAGCATTCCTGATTACCCTATCTATGTTTGCATTATCAAATAGCTGAATGTCACTTGTCAAATCCTTCTCAATATCATTAATGTACAGACTGAATAACAGTGGACCAAGACTGATCCTTTTGGTACACCACTAGTTACCTTAATCTTGCAAACTCACATCCTCTACCACTTTTTGATGCATCAGTCAGCCATCCTCTTATTCATACTAATATTGTATAACACAAACCCATTTTCTCCAATTTATGCAGCAGTCTGCCATGCTGTATTCTGTCAAAAGCCTTAGCAAAATCCAAAAGTATCATGGTGTATCCATTCCTCTTGTCTAGTTCAATGGTAACTTTGTTATAAAATGTGGGCAAGTTGCTAAAACATGACCTTCCCTTAGTAAACCCATGTCGTTCATTGCAAAATAGAGATTCAGTGTCAACCCATTTCTGAATGCAAGCCCTAACCAATTTTTCCAAAATCTTCACCACCATGCAAGAGATACTAATTGGTTGATAGTTGAATACTTTGCACCACCCTTGTGCAGTAGAATTACCATACATTCCTTCCATTCCTGCAGAATATTCCCTGTTCTAAGACTCATATTAAACAGCCTGGTCAAAGGAATAGCAAGTTCAGCTGAACACTCTTTAACCACACGTGGTGATATCTCATCAGTCCCTACTGCTGAATTCTTATTCAATTTGTGCAACAGCTCTAATACCTGATGCTCATACATCTACGTTTCTTCATTCTGTGAAGAGGTAGGAGTGAGCTTAATGTTGCATATACAAGGTTGATAGCTTTTAACAAAATGGGCACTCATTAGCTGAACAACCTCTTCTGCATCTGTAATCCTCATGCCATTCTGGATTTAGAAGAGTTATCCTTTCATATTCATTCTTTCTTTTACTTGCAGCATATCGATAGAATTCTTGTGGGTTGTCTTTAACATGCAGAGCCAGTTTCTTTTGATACTCAGACTTTGCTTTCCGTATAACACTTGTGATTCCAGCCTGCTGCTTATAATGTTAGTAACCGATGTCATCCTTATGCACATGGCATTTCTTCCACATTGTCATTTTCTTACAAATCTCTTGTTTAATAAGATTACACATCCATTTGACTCATACCCTATTTATTCTTCAAACTCTTGAGACACATTCTGGTATTGCATTATGTAAATATTATTTAAATGCACTTCCCATGCACTGTCAATATTCTTTCCATCCAGCAACCGATTCCAATCCAATGAACTCGGTATACTCCTCAGTTGGTCATCATTTCCTGCTTTGTAGTTCAGAATGTAACCCTTTTTTTTGAATGGAACATAGTCACTTCCCAAGTGAGTATTGCATGATCCCTGTCACCAAACAGAGTCAGAATAGTTACTTCTTTAACTGAAACGACCTCTAAAACTATAATCAATATATATATATATATACATACGCACACACACACACACACTCGGGTCTCTTTTTATGTGGTGCATAACTTCAAAACGTATGTATAGTACGCCAACAAATACGAGACCTTTCGACACTTCTGCGAATGTCAACAGAAGGAAAATCCATTAGGATAAGAGAATAATCCAGTGTATCCTAAACTTTTCCTACGACGGAACACTTCACAAATCCTGAAATTTTCATGGAACACCTTGGTTATTTTGTAATGTATTAATTTATAATTATTTGTTAATTTAGCTGATTTTTTATTAATTAATAATTGATCCTTAATTATAAATTAATTAAACATCAATTAAACAAACATCATTAAATTAATTTATGCCGATTTTCATTGACATATCCCATTCTGATCACCAAAAATTTATAATATTATTATAAGTACTTACGAGTGAATGCAGACTTTTTCTTCTGTGTGCTAGTAGTTTTCCCCTCTTTTTGTACATTTTGGAGACTGCTTTGTAGGCTGGAGGTGGATGAATTACTATCTGTTGCAACACAAAACACCTTCAATAAGAAATTTCTTAACATCAAAATTAAACAAAGTCCCTTGTCTCTTATTCATATTAAAATTTAAATCTGTAGGCCTATTACTTTTAAAAAATCACGGCACTATGGTTTCGAAACAAGCACTTTCACCCTACAATACAAACTTGTGAAGAAAGTATTCAGTATTACTAGATCCGAGAACCGGATACAAGACTACCTTGATCTTTAATTTTAAGAGAAAAATTTTCTTTATACTTCCTTGCTGATTGGTCACTAACATTTGCAACACAGATATTTCGTTCAGTTTTGAGAACAGAGGATACGCCACCTATTGTTGTAATCGGTTTGCGGGCAATTTTCATGACCGGTCATAAACAGCAGTATTCCCTTTCCCGAATGTTGAAAGATATCGATGTGTGAAAATTAACGATAATTCATGAATACTTCCACGTTTAAAAATACACGGCTTGGTCATTAACATTTGCTACACAGGTGCTATTTAGACGTTCTGGGTCTCAGCTTTTCGACATATTCATGAATGTTATTTTCCTCAAAATATTTCTACTATAACATATTTATTCATGAAAAATGCTTAGAAAACTAAAATGACAAATTCTAGGAGAACTTCTCGCAGAACACAGTTTGGAAACCTTGGGGTAATCAATCCATATTATGGGATGAGTTGTTTATTATTACATGACGAAAAATTAACTTCTCTTTTATGATCATTGCAGTTTTTAAAGTTGTACCTATTTTACTTGTATAACAGTTGGAAAATTTTACCTATAAAGCATGTGATTTCGTGTATTGTTGACCAATTCGTTCATTGCCGTTGTATATAATGAACAGCGTGTTGCAGTACATTCTGTCATAACGTGATACAGTAACGTGTAAGCAATGAGTGTTCTTGAAGTTTAATTTTGCATGTGAGTAAGTGTTTGTCTTTTTATTATCGAAAGTTTATATTTTGCTAACTGTGATTTTAAAGATTTAATTTGGTCCAATGGAGAAAAAAAAGGACCAAAGAAAAGCAATTTCTTTGGAAATGAAAACTGCAATTTTAGATTGCTTAACAAAAGGAGAGGGATCTACGGCGATTGGTAAACATTTTAATTTAGGCGAATCTACTATAAGAGCAATTAAAAAGAATGAAGTCGCAATAAGAAAATCTGTCATTTGGCACAAAACTAAGTGCCAAATTATCATCGTACTCAAGAGATGTGTTATTAGAAAACACGGAATGAGCACTTGTAATTTGGATTGAAGAATTAACTCAAAGAATTCCTATAAGTGGTTATTTAATTAAACAAAAAGCTCTTCAGTTTTATGAACAGATGAAGCAATTGGAGCCATCTACTTCTGCTTTCCAGGCTGATAAAGCATTTTCGGCTAGGAAAGGATGGTTAACCGGGTTTTTAAAAAGGAATACACTTCGTAATGTGAAGATTACAGGCGAGGTTGCAGCAGCAGATGAAGAAGTCAAAAATTTTCAAGAGACGTTAGCCAAAATTATTGAAGATGGTAGACATTATACCGATCAAGTGTTTAATGCTGACAAAACAGGATTGTTTTGGAAGAAAATGCCTAGTCAAACTTACATCGCAAAGTCTGAGAAAAAAGCAAGTGGTTTTAAAGCAAGCAAAGATCGAGTAACATTGTTACTTTGTAGCAATGCATCAGGAGATCGAATGTTGAAACCCCCTCCTAGTAAATCGATTTCTAAGACCACGTGCTCTAAAAGGCAAAGATCTAAAACAGCTGCCAGTACACTTTGGATGGCTAATACAAAGGCCTGGGTAACTGTTGAATTTAATTGCTTTGTACCAGAATTGGAAACATATATGAAACAAAAAGCTCTTGATTTTAAAGTTTTACTAATTGTTGACAATGGACCAAGTCATCCACATTTAGAACATCCAAATGTGTAGATAGTGTTTTTTCCACCCAATGTAACAAGCATTATTCAGCCATTAGATCAAGGCATAATTACTACTTTTAAAAAATATTACGTTAAGCACACTTTTCAATTTATATTGTAATACTAGAAAATGAATCATTAACAGTAACTAAAGCTTAGAAAAAAATTTCTATTTTGGACTGCTTAAATCATGTTGCATCTACTATCGCTGAAATAAGACCACAAACTTTAAATGCCTGCTGGAAAGCAGCTTGGCCTGGATGTGTTGCAAACAGTGCAATCATGTACATTATCAGCTGAAATCATTACTTGCACATGAAATTGGTGAAGAAGGTTTTGATACATTTTAGCCAGAACAATGTAGACGAATTGCTTGTGAATAATGCCTTAATAGATGATAATATTAATGGATATCAATTAACTTTAGATATCATTGAAGATCCAGAAAACGATAGTGAAGAGGAAGAAAAACCTGTTCCCCCTCACTGCAAATATAATTCGAGAAGGTCTTGAACTGTGCAATAAATTGGAAAATCATTTTCTTGTTAATGACACAAATTCTGAATGAGCCTTTAAATTCCAACGTGAGCTGAAGAACTGTGTCTGGATATCGTGAGCTGTATAAAAAATTAGTGAAATCATCATCGCAAAGTTTAATCACTGATTACATTGTCAGAAGAAAAAAATCAGCACAGAACGAGGGCGAAGCTAATTCTGTTTGTGAAGAACCATTGCCTTTACCATACAGATCTGATGTGCTGACTATCTCTTCTGGTGATGAAAGTGATTTTGCACCAGTTCGCAAACGTTGCCGAATATTGTCCAATAGCGATGATAATTCGAATAACAAAAAGTAAAAAAAATAAAAATTGTTACTTTTCAATAAAATTAAATGAATAAAGCTTTAAAAGAAACTTAGGCATTCTTATTTTCTTGAATTTTCATAAACTTTTTTATGCGATTTTAGGTTTATTTTAATTCATTGCTTCGGTTTTAAGCGGTTTCAGAAAATTATGGAACGTATCCCTAATTTTTCAACGTAAGTTAGGCCTCTTTTTTTGTGCGATTTTTTTTATGTGGTTTTCTGTGGAATGTATCTACCGCAGTTTTAAGGATACTTGTGACATAAGACCGAATGATAAATGCCCATAAACACAAGAAAGATATTTAATTAACCAAATATTTCGGTCTGGAAATAGCAGACCATCCTCAGTGGTATTACAAGAACAGTTTTAAAAAATACAAGCTATCATACTAACAATAGATCGTTAAAAATAGAACACGCCACGTGATGTTATATCACTAAGCATTAAGTATAAAACGGAACATTTTGAAGTAGAGACATGATCGAAAAAAAAATTTTAAAATAAAATAAAAATAAAATAATAATAATGAGTAATCTTGATTAGACTTTCCCAGATTTTTGATATAGATATACAGTCATTATGATTCAGGTTGGGACGATGGAGCAAGGCCTCCACACTTTCCTTGAACAAACGTTCGAACCTATAACGGGATCTATGTAAGAGGCGAGTCCTGGACCTGAATCCTATCTCAGTATCTCCTATAATGCAAGGAAATGTGTTTTGCATTATAGGAGATACTGAGATAGGAGTGTTGGTAGCTTCCTCCACCTTTGCAACGAGTTGCCCTGGTGTTGTACCACCTTACCCCAGTCCTGAAGATACTTTCAGGCGCAAACTTTGTTTGGATAAAGGATTAAACTAATTTTATTATACATAAGATCTGTAGGTTGTAATGAGACATTTTTTAATTTTTCTAAGAAATCTGAGGAGTTTTTTTAAAAAAGAATTAGAGTTGCCAATGTAAGATTTCAATAATTTAGCTATATATTTGGCTATACGGTAAGTAGGAGAATCAATACAATCTACTATTGGACGAAGAGGACAGTCAATCTTATGGATTTTTGGAAGGCCATAAAATCTAAGAGGTCTTGCAAAATGAGTTTTAAGTCCTTCAATCGTGTCTTTATCTAAACTGATGACTTCATCTAAGAGAGAATAAAGGGAAATAAAACTGAATGTGACAATTACAGATGTATTTCTCTACTGAGTGTTCCTGGTAAGATTTATGTAAGTATACTTGAGAAACAGTTGACAAGGATTGTGGAAGTGAAGCTTGGTGAAGAACAAATTGAATTCAGGCAAATTAGAGGTTGTCAGGATTAGATTTTCACTTTACGACAAATAATTAAGAAATCATGGGAATATAACAGAGATCTGTATTTAAGTTTTGTAGATCTGGAAAAGGCATATGACAAGGTGCCAAGAGAAAAGCTATTCAAAGCACTACAGTTGTATGTGTCAATGGAGCATTATATCAAGCAATACTTAGTCTTTATTTGAGTTCCAAGCCAGCAGTTAGAATTAAAGGAAGCACAGGAAGACAGTTTAATGTTTAATCTGGTATCAGACAAGGATATATGTTATCCCCTCAGTTATTCATTATTTATATGGATCACATTATGAAGGAAAGTGGCATTAAACATGATATCAAAATTGAAGTTGAAGATGTTAATCTCGGCTCTTTGTTTTATGAGGATGTTATGCTTCTAATTAAATCTGCTACAAATCTGCAAGATTCCCTGACCTAATTGAATAACTGTTGCAATAGATATAGTATGAAGGTCAGCAATAACAAGACAAAGACAATGAAAATAGACAGAAGCATTGAAAATATCAACTGCATGGATAACTTATAGAACAAGTATAACATTTCAGCTACTCATGCACGTTTAACGAAGATGGTAAATTAAATATGGAAATAGACAACAGAATCAACAAATCTGGTATGGTAGGAAGTCAACCAAATAAATTTATATGGAATAATAGAGAAATTAGTCAAAACTCTAAATTAGATGTATACAAGACAGTGTTCAAACCAGTTTTAACTTATGGATCTGAGAGCTGGGTCAGAAGTAAAACACTTGACCAAAGACTAGAGACTGCAGATATGAGAGTCCTGAGAAAGATTAGAGGTGTGAACAGATGGCATCAATGGCAATATCATATTAAGAACGAGGATATTAGGAAAGAACTTGATATTGTCAGCATCCAGGAATGCGTTAGTAGAGCTAATCTCAGGGGTGGTATGGTCACTTAAACAGAATGGATGAGGAAACATTAGCAAAACAAGTGTTCTCTGCCAAGTTGGCAGGAAAACGACCCAGAGGAAGACCAAGATATAGGTGGATTGATCCAGTAAAAAGTGCCTTAGAAGATAGAAATATAAGATCTGGTAATGTTGGAGTCTTGATAGGTAACAGATTGATTTGGAGGAAAATTGTAAATAGGAAGTTAGTAATGATGTAAGTTTTTCATGTAATACTATCATATCCTGTACCTTGAGGGTACATGTCAGGAATTTGACGATGATGGAGCTTTCATTTCTTCTTCTGTGAACAGCCTGTTGTATTCTTTGGTGCTGTTTGAAGGAAACTGGATTTATTGTTTTTCTGCTTTTTCTTTTGCTAGGAGGGGGGGGGGGGAATAAGAAGATGCTGATGTTTCACCAAAAATCTCACTAGGCATGTTGTCAATTGCTGCTGGATCAGCAACTGTGTAACCATTATGCTCAAGGATAGAGCCAGCAGGTGGTATATCTGCTCTTCATTTTCCAGATTTTTCACAGACTTCTCAGGTTGGTCTGGTTTTTGAGGATATATATATAATGGATCCAGGATTTTGTTTGACAGGAATTTCTTTGAAAAATACTCCAAGCTTTTTCTGAGCTTCTTTGGCTGCTGTGCAATCATCTTTCCACCATGGCTTGGGAAAACATGCAAACCGACTAGACATTTTAGGGATTGCAGTTGTGGCAGTCTGGTTATTACATTGTCACATGATTCACTGCATTGCTGATAGAAGAAGAGTTAACTGTTGCAGAATCAAATTCTGCTAATGATGAGAAGCTGAGTCAGTCAGCTTGCTCAAATTTTCCATCATGATATCTGCATGGTTGCCTGTGCAGGAAGGTGGTCAACTCTGAAATAAATTCTTGTCAATTTCCTACTTGAGGACTTGGGAAAAGGGAGGGTGAGTAGATAAGTCTATGGCAGTGAATGTTTGGGTAGGCATATGGAAGAAGGTGTTGCTTCCTGTGTTTAGGTGGAGAGATTATTGTTGCCGACCACATGCTCAACAACTCTTTCTCTAATGTTTGCTTGTGCACTACTTGTGTCCATTTAAATTCCCCATTAAAAGTAAGGGGGAAGAGGCAATTGCAATATGACACTATCAAGGTCACTTTTAGGCACAAGAGATGTAAATGCAGCATACTTTTAAAAGATTTCCAACTGAGAGTTGGAATGCAACTGCTTCTAGATTCATATTGAGTAAGACTTGCTGGAAGGGGATGTGGTTGCAAACAAGGTTGGCAACTCCTCCATGGGTCAGGTTCTATTCCCTTATCCTGTCCTTATGAATGATGGCAATATTTAGTAAAGTTGGAATCATCTCTCGGCTTTAAATGTTTCCTGCATGCAGGAATTTTTTTAAATTTTATTTATATTGTTATTTTAAAAAAAGGGGGAGGGAGAGGTATTATTCCAACTGCATTATGAAGATACTTTATCTAGAATGTCCAATATGTAAAACTGGTTCTTTCAGAAACCATGCATACAGAGATTAGACTACTCTGTATGTACAGAGCTAACTTAGCATGCTTCAAACATTCTTCTAGAAAAAGTAATGAAAAGATGAACTACAAATGTGATTTCTGAAAAATGTCATTTTACAGGAAATGAGAGGTTTTGGGCAGATAGACAAACTTGCTGCTGGTCAGAGCTTGGATTTTAAACTATAGAATATATATGCTTTATGCACCTTATGATTTGCAGAAAGAAAAAAGATTGGTAAGTAATAAACAGTACACTAGTGATATCTGAGAAAATTGCATATATCATTTGAACACTGTTGAAGAATAAATGTCAGAATTTCCATATTTCACCTCCC
This sequence comes from Typopeltis vanoorti, assembly GCF_054136105.1. Lineage (NCBI taxonomy): Eukaryota > Metazoa > Arthropoda > Arachnida > Uropygi > Thelyphonidae > Typopeltis > Typopeltis vanoorti. The sequence continues at coordinate 77,642,745 of NC_143550.1, read as the reverse complement.
TCTTGTTAAGTAAGTAAACAATTTTTTTTTTTTTTTTTTTTTTTTTTTAATAAGCCTATATATTCTCCACTGGAGCCTCTGTAGCTCAGTCAGTATAGACGAAGCCCTTTGGCTGGAAAGACCTGGGTTCGATTCCCATCAGTGATGTGAGGAACCTTTATCTGGTCTCTTTTGACTACAGGTGAGTTAACAGGCCTCATATGGAGGAGTTTTCCCAGTAGGTTTTTCATCCCTCAATACAAGCAAACCGGTCCCATAAACACAAACGGTCAGTCATAAAATAAACTATGGCAAGGAAGGCAACAGAAAACCACCTTGCTCATAATCATTTCCTCAGTATGGTAGGGTATGCAGCTGGTGGGGGTAGCATATAGCTAAACCCCATCAGCTGCATGGCTAAGGGAATAGAATAGAATTCCAACTGTTGAGTAAAGGCCTTTCTCATTACAGGAGGTTTTTGGACCTACTTTTCCCATGTTGATGACTTAATCCATCTTGGGAGAGTATTTATACACTTATATGAATGAGTGTATGAAGGTAAAAGACAATCACAAACATCCATTCTAAGGCAGGATTTGAACCTGCTGCCTTTTAGCTGGAGAACAGATATGCTAACCACTTGGCCAACCAGGCCAGTGTAAGAGTATTAATCATAAGTTTTAATAATGGAAATTATACTATTAAATAATCTTTTAACGTGAGTTTTTCCGTTATTAATTTTGTATTTAGTATTAATCATCAAAAATATACCATATTTAAATAAATCCTATGTAGCAGCATCTAAAAATCTTATTTAATACTTTAAAATGAAGCATTTGTTTTAAAAAAAATAATAATAAACTGTTACCATCCACAATATGGAACCAGTAGGTTGGTTAAACTGCTGTGATCCACTCCACCTAGTTTTTACTGTTGCTAGACCAAAGTCTCCTATTTTAACAGTAGTTAGGTCTTCGTGAAGAAATATATCTGAACATAGGTTAAGAATTATTAATTTTTTTTAATTATCAATAAGAAGGGTGGTACTTCATAACTGGTATTATGTCATGCTAAGAGGCTTCATGCATTGCTAACTGTGTTTGCCAACCCCTGCTCATTGCTTTGTAGCTATAATTTTTAAACTGATTTTTTAACTTAATTATTAATTTATCTATACTTACCTGAGAAGAAAATGCATGATGATTTAGCATTTGATTTAGAGATGGTAATGCACACATTTTTGTATTCATATACAACTATAAAGTATATATTAAATGTAATATACAGTTCTAGCCAAGAAAAAATATCACAAATGTCAAGTTCTATTTTATTTTCTCCTTGTAGGCATGTCACACTTCTGGCATTACCCATTTTTGTATAAAAGCAAGCATACATTTATAAGCAAAAATGCATATTTGATGAAGCTTAATGGGTGGCCAATAGACAGTGCTACATATTGCAGATAGTTATTCTCTCCTTATCCTTTCCTTGTGGTCACATGGTTATTAATTTTATATAACAGAGGTTTCATAGTAATAATTTGTTGTAAGAGATAATTCTTTGTAATACATACTTTAAACTTTAGTAAAATTTTAAGTCATTCACATATTTGAGTAAATGCATACTCAGTAATAATGTCAGAATATACTGAGGAAGAAGAGTCAATTAAGCTGTACAATGACCTGGGTCAATGTCAGTTTTCTGGTGTCACTCTTAAAATTTACTAAAACTTAGATACTGACCAGTGGCTATCTTGTTTATTACATTGGTAGTTTAGAGTATCTGCAGATTAATGATTTAGGTGAATGTTCTATCATTTTCTTCCCATTCAATGGTTCATTTGATTTTTTTCACTGAAAATTATATGAGATAAATATCAATCTAGATATGGAATAGTTCTTGATTCAAAAAGGCATATCTCAGATAATACTGAAGCCTTGAATTCAATATTTTATCAATATCTATCCTACTGCTGATACTGCTCAAACTTCAATCTTTTCTAAAATAAATACCAACTTCTATGCTACTTGGAAACTTCTTAACTAATGCATGTTCAAGTTCAGTTTTCCACCACTTTCTATTTACAGAGAATCTTATTGCTATTTATCATTGCAAATGCCATGGAAAAATCTAAAAACTCATGTGGCTGCTCTTCAAGATAGTTCAATTGAGATTGTTATAAAGTCTCTTGAGAAAGTTCCTCAGGTTTTTCTTTTGCAACTGTTTTGCCAATATTGTTTTTGAAAATTTCACACAATACATATGATAGTGAATGTATACATATGTGTGTGTGAGCTTTATCTTTAAGATTTACAACTGATGTGCACTTATTATGGTGCTTCATGATATAAACAACACCAAAGAGACAAAATAAATAATTTATCAACCTAAATTTTTGCTGGATTTCCAACCAGGACTTCAGCATCTTCAGAGTACAAATTACAGCTATCACAAAACATACAGCATTTGACTAAGTTGTTGCAGAAACAATTCAAACTGTAATTCAAAAGGAACTAACATCCTATAATGGTATCCTCTAGGGGCTAGATAAAAGGGAGTTAATTCAAAGAAATCAGGCTAAAACCTGTTCTGAACTTCTGAGTTTGTTCTTATAGATGACAGCATATGTTTTAAAGTGGATGTTAAGAGACAGATTTACCAGTCTATCAGAGCTGCCTATACTTTGGAGTACAGGTAAAGGTGGCAAGGAGAATATAAAGAACTTATCTTTCAGATGTGCCCTGGATAAAGGAGATGGGAATAGTTTAGTTGTCTTGAATGTCAGCTGTGGGATAGATAGGAGACAGGGTATTTTGTCTATTTTATAGGGGTTGTAACCACTGCTGCATCATTAAAAATCTTGGTTCTGGGTGTAAGTGTTTTCAGGATGCTGTATTGCTGGATACATGATTGTGTAACTACTTAAATAAGTATCTTCTAGTGTGTTTATGTTTTCTATAGCCTTTTTGGTTTATAACCAAACAGGATAATGAATAATTTGGTAAATATTTAACCAACATGTCAACATGCTTAGGAAGGGAAGAGTTGTTTATTTTTCTTCAAGTGTATTTGTGGATGTCAGCTGTTTAAATGAGTAAGAAATGCATTGCATCCAGGTAGTAAGATCAAACTCTACATGTTATCTTCATAGCATAGACTTATCTCTAACAGTGTTGAGCACTTGGTTTTTTAAATATTCTATACAGAAATAGGCTAGAAAGGAACCTACTACCCTACAGTTGTTTGTATATTTCGTATATTTTTCCATAAAAAAACAATCTATGATGAATTTGAATAATTCAAATAGGTAAAGGGAAGAGGAATAAGGAAGCCTTTGAGCAATAAGCTCAAAGGTTTCTGTCAGTGGCACACTGGTAAATAAATAATATCAAAACTGATCATAATGTCTGAATTTTTTAGGCAAAGATTTTTTTTTTTTTATTAAAGTTGTGAAGCAAATAGAATTTTTAATGAAGAAGGGAGGGTAACCTATAAGGGAGACAAATGATTTTGATAACTGTTTGGCAAGTCTGTTGGTAGGGCAATCTGCTATTAACTATAAGAAGATGGTACTGGTTTGTGAAATTTTGTGTTATTTAATTCTGAGGAATGGCATTACTTCATACTGATGTGAAGTCAACAGCTTCCATATACAAGTAGACCAGAATGTAAAGATACTTTACACACAAACTCTGCTTACACCTAGGTAAAGAATTAAAACAAGAATATAATTTATTCAATTATCAAGCTTTGTCAAAAACTAGAAAGCTTATGACAACTATCTCTGATCATGAGTTTTTAATAATTTGGTGATACACCATTTCAGTCATGAAGACAAAAGTCATGAGACAACTTTTGTCTGTAGATTTATGCATGCATACTTGAGAAGAAGCTAAGAAAAACTGTGGAAGAGAGTTAGTAGAACAAGCTGGGTTCAGGAAAAATACAGTTTGTCAAAATCAGATTTTCATTCATAACAAAGTTGAGAAATTGTGGAAATATAACAAGAATCAGTTCTTAAATTTTGTAGATTTGCAAAAAGCATACGATGAGGTGCCAAGAGAAAAGCTGTTCAGAACACTACAGTTATATGAGGTAAATGAAACATTATATAGAGCAATACATAGTCTATGTTTAAGTTATGCGTCAACAATTAGAACCGAAGGAAGTACAAGGTGATTTGACATAAAATAAGACGTGAGAGAAGAATGCACTGCATCTCCATTCTTATTCATAATCTGCATGAATCACCTTATTAAAGAAACTGGCATTAAACCTGATATTAGAATTAGAAATATAAACTTAATTCTTTGCTTTATGCAAAGCATGTTATACTCTTAGTCTCCAGGATTCTTTAACTAAATTGAATAATGCTGTAACAATATTTGGCATAAAAATAAGCAGGAATATAGAAAACTTCAGCAGCTGCATTCTTATTAGAGAACCTGAAGAAAAAGGTAAAATATTTTGGCATAATTTCTGCTTATTTCAGAAAAGAAATGAAATATGGAAATGGACAACAGAATAAGCAAAGCTAGTATTTTTGGGAAATAAGCTGAATAAATATATGGAATATGAGAGAAATTAATCAAAACAAAACTAGTACTATACAAGACAGTGTTCAAACCAGTTTTATGGATGTGAGACTTAGTTTAGAAATAAAAGAGTTGATCACAAACTAGACTACAGATAAGAGAGATCTTAGAAAAATTAGAGGAGTGAAAGGATAGCAATAGAGAACCATATTAAAAATGAAAATATTAGGAAGAAACATGACATGAGCAGTCAAGAATATGTGAGCAAAGCCAATTTAATGTGGTATGGAAATGTTATCAAAACATGTTTTGATATGAACACTTGTCAGGTATGGAATAGAATACACAATGAAGGGAGAGGAGGGGAGTAGTCGAAATTATGCACTTCTTTAGGTGCATGTGCATTTAAGTTGAATTGTGTGCATGTGTATGTGGAGAGTTCTTCTGCAAAAAAGGAACTGTTACTATTACATTAAAATCTTTTTCAAAGTGTACATAATATATGAGCATTTTAGCCCATGCCATGTTGAATAACAAATTATGCAAGTGTTCTTCATTCCTATCGCTTACTATCCAGTCTTCGTCCGAGCATTTTCCAAAATATATTTTGGAAAGGCAAATGTCAAAACATTGAGCCATAGTATAAAGGCAGTACATCTGCAGAAATATGGACTACTAATTGCGTATCAGAAGCTTAAATTACTTTTGCACAACAATGAGAGAACTGAAGGGTGCATTCTAATTTTATTTCATTCAAATCAAGGATACTTGATTAAGTCTCAAAATCTGGGTAATGAATAAATTACTGTAATTTGAGAGTATCATTTCATTTGATGTGGCTATTTAAGTCAGCTGGTAGTGAAGTCTTTAATGTGGTAACTTTGAGCAACTGCAGTTTGTATTAGTGGTTAACGTTTTTATATTTCTTTACACACTGCTTGGAAAGAAATCAATGGACATCCCCATGGGCAAGGTGCATCATGCCATGTAATGAGTCACAAGTTTGTAGCTAATATAAATTGGAGGAATTTATGATACTCCCAAGTGAGTACAACTGTGTCTGGGTGAAATGGCTGTGAGAATGGAACTGATGGAGTTTGCAAGATGTGTTGTAGTAGGATACCATGTTGTAGGCCTAACTGTTCAGCAAATTGTTGACAAATTGGGCCATCCCAGCTTAACAATCAGTGATATCATACTGACATGGAAGCACAGGAAGTCAAGAGTAAGTGCTATCCACAGTGGAAGACCCACCACACTCACTGAATGTGACTGTAAGGTGCTACAATGAAGGATAGCATGTAAAAACCACCATTCATTGGCCAACACGTTGAATGTGGAGTTCTGGACATCGACTGCAAGATGAATCTGCACAAAAACATTCAGAACCAAGGCTCACAACATGGATTTCCACTGCAATATGCAAGTCCCACATTACCCGAATCAACATGCAACATTGGGGTGCTTAAGGGTCAAAGCTGTGTAACTGAGAGGAGACCTCCACAAACCCTTAAAGGAATGTGTGGAACTGACCAGGGCTTCTGACCTAATGTCCAATCCTCACCTTCTCATGGTGCACCCTGTTATGTATCTACCTGGATATTGAATGAGGATGGGCTGGCAATTTGGGATTTAGCTGATAAAACTGTATTCTTATTGGCTTAAACCACATTATAAAATGATGGTACAACATGACATGCAATATTGTCTTCAGTGGTGAAAAGAGCATGTGCAATAGATGCTTGGAAAGATGTGTTATGGAGCAACAAATCATGCTACACCCTCTATCAGTTTAACAATCAATGACACCATACTGACATGGAAGCACAGGGAGTCAAGTGCAAGCGCTACCCACAGTGGAAGATCCACCACACTCACTGAACATGATCATAGGTGCTACAACGAAGGATAACATGTTGAATGCAGAGTTCTGGGACTCAACATGAATCTGCACAAAAACATTCAGAACCATGGCGCACAACATAGGTTTCCTTGTGGCATTTCTATAGTAACGATCATGATCTCTTTCAGCAAGACAATGCCCCATGTCATAAGGATGCTGCTGCTGTAACTGATCTCAACCCTACTGAAAATCTCTGGGATGAACTGGAGTGTCAGGTGAGATCAAGGGATGTCTGTCCCCACAACAGTCTGGGACCTTTTTACATGCCTACAGGAAGAATGATCCAAAATTCCCATTGGTTGCTATTATATGCTTGTGGCAAGTATGCTCCATAAGATTTCTGCAGTCATTGAATCAAAAGACGGTACTACATCTTATTAAGGTGGATGTCATGGCTGTTTGTTCTTCACACTATGTGTCCATTGACTTCTTTCCTACTAGTGTAGTATCTTATGTAAAAATTTCAGGGAGGTTTCAATATGAGTTCAATGGAGTTTTCATTGTGAGCACAATGTAAAACAATCCGCACTAATATCAGAGCCAGTAAATTGCATGCATGAATGATGTTTAATTATACAGATATAATAGTCTGCCTCAGTGCGGCTCTATCATGGATTAGCCTACCTCAGTAATATGCTATCACCATGGGTAGGCTAATGAAATTATTATTATGAAAAATGTTATATTTCTTCCTCTGATGTAGTTAATATTTAAATAGTGCCTTTGAACAGCATTTCATTAAGTAAATGCTACACTTAGTGTAATGCTATCTCTGAAGATCATTTGACCTACATGAGTAATTTTTCCATTAACATAAAAATTAAGGATGCCATCAATATAAGGAGTATTAATGGAAAGGAAACCAAACATGCAAAGACTGGAAAAGAACCATGTGGACATAACTGAGTATTCACTAAGACAAAACAAGAGAAAAACAAGTGAAAACTTACTAAATAATAAGTACAGGATGCTGTATTTGGGCAATAATGATCAAGGAAAGGTAAGGAAGGAGTAATGAAAGCATTCAACATCAAATATGATGATAAACTTCTTGATTTTAAGGTAATTTGAAGCAGAGTTATGTGGGAAAACTTCAAAATCACATAATGGACAATGAAATTTATTTATGGTTCCAGAGAAATTCTCCTAAGGAAGTAGTGGAGAATTTTTTGTGTCATTCATGTAGACAGCCAACAAACAAAGTGGAAAAAATGGTCCTTGTTGAAGATCCAAACAGCAGAGTTAGAAATGAATCACAGACATACAGAAATGTTTTGTGAAAATTTGGAGAAAAGGGCAAGGCTAATAATACTGGTAAGTATCTGCTGGTTTTCTGTTCAGGATACAGACAAATCATTAGTAACACCACATTGTAAAATAAAGATGAGTATAAGTTTATATGGGGAGAAGATCAAGAAATAAGAAAAGCCTCATTGACTATGTCATTGTTGATTGATAGTGATGAACATCACAAAAAAAACAGTATGTAAGAAAGTCGTCATCATCATCATCAAATATCAATTTCCTGATAAGTACCCCCAAGGGGTGTTCAGGTTACCATGACAGCACTACATGATTAAGTGAACATTATTATTAATCTCATATCAATAACTTTTCTCCAAATCAGTCTATTACTTGTGAGCATTCCAATATTGTCATATCTAACATTTCGTACTTCTAAGGCACTTCTGACTGATTCAATCCACCTAGACTTGGGTCTTCCTCTGGGTCTATTTTCTGTCATCTTGGCATCAAGCACTTGTTTTGCTAACCTTTCTTCATCCATTCTATTTAAGTGACCATACCACCTTAGATTAGATCTGCAGACACATTCTTGAATGCTAATAATGTCAAGGTAATTACTAATATCTTCATTTTTAATATGATTCTGCCATTGATGCTATCGGTTCACTCTTCTAATTTTCCTCGGAACCCTCATACCTGTGGTCTCTACTCTTTGAATAAGTGCTTTATTTCTAACCTAACTCTCAGATCCATAACTTAAAGCTGACTTGAACACTGTCTTGTATACTATTAGTTTGGTTTTTTGGCTAATTTTTCCCATATTCCATATAAATTTATTCAGCTGGCTACCCACCATACTAGCTTTGGTTATTCTGTGGTCTATTTTCAGATTTAACCTGATATCTTCACTAAAAACTGCCTAAATAGATGAGATTTTACTTGTTCTATAGGATCTACATTCAGAATGCAGCTGAAGTTTTCTATGCTCCTCATATTTTCATAGTTTTGGTCTTTTTATTGCTGATTTTCATGGCAAATTTGTTATAGCTATCACTATAACATATTAAGAATATAAGAAGCTAAGTGTGACACCTCCAAATCTAATATCAGGCCTAATGCCACTTTCTTTCATAACGTCATCCATATAGTTGATGAACAAGAGAGGAGATAATGTGCATTCTTGCCTTACCACTGATTTTAGGTGGACCAAGCTCTCATCACTCCTTGTCTTAGTATCTCCCATTGCAGACATATATAATGCTATGCATTAAATGAAGGGCCACTACCCAGACTGGTTTCGACCTTTGTTGAGGTCTCGTCAGTGGGAGCCAGACCCAGAGGTGATGATACCAAGGTGGAAGCAACGGAGAAATCATATTTACCTATACAAGTTGCCAAAAGGTTTCTCACCTTATTATTAAATTACTCTGGATTTAGAAAAAGATGTTGGAAGTTTTTTTCCACTTAGTTAGACTATAATAAATTTAGTTTAATCCTTTATCCAAGGTCACCACCTCTGGGTCTGGCTCTTACTGACAAGACCTCAATAAAGGTTGAAACCAGTCTGGGTAGTGGCCCTTCCTTTAATGCATAGCATTATACATGTCCGCAAGGAGATGTGCTTTGCATTATGGGAGATACTGAGATAAGGAATGATTTATCCCAATAAATATCAGGTGATATTTATTGGGATAAATATCAGGTGATATTTATTGGGATAAATATCAGGAAATAAACACCTTCCTGATATTTATTTTCCATACCCTTACCAAAGTCTTCCCATGACTTTTGTTTAGCTACTTTTACACATAGCTTAGCTCTCTTACATTTTTCTCTGTATTCTTTCAGGGCATCTGCAGACTTAGTGGCTAGGAACTTTTGGTATGCTTTCTTCTTTTCCACAACTGCTTCTTTAGCTTCTTGTCTCCACCATGGCATTCTTATTTTTCTATCCTTGCTGACTACTTCACCACATACCTGCCTAGCTGAATCAATCAATGTCTTCTTCAGAATGTGCCACTGAGATCCAAGGTTTGGTTCTTGTTTTCACTTTGCTTCATTTTTGTTTCAATAATGTTTGTATAGTTGAGTCTCCAATTTACTTGTAAAAGCTGCTCAATTTTAATTCTCTTGAACACTTTCTTACATACTGTTCTTTTTGACGTGCTATTCAATTTTTATCCTGCTTTGAACTAAATAATGGCCACTTCCAATTTCAAATCCTTGGTACACTCTTATATCCTGAACCAGAATGATGATATCACTATTAACAATAACGTAGTCAATGAGGCTTTTCTTATTTCTTGCGTGTTCTCTCCATGTGAACTTGTGTACATCTTTATGTTGGAACAAGGTGTTAGTAATGACTAGTCTGTGTCCCGAGCAGAAGCCCAGCAAATATACTATTATTATCAGCTTTGCCCTTTTCTCCAAATTTTCCTAAATGTTCCTATATCTTACGTATCTTATGTGAAGCAACAAAGCAATTGTCAGTGCACTTGACCATACTGTTTAATACTGTTTAATCTAAGTCTCAGTTCTGGGTTAGTCTCGGGGGGGGGGGGGGGAGTGAAAAGAAGGGAAAATAGTTGCATTGCATAAAGGAGGCTCCAAGACTGCTGTAGCAAATTACTGACCGATCAGCATATCAGGAGTCATCATCAAAATATTGGAGAAGTTGGTCAAGAGCAAAATACAGGAATGGATAGATGGAAATGGGATACTGTATGGGGGCAGCATAGTTTTGTGAAGGGTAGATCATGCCTCAGTAACTTGCTCACGTTTTATAATACAGTGATGGCCAAATTGGATAAGGGTAATGGGTTTGCAGTAATACTGCTAGACTTTGCAAAGGCCTTTGACGGGATACCACATGGAATCCTAATCAGTAACCTAGAGCACACAGGGATGGATATAGGATTGGGAGATGGAGAGATATCAGAAAGTAGTTTATTCAGGAGTAGAGTCCAAAAGAATTCCTGTGACTAGTGGTGTGCCGCAGGGTTCTGTTCTTGGACCACTGCTATTTAATTTGTTCATTGATGATATAGGACAAGATCTGACAGGAACTGTTCAGTAATTTGCTGATGATGCAAAGTTGGGTAGAGCAATAGTTAATACACATAATGTCAAAATTTTGCAGGATGATTTGCATAGATTGGCAGACTGGGCTAAGGAGAATGGATGTCAATTTAATGTTGCAAAGTATAAGGTTATGCATTTTAAGGTGAAAAGATTATCAGCAGTATACCATATTGGTGGAACTGTACTCCAGGAAGCCAGAGACTTGGGAATGTTAGTGGATATGGAGTTAAAGTTTAGGGGGGGGGGGGCACATAGCAAAAGTGGCTAAAGCAGCTCATCAGATCACTTGGTTACTGAAGAATACTTTGACGAGCAGAAACAAGCAGGTTATTGTTCCTCTTTATCAAGCCTTGATAAGTCCCCACTTGACTACTGTGTCCAGATTTGGGCACCACAGTTTCTTGGTGATGGGGAGGAGGTAGAGAGGATCCAGATGCGAGTGACCAAGATGGTAGCAGGTCTGTGAAATAAACCGTACAAGAACAGATTGAGGATTTGTGGGTTACAGAAACTGGTTGATAGGCAGAAAAGGGGGTGATATGATTAAGACATTCAAATTACTGAGGGGTTTATACAAAATTAATTGAGAGGAAATTTTTCAGAACAGGTGTGGTGTTGGGAGAACTAAGGCCATCCATGGAAACTGAGCAAGAGAGCAGTTAGGAAGGGTGTTAGAACTAGGTTTTTTACTTGGAGAGTGGTGAATGAATGGAATAAGCTGCAAGAGTCTATTGTGAATGCCATGGCTATGAATGAGTTCAAAGCAAAGTATAATAGATACTGTGCAGATGCTGAATAGTTCTTGACATGATGTTTAGGGCCTCCCTCAATGAGTTTAAGGACTCCTTGGAGTTGCTTATAATAATAATAATATATGCCTGGTGGGATTCATTTTCAACTCTGCTGTTCAGATCTCCAACAAGGATCACTGTTAACATTTTCTTTGTCAGCTGACTGTTCTAATGACAAAAAATTCCCCTACTTCTTCCTTAGAAGAAACTTCTGTGGAAGTATAGGCACAAATAAGTTTCATTTTCCATTTTGAAAATTTCAAACATAACTCTACTTGAAACACAAGAAAGTTTTAAAAATAATTAATGTTGATCAGCATTTACGGGTAACTGTAGACTCAACTATTCAAACATTACAGTTCAAAAACAAGGGCCAAACCTTGTAGGCTCTGTAAAAATTCTGAAGAAAACATTCAGTGATTCAGCTAGGGAGGCATGTAGTGAAGTTGTATGCAAAGATAGAAAAATAGGAACACTACTGTGAATACAAGTAGTAAAAGAAGCAGTCCTGGAAAAGAAAAGAGTATACTGAAAGTCCCTAGCAAGTAAGTCAGTAGACATTCTAAAATAATACAGAGGAAAAATGTAAGAGAGCTAAACCATATGTAAAAGTATCTAACTAAAAGCCATGAGAACACTTAGATAAGAGTATAAAAGATAAATATCAGAAAAATGGCATGGTGACATGAAAACTGAAGATAAAGATATTCTAGATGTCTGAAGTAATTACTCTGAAAGTAAGACCAAATAAGTAGTGACAGAACCATAGTAGAAATTTTTCAGTAGGGATGCAAACAAATAGAAAGGCATCAAAAATTTGCAATGTGGAAATGCAGCTGGTACAGATGATATTTGATCAGAAATGCTCAAATATGGAGGTATAAAAGTTTTGTAGTTGCTACACTGCATAATTCAGAAAGCCTGGTCAGGAGGTTGAATTCTCAATTATTGGAGTAATGCGCTCATAACATCCATCTGTAAAAAAAGGGAATAAAGATGAATGGGAGAATTGCAGAGGAATTTCTCTACTAAGTGTTCCAGGTAAGATTTATGCAAGCATACTGGAAAAGAGATTGAGAAAGATTGTGGAGGAAAAGATCGGAGAGCAAGCTGGATTCAGGCCAAATAGAGGTTGTGAAGATCAGAATTTAACTTTACGACAAGTAGCTGAGAAATCGTTGGAATATGACAAGGATCTGTACTTAAATTTTAAATTTTGTGGATCTGAAAAGGCATACAAGGTGCTGCTCTTCAAAACACTAAAATTATATGGAGTAAATTAAGCATTATACATAGTCTATATTCGAGCTGCAAGTCAGAAGTGAAGGAAATACGGTAAGATGGTATGATATAAAATCAAGTGTAAGATAAGAATGAACATCATCTCCACTCTTGATCATCTTCTGTATTAACTGTGTTATGAAAGAAAGTAGCATTAAACTTGATATCAAACTTTGCTTTATGTAGATGATATTGTACTCCTAAACACATCTTAAGAAAGTCTCCAGGATTTTTTTTTAACTAAATCACATAATAGCTGTAACAAATTTGGCATGAAAATCAGAAAAAGACAAACTAGGAAAATAGGCAGTAATGTAGAAAACTTCAGCTGCATTCTTAATTGTTGAACCTACAGAACAAGTAAAATATTTCAACTACATGGTGATCAAAATTAAAGTATCCCTGTTTAAGGCCTTGTGAAGCCACCCAGTGATCCAAGTGCAGAAATGAATTGGGTGTTATGCAGAAGTGATATCTCAAAAATTATGGGAAAAAATTCCAAAATTCACCACTCAATAAAAGTCGAAACTAGTCTGGGTAGTGGCCCTTCCCTTAATGCATAACATTATACATATCCTCAGGGAGATGTGTTTTGCATTATGGGAGATACTGAGATAGGAGTGATGTTATCTTGCTCCACCTTTGCAACAAGTTGCCTGGTAGTGTACCACCTTACCCCAGTCCTGAAGATATTTTCAGGTGCAAACTTTGTTTGCCCATACTTGGATAAAGGATTAAGCTTTTGCTTTGTCATAGCTACAGCATTGCCTGTGCATGGAAATTCAGCATGAAAATTCAGTCATTTTCATGCAGGATGGGGATTCAATCCATACAGGAGATTCTTCAAGAACATTTCATGGAAGCCAGATCTGTTTATTGGGATCATCCTGATAACTTACCAGTGCTGAAAGACAGCATAACGCAGCATGTGCAAAACATCAGTCCTAACAGCAGTATTCTGCAGCTGGTCAGGACTGATGATTGTGGCATACCAGGAAGGGTAGCCTGTGAATGCATAATGAAAGTGAATAAAAACATGTTATTTATGTTTGTGTTGCTTTTCTCTTTCTTACACACACACACACACACACACACACACACACACACACACACACACACACACACACACACACACACACACAGAGAAAATTACTACATCTACATTTGGTACATCATACAGTACCCCTAGTGGTGAATTTTGGACCCCCCCCACCAATCAGATATTGCGTCTGCAGTGATAGTAATGCACAATGTATTCCTGTACAGTTTCACAGTATTTGGGGCACTAGGCAGTGCTCCACAAGGCTGTAAACAAGGATACTTTAATAATTCTACAATAAAACAGTCATAATTTTAGAAAAGTTGGCACAGTGGAAAGCCAGGTGAATAAATTTATATGGAATAAGAGAGAAATTAGCAAAAGCATGAAAGTAGCAGTATACAAGACAGTGTTCAAACCACTTTTAACTGATGGATCTGAGAGATGGGTTAGAAATAAAATACTTGGTCGACGATTAGAAACATGAAAGCTCTGAGAAAAATTGGGGGCATGAATGGTATGATAATATTAAAAATGAAGAGATTGGTAAGTAACATGATACTGTTTGCATTCAGGAACATATGAGCAAGGCTAATCTAAACTAAAGGTGGCATGATCATTTAAACAGAATTAGAGAAGAAAGGTTAGCAAAATGGATTTTTGCTAACCTTTCTTCAACCAAAAAAGGCAGAAAAAGGGTCCAGAGGAAGACCAGCATCCAGGTAGATTGATTCAGTCAGAAGTTCCTTTGAAAAATGAAATGTTAGATGCAACAGTATTGGAGTAATGACAAGTAAAAGATTAATTTGGAGGAATATTGTTCATAGGAGATTAATCATCATCATCATCAAATTCCTGCCATGTACCCTCAAGGGGTGTACAGGATATGATAGTATTACATGAAAAAAATTACATCATTACTAACTTCCGATCTACAATTTTCCTCCAAATCAGTCTGTTACTTGTCAAGACTCCAACATTATCAGATCTTATATTTCTATCGTCTAAGGTGCATTGTACCGTAACAATCCACTGATATTTTGGTCTTCCACAGGGTCGTTTTGCTGTCAACCTGGCACAGAACACTTGTTTTGCTAATCTTTCTTCACCCATTCTGTTTAAGTGACCATACCACCTGAGATTAGCTCTGCTAACGCATTCCTGGATGCTGACAATGTCAAGATCTTTCCTAATATCCACGTTTTTAATGATATTGCCATTGATGCCATCTGTTCACGCCCCTAATCTTTCTCAGGACTCTCATATCTGCGGTCTCTAGTCTTTGTTCAAGTGTTTTACTTCTAAACCAGCTCTCAGATCAATAAGTTAAAATTGGTTTGAACACTGTCTTGTATACAGCTAATTTAGTGTTCTGACTAATTTCTCTCTTATTCCATGTGAATTTATTCAATTGACTTCCCACCATACCATTCTATTTCTATATTTAATTTATCATCTTCACTAAAAATCGTGCCTAAGTAGCTGAAATGTTTTACTTGTTCCACAGGTTCTCCATTCAAAACACAGTTGACATTTTCAATGATTCTGCCTATTTTCATTGTCTTTGTCTTTTTATTGCTGACCTCCATACCATATCTATTACAACAGTTATTCAATTTAGTCAGAGAATCTTGCAGACTTGTAGCGATTTTATTTAGAAGTATAACATCATCCGCATAAAGCAAAGAGCTGATATTAACATTTCCAATTTTGATATCAAGTTTAATACCACTTTCCTTCATAATGTGATTAATATAGATAATGAATAACAGAGGGGATAATGTACATCCTTGTCTCACACCAGATTTAACATTAAACCATCTTCCTGTACTTCCTTCAATTCTAACTGCTGACTTACAACACAAATAAAGATTAAGTATTGCTTGATATAATGCCCCATTGACACCATATAACTGTAGCATATTGAATATGCTTCTCTCTTGACACCTTGTCATATGCCTTTACCAGATCGACAAAACTTAAATACAGATCTTTGTTATATTCCCATGCTTTCTCAACTATTTGTTGTAAAGTGAAGATCTGATCCTGACAGCCTCTATTTGGCCTAAATGTAGCTGGCTTGTTCTTCACCAAGCTTTTCTTCCACAATTCTTTTTAACCGTTTCTCAAGTATACTTGCATAGATCTTGCCAGGAACACTCAGTAGAGAAATACCTCTGCAATTCTCAGATTCAGTTTTATTTCTCTTTTTATATATGGGTACTACGAGAGCTCTACTCCAATCATCGGGAATTCGTCCCTCTGTCCAAGCTTTCTGAACTATGCATTGCAGCCACTGCAAGACTTTTATACCACCATACATCAGCATTTCTGGTCGAATATCATCTACTCCTGCTGCCTTTCCACATTTCAAGCCTTTGATGGCTTTTTCCACTTCAAGTATGGATATGTATTCCTGACTGCATGCCTGGTCAGTGTTTTTTAGAACTGCGCTGTCATCAATGCTTGTTTCATTTAGCAGTTTTTCAAAGTAATTACTCCATACTTCAAGGATATCTTTTTCTCCCATTTTCATGTCACCTTTATCATCTCTAATTTCTTTTACAGTACTCTTTCCTCCATTCCTAAGCTTCTTCAACAAACTCCAGAATATTTTGCCACCTTCTTGATATTTATTTTCTATATTCTTGCCAAAGTCCTCCCATGACTTTTGTTTAGCTAGTTTTACACAGTGTTTAGCATTCTTGCATTTGTCTCTGTATTCTTCACCAATCGACCAACCTTTGCCGGCAAAGGTTGGTCGATTGTTAGAGCTGCTACTAATGACTCAGTTAAGTAAGTTTGAGCGCAGTTTGTAGTTGGAAGGGGACCAATCTTTCGATGCTGTTGGCACACTCTCCCTCGATGAGTCTTTGGACTCTCTGGAGGTGTCAAATAACAATAATAATAATAATTCTCTAAGAGCACAAGCTGACTTATTTGCTAGGAACTTTTGCTATGCTTTCTTTTTTTTTCTTCACTGCCTCTTTAACTTCCTGTGTCCACCATGGAGTTCTAATTTTCTATCCTTGCAGACAACTTCACCACATGCCTCTCTAGCTGAATCAATCAGGGCTTTCTTCAAGGCTTGCCAATGAATCTTCAAGGTTTGATTCCTGTTCTCAAACTCTTTCATTTTTTCTTCAATAATCTTTGTGTATGTTAGTCTACAGTTCACATCCGAGAGCTGCTCAACTTTTATTCGCTTTAAAACTTTCTTACATGTTATTCTTTTCAATATGAAATTCAATTTTATCCTGCTCAAGACTAAATAGTGATCACTTCCAATTTCAAATCCTCTGTACACTCTGATGTCCTGCACCAGGGAGAAACACATCATATCAACAATATCATAGTCAATGAGACTTTTCTTACTCCTTGCCTCTTCTCTCCATGTGAATTTGTGCACATTTTTATGTTGGAACATGGTGTTAATAATAACCAGTCCATGTCCTGAGCAGAAATCCAACAGATATTTGCCATTATTATTAGCTTTGCTCTTTTCTCCAAATTTTCCCAAAATATTTTTGTATGTCTCACAATCATTTCCTACTCTGCTATTTAGATCTCCAACAAGGACCAACTTTTCCTTTTTCATTGTGTCAGTTGCTTTTTCTGAAGCCTCAAAAAATTCCTCCACTTCTACCTTAATAGAACCTTCTGTGGGACCATAGGCACAAATAAGTCTCATTGTCCAGTTCCCCATTCTCATATTTGTCCACATTACTCTACTTGAGACTGACTGCCATTCAAGAAGATTAATCTCGTATTTTGTGATGAATACTATGGCTACTCCTTCTTTTCCTTGATTGTCATTGCCTGAATATAACATTTTGTATTTATTGCTCAGAAAGATCTCACCAGTTTTTGTCTTAATGTAAACTTAATCATGTAGTGCTGTCATAATAGCCTGAACATTCCTTGAGAATACATATCAGGAAACTGATGATGAAATTTATTTATCACTATATAAATGTATAATTACATAATGGTAATTTCAAATAATTTTTGCAACAGCTTATTATCATATAGGACATCTTCACACATCCTAATTATAGCCTAAATTTGATAGGCTATAAGTGTCTATTTAATGTGATTTGAAGATCCCACCCTCCTGTAACAAAATAATGCCTCTAATTTCTTCAAGCAATAAAAATAGGTCACCATAGCTCTATATATGCTGAAGAGATATCAAAAAGTGGTATATGGAGGGGTAGAATTAAGGCAAAAACAGGTGACTAGTAGTGTGCTGCAGGGTTCAGTGCTGGCATTGCTGTTTAATTTGTACATAAATGATATAGGAAATCACCTGAAAGGAAATATTCATTTGGCTGATGATGCAAAATTAGGTAGAGTAACAGTTAATCACGGTGATGTGGAGAGCATGCAGGCTGATTTACATAGGCCGTCAGTATGGGCAAAAGATAATGGGTGTCAAGTTTAATGTCAAGAAATGTAAAGTTATGCATTTTGGGATAAATAGATTACAAACCGTGTATCATATTGATGGCGCTGTACTTCACGAAATAGATGATGCTAGAGATTTAGGGATGGTGGTAGACAGAGAGTTAAAGTTTAGAGGATATATTGCTAGGGTTGCTAAGGTAGCCCATAAGATTACTTGGCTATTGAAGAATACATTAATAAGTAGAAATAAAGACATTGTTATTCCTATTTATAAGGCCTTGATACACCCACATCTGGATTACTGTGCATAAGTCTGGTCCCATGGATTTCTTGGTGATGAGAAGCCCTGGAGAGGATTCAGAGGCAAGTGACCAAAATGGTGAGGGGCCTGTAGAATGTTCCCTATGAGGATAGACTGAGAGTGTATGGACTGCAAAAGTTGGTTGACAGCAGAAAACGAGGGAATATGATAGAGACATTTAAGTTGCTTAAAGGGTTTTATAGAATAGATGCAGGGGAAATGTATCAGCACTTGGCTAGAGGGACCAGAATAAGGGGTCATTTCTGGAAGTTGAATAAAGACGTGGTTAGTAGGGGTGTGAGAAAAAGATTTTGCTTGGAGAGTTGTGAATGAGTTGCCAGAGTCAGTTGTGAGTGCTTTTTCTGTTAATGGGTTCAAGGAGAGGCATGATAGATTGTGTGGATAGACTGGGTCTCCCACAATGAGTCTTCAAGACTCCATGGAGGTGCCCATATAATAACACACACACACACACACACACACACACACACACACACACACACACACACACACTATATTCTAATGCATACCACAAATTTTCAATTGAGCTCAGATCTGGAGTGTAAGCAGGAAAGATGATTATGTTCCGCAAACCATTGAAATAAGCAGTGCTTTAAAAAAACGTTTAATTTTCTTGACCAAAAAGCTCTGGAATGACTTTAAATCGGATTATATTGATCAAGTTCATATAATAAACACTATGTTATACCAACTAGTTTCACCAACTAAGGCTGTTGGCATCTTCAGGGTACATAACTGATGTAAGGCACTAAAAAGCAAAAAACTGTTACAAATTATAATCAACCGATTCCAATTACATTAAACAAAGAACAGAGCATGTACAATACATGCATAGAGCGTGCATGATCTCACTTGTTGTTGTTGTTATTTAGGAACGTACTATAGCTGGCACTGTAATTCAGTTCTGGCGAGTTAAGAGATCTAATAAGGGTCATCCAGATCACAGGTAAAATTAGTCCTTGGTTCCTGTTAAGGTTTTGTATGCAGTGGGCAACTATTGTGGCCTTTTTAAAAATTCGGGGGCGGAAGTCCTACTCTATGTAAGGAATTGTGCTTCTATCCCACTCTATGGTATGGTTCATTCTTGAGAAATGAAAAGCTAACCCCGATTTTTCTTCTCTGTTATTATTGATGTCACCTATGTGTTCTTTTTGCCTAATTTCAAGGCTCCTTGAAGTTTGGCCAATGTAATTCAAGCCGCACGAGCAGGGTATGTTATAAATTCCAGCATATTTGAAGAAAGGATGGCTATCTTTTGGAGATCTTAAGAATTGTCTAATCGTTTCTGTAGGTTTAAAGGCCATTCTTATTTTATGTGGTCTAAGGAGTCTTGCAATCTTATTGGAAACTGTCCCTAAGTATGGAATGACGATGGTAGAAATATAACGTATATCATCTCGTTGTCTTTGTCGGGGTTCAGAGAAAAGTATCTTCTGGACGAGTCTTCGAGGAAATCCATTCATGGTAAGGTTGGTAGATATCAGAGATAGTTCTTCCTGGAGGTCTTGTTGATCTGTTGTAAGGAAAGAGGCACGGTTCTTCAGCATCTGTACAATACTAAGTTTCCGAGAAATGTGGTGGAAAAAGTGAAATGTAAATAACGTCCTGTATTGGTAGGTTTGCAGTAAACTGAGAGGTTGATACCACTATTCGGAAGCTTCTTAATTAAAGTGTCCAGAAATGATAACTGGTTATCATTTTCAAGTTCTAGAGTGAATTTGATTGTGTGGTGTAGAGAGATGATTTTGTTAAGAAAGTCGAACAGGTCCTTTTTTGTGTGGTTCCAAACAATAAAGATATCGTCCACGTATCTCCACCATACTCTGGGTTTATGGTCTGTTTGAGATAAGATTTTACTTTCAAAATCCTCCATAAAGAGATCAGCACGAGATGGAGCTACCCATCGCAAGGTCAGTCAATTGCTGATATTTGGTTTTATTCCATAAGAAAAAGTTTGATGTTAAACAATGACGGAACAGAGAAGTAATGTCTTGTGGGAGCAAACTTCCTAAAATGTTGATGCTTCCTCCACAGGGATGTTAGTGAATAGAGATGCAACATCTAGGCTGGCGAGTAGATCCGTATTGGAGATAGAGATGTTGTTCAGTTTCTCAACGAAATGTTGCGAATTTCGTATATAGGTATTCGAATTATGGATGTGTGGTTTGAGGAGGCCTGCCAGGTGTTTAGATAACAGATAAGTTGGCGAATTGATTCCATCTACAATCGGGCGTAGTAGTCTATAGTCTAGGTGTTAGTGGATGCATGGATTTCAATCTTCGTTTTAAGTCTATAGACCAGCTCACCATGTGACGTATTAAATCGTTGGTGTCATTGTGATTCTTTAGTGTTGGATATGTGACTAGGACACGGTAGGTTGATGTATCTGACAGTAGGCTGTTAATCTTATCTTCGTAATCACTGGTGTTTAAAATCACTGTTGAATTTCCCTTACCTGCCTTCAATATGATAATGTCTTTCTTTTTCTTCAAACTATACGATGTTATTTTTTCCAGAGTAGTGATATTTTTGTTAGGAGTTCTGGAAGATGATACTACTTTTTAATCTAATATCATTAGCTATGGGTTCCGGTAACGACGAGACTGCCTTTTCTATATACAAATGATATCCACTTTAGGGACATGATCGGGTGTTATCGCAAAATCAAAACCTTTTTTAAGTATATTAATCTCTGGTTTTATTAATACGTGATCCGATAAATTAAAAATAACTTTGCTGTCTGGTAGAGAAGGTTTTGACTTAAAACGTTTTGTATAAAGATCGTTACATTTTTTTATTTGGTTTCGTTTGCTTGTTGTAAAGGCTTTATCAAAGCTATTAGTGACCATTCTGTCCAAATGCGACCATATATCTTGGTCTAAAGTACTAGAGATATTGTCATAAATCTGACAACATTCTAAATCTATTTGGCTTAAAAGAAATCTAGTATGCTGTATTCGTTCACGTAGAAGTGCAAAAGATGTTTTAAAATAAATATGTTCTGCTTGCCTTGAATGGAATTGTTCTTTTAAAAATAGAAACTTTGGAAAACTTAACAGGAACCAAGGACTAATCTTACCCGTGATCTGGAAGACCCTTATTAGATCTCTCAACTCGCCAGAACTGAATTACAGTGCCAACTATAGTACGTTCCTAAATAACAACAAGTGAGATCATGCACGGTCTATGCATGCATTGTATGCGCTCTGTTCTTTGTTTAATATAATCGGAATCAGTTGATTATAGTTTGTAACAATTTTTTACTTTTTAGTGCCTTACATCAGTTATGTACCCTGAAGATGCCAACAGCCTTAGTTGGTGAAACTAGTTGGTATAACATAGTTGTTTATTATATGCACTTGATCAATATAATTCCATTTAAAGTCATTACAGAGCTTTTTGGTCAAGAAAATTAAACATTTTTAACATGAATAGAATCCATGGGGAAACCAAAAGAAAGGTACGCTGTTTTGAACTCATCAAATGTAAAAAGGTCAAACTATTAAATCACCTCACTTTTTTGTAAAGATGTCGAGACAACAAGATTATTCCCAAGTTTCTATTTTTAAAAGAACAATTCCATTCAAGACGAGCAAAACATGTTTATTTTAAAACATCTTTGGCACTTCTACATGAACGAATACAGCATATGTACAGCAGCTGCAGCACATCTATAACAGGGTCCAAAATTCCGTCTTCTTTCTTAAAAAACTTGTACAAGTGCATTATTTTTTGATTTACCTTGTAAAGGTTCATGTCACTGTCTTGCAGGTCCAAACTTAATTCAGACAATTCTTGGAGAGTGTCACACATCAATCCTAGATCCAATAAAAAGTCTGTAGATGTTATTTTTCTTCTTAAGCCATCATAAGTACATTTATCATTTTTATCTCTCCAAGGATCATGCAGTGCATCTTCAAAATGATGCCCTAGAGATTCAAAATTTTTTCACACAGCTAAAACTGAACGGAAACTAGATGACACCCATCCAGTACTTAAAATTCTTCCAATTTTCAGCAGATCAACCTCTAGTGATTCTGCACACAAATGCAACTTTCTACTGTTTTTTGGTGAGGCATGGTATAGGACACAAAGTTCATCAATAAATGATTTGAATCTATTGATTCCTGAAATTTCCTTTATAGCATCACTTACTGATAATTCTAGTCTGTGATTAGCACAATGCCAAAAGTATAATAGAAGGAAATTTTTCTGACAACAATTTTTTCACTCCACTTTTACCCTAACATCACAGCAGCACCATCACATGCTAGAGAAACTAAATATTTTTTAAAATAATCTTTTGTCATCCCATAATAGTTAAGACATTGGAGTAAGGAATCAAATACACTTTTTGCCGTTACTTTTTCAAATTCGATCAAGTGTCCAAAAATAAATTTATCGGTGAATTAATTCCAACACCTTCGATACAGCATCGAATATACACTACGAGAGTGGTTTTATTGCTTATTGTTGTTGTTGCTGATTCATCAGTTATCAATGAATTATATTTTTGGATTGAGCGATTTCTTTAAACACATTTTTTCTCATTTCTTCACTTACATGATTCACAATATTAATACATGCATTTGTTGAATATAGAATACGACCCATTTCAATTCCGTTCAGTTCCTGCAGATCAATTTCACTTTCAAAATTATGGAATGATTGGTTTTCCTTTGCTACTTTATACGCAGTTCGAAAAATTTTTGTGGTTATTTCTTTTTCATGAGATAATGATTTTAAAAAAACCTTTCAAGGGTCTTTTTTTCGGCTTCAGAAACAATTTTTAATGCTGCTTTGTGTGCAGCAGATTCTCTGTGATCGAACATATTTTATCGAAGTGAGCTCATCTGTAGCTTCCTATCTTTGCCAGAATATGTAATCTCGTTGTTGGCCCACTCTTTGGAAATTTTCATTCCCATCTTTGTTTCAATTCCAAGAGTTCTAACTTTTCTGCAAGGCATACAGCCAAGTTTCTTTTTGCAAATATACATCCATTCATTTTTCGAGCAAAAATCATTTTTTTGATCTAATGTCCAGCAATTCGGCCAGTCATTTTCAGTTTGGCCTTGCCCCTCAAGATTAACTTGAGTTGATTCGAAAACATCAACTGGCACCATTATTTCCATATTTTTTGACGTCGTGTCTGTTATTATTCTGGGCTTTTTATTAATGGGACTGGTGGTTGAAAAGTAATTGGAAGTAAAGCCAAATGTAGAATTGTGAAAATAACAATTATCTTTGAATAGAAATGCACAATTAATCATTTAGATAATGTGGTAGCATTTTGAGCCCTCCGTAGCTTAGTCGTTATAGATGAAGCTCTTTGGTCGGAAAGACCTGTGTTCGATTCCCGTCAGTGACACAAGGAATCTTTATTTGGTCTCTTTCGATGGAAGGTGATTTAGCCAGTCTCATAGAGAGATAGGGGAATTTTTCACATGGAAACGTGGGTTTTTTTCACCCCCCCCCCCCAGAACAGGCAAACTGGCCATGTGAACACATGCAACTACAGACATAGGACACACTGGGAGGTATAGGGCCAACCACCTTATCCTTGAGATGGTTGTGGTTGTAAGAATTAAAAAAAAAAAAACCCTCAACACCATAAAAGGTAGAAGAGGAGGATTAAGAAAGAAGGTAGCATGTTGCTGACTCTTCAACAATATCAGCAGGTCTCATTAATGTGCCATACATGAATATTCTGAAGTCAATTATTGCATATCTTGCAGACTGGAATGGAAGCTATACATGTAAAGTCTACATCTATGATGGTTTTCCCCATACATGCAAGACTGTCAAATGAAATGATAAATCTTGATTCTCCCAACCATAGGATCTTTTACAAGTCTTAAAAGTCCAAAAAATATATGGAGATATAAAAATTACAATATTGATCACTTTTTCTAGTTTGGTCAAAATGTTTTTGTCATTCTTTACCAATGGAGTAATTATTGCTAATTAAGATGTTTTTAATGAAATACTTATCCCTTAAAAATTACTATAGAAATTACAGATATTTAAAAAGGATACTATTGGATTTGAGATCACGATGAATTATATTCTTTGCATGAAGGTAACTACAAAATAATTGCATGAAAAATATTAAAATTTCTGTAAATGAATTCTCTGTATAATTTAAAATTACAAAGTTAAATGAAAAATGCAATAAGAATTAATTTCTGGAAAAATTTAGCTCAATAGATGGACAAAACTTTCTGGAATGGGAAGGGGAAATTGCATATTTGATTAAAAAAAAAAATACCACAAACAAAAAAGGAGAAAGGTTAGTAGCTATGTAAATATGCTTGCATATTTCTGAATAAAATATCAGTGCACTGTAGAAGATCATTGTGAATGAGACATAGAATGGTGTTGATTTATAAGATTTTTTTTTTTAGAAGTGAAAATTATTTTTATATGCATGCATAAATAATACTCATATAAATAATACATGTGAACATGTGAATTATTTATGCATGCATCAGTACTGTAATGAAGTTCATACAGTGAGCAGTACAGACTTGCTTTGTTCATCATAAAATTTTAATGTGTGTCAGTATTAATACTGCAGTGTTTAATTGGTTTCAATGAAATGCAGTTGAATATTTAGTGAGGCCAAACAGGCAGCCTTTGGCAAATCTCGTCTGTTTTAAGAGATTTTATTCAAGTCAAACATTTTTAATTTGCTTCATCAATTTTCAATATTATTAATGTAAGGAAATTTATACCAGTCTATTCCTTGCTAGGCATATTTTTCACAAAGTAATTATTAAAGTATGAAGCTAGCACTTCCTTCATCTGAAGGTACAGAAGTACATATATTAAAGATGCCAAGAAATTATATTCTTAGTTTCATCCTTTATCCAAGTGTAACCAAACAAAATTTGCATGTGAAGTAACTTCAACTAGGCTACTTGTATATCGAGGCTAATGACTTCACATCAACTGCATTAGTATCCCATAATGCAAGGCACATATCCTTACAGAGATGTATAATATTGTGCATTATGGGAAGGGCCACTAGCCAGTAGAGATACAAGGTTGAAGTAATGCAGAAGTCATATATTTCCCATATAAAAGCAGTCAAAAGATGTCACACCTTATTATTAAAAAAATACTCTGGATTAGAAATACTACGACAACTGATGTGAAGTCATTAGCCTCTATATACAAATAGCTCAATCATGAAGTCACTTAACATGCAAACTTTGTTTGCTTACATTTGGATAAAGGATGATACCAAGAATATAATTTCTTGGCATCTTTAATTTATAGTATAACCAAGTGAAAAAAACTTTCAACATCTATCTCTAATCCAGATAATCCAGAGTATTTTAGTAATAAGGTATGACATCTTTTGACTATTTGTATATGGGAAATATGTGACTTCTGCATTACATCAACCTTGGTATCTCTTCTGGTTCTGACTCCCACTGATGAGACCTCAATAAAGGTTGAAACTGGTCTGGGTAGTAACCTTTCCCATAATGCATAGCATTATGGGAAGTAAGGATATGTGGCTTGTATTATGGGATATTAAGGCAATTGATGTGAAGTTATTAGCCTCTATATACAAGTAGCCCAGTTTGCTTACACTTGGATAAAGGATGAAATCAAGTGAAAAAAACTTTAAAACATCTATCTCTAGTACAGCAATACAAAAGTTTCCAAAGACTGGCTGCAAACAGTACCCAGGAATAAACCTGAACACTTCAGCAAAAAAAAAAAAAAATCTGCTGGTGAATAATTCTGTTACTATATACTCTGACAGGCTGTACCTAGAGAGAGAGAGAGAGAGCGAGACTTTAGCAGCTCACAAGAAACACTATCAAGGCTAATCTAATATTGAGGTCTGGATGCTCCCTATGTCCACAAATCCTCTGCCCCTACTGCATGCACCATTCTATAAATTTTAATTATGTTCTAAAATGAAAGACAGTATAAAAATTTATAGTGTTATTGCAGTTAAAAAACTTTCCCCACAAATACACACACGCACGTGCGCTATCTGCCAATAATTGTCCGAACATCCCTGTTATTTTAAAGTTATGGAACATTCCAGGTTTGTTAATAACATAAAACCGGCGTACAGATAGTAGGAAGCAGTATTTCACCATAGTAGTTGAACACACGTGATATGGCAAGACAACGTGAACTCAGTAACTTTGAAAGAGAGGTGTCATCGTGGGATATCACATTGGTGGCATCTCCATACATGCTATTGCCACTCAACTGGAGCATCCAAAATCAGCAGTTGGCGATGTGATCAGCAAATGGAGATGTTCTGACATCACTATTGCAGGAAAACACCCAGGCAGCCAGTAAAAATGGCTGACAAGTACAGGAGGGTGTTTTTGGCACACAAAAACCCGTTACAATCGGCACAGACTGACCTGTGATGAGTTCCAGAGCGCCAATAAAACCATGGTAAGCACTAATACCATATCGAAAAAACTCCATTTACTGGGTTCCGCAGAAGGGCAGTGGCACACAAGATGAACATCAAAACAATGAACAAAGATGGCTCGTCTGGCCTGGTGCAAAGAGAAAGAACTTTCGGACGTGTAAAATGCTATGCATAATGGGAAGGGTCAACCCAGACTGGTTTCAACCTTTATGTTGAGGTCTCATCAGTGGAAGCCAGACTTTGGAGAGATACCACAGTTGAAGTAATGCATAAATCATATATCATAATACAAGTAGCCAAAAGGTGCTTGAACTTATTAATAAAAATGAGAGAAAGATGTTGGAAGCTTTTTTTACCTTGGTTCTACTATACATTAAAGAGACCATAAGATATATGATAAAATATAAGATAAACTAAAACATAAAGATAAGATAAAATAAAAATATATTTGCATGTGAATACATTTCACGTGCAAAACATTGTTTTTCTTCCTTGGGGATTAAAACTAAGTATATTATTTCTTGGCATCTTTAATATAACAATAGGAGTAGTTTTACTAGAGTTAGTAAACTTCACCATATATGCATCATAAGAAGGCCTAAACATTAGCCATCACAGATTTCAAACCTCATGAAGCTATTTAAATGAAGAATATCTACAGCTCTGCTTTTCTTATTTTCCTTTCCACACTAGAATTATTAGATCATCTTCATCTCCCATAATTTATCTTTTCCAGATCAGAATAGTCCTAAGTATACTGTGTACAACTCACCTTTGGGTAACTCAGCTCACAATTTGGTTTGGTTATTCTCTTCTGTAAAAGATATTTCTACTGTTTTTATTCAACTTTGAAGTCATGTACCAAGTTTCGAGTTAAAAAAAAAAGAAAGAAAAGTTAAAACAAGGAGATCATAACTGGAATTCAACAAAATCCCATTTTCCTCCTCTGCTTAGAGTCAACCTTTCAATAGATTTAATTTGTGGTGGTGGGAGGGGAACCAGAAGAATAAAGTCTCTTTGTGAAAATTACTGGAACAAAGATTTTGATCTGAAAGGATGGGGGAAAAAGAGGTATTCTTGACATGCTGATCACCACAATTCTGGACAAATGTCATCATGAAAAGGCTCTGAGAATGTTTTTGATTTTTCCAGAGTACTTTTCTAGACATTCTTGTGTTCAAAAGATGGATTTTCATCTACAGGCTTTCCTACTATACAGGGGTGTTTCAAGTTAACTCTTGTCTATCTATTTCTCACTGCAAATTATAAGTGATCTTTTCTTATTGAAAAATCCAGGTACTATTTAAATGAAGAATATCTACAGCTCTGCCTTTCTTATTTTCCTTTCCTCAAGAATCAACATTCCATGCAGGGCATAAATCATAATTTATGATACCTGCATTCCAGCTGTACCCCCCCCCCATTTGTCTGAGAAAACCCAGCTAAGACCAATTTTATGACTGGAGAACTTAATGGCCCTATTTCAAGTGGTGATAAGCTTCTGATATATAAAACAGCCTTGGAAAACAGAAAAATATACAGAAAACTAAAATCTTCTATGCGAAAAAAAAAAAAAATAAATAAAATAAAATAAAATAAATTAAATAAATTATAAAAGCATTCCCATTCACAATTACACAGTTTTCATCGAAAAGTAGCTCATTGAAAAAGTATGTTAGCATACTTTTTTGTATTCTTAATATAAAACAAAGATGTGCAGCGAACCATAATTTTGCTGAAGCACCAAATCCAAATATTTGTTTAAATTTCACTGAAACACCAAATATTTGGCCAATGTATACCAAATTAAATTTTATAAACAAATGTTTTGGGGGGAAAATGTACTCAGTAAAATTGATAAAAAATTTTTAATGAATGTATATTTTTACTGTTCAAAGCATTTGTTTATAATATTTACTTTAGAATGTTCAAAATTTAATTTATTACTTCTCAGCTGAATATTCAGTGCTTCAGACAAATTGCGGAATGAAGAAAGATTAAAAAATATGTGTATTAATACTTTGCCTAATAATGTGTAATCACATGAATATGCAAAAATAAAAAGAACAATCCTTATTTCATAGCTGAATATACACTATGTTAACAAAAGTATTTGGACACCTTATTTACTATGCAAATTTCAGATCCTATCACATATATTCAGGGAGTGTCTGCACAAGTCTCGTAATAAAAGATGGGATGTGCTGCATGCTTTGCAATGTACTTGATGTCACAATGTCATGTTTAGCTGAACTGACAAACCTTCCAATGTAGGATGCTACTTGGCTGGGTATCACATCAGTGGTCTTTCTGTTTGTCATATTGCTACCATCTCAGTATAACGAAATCCCCTGTTGCTTATTTCATTCATAAATGGAAAGTTAATGGTGCTACCACAGCGAGAAAATACCCTGGGAAGCCACTGACTCCCGGATAATGATCGATGAGCTCTGTCTTGGAATGTTTGAGCATCCAGCATGTCATCAGCGGAGGACCTTGCAGTCAACTGGAAAATGCTGCAGGTACATCTGTCAGCACTAGAACTGTCTGCAGATAGTTGCATGTCTTAGGTTACCATGATAGAGCTGTGCAAACAAGCCACACATCATCTCCCTCAATTCAAATGATGTTTAGACTGGTGTCTTTCACACCGTTCCTGGACCATAAATGATTATTAAAGAATTCTGTGGAGCGATGAATCATTCTTTCAAATGTTTCACTCTGATGGGTGAGCTTGGCTCTTGAGATTACACAGGGAACAGTTCCAACATCATTCCAGTGGTGGAGTTTGGTGGAAGCTCGATAGTGGTATGGGGGTGTTTCAGTTGGATGGGGATTGACCTATTAGTGTATGTGCCCAAAACCATGATGTTTAATTGTTATCTGGATATCCTGGACAACTTCTTGCAGTGGAATTACACACAGTGCACTTCCACTGCACTGTGTATATGAGACAGGTTTCCAAAAAACAACGTTGAAGAGTTGGAGTGACCAATTCACAGTCCAGACCTCAATCACATCTTTGGAATGAATTAGAACGCCAAATTTGCTCTAGACCACAGCAGCCGTCATCTGCAATGGGAGCAGTTTTGCATGAGGAATGGAAAAATATTCCAGTTGTGTATCAGAAATTGGTTGAAAGCATGCCCCAAAGAAGTTATTAAGGTCAAATTACGGCCAAAGGCAGTCCCGCTTGGTACCAGAAAAGTAATTAAAACACTTTTTTTTTTTACCACAACTAAGTGTCCAAATACTTTTGTCAATGTAGTGTATAAATATATAGAGAGAAACTTTGAAAGTTTCAAAAATTGACCAAAGATCTCAAGAATACAATCCTCAGCATTGGAATTGTATTAGCTAGCACAAAGACACTAAAAGACAAGAGTGCTGTGCAGGCATCTGTGTATTAGCTTTTTATTAGTGCTTTGAATTAAGGTTTCACTGATGGCAGTTTCAAACTGTTGGTTCTTATCAGAGATCAGACAGTCCTTAAAATGCCAAGAGCCCTCATTCAACACCAAAGCAATTCTGTTTCAGAGAGGTGAATTTTTCACAAGTGAACAGAGGCCAGTGAGTAGGAGTAATTATCAAAGAAGAGCCTAAAAGTCTTCATTTTGGCATTGTAAAATAATCAGACCAATTCATATTTCATAGCAAAAAAAATATATATATACAGAAACTTGGGAGGAGTGGTGCAGACTAAGACAACCTGCGTCACTCTTCTCTTCCAATTCCTGCATTGATGACTGGACAAAGTTTCTTCCACTCCACAAAGAACGGCTCCCTTCATGTCTCCTATAATCTTTCAACAAAAAGAAATCCAAAGAGTCCAGAAAAACCTGAACTCAAACAAGGCATCTAGTCCTGATGGTATCCCTCCTATTGTGCTAATAAATTGTGCCACAAGACTAACACCTATCTTCAATATATCCTACTAGCATCTACACGACAACACGGAAACAGGTCTACATCCTCTCAAAGAAAGGTGATAAAAGTCAACCATTGAACTACTGTCCAATTGCACTCACTTCTCTTGAAAATTATGGAGGTCATCAACAACAAACTCTTGAACCACCTAGAGACACAACTAATCAGTGACCAGTGACATGGATTCAGCCACTTGCGATCTACTGCTGATCTTCTTGTTTTCACCACCCACTTATGGATTCAGGTCATGGAGAAATTTGGAGAAACTATTTGGTACAGTGGCTTACTTAACAAACAGCCATCCTATGGTTTGCCTTCCTCACTCTGCAACTGGATCGCCAACTTTCTCACTAGTCGCTCACTGCATGTCATGGTGGATTGCTTACTCTCCTTAGATTTCCCCACCAATGTAGGAGTGCTCCAAGGTTCTGTTCTATCACTCACTCTCTTTCTCTTATATATAAACAACCTGTTATCACAGACTTCCAATCCTATCCATAGGAATGGAAGACAGTACTGACAGTACACTCCATTCCTCCTTTTCATTTGACAAACCTGTTAGTGCTCAAGTATTAGAATACTCAAGATCTACCACGACCAGGGACCTGAATTCAGATCTCCTACCTATATCTCAGTGGGGCAAGGACAACCTTGTTAATTTCAATGCCACCAAAATCCAGTTCTGTCTGATCTTTTTGCAAGAAAGAGCTTGCACCTCTTCAGTAATACTGAGATATTTAAATATGATCAGATTTCTCTTCTTTGACCGACTTGTACCTCCAATCTTTCCTAGCACAACCATATTTCAACTAAAGCTTCTCCAGCCACCAAAAAACTTGGAGTACTTTTTTGCACAAGACATTACTTCACACCTTCATAGCTGCTAACCCTATACAAAGCCTAAATCAACCCAGGCATGGAATATTGTTTCCATATTTGGGGTGGTGCACTAAAATCCTCTCTAAGATTGTTTGATTCTATCCAGAAGAGGACAATCCGGCTAATTAATGATCCCTCTCTCACAGACATCTGGTTCTGCCTTGTGCCTCTTTTACAGATACTTTCATGGACAGTGCTTTGCTGAATTGTCCACTATTATTCCCCCCACTCTCCTCCAAAATCATTAAAACAATAGCCATTGCCAACCAACATCCTTTTACAGTCCACCTTGAAACTCACCAACCCAACTTCCCTGCCTGCTCTTTCATTCCATCTACCTGTCCTTTGGAACAGTCTCCCCCACTTTGACTTCCCCAAAGATTACAACCCTCAGCTGTTCAAGCAAATTGTGAAGAGACTCCTTTTCTCTTCTATTTCTCTTGCCCCCACACAGCACTAGTGTTCTATAAGGTCTTATGGCCTTTATGAGTGGTTTATATATATATATATATATGTGTGTGTGTGTGTGTGTGTGTGTGTGTGTGTGTGTGGATTCTTGATCTTCTACTCAGTTGTAATGATACATTTTAAAGGACTTTAAACCGAGATAAAATATTAAATTTTAATGATACAACTAGTTTCAGCCTCTTTCAGGTATTCACTAAAGGTAGAACACACTAATAAAAAATTGAAGTTACAAAAAACTGAGAATTACAGGCAAAAAATGCAATACATAATTGACACATAAACGTATTTTTCAAGTCGTTCTATCTACGTGCTATTGTTTGTTGTATGCGTGCTTGCAGGTTCTCATGAGCGCCAGTATTGAACAACTGCAGTATGGCTATCAGGGATGTTATAACTCAAATTGCTGTTCAAATGTTCAGGATTAAGGAGGATTTCTCTGGACTCCACAATTTTCCTTTCAAACTCATCACTACAGCAAAAAATGTTTTCAGATTTATCCCAGCTTTATCCTATTTTCAGATTTATCCTATTCATCATAACCTGAAATATCCAGGTGTTTACAAGTTATGGTGCCACTGTAATATTCCTTATTTTTGACAGACTAACAAATCTGTTGAACTGCGTATTGAGGAGCATAAGAGAGACATCTCCTATAAAAGATCACATGCATCTGTGCTATCCAGTCATGTTCTTTTCTCTAATAAACCTCATGACGATTTACAGAGTCACACAGTTTGCTGGGATAAATTCAAAAACATTTTTCGCTGTAGTGATGAGTTTGAAAGGAAAATCATGGAGTCCAGCGAAATTCTCCTTAATCCTGAACATTTGAATAGCAATTTGAGTTATAACATTCCTGATAGCCGTGCTTGCAGGTTGCTCACGAGAACCGGCAAGCACGCATACAACAAACAATA
The DNA here is from genome assembly GCF_054136105.1 of Typopeltis vanoorti. NCBI lineage: Eukaryota > Metazoa > Arthropoda > Arachnida > Uropygi > Thelyphonidae > Typopeltis > Typopeltis vanoorti. The sequence continues at coordinate 77,609,555 of NC_143550.1, read as the reverse complement.
GCATGTTAGATAGAACGACTTGCAAAATACAACGTTCTTGTGTCAATTATGTATTGCATTTTTTGCCTGTAATTCTCAGTTTTTTGTAACTTCAATTTTTTATTACCGTGTTCTACCTTTGGTGGATACCTGAAGAAGGCAGAAACTAGTTGTATCATTATCATTAAAAGTTAATATTTTATCTTGGTTTAAAGTTATTTAAAATTTATTCTTTAAAATACACCTAAACCTCTTTTTATGCGAATTTTTTTACGCGAATTCAGTTACGCGAATTGGGATATCAAAAATATTTTTTTTTACACGATTTTTATTCACTTTTATGTGACCAACCTAAAGCCTAAGTTAGGAAAAAATCCGTAATTCAAGAAAATTCTGAGAATTTTGTAGAATTGCATTCTCGTTTCAATTAAGAAAATTCTAAATTCTTACGAATTTCATTTATTGGGAATTCCACGAATTACATAACTGACTACGCATAATTCGTGCTTGAGTAGACAACACAGTTGCCGCATTTTTTGCATTTGCATTTTTTAAGTGAAATCAAAATAAAAATCACATTATAAAATTAATAATTTGCCAAGAAATAATAAATGGTAAGCTATATGTAATTTTCAAACTTTCATTTCATTAACCGAAGATTTTAATCCAGCCCTCATATGATGTTGCCGATAACCAAAAAAAAAAAAAAAAAAAAGAAAGGAAAGCCATTTCCTTGGATATAAAAATTCAAACGTTAGATCATCTTCAAACTGGGGAAGGTGCGTGGGTAAGCATTTTGGAGTTCGTGAATCAACTGTCAGATCTATAAAGAAAAATGAAGAGGCTATTAGAAAATAGGTATGTTCTGGTACAAAATAAAGTGTGAAATTATCATCATACCCAAGAGATGTTGTTCTAGAAAAGGCCAAAAAAGCTTTAGTGATGTGGATAGAAGATAATGTACAAAAAAGAATGCCAGTTGATGGAAATTCCATCAAGCAATCAGCAGTGAGATTTTATGAACAGATTAAAAAATGCAGCCAGATACTTCATTTCAATCGAGGAAAAAATATGAATTTCATGCAAGCAATGGTTGGCTAGCTAGGTTTATTAAAAGACATGCTCTTCGTAATATAAAAATTAAAGGTGAAACAGCTTTTGCTGATGAAACAGCTGCTAAAGTATTTCCACAAAAACTTGCTAAAATAATTGAAGATGGAGGTTACACTCGTGAACAAGTTTGGAATATGGATGAAACCGACATTTTCCGGAAAAAATGCCAAACAGAACTTACGTATCAAAAATGCAAAAAACTCTTGGTGGGTTCAAAGCAGCAAAGGATTTTTTGCTGCTTTGAATCCACCATAGCACTCCTATTTTGTTCGAACACTTTAGGAGATTGGATGTTAAAACCACTGCTCATAAATCAATCATTAAGAACACGGCTAATGAAAGGCGTAGATTTTCAAAAATTGCCAGTTCATTGGATGGCCAACAAAAAAGCTTGGGTGACCATTGATATTTTCACTGAGTGGTTCCACAAACATTTTGTGCCAGAAGTTATGCGTTATTTGAATGACAAGGGTCTCGAATTTAAAGTGCTTTTGATTCTTGATAATGAACCTGGTCATCCTGCTATAGAACACCCAAATGTGCAATTTTTTTTTCTGCCGCAAAATATCACATCATTACTACAACCTCTAGATCAGGGTATAATTGCAACTTTTAAAACATATTATGTCAGACGAACATTTCAGTACATTTTGAACAAGCTAAATGATGATGAAACACTGTCAGTTATGGATGTGTGGAAAAAATTTTCAATTATGGACTTTTTTGATCAGGTTCGATTATCGTTATCTGAATTGAGACCAGAAACTATGAATGCATGTTGGAAAGCTATTTGGCCTGCATGTGTTAAAGAGAATGCTCCTGTTCCCTTCAATCATACTGCAGAATTCCCCAATATAATAAGTTTGGCATGTGAAATTGGCGGAGAAGGATTCGATGATCTTACGTCAGCAGATATCGAAGAATTGTTAATTGATAAACTTCTTAGCAAAGACGAAATAGTGGAGATTGTTTCTGAGATTTCTGAAAGCAAAGAAGTTAATGATAATGATCAAGATAATCCTACTTTTACTGCTGATATAATTAAAGAAGGTCTTAAACTGGCCAGTAATTTAGGCAATTATTTTGCCCGACATGATCCAAATGAAGAACATGCTGGGAAGTTTTCACGTGAGCTTAAGTTGTTATGTCTTCATACAGAGAATTATATTGCAACTTATCTAAAGCATCAACACAGCGATTAATAACTGAGTTCATCCCTAAAACTACTGAAACAACCAGTGGTATTTTTGTTCAAGACATGACAAGAAGAATTCCACAAGTTGAGGCGGAAGTTGATGACAATAATACTATTATTAGTCTCACGAAAACGAAAGCTTTCGAATTTATTGTCAGAAACTGATAACGAATAACATAATTTTTTATAGAATCCTTAGCAAACAACTGAAATGAATGTTTTTTTTTTAAGTTATTAAAATTCATTATATGTATGTGTGTTCTCCATGAAATGTAAATAAAAATCTTATGATCCTAACGAATTTATTGTTTTTTTTTTTTATTTTTTTATTATTTTGCTTATATTTCAGGTTTGGAACCAATCTTCACTTTTTCTATGGAGTCAGTAGTTCTTTTTTACGCGAATTCTATTTACGCGTAATTTTTAGGAAAGTATCTATCGTGTAAAAAGAGGTTTAGGTGTGTGTGTGTGTGTGTGTGTGTGTGTGTGTGTGTGTGTGTATATACAGGGTGGCCATAAATTAACTTTCTCTCTTTGGAGATATCTGTAGCTAAAACTAATACATGGAATGAGACCACATTTTATACTGAGACTTCCGAAGGCATGGGGGAGATGAATTCTGCGAAAAAAATATTTAGTACCGAAAGTCGCCGATAGGGGAAATTTTGGTGCTGGCAGAGCAGAAAGCAGTCAAGTGTTTGCAGTAAATGCAGGTAAAAAGGTTTATGCAAATTTTACTGTGCGTATGGGACAGCAGCACCACCAATTCCACTTAAAAAAAGGGGATTGGGAACGTTCAGGCAGTTATTCGAATGACTGATGAATTGTGCTCAATATGCATCCTATCCTGCCTCAGTGTGCTTTACTTGTTAATTTGTTTTACCTTAAACAGTGCAATGCCGTAGTGGCCCTTCAGGAATTTAGAAGGCTTCATAACCTGTGTATAGGTCCTATGTTAGCTGTAGCACTGAGAGCTATGATTAAGAAATTTGATCACTAGAAGTTAGACCTGGCAGAGGACGGAAAGCAGTGCAAGAAGAGACAATAACAGATGTTGCTACTGCAGTGTTCGATGACACAGGGACCAGTACTGGTCCAAGCACTCATGCCATAGCTCACAAACTTGATATGGCTTATGGTACAGTCTGGAAAATTTTACGGAAAATGCTTCACTTCTATCTGTATAAGTTCACTTGTGTGCAAGCACTAACTACTGCAGATTATGATAAGCGCATGACCTTTGCGATAACGTTTCTTGCCTGAATTGAGGTCAACAATGACTGGCCTTGGAGAATACTGTGGGGTGATTAGGCTCATTTTTATCTGAATGGGTTGGTCAACACCCACAACTGCAGAATTTGGGCATCTGAACATCCCCAAGTGATCCAGCAAATACCACTGCATTCTCCAAAAGTAACCATGTGGTGTGGCTTCACAGTCGATTTCATAATAGGACCATACTTTTTTTGAGCGTATTACCCCTACAGGTCATGTAACCTGCTCCATTACTGGAGATATTTATCGACAAATGCTGAAAAATTTTGTCATTCCTGCATTGCAGCAAAGACAATGTTTGGACTCCATAATTTTTATGCAGGATGGAGCACGGCCACACACACTGAACGTTCAGTACAGCGCCTTTTTATGCCAGCATTTCAGTAATGAGAGGGTTATCAGTCAGTTCTTTCTGACAGCATGGCCACTCAATCCCCGGACATCACTCCATGTAACTTTTGGCTGTGGGGGTATTCGAAATCCGTTGTGTATGTTGGTGGCATTCCTAACTTGCATGTCTTGAAACAGAACATAAAACGGGCTATTATGAACATCCAATCCGACTCCTTACACTCAGTTGTAGAGCATGTCGCACACCGGATGCAATTTGTTGTACACAAGAAAGGTCAGCACATTGAAAATTGTGTATGTGGTCCAAGGGACCCTGATTCTGATGAATAAAACATCATTTCCTGCAAGTTCAATCACTACATTAATTTCTGTCTCTCTCGCAAGTTGTTTTAGTTTAATTATTATTATCATTGTAACATGCCACATATCCAGCTGGAATGAGTGACGCGGCTGTCGCTTAAACCGTCAAAATGTTATTATTCCATTTTATCTGCCTTTAATGTAATTATCCACTTGTTTTTGGCTTTGCCAGTGTCAAAATTTCCCTTATTGGCTACTTTTGGTAATAAATCTTTTTTTTTTTTGTGGAAATCATCTCCCCATGCCTTCAAAAGTCTTAATATAAAATTTGGTCTCATTCTGTTTATTGGTTTTAGCTATAGATGCCTCCAAAGAGGGAAAGTTATTTTATGACCACCCTGTATATATATATATATATATATATATATATTAAAAATTCCAGTGCCAAGGATTATATTCTCATAAGCTAGTCTGTATTTGAAACTTCCCAAGTTTCTATATAGCACTTGGCTATAAAATAAGTATATATTTGACATCTTCTATTTCAGTATTTACACTACCAAAACGAAGACATTAAGCCTATTCTTTGAAATAGAAAATAAAATTTGTGCCTTTTGCTAAATATTAAAATACAATGCCAAGAGGCCTTCACAACTGGGTATAAGTAGGATACTGAAATGGAGTATCCTATAGGATTACCTGAAGGAAACGTGTATGTGAACATTCATTCCTATCTTGAGCCTGTCTATGCCAATGAGTTCCTGCTATCTCTTTAATCTCATCCTCACATCTCTTTGGTCTTCCTGTAACTCTCTTTCCATCTCTAGGATACCATTCTGATATCAACTTTGTCCATTTTTGAATGTTACTTCTTGCAATATGACCTACCCATTGCCATTTGGATCTTTCAATGGCTGTTATAATGTCTCTCACCTGCTTGAGCTCCCAAATATTGCACTTTCTATCTAGAATGGTAATACTGAGCAATGATCTTTCCATTTTCCTAGTCCATGTTTCACTTCCATATGCCATGACTAGAAGAATATAAACACAGGATCTCCTGGAAAAAAAACACCATGATCTACCGTAATCAATTAAAAAAAATAAAGTTTTTAGAATCTGCGGCAGCAATCAGAAATCAACTGAATTAAATAAATACGGTTGCATAAAACTTCCCAAAATTTGGGAAACATTAATTATCAGAGATCCCACTTTACATCTTAGGCTATCCCTACAAACAACCATAGAGAGTGCTTCACCTAGATAGGACTTTAGAGTCACCTATGTGTTTCACTTAGTATTCTGCTGTATTTAAGTGTGTTGCAATAATTTTTTTGTAATCCCTGAAGATGTCTCAGTGACATAAGAAATATTGGAAGCATTAAAATCAGTTTTAATCATTTCTGAGTGCTGTATATATTCCATTAAGCATCTAACATAAACTACTTTTCAACAAAAGCTGAATAATTAATTTTCTTATATTTTATTTATTTTTGGAAAACCAGATATTAATGTTAGAGAATAGTTAATCTAAATCATGGAAAACTTAGACATTTACTTACTCCATTCCCTGGGCTGTCTGTCTCGCAATATCAATTAATTCAAGCATTTCAAATTTATGTTCTAAGACATGTAAATGTTTATACAATGTTGATCCCTCACACCACTGAGTTACAATAGTCAGCTGAGGTTTAGAAACATAGCCCATAAAAAGTAGGATGTTTACATGGCGAGTTTTCCTAAGTATGGAAAAAAAAACATTTGTTATGATGAAATTAATATAGTTTTAATGACCTACCTTATTGTGATTGTACAAAAAAAAAAAAAAAAAAACTTTTGGTTCTCCATCTCTTCAATTTTTTTTTTATTCAACAGTGATAAAATACAATATCTTTAAAGTTCACACTTTCCTTGTAAATCATGCATACTATGGTTATTTTCAATTTGCATTTCATTATTCTAATTACAAATATTACTCATCAGATAAATTACATTTAAAAAAAACTTCTAACTTCTATCACAAATTAATTTTTAGATATCCTATTACAAGTTACATAACATTAACAAATATAAACAAAGAATGCTTTTATTGGCAAAAGATAATAACATATGTCAAACCTTTGGTATGTGTTATTAATAAATCCTTCAATGTGTATTGGATTATCTAGTTTCTAGTAGAAAGTTGGTGTACTATAACTATTATTTTAACACTAGAACACTGACATAATATGCCAAACACCATTAGAAAGTACTCATCAATACTATGCTCAAAACTTATGAGCAATTCCATCACATCCAGCTCCCCCCCCCCACCATAGTATACCATTAAACAGATGCTGCATCAAAGTTTTTATTTATTATTTTTATTTCAAGTACATTTTTAGAACCACAACTGCTTTTTAATATTCCACACACAATTTTGTTTTATGGTCAGCATAAACATCTCTTAATTTTTTTGATAACACATATGATAGCTCTAAGCTGTGCATGCAAATGCCACAAACTTCAAATCTAAATCAGCAGAATTTAACACTGTCACCAACAAAGTATACTGCATCAATGGGGAAAAAAAAAGAAAATTTGCAGAAGAACTGGAGAAGTGATAGGCTGACATAACTGGGGCTATCACAAAGAAGACAAAAACAGGTGACATTCTTCTAAATACCAAATATAAACTATTACATTTAGGCAATAATAATTGGGAAAAGGAGAAGTAGCTAGAATATTCAATGCTATAGCTACATTTGAATGGTTTTTGCAGTTTGATGTTGGAAGAACTTGTTTACCGAGAGTTTGAAGTATAAAACCAGGATTTTAGGGGGGGGGTGCAATCAAGCATGTGTCTGGCAACCATGAGACAAATGGGTGTGTGTGTACAGAAATGATTATGCAATGCTGAATGCAATCTTGCAGGTTTCGGTTTGAATGGGTTGGTAATGATATTACAAAAGGGGTAACTGTGGGGTAAAAGGGATGTTGAAATGCACATAGACGAATGCGAGAATTATCAATAAGGGAGAGGAATTTTCAGCATTGGTCAACTCGATTTGGCCAAAAATTAGAGACATCAGCCAGACTTGGTTGCCAGAAAATTATATATTTACAGGGATAGAATGTAAAGGGTATTGTAATTTCAGCAAGGATAGAGGGAATAGGACAGGAGGTGGAGTATTGCTGATTATAGCAGAAAAATTACAACCAACACAATTAGAAGTTAAAGGGGATTTTAGGTCTGGGGCAGATGGTTCATTTGAGGCTGTCTGAGGGCAAGACCAAAGTCAATAGGACAAAATATATTATTGGCTGCTGCTATAGACTAAGAAGTTCCCAGGAAGATGTAGATGCCATGCATCGGCAGATTACCACAATGAGTGCAGGCCGAGCAATTATTATAGGAGCCTTCAACTATGGAGACATAGATTGAAGGGAGAAATTGTTGCTGAAACAACATGTTACTGATGGGACCAGGGAGTGCTGGATTTGGTAACAGCATTAGCAGATAACCAAAGTAGATACTTTGCCTCCAATTGGTGAGAGCGACCATAAAGTTTTGTTCTGGGAAGTTGCTAAACATGTTTAATTCTTCTGTCTAGAAAGGGTTTATGAAGTTAAACTATAAAGCTGGTAATTATGACAGACTTGAAGGTATCTAGGAGCAGTGGCTTGAGAAGCTACAAGGAAAGAATGTCAGTAGTACATGGGAAGTGATCAGGGATCGTTCGAGAGAAACAGTATCAGAATGCATATTCCTCAATCCAAAGGAAAAACTAAATGGGGTTAAGTAGTTACGAGCTGAAAGAAAGAAAATATTGTGGAGGGAATATAAAGAAAAAGGTGATTAGCATACTCATGAGCAGCACAAACTGCAAGTAAGAAGAATGACTAGTATGGTGAGAAAGGCCAAATCAGAGTATGAGAAAAAATTAGCTAAGCGGGCAAAAGGAAATCCAAAAGAGCTGAAAAAAAGAAAATATTGTGGAGGGAATATAAAAAAAAAGGTGATTAGCATACTCATGGGCAACACAAATTGCAAGTAAGAAGGATAACTAATTTGGTGAGAAAGGCCAAATCAGAGTATGAGAAAAAATTAACTAAGCAGGCAAAAGGAAATCCTAAAAAGTTTTTTCATTATGTAGCAAGTAAGCAGAAAACTGACTATGGAAGGATGATTTTAATCAATGCTGATGGTAGGAAGGTGATAGAAGCAAAAGAAATAGTCGAGTTGCCGAACGATCATTTTGACAATTTATATAATCCAGGTGAAGAGGAAATTTGTATATGTTGAAAAACATGCTCCCAAGTAAAGATAGGAAAGTTATTATCCCTCTTTATAAGGCCATGATTTGGCTGCATCTTGATCACAATTGCCATCACATATCAAAATTGAGGTAGATCAACAGGAGTTGCTCAGCATATTGAAAAATATCAATGTGAATACAGCAATGGAAGTAAATGGTATATCAGCCCACGTACTATGTGAATGTCTTTGCTCTGGCAAGGTTCCAAAGGAGTGGGAAGGGGCCAAGATAGTTCTATTACATAAAGGTGGCTCCAAGACAGAAGTAGCAAATTACAGATGAATTAACATATCAAGGGTGGTGGTGGTTCAAGTATTAGAAAAGTTGATGAAACATAAAATCCAACAATGGGTGTGTAAAAATAGTCATAATTTATAATTATGAATCTTTTTTAGAATTTTTCTTGACATAAAATTTTATTAGGTTTGGATTTGTAACATGATAAGAAATTTAAATTTATTTTAATATAAAATGTTAAATACACTGGTATCCAAAAGCTAAGGATAAACTACATTTTAATTTGTATTGTATATGAAAAAATATCATGACTAAAGCCAAATGTGGACAGAAATATATTGCCAGCATACTAATAAATTATATTATACAAAATGTGTTATAAATTTCGTACAAATTATCAACAGTAGGTTTTTGGCATAAGTTACAATTTTCTAAGGACATAGTTAAGGAATTAATGTACAGTGCTTACAGAAAACTATGTGGAGACATTTCAACATGGAATATGTTCACCTCGAAATGCAATGCAGCTCTCAAAAACGTCTTACCAACCTTAGCATCATGTGATTCAAGAGTTCTTGAGGCAAACTGGCCCACTACTCCTTCAGAGCAAGGATAAGACCATGTTTGTTTTCTGTAAGGGAATTTCGAGTAGTAATGCATCTCACTATTCTGTCCCAAACAATTTCTATGGGGTTGAGATCTGGGGAGAATGTTGCCCACTCAATTCGATTAATATCCTCGATCTCCAAAAGTATCTACACTGCTCATGTATGATCTGATGTGGCATTGTAATCCACAAAAAATGAATCCTTCGCCTACTGCACCAAAGAGTAATCGAAAGTTCTTCAACATTGTTGCAACATCGTTGATCACTCAAAGTCCCTTTTTCCAGCACCTGTAGCTCAGTGCATCCATTAAACATAATGCCTCCCCACACCACTATCCCTTTCAAGAACATTCTGGCAATGGTAAGCAGTACCACTTTCACTCCAGATCAAGTGTAATCTAGAATAGGAAGAAAGACTAAAATGACTAATCTTTAAAGAGTAAATTAGCCCATTGGTGTCTTGTCCAATTTTTATGGATGCAATACTGAAAACATGCTCTATGTTGAGCTGTGGGAAAAGGGATGCAGACTACAGGCATTCAGGTGTATAGGCCTACTTGTTGCAGATGTCTTGCCACACTATGTTAAGTTATCCACATAACTATGCTTAAATGGAGCTGACTTGCAAGTTGACCTGCTGTGGTATGTTGATTATGTTTTGCTTATAACCAAAAATCTGTTTTCATGCTCCATGGTAGAGCAAGGGCAACCCTTTTAGCAAATGCCTGGAACACATTTCATTAGTTTGAAATGCTGCTCAGAGCTTGGGTACAATGCTATGTGAGATTCCAAACCCTCTGGCAATATCAGTAATTCTGCATCCTTCTTCAAGCTTTCCAATAATTCTTCCCAATGTGAAATCATCTGGATAATGTCTTTGAGACATTACAAGACATCCAAGTTTATAACTTTATTCCTTAATGAAAAGAACTTCCATCAAACACATTTTGCTTAGTGCAGGCCTTTTGTCTTCCTTGATGAAGGCCACAATGTATCCCCTTTGTGTGCAATTAGAAAATTTGAATGTGTACTACCCATTTTCTACTTGAAATCGTCAGTTATACAAATTGAGACAAGCTGATTCATCTGAATGTGCAGTTGTAATCTCCAGAAATGGCGAGCTGTGGAAAAAGGGATGCAGACTACAGGCCTGCAGGTGTATAAGCCTACTTGTTGCAGATGTCTTGCCACACTTTGTCAAGATATCTGCATAATTGTGCTGGATGGAGCCGACTTGCTCTTAGGTTTTGGACACCATGCGAGATGTATTGCTCTTAATGGATATCATATAATTGTAATAATTTCAATTGTTGTTTACATAATTCACAAATGTTAAGTGTATAGTGATGTTTGTCATTCATCATAAAGACACTCTCTTTTTGGTAACGATCATCATCAAATTCCTGACATGTACCCTCAAGGGGTGTACAGGATATGATGGTACTACATGAAAAATTTACATCATTACTAACTTCCTATCAACAATTTTCCTCCAAATCAGTCAATTACTTATCAAGACTCCAATATTATTATTATCAGATCTTATATTTCTATCGTCTAAGGCACATTGTACTGTATCAATCCACCTATATCTTGGTCTTCCTCTTGGTCATTTTCCTGCCAACCTGGCAGAGAACACTTGTTTTGCTAATCTTTCCTCGCCCATTCTGTTTAAGTGACCATAACACCTGAGATTAGCTCTGCTAATGCACTCCTGGATGCCGACAATGTCAAGTTCTTTCTTAATATCCTCCTTTTTAATATGATATTGCCATTGATGCCATCTGTTCACGCATCTAATCTTTCTCAGGACTCTCATATCTGCGGTCTCTAGTCTTTGGTCAAGTGTTTTACTTCTGACCCAGCTCTCATATCCATAAGTTAAAACTGGGTTGAACACTGTCTTGTACAGCTAATTTAGTGTTCTGCCTAATTTCTCTCATATTCCATATGAATTTATTCAATTGACTTCCTACCATACCAGCTTTGCTGATTCTGTTGTCTATTTCCATATTTAATTTACAATCTTCACTAAAAATCGTGCCTAAGTAGCTGAAATGTTTTGCTTGTTCCACAGGTTCCCCATTCACAACACAGTTGACATTTTCAACAATTCTACCTATTTTCATTGTCTTTGTCTTTTTAATGCTGACCTTCATACCAAATCAATTACAACAGTTATTCAATTTAGTCAGGGAATCTTGCAAACTTGTAGCGGATTTATTTAGAAGTATAACATCGTCCGCATAAAGCAACGAGCTGACATTAAATTCTCCAATTCTGATATCATGTTTAATACCACTTTCCTTCATAATGTGATCCATACAGATAATGAATAACAGAAGGGATAATGTACATCCTTCAATTCTAACTGCCGACTTACAACTCAAATAAAGACTAAGTATTGCTTGATATAATGCCCCATTGACACCATATAACTGTAGCATATTGAATAGCTTCTCTCTTGGCACCTTGTCATATGCTTTTTCTAGATCGACAAAACTTAAATACAGATCTTTATTATATTCCCATGCTTTCTCGACTATTTGTCGTAAAGTGAAGATCGAATCCTGACAGCCTCTATTTGGCCTGAATCCAGCTTGTTCTTGACCAAACTTTTCTTCCACAATTCTTCTCAACCATTTCTCAAGTATACTTGCACAGATCTTGCCAGGAACACTCAGTAGGAAAATACCTCTGTAATTTTCACATTCAGTTTTATTTCCCTTTTTATATATATAGGCACTATTAGAGCTCTACTCCAATCATCGGGAATTCGACACTATGTCCAGGCTTTCTGAACCATGCAGTGCAGCCACTATAAGACTTTTATACCACCATACCTCAGCATTTCTGGTCAAATATCATCTACTCCTGCTGCCTTTTCACATTTCAAGCCTTTGATGGCTTTTTCTACTTCAAGTATGGATATGTATTCCTGACTGTATACCTGTTGAGTGTTTTTTTACCGTTGTGCTATCACTGCTTGTTTCATTTAGCAATTTCTCGAAGTAATTACTCCATACTTCAAGGATATCTTTTTCTCCCGTTTTCATGTCACATTTTTCTATGTTCTTGCCAAAGTCCTCCCATGACTTTTGTTTAGCTAGTTTTACACAATGTTTCGCTTTCTTACATTTGTCTCTGTATTCTCTAAGTGCAAAAGCTGACTAATTAGCCAAGAACTTTTGATATGATTTCTTCTTTTCCTTCGCTGCCTCTTTAACTTCCTGTGTTCACCATGGACTCCTGATTTTTCTATCTTTGCAGACAACCTCACCACATGCCTCTCTGGCTAAATCAATCAGGGTTTTCTTCAAGGCTTGCCATTGAATCTCCAAGGTTTGGTTCCTGTTCTCAAACTCTTTCATTTTTTCTTCAATAATCTTTGTGTATGTTAGTCTACAGTTCACATCTGAGAGCTGCTCAACTTTTATTCGCTTTAAAACTTTCTTACATGTTATTCTTTTCAATATGAAATTCAATTTTATTCTGCTCAAGACTAAATAGTGATCGCTTCCAATTTCAAATCCTCTGTACACTCTGGTGTCCTGCACCAAGGAGAAAACATCACTATCAACAATAACATAGTCAATGAGACTTTTCTTATTCCTTGCCTCTTCTCTCCATGTGAATTTGTGCACATTTTTATGTTGGAACATGGTGTTAGTAATAACCAGTCCATGTCCTGAGCAGAAATTCAACAGGTATTTGCCATTATTATTAGCTTTACTCTTTTCTCCAAATTTTCCAAAATATTTTTGTATGTCTGACAATCATTTCCTACTCCTATTCAGATCCCCAACAAGGAAAAACTTTTCCTTTTTCATTGTGTCAGTTGCTTTTTCTAAAGCATCAAAAAATTCCTCCACTTCTACCTTAGTAGAACCTTCTGTGGGACCATAGGCACAAATAAGTCTCACTGTCCGGTTCCCCATTCTCATATTTGCCCAGATTACTCTACTTGAGACTGCCTGCCATTCAAGAAGATTAACCTCGTATTTTGTGTTGAATACAATGGCTACTCTTCTTTTCCTTGATTGTCATTGCCTGAATATAACATTTTGTATTTATTGCTCAGAAAGATTTCACCAGTTTTTTTATTTTTTGTTTTAGTCACCACTATTATGTCGATCTGGTACTTATCTAATTCCTAAGCTAGCTCCATTTCTTTGTCATTCAGGCTTATTATGTTGATAGTACCGATTTTTAACTCTGGTGATGTTGAGTTGGGGTGTGTTTTCAGATTTTCAGATTTGTAAGATGACAGCATTATAACATTTTCAACCCAAAGTTTCAACCCATAACTTTACATTTTCCAACATTAAATTAATAAATTCATTACCAGAGAAAAAAATTTCTTTTACTACTTTATAAACAAGCAGATAGGGAAAGAATACTCCTCTATAGTGGACAGCATGGTTTTGTAAAAAGGAAGGACCTGCTTAGCAATTTACTCATATTTTATAATGAAGTGACAGTATAACTGAATAAAGGAAATGGCTGCACCATTCTGGACTTTGCAAAGGCATTCAACAGAAAACAGCATGGAAAACAATTGCAAAAGTTGGAGCAAATCAGAATGAATGTGAAGCTGGTAGCATGGATGGGATGGGTGGAAAAGAGATACCAGAGAGTAGTATATGGTGAAGTGAAATTTAGGAGAATGAGGGTGACCAGCGAAATACCTCAGGATTCAGGTTACTACTATTTAATTTGTATATCAATGATAAGATTTAAGGTAGGGTGTGTGTGTGGGGGGGGGTATTCAGTTGTTTGCTAATGATGCAAAACTGGAGATGGCAAAAGTTGATAAAGGTGGTGTAGATATCCTGCAGGATAATTTAAATAAATTGGCATTGTGGATGAAGGATAATGACTGTTAATTGAATGTTGCAAAATGTAAGGTTGAAAAGTTGCATAATGCGTATTACATTGATTGTACTGGATTAAAAGAAACTGGTGAGGCTAGAGACTTGAGGACAATGGTGGACAGAGAATTAGAGTTCAGAGAGCATATTGCAAAAGTTGGTAAAATAGTTCAAAGGACATTTGGGTGTTGAAAAACCTAACAAGTAAAGGTAGGCTATGAATCGGCCACAACTTGACTACTGTGTGCAGATTTTGTTATGTGGGCTTCTTGGGGATTTGGAGGTGGTAGAGAAGCTTCAGAGACAAAGCTGGCAGCAGGTCTGTTGAATGTTGAAGGTTGCAAAGCTCAGGGGGACAGGAAAGAAACTTATGACATATTAAAAGGGTTTTATAAGATTGATGCAAAGGAAATTTTTCAATACATCAGAAATTGTGAGAAACTATGGGTCATTCATAAAATTCATCATGTAAAGAAGTCTTGTAAGAGTGGTTATCAAGGGTGTGCAGACTAGATTTTTTGCATGGAGAGTTGTGAATGAATGGAATGGATTGTCAGAATTAGCTGTGAGTGCCCTGACAGTGAATGAGTTTAGAGAGAGATATGTTAGGTTTTGTGTGTACAAAAGATACTGTGAATCTCCAATGATGCATCTCTGGACTCCACAGAGTTACTCATTTAACAATAATAATAAGGCTAAACATGAGAATAATCTTCTTGAATGGCAGATCATATCAAGTAAAGTGATGTGGGCAAACATCAAAACAGAGAAGTAAGTGCATACTATTAACGTCATTCTTTGTGTTATAAAATAGCAACACATAGCCCGCAGCTAGTTGCAATGAAGAACAATGATAACATGTTTTAAACACTTTTACTCAGTGATATTTAAAAAAAAATTCTTAACTTTTAGAGAAAAATTTGCTGTTATCAAGAGCCTTACCAATAAGCAATTGCAAATGAATACACAGCTGTACAGTATTGGGAATGGGTTAATATAAAATATTTTTAATTTAAAAAATGAAATGACATGGAAAATTTCTTTATTCATGCTATAAACTTTAATATTTCATTATGTAAAGAAATTTTTATGCACATGCATATGGATGATATTCATAGATTCATAATGCATTCTTGGTGTAATGGCAACTCTCCACCTGTCATCATGTTAACACATTCACGTCAGGCATTGTTCTCACATGTGTAAACCACTGGCAGGAACTTTAGCATATGAATGCCACTTCTGTGTTAGGCAGTTGCAACTTTTTCAGTAAATTTTCTTTTGTAAAATAAGCATATGTGAAATATATATATATATATATATATACAGCAGCGAACAAATCTGAACAAGCTGAATTTTTATCAGGTTTTTAGTTTAGTTTTGTTTCAGTTCACAATAGTTTTGGTTTACTATTTTTGGTTTTGATTTTAGTTCTCTATTTTGGTTAAGTGCTGCATGTTTTAAGTGTTTCTATGATGTTTATTAATCGTGTCATGCATTTTTTATTCATTTTTGTAGCTATAAAATGGACATATCTCCAAGAAAATGTTCAAAAATATGTATTCTTTCTCAGCACACATCCATGACTCAAAGACAAATTGCCAATTAGTGTGGTATTCATTTGGGTACTGTTAATGCAATTTTAAAGAGGTTTAGGGAGACAGGTACCTTTTCTCCTGACAGAAAAGGAAAATGTGAGTGAAAAAGGAAACTATACTTACTCAAGATCGTTTGCTAGTTAGGAAAAGGTGATGAATCAAAGTTTGTCTGCTGCAGATTTAATTACATATATTTTAAACCTCTGCTTTCAGCCAGTGGGATTAATGTTTCTGACATGACAGTCCGTTGAAGATTGTTGGAAGCAGGGAGGAATGCCCATAGACCTAAAAAGAAACAACTGTTGATGAAGGCTATGCAGAAGAAGAAGCTCCAGTGGGCAAAAGTGTACAAAAATTGGACTTGAGAAATGGAAGAAGATCATTCTCAGTTTATTATATTCCAAACATCCAAGAAAAGAAATATCAACAGTTGCTTTACTTTCCTTAACTGGACAAAAAAAATTCCATGCCAAGTACTGTGGAAAATAGCAGAATGTGAAATGCTTTAAACTGTGTTTTTCTATTTTATTCTTTGATTAAATTTATGGAAACATCCATTATCCATTTTAATTTATGGAACATTATCCATTTTGCAGATAATGTTTGAATTTTCTACCTTCTCTCTCTCTCTCTGTTAAACTGTTTTTAATTAGTATGTACATCATGAATCAATGCATGCTGTGTAACATTATATGAATCGCACCAGTCATATAGATGCAATTCACTCCCATAATTGCTTGTATTACTGTCAACATAAGCCTTTGTGGAAGCAGTAAAACATTTTGCTACTAGAACATTATTATTTCATACTTTACTTGCTAAATTTTCATACTCAATATTTCCTTATGTTTCATTCTAAAATCTCTTCCATGCAATAAAATAATTAACTTTTAGTTTTGAAATTGCTCTGCTACATGTAATACTGATGAGCACCAATAACAGCCACTCATACTGTTTAAATAATAAGTAATCATAATGCAATATATTGCAATAAAATAGGTTAGAAACATCTGCAGATTAAAATTATTCCATTTAAGAGTGGTTTATAATGCTTATTTAGCAACATTACGTAATTTTACTTAAAACCAAACTAATTAAGGCACTATATATTTCACTTGAATAAATATTCAAGAAACACACACAATTTCAAATAAAAAGCATACCTAAGCACAGCTACTTCATTTTTAAAGGCTTGTAACTGAGCTGGTGTAGGATTAGTAACATTGAGCTTCTTTAAGGCTACTGGACCTGAAAGCAGAGGTTTAAAATATATCAAAAATGAAATTAAATCAGACTATATACAGCAATCACTTGATTAATATGCCCCTGATTAGTGCGGCTTTAAAATTCGATTAGTGCACCTATATACATCTTCAAAATAAATATTACAGATTTTGAACATTTTCTATCTATATATATTTTTATCGTTAACTATTTAAAAAAAAAATCACTCACCAGGATGAAATATTTTAGTTACTGATTTAAAACATTTTACAAAGTTATTTTTTAATAGCATACTACACTATTTCCATGTACACTATGTTCTAAATTTACTGCCAAAAATTTTGCTGATCATAACTCGTGCCTACTCTGCAATTCTTTTCTTTACTTAAAGTATTTTACCAATCTTTCATCGCGAGTAAAAGAATAAGCAAGAAAAGTGGAAGCGTGAAAAATATTCGAAAAGTAATCTTGTTGAAAGAAAAACTTGAAATAATAAAGAAAAATGAACAAGGCGAGTCCAGAGTAAAGATAGGGCAAGAACACAAAAATGAGTGAATCAACTATTAAGAGGAATTTTAAGCAAAGCTACTGAATACAAAAAGAGAAAGGTAAGGTTGCTTCAAGTTCATCATGCATGCACTTGAAATCAAAATATTATAATGATTGAATTAGAGAGACTTCTTTCTACATGGATCGAAGATTGCAACTGAAATCACATTCCCCTAAGCACTGACTTAAATCAAAAGCATTAAGCTGTTTGCAACCTTGAAATAAAGGGCTATCAATGATGGAAAAGAATTCCATGCTAGTGCTGGGTGGTTTGAGGCTTCGAAAAGAGAAATAGCCTACATAATGTTTAATCACAGGCGAAGTTGCAAGCGCAGATAAGGAGGTGGCAGCAAATTATCCAGAGAATTTTGAAGAAAATTGTGAAAGAGGGGTGGGGTGGGGGGCTATTGTGTTCAACAAATATTTAATGTCAATGAAACCAGCCTTTTTCCAAGACTTTTCTGGCCAAATCAGAGAAATCTCAGCCTGGTTAGAAAGTAGTAAAGTCAAATGAAATTAATGCTAGCAATATGCGAGCCGTTTGGAAGTACATTCTTCCACAGTGTGCAAAAGATTTTGAGTGATTCTGACCTGCTAATTTTAGATATACAGCGAGAAGATCCTGAAGAATATGAACAAAATTTAATCACTGAAAAGCCCAAAGAGATTTCAAAGAAACAATTTTAAAACATTTTTTGTACAATCGAAGTTTTTAAACAGCAATGCTTAGAGGCTGACCCTAATGAAGAGAGAAGAATAGAAGAAGCAATAGGACCATACCGTCAGTTGTATGAAACAAAAGAAACGGAATGCCTGCCAAACTACGTTAGCTCAATTAAGAAGTAGAATAATAAATTTATATTCTGAATATGTTTTATTGTCTTTCAGCTTCATAGCTTTCCTTTAACTAGGCCCTGAGATGTACCCTAATTCTTTTAAAAAAAAAAATTAAGGGCCAAAAAAGAAATTTGAGGAGCGAATTATACTTTTCCCCATAGGTTATTATGTTCGATTAGTGCATTTTCAATTAATGCGCCTGTTTTAAAGAAGCATTAGGTGCATTAATCGAGGGATTGCTGTAATTTCAATTGTAATTTAAATAAAATCCATAACATGCATTCAAAAGATATTTCCAGCCTTTAACTGGTTTTCATTATTCAGAAGGCTTCATGTAAAAATGGATAAATGATATCAATAAATTTTCAATTAAACCATGGATATTCCCAAATGATTTTCCTCTATTCTGAATATTTATCATATAAATGGTGACAAATACAAGCACATATTTTTGCAACTCTTTTCAGAATTGAAAATTTAGAGTTGCTCAATTTTTTTTTATTTTTTTTTATTTTTTGTGTCCATACACAAGAGGTTGGTTGATCAACCTATAGTACATTAGTACCGTGTATGGGTAGTGGGTTGGGAAATGAGGAGCTTTTTACATTTGATTTAAATGACTGTAAATTGTACCATCATCCTGTTACTCAGAGGGTATAGAAATCATGCCTGGTCACCAGTTCAGATTTCTGGATTATTTGTCCATGACATACTAATGTAATATAGATTTTCCACAACATATGGGATCTGGCACAGAAAAAAAAGTACAGGAAGCCCTGATAATAGATCTTTTGAGTTTTATTTTTCAAACTAAATATAATTTGAGAAATAAAAATCAAAAGATCTATAATTAGGGCTCGTCCATAAATTATATATCACTAATGGATCTGAGAGCTTGGTTGGAAATAAGACATTTCATCAAAGACTGGAGACCATGTTCTGAAAAACACTAAAGGAGTGAAAAGATGGTATCAATGGCAGAATCATATGAAGACATTAGGAAGAACCTCCACACTGTTCACAACACAGATGAGTAAGCAAAGCTAATCTGAAGTAGAATGGTCACTTAAATAGAATGGGAGAGGGAAGGTTTTTATTGACAGGATTCCAGAAAAAAGATCTAGAGAAAGACCATGATCTTAGGTGGTCTGATATAGTAAGAAGTGTCTTAGAAGACCAAAAAAAAAAAAAAATCTGACAATATCAGAGTCCTGAAAAAAAAAAAAAAAAATTTTTTTTCTGGAGGAAAATTGTCAACTGAGTAATGATGTAAACTTTTCATGTAGGACTATAATATCCTGTACAACTCCTATGGGCTAAGGAAACATATCAAGGATCTGTGAACAAATTTAACAAAAAGAAATGTATTTGAACTTGTTTTTTATAATATAAAATTATATATATTATAATAATATATGGCAGGTAGCCAAGTTTTTTTTTTTTTTTAAGCTGCTTATCCTATAACTCAGTAATTTCCTTTACAATAAATTTCTAACATAAAATAACTACTTTCATAATAAAATAGTGTGTGTGTTGGGGGGGGGGGTTACTTGGGTCTAAACTAGATCACTGAGAGAAGACCTCCACGTAACCTTTCAAGGAATGGACAGACTGACCACGGTTTCTCATTTAATGTTCAATCCAATCCGCATCTTCTCATGGCGCACTCTATTAGGCATCTAACCAGATATTGAACAAATGAAAATAGGATGGCAATTTGGGATTTAGCCAACCAATTGTATTCTTACTGGATTAAGCATAATGCAAAATGATGGAACAACATGACAGAAGTTCATGCTGGCTAAAGTATCGTTCAGTTTTTTGTCAGGGCAAACAACAGAAAGTCAGCTATTCGAACAAATCCCAACTCAACATCAGTAGAGTTCAAGTTTAGCACCATCAATATAAGAAGCATCAATGGAAAAGCAATGAAACTAGCAGAAGAAATGGATAGTATTAGACTGACATAATAGCTGTTACCAAAACAGATGAGATGTTTCTGAGCAACAAATATAAGATATTAGGCTATAACAATCAGGAAAAGAAGGAGGAGCAATAGAATTCAACAATGAACAATGAGACTTATTGTTTATGTTTATGGACTCCAATGAAGGTTCTACTAAGGAGGAAGTGAAAGATTTTTTTTTTTTTTTTGGCATTAGAGAAGACAGTTGACACAACGAAAAAGGAAAAGTTGATCCTTACTGGAGATCTAAACAGCAGAGAAGAAAATGATTACAGACATATAGAAATGTTTTAGAAAATTTGGAGTAAAAAAGTAAAGCTAATCATAATGGTAATCATAATGCTGGATTTCTGTTCAGGACATGGAATAGTTATCACTAATACCATGAAAATATGCACAAATTCACATGGGGAAAAAAAAAAAAAAAATTCCTCATTGATTCAGGATGCAAGAGTATATAGAGGATTTGAAATCAGGGGTGATCACCATTTAGTTTTCGGCAAGATAATAAATGCAGAAACTTTGAAAACATCAACTGCATCCTGAATGAAAAACTTATAAAACAAGTAAACTATTTCAGCTATTTAGTGCAATTTTTAGCTAATATGGCACATTTTTCATCCAGATTAACCTGTTATCTCTCAACATTCCAATATTATCAGATCTTATACTTGTCTACTAAGGCATTTTTTACTGTATCAATCCACCTAGGTCTTGTTATTCCTAACGGTCTTTTTTCCCTGCCAACCTGACAAAGAATACTTGTTCTGTTAACTTTCCTCTCCCATTCTGTTTAAGTGCCCATACCACCTGATATTAGTCTGCTAACACATTCTCGAATAACAATACAAAGTTTCTTTAATTCACATGAAAAACACAAGGAAATAAGAATAATATTTATCCAAAGTCATATATTTCAGTCTGATATGGAATAAAAAGGAAATTAGCATCATCATCACCATCATCATGCGTATCAAGGATTTAGGCCTAGCATGGTCTGTTGCAGCCTTAGAAGTCATCGTTGAATCGTTTAAGAGGACGTCCTGGTTTTCTTTTTCCTAATGGCTTGTACTTTAGGGCTTGTTTTGGTAATCTTTCTGTTTTCATTCTTTGAACATGTTCCATCCATTTATGTTTATATTTTTTAATTTTTTCTATTACTGGTTCTTGGTTTAATTCTTTCATAATTTCTTCATTTCTTTTGCAGTTTTTCTCATAAACTTCATTTCTGCTGTTGTTAATCTTTGTCTTTTTGAAGGAAATTAGTCAAAACAATAAATTAGGTGTATATAAGATAGTACTCAAACCTATTTTTTAATGATGGATCTGAAAGTTGGGTTAGAAATAAAACATCTGATCAAAGACTGGAGACCACAGCTATGAAAGTTCTGAGAAAGATTAGTAGAATGAACCAATGGAATGAATGATAGTATCATATTGAAAATAAGGATATGAGGATGTGCTTACTTGACATTGTAGGCATTCATTAACAGATCTAATTTCACATGGTATGGTCATTTAAACAGAATGGGTGAGGAATGTGCCATAGAAAATAGAAACATAATTCATTTTAGAAATTATGGACTTTACAACTATGTTATAAATAACTCTTTTAATTTCCCAATGTTTCGACCTTTATTAAGTTCATCATCTGGAGTATATACAAATATACCAGGACAAGCTGAGTTACATTTCACACAGTAAGCTAAAGAAACAATGATTTGATCACCGGTTATTCTACTGGCATGACCTTTAGTGAAAACATTATTTCTTATAGATAGTTTTCTTACAGTAACAATGATGTCCTATTTTTAACATGACAATTGGTATTTTAGATTTAGGATTCTCAATTACCTACAGTCCTGTTTATAGTTAACTGTTAGAGAGAAAGGTCCCGTGGGTAGAATATGTGCCTTCTATATGCTTGGGATTTTTAGACCATCATTATTGTTCAGATAGGAGTAGTTGATAAGAATCTCACAGGCTTCCTTAAATTTGCATTCATACTATGTTTTGGTGTGATGTAAACAACTGGTGCTTTTCCAGTCAATTCTATGTAAAGGGCATGTTCAGGGCATGATCAGAAAGGCCAGCTTCACCATAGTTATTATATTTAATGTATCATTTATGTTCCTTTTGTCTGATGGAAACTGTGCATCTCATATCCCCTATATATATATATATATGACAGAATGATCATTGACTCGGTTAACATACATAGTTTTATGAAGAATTAAATGACTAGAACCGAGATTTAAGTAAAAAGGTTTTAATATAAACACACTACTAGTTTTGGCCTGTAACAGCCTTCTTCAGGTGACATTATAAAAGAAAAAACACTAAACATTGAGGGTTAAAAGACTATGAACAACATAGACAGTCTTTATACATAATTAGCATGAAAACGTTGTAGTTGTATTTGAAGCTGTTCTTTCGTTTGTTGCATTGTTGGGAGAGTGCGTGTTTGCTGCATCACGTGAACGCCAGTACATGATTACAGCTGAATGACTATCTGGGAGGTTGTAGCTTAAGTTGTTATTTAGATGAACAGGATTGAAGATGATTTCTCTAGATTCCACAATTTTTCTCTCTATTTCGTCACTGCAACGGAAGATGTTAGTAGATTTTTCCCAGCAGACTTTGTGACTTTGGTTATCATCATTAGGATTAGCCGAGAAAAGGATATGACTTGATAATGCACTCGCTCGCTGTCTCTTGTAAGTAATATCTCTCATGTGTTCTTCCATATGCATTTCAACAGATTTGTCTGTCTGCCCGAAATAAGGAATATCGCAGTCACATAATATTTTATATACAAATATATAAAAAAAAATATATATATATATATGGTATATTACAGGTGCAATAAATACGGTATACTGCAGGGTGGGCCAGCGAAGGGATGGGTCTTTGGATGAGTTGAGTAAGCTTTTTAATTTTGCACGAGGTTTAAAGGTGGCTTTGAGGTTGTATTTTTGTAGTATTCTGTTTATTTTATCTGCTATCCCTTTAATGTAAGGAATGGTTGTAGTTTTATTGTAGTCTGGTTTAGCTTTCTTTTTTATTGAGGTCTTGTAGAGAATTTTGTTAATGATGTTTTGGCTGTAACCATTTTTTAGGAAAGTATTTGCTGATAACTTTAAATTCGTCATTCAATGCATGTTCACTGGAGCAGATCTTCTGAGTTGTATTTGCAACTCAGAGAAGAAATTTGCATACCAGAACTCCTCATTGCCCTACTTATCTCTGCACCATCAGCAAACAAATGAACATCGCATATCAGGTCCTTCCCCATATCACATCATTAATGTATAGATTAACTCACTTAACAAAGTCAACAGTCCGGAGAGACTCTAGATCTGTTAATATCTGTCTTGAAGAACACAAAAATTACTTCTGTGATCATCTTTATGGCAAGTCAGGACTGCAGATCATGCTCTGGCTATTCCTTTACAGAAGATAAAATGGAAGAAGACATCTGTGCCACAAAGGAGTCACTATAGGTCTGAGAGACCATTTTTAGAATCAACATCGACTATGAAGCTATCCCCAAATTGAACAAGTATGGCTGCATTAATTTGCTAAAGATCTGGGAGACAGTCATTCTAAGTAAGTATAGCCTTACTTTTTGAAATTAACTTTATGGTTATCCAGCCCCTAGAGGATATCTTGTTAGGACATCAGTTCTTTTCAGTTACAATATGAGTTGTTTCCACAACTATCTAGTTGAGCACTGTGTGCTTGCTAGAGTTGTGATTTGTGCTCTGGTGGCGCTGAGCAGAAAACATTAAAATATTGTTACTTCCAATAAATGAATTTTATTTATTTATTTTTCTTTTGGTGTTGTTAATTTGCCAACGTTATGCATTTATATTCCAATTCTATACTCTTCAGTCTGTGAAGTAGTCTCTCATGTGGCATATTCTATCAAAATGCATTAGCAAAATCCAACAGTATCACAGTGTATCCATTTCCTTTATTCAACTTAGCTGTAGCATTAATAAAATATGAGCAAACTGCTGAGACATGAACTCCCTTTAGTAAACCTATATTGTTCCTTGCAAAGTACAGGTTGTCTACTAACTCATTTCTGTATGCTAGTCCTTAGTAACTTCCAAAATTTTCATATCCACTTCAGAAGATACTGATAAGTGTAGTTAGACAAGCTTTTGCACCACCACCACCACCCAAGTATAATTTCCATTCTTGTAAAATCTTTCTTGAGATGAGAATTATACAAACATGTCAAGGCCTTAGCCAGCTTGGCTGAACATTCCTTTAGCATAGATGCCGACATCAAATGTTTCAGTAATGAAATGCTGTGAGTCGACATATTACTTAAAATTATAACAACGGAATTAACTCATGTAAAATATTATTTATTAGTAGAATATTCGCCTGAGTATCACAGGCATCTTCAGTACATGTAAAAAGACTAATTAAACAATAATTGACAATTCCAAAGGGCACCACCTAAGTAGCTCATGTAAGATAACTAAAAAGGGATCATTAAGTTTCCTAACTTATTATTTTTTTTATAAAAAAATGTTTATTTAAAAAAAAATTTTTTTTAATAAGTCAAAACTTAATGACCCTTTTTCAATTATTTTATATGAGCTACTAAGGTGGCACTGTTTGGAGTTGTCAGTCACTGTTTAATTAGACTTTTTACATGCCTGTGATACTCAGGCGAAAATTCTACTAATAAATAATATTCTGCATGAGGTAATTCCATTATTATAATTTTAAGCAATGCTGATATCATGTCTATCCCTAATGCTGAATTCTTATGTAAGTTATGCAACGACTCTTGTACTTCCACCTCATGCATTTTTGCTTTTTCATCCACTGTAGGTAGCACCGTCTACCATGTTACATACACTAAGTTGACAGTTTTCAGCAAAATTAGCATTCATTACTTGAACAATCACATCTGCTTCTGACACAAGGATACCTTCTTTTCTTCATTCTTTCTTTCTTTTACTTGCAGCCTCACAATAAAATTCTTTTGGGTTGCCTTTAGCCTGCACAGCCTATTTCTTTTCATACCCTACTTAGCTTTCTTTACAATACTCAACTTTTCTGGCTTGCAATTTATATTTCATAATAACTCCTCCCATCCTTATTCTTACTATATTCCTTCCACATATTCGTTTCACTCCTACCATATTTGTTCTTTGAGTTCTTAGGGACACATTCAGATACTGATCATTTAAACATCTCTGTAAAAAAGGTCTGCTGATATCCTTCCCATTCAGAACTGACACCATAGGACTGAGTATAGTATTCTCCTGAGGTTGTCATAATGTTCAGCTTTGCAGTTCAGCATGTCCTCTTCTTCTTCTTCTTTTAAGCCATTTTCTGTCCAGTGATGAACGAACGCCTTCTCCAGTTCTTTCCACCCTTCTCTGCTCTGTCCTTGGCAATGGTTGACCAATTTTTCCCAACAAATTTTGACAATTCATCACTCCACCTTCTTTTAGGACGTCCTCGGCCTCGTTTCCCTTCTTTTGGAATCCAGTTCATTAATATAGTGGTCCATCACTCATCTTCTCTCCTGGATAGATGTCCGGCTCATTTCCATTTTAGTCGCTTATGGTGAAGAATGATTTCAGTGATGTGAGTCTGGCTTCTTATCCAGGTGTTTCGCTTATCTTTTAATGTGATGCCTAGCATCAACATCTCCATTTTTCTTTGAGTTGTTGTTAGTTTATTTGCCAGTGCTTTTGTTAGCGACCAAGTTTCACAATCAGTGTATACTTCCAGTCAACAATATGTGATGACTGGAAGTATACACTGGTTAAATGTCTTACTTTTTAAACAAAGTGGGACATCATTTTGAAAAATGCTTTTCAATTTTCTGAATGCACCCCCACGCAAGTTGAACACTCCTATTTATTTCCTTTTGGAGTCCACAGTTTAGATCAATGAGATGACCTAAGTATGTATATGAAGAGACACTTTCCAAGAAATTGTTTTCTATTATGTTTTTTGGTGTTACAAAATGATTAAACATGATTTTAGTTTTTTCTCTATTTATTTATTTGTAGACCAACTTTTCTGCTTTCATGATATAGGTCTTCTATCATTATATTAAGGTCTTCTGGAGTGTTTGCAAAAATTATGATACCATCTGCATATCTTAGGTGTGTTAAGTTTCTGTTATTAATTTTTATACCAAGGTTTGTCCAGTTTATATTATTAAATATTTCTTGAAGGACTGCTGTAAAGATTTTGGGTGATAGAGAGTCTCCTTGTTGGACACCTTTTTCAATTGATATTTTATTGCTACTTGTGTGAAGTTGAATTGTTGCTGTTGCAGTGTGGTATATTTCCTGGAGGAGGTCCATATATTCTCCAGGAACTCCCTGATTCTGGAGTGTTTTGAATATTGCATTAGTTTTGATGGAATCGAATGCTTTTTCATAATCAATAAAGGGTAAACAGAGAGGCAATTGGTTTTCTTCTGCTTTTTCTATTATTTGTTTTACTGCATGAATATGATCAATTGTGTTACAGCCTTTACGGAATCCTGCTTGTTCTACTGGTTGATTTGAGTCGAGAAGAGGGGGTTAACCTGTTTGTTATTACTTTTGTGAGAATTTTGTACAGATTGGAGAGAATACTAATTGGTCTATAGTTCTTTACTTCTTCTTTAGCCCCTTTTTTTAAATAACAGTATCAGAGTAGCATTTTTCCAGTTTTCTGGTATGTAACCTGTCCTAATTGGACATTAGGATAGGTTAGTTACTTTCCAGGTCACTACAGTATGATCACTAGTGCCAACAGGTAGTCTGATGCTGTGATCGAATAACACTCTTTGACCTCAAGTTTCTGTTTCACAAGCTGTTTGAGAAAGTTGACTTGCAATATCTCAATAAATTCTCTTTCATTCTTATCATAAGTTTTCTCTGCTACCCAATCAATGTTCAGATAATTTAAGTTACCCAAAATATTTACTAGTTTAGTATCCATCAGGGTAATTTGGCAATGCATATCATCATCATCCCCAGCAACTGAAACACCAATCTGTGGCAGCACAGACTTACCCAACTATTTTCACAAGTGAACTGCAAAAACTAGCAATATGTACTGCCTAATTGCTGAGAAATACATTCTGTTGTACAGTCTTAGTACTGCGCATAACTCAGTAGTGCTACAAAAACGATATTTAGAAATGAAAAGAAAAGTTGATGTATACATGAAGTGGAAATGGAATATAACAGAAACAAAAGCTGGAAAATGTTTGTTCAAGAAGAACCTGTTAAAAAAAGGGAGTTTTTCCTCCCCTTCTTTTTAATTAACTTCAAGGGATAAAATTAATTACTCCTTAGAAATGAGTTAAAAGATTCATGACTTATTTTTAATGGTATTAACAACACCAAATGAATTATTTTATAAAAAAGAGGTTTTATTAACTTGCTTATATTTCGCTGAATCAGCATCATCAGAGCACAATAAGCATGTATACGCAATAGTGAGTAAGTGAAAAACTACAACTGTAATGGACAAAAGATCTAGAGTCCTAATTTGGCACCCTCTAATGTAAAAAAAAAAAAAAAATATTGCAGCCATGTGGGGAATTGTTCTTAAGATAACAGTCTTCCAATTTTGGGGAAATCAATGCAACCATATTTGTTTAGGTTAGGAGAATTTTTCATAGCCATGGATGACACTTAAAAAATAATCTTTCAGATTTATAATGACTTCTGAATAGCACATTAATTTTCTTCCATCTAATCCTGTGTGAAGGGTCCAAAGCATCATCTGCCAGTCCTGACTTGCCATAGTAATGGTAGCGAATGTATTTTTTATGTTCTTTCAGGCAGATGTTAACAGATCTTCCTGTCTGCCCATAGTATGCAAAGTAACAGACACAAAGAACTTCATACACTCCGGAGTATGCTATGTTAGATGGTGAAGTTCCTTAGGAAAGAAGATCAGAGTTGCTAATTTAACATGAGGTTTGAATGTGGTGCGAAGACCATGTTTCATTAGCACTTTGGCTATCTTTTCTGATGTACCTCTGACATAAGGAATAGGAATGGTAATGTTGTTCCCGTGTATTAGAGGAGGGAGAAGTAATGCAGTACCTAGTATTTTAGCTATTTTGTAGGAATTGTAGGAATATTCTGTACCATTGGCCAAGAAGGTACGGTACAGATATTTGAGTTCTATGGACTGAGCTGTATCATTAAAACAAATGAATCTGGCTCTGTGTTGAAGTGTTTTTAAAATACTATACCACTGGGCTGGATGATGATGCAATTGTTTATATAGATATCTTCATGTGTGTGTTGGCTTTCTGTAAATGGAAAAAGATAGTGTTCCATCTGAAAGGCAAGGAACTAATGTGCCAAAAAAAAAAAAAAAAAAAAAAAAAAAAAAAAAAAGTTATTTTCTTTATTCTTTTTTTAATGTGAAGTAGATTTTGGGGCGTTGGCCATTTAGGTAGGTGACAAAAAGCATCCAAAATTTCTTGTCCATGGGGCCAAATGGCAAACACATCATCAACAAAGTGTAACCACACTAGGAGTTTGTATGCTGTGGTAAGTATTTTATTTTCAAAGAGTTTCATGTCATAGCAGTACCATTCATCTGTTTCTAGATTTTTCCTCCCATGTAAAGAAACCTGCATACGTAGCAAATTTGAAGAATTCATAGATATCGGGGGGGGGGATTTTAGACTTTATCAAATCAAGATTGTCTATTAACGGTACATTGGTAAATAAAGAGGTGACATCAAAACTAGCCATTATTACATTATAAAACATCTATTTTATAAAAGAGTTCATTTGGTTGTTAACATCGTTAAAAATAAGTCATAAATAACCTTCAACACCTAAGCTTATCTGTTAAACCGAGTTAAGAGAATAATCAAAATTTCACTGATCTGAAATGATGCTTCAATTTATTTGCAATAATCAGTAAACAAAATCATGAAATGGAAACAGAATATAACAGAAACATAAGCTGGAATTGTTGTTCAAGAACAACAATTCCTGTTAAAAAATGTAATTAATTTAATAAAATTAATTACTCCTAAGGAGTAAAAAGAATAATCAAAATTTCACTGATCTGAAATGATGCTTTAATTCACTTGCAATAATTGTAAACAAAATCAGTCATAAGGCACAAACTACATCTGTCTGATAGTTATCACAAAAGTAAATAATACTCATTAAAAGAGAGGATACTTTATTGCATACTTCTTCTGGTTGCCATCTGCCATACGGCCGCAGGAGGGTAGCTATATGCTACCATTCTAGGGAGAGATGATTATGAGCAAGGTGGTTTCCCGTTGCCTTCCTTGCCGTAAGTATTTATGACTGTAACCTGTGTGTTCACGGGGCCGGTTTGCCTGCTTGCGGGATGAAAAACCCCAGATAAACTGGCGGAAAAACCCTGCTGCCCATGCCCAAGACCGGCTAACTTGGCTATGGCTGAGGAAGATCCTTAAGCTCCTCACGTCGTAGACAGGAATCGAACCTAGGACACTCCTTCCCCAGGCATATGGTTGCGAAGCGCAAAGCCACTAGGCTAACCGCACGGACATTGCATACTGATGAACATCAAATTTCAATAAATTTAAAAGAAGCACAATGAAAACAAACAAGAACATCTCTCCCAAAAGAATTTTATTGCTTAGATTATTCTGATATCTTTGGTGATTGAATTAATTTGTAGAGCACAGACTAAAAATATGTGTGTGTGTGTGTGTGTGTGTGTGTGTGTGTGTGTGTGTGTGTGTGTGTGTACGTGTATGCATGCACGCCCACACAAATGAAGAAGTTATTTTAAACTTTTTATAACTGTTTCAGAATTTCATAAATTTAGTTTATCATATTCAGAAACAGACATTTTTATTATTTAAAAAGCATATGCTGCTCTATGCAATCTGTTACTGAAACCTCCATCCTATTCGTCGTCGTCATCATCAAATACCTGGCATGTATCCTCAAGAGGTGTACAGGCTATTATGCTAGTACTACATGAAAACCTACATCATTACTAACTAGCTTCCTATCAACAATATTCCTCCAAATCAATCTGTTATCTGTCAAGACTCCAACATTATCAGATCTTTTATTTCTTCTTCTAAGGCACTTTTAACTGCATCAATTCACCTATACCTTCGTCTTACTGACATCTAACGTCACAGTAAGACGTTATGTCTTTTTTCCTGTCAACCTGGCAGAGAACACTTGTTTTTCTAATCTTTCCTCTCCCATTCTGTTTACCACCTGAGATTAGCTCTGCTAACATATTCCTGGATACTAACAGTGTCAAGTTCTTTCCTAATATCCTAATTTTTAATATGATATTGCCATTGATGCCATCTATTCACATTAACAATCTTTCTCAGGGCTCTCATATATGCAGTCTTTAGTCTTTGGTCAAGTGTTTTACTTCTAACCCAGATCTCAGATAAAACTGATTTGAACACAGTCTTCTATACAGCTAATTTAGTGTTTTGACTAATTTCTCTCTTATTCCTTATAAATGTATATTCAGTTCACTTCCTACCACACCAGCTTTGTTGATTTTCTAGTCTATTTCCATATTTAATTTAACATCATCATCAAATTCCTGCCATGTACCCTCAAGGGGTGTACAGGATATGATAGTACTACATGAAAACTTTACATCATTACTAACTTCCTATCTACAATTTTCGTCCAAATCAGTCTGTTACTTCTCAAGACTCCAACATTATCAGATCTTATATTTTTATCTTCTAAGGCACTTTTTACCGTATCAATCCACCTATATCTTGGTCTTCCTCTGGGTTGTTTTGCTGCTAACCTGGCAGAGAAACACTTGTTTTGCTAATCTTTCTTCATCCATTCTGTTTAAGTGACCATACCACCTGAGATTAGCTCTGCTAACGCATTCCTGGATGTTGACAATGTCAAGTTCTTTCCTAATATCCTCATTTTTAATATGATATTGCCATTGATGCCATCTGTTCACACCTATAATCTTTCTCAGGCCTCTCATATCTGTGGTCTCTAGTCTTTGGTCAAGTGTTTTACTTCTGACCCAGCTCTCAGATCCATAAGTTAAAACTGGTTTGAACACTGTCTTGTATACAGCTAATTTTGTGCTCTGACTAATTTCTCTCTTATTCCATATGAATTTATTCAATTGACTTCCCACCATACCAGCTTTGCTGATTCTGTTGTCTATTTCTATATTTAATTTACCATCTTCAGTAAAAATTGTGCCTAAGTAGCTGAAATGTTTTACTTGTTCTACAAGTTCTCCATTCACAACACAGTTGACATTTTCAATGATTCTACCTATTTTCATTGTCTTTGTCTTTTTATTGCTGACCTTCATACCATATCTATTACAACAGCTATTCAATTTAGTCAGAGAATCTTGCAGACTTGTAGCGGATTTATTTAGAAGTATAACATCATCTGCATAAAGCAAAGACCTGACATTAACATCTCCAATTTTGATATCAAGTTTAATACCACATTCTTCATAATGTGATCCATACAGATAATGAATAACAGAGGGGATAATGTACATCCTTGTCTCACACCAGATTTAACATTAAACCATCTTCCTGTACTTCCTTCAGTTCTAACTGCTGACTTACAACTCAAATAAACACTAAGTATTGCGCTTGATATAATGCCCCATTGACACCATATAACTGTAGCGTATTGAATAGCTTCTCTCTTGGCAGCTTGTCATATGCTTTTTCCAAATCGACAAAACTTAAATACAGATCTCTGTTATATTCCCATGCTTTCTCGACTATTTGTCGTAAAGCGAAGATCTGATCCTGACAGCCTCTATTTGGCCTGAATCCAGCTTGTTCTTCACCAAACTTTTCTTCCACAATTCTTCTCAACCGCTTCTCAAGTATACTTGCATAGATCTTGCCAGGAACACTCAGTAGGGAAATACCTCTGTAATTCTCACATTCAGTTTTATTTCCCTTTTTATATATGGGTACTATGAGAGCTCTACTCCAATCATCGGGAATTCGTGCCTCTGTCCAGGATTTCTGAACTATGCAGTGCAGCCACTGTAAGATTCTTATACCACCATATTTCAGCATTTCTGGTCGAATATCATCTACTCCTGCTGCCTTTCCACATTTCAAGCCTTTGATGGCTTTTTCTACTTCAAGTATGGATATGCATTCCTGACTGCATGCCTGTTTAGTGTTTTTTACCACTATGCTGTCATCACTGCTTGTTTCATTTAGCAGTTTTTCACAGTAATTACTCCTTACTTCAAGAATATCCTTTTCTCCCGTTTTCATGTCACCCTTTATCATCTCTAACTCCTTTTACAGCACTCTTTCCCCCATTTCTAAGCTTCTTCAACAACCTCCAGAATATTTTGTCACCTTCTTGATATTTATTTTCAATATTCTTGCCAAAGTCCTCCCATGACTTTTGTTTAGCATTCTTGCATTTGTCTCTGTATTGTCTAAGAGCACAAGTTCAGGGAGTTCTGATTTTTTTATCCTTGCAGACAACCTCACCACATGCCTCTCTGGCTGTATCAATCAATCTTTTCTTCAGAGTTTGCCACTGAGTCTCCAAGGTTTGATTCCTGTTCTCAAACTCTTTCATTTTTTCTTCAATAATCTTTGTGTATTTTAGTCTACAGTTCACATCTGAGAGCTGCTCAACTTTTATTCGCTTTAAAACTTTCTTACATGTTATTCTTTTCAATATGAAATTCAATTTTATCCTGCTCAAGACTAAATAGTGATCACTTCCAATTTCAAATCCTCTGTACACTCTGGTGTGCTGCAACAGGGAGAAAACATCACTATCAACAATAACATAGTCAATGAGACTTTTCTTATTCCTTGCCTCTTCTCTCCATGTGAATTTGTGCACATATTTATGTTGGAACATGGTGTTAGTAATAATCAGTCCATGTCCTGAGCAGAAATCCAACAGATATTTGCCATTATTATTAGCTTTGCACTTTTCTCCAAATTTTCCCAAAATATTTTTGTATGTCTCACAATCATTTCCTACTCTGCCATTTAGATCCCCAACAAGGACCAACTTTTCCTTTTTTCATTGTGTCAGTTGCTTTTTCTAAAGCCTCAAAAAATTTCTCCACTTCTACCTTAGTAGAACCTTCTGTGGGACCATATAAGTCTCATTGTCCAGTTCCCCATTCTCATATTTGCCAACATTACTCTATTTGAGACTGACTGCCATTCAAGAAGATTAACCTCGTATTTTGTGTTGAATACTATGGCTACTCCTTCTTTTCCTTGATTGTCATTGCCTGAATATAACATTTTGTATTTATTGCTCAGAAAGATCTCATTAGTTTTGTCTTTTTTGTTTCAGTCACCCCTATTATGTCAATCTGGTACTTATCTAATTCCTCAGCTAGCTCCATTTCTTTGCCATTCAGGCTTCTTATGTTGATAGTACCGATCTTTAACTCTGGTGATGTTGAGTTGGGGTTTGTTTTCAGATTTGTTCCAGTAGCTGACTTTTCGCTGTTTGCCCTGGTTCCCTGGCGAAAACAACGAGGGCCTTGTTTAACCGGGCAACGCCCCAGCCGGCATGAAATTTTGTCATGTCGTACCAACATTTTTTATTTTGGTTTAACCAATAAGAATACAATTTGGTCCGCTAAATCCAAACTGCCAGCCCATCCTCGTTCGTTCAGTATCCAAGTAGATACCCAACAGGGTGCACCACGAGAAGGTGAGCATTGGACATTAGGTCAGAAGCCCTGGTCGGTTCTCCTCATTCCTTTAAAGGCTATGTGGAGGTCTCCTCTCAGTTATACAGCTTTGACCCTTAAGCACCCCCATCTTCATAAAAATCATGCATAAGTAGCTGAAATGTTTTTACTTGTTCTATAGGTTCTCCATTCACAATGCAGTTGATATTTTTAATGCTTCTGCATGTTTTTATTGTCTTTGTTTTGTTATTGCTGACCTTCATACCAAATTTATTACAACAGTTATTCAATTTAGTCAGGGAATCTTGCAGACTTGGACTTGAAATTTATTCAGAAGTATAACATCATCTGCATAAAGTAAAGAGCTGAGATTAACATCTCCAATTTTGATATCAGGTTTAATACTGCTTTCCTTCATAATGTGATCCATATAGATATATGAATAACAGAGGGGATAATGTACATCCTTGTCTGACATCAAATTTAACATCAAACCATCTTCCTATTTTTCCTTCAATTCTAACTGCTGACTTACAACTCAAATAAAGACTATATATTGCATGATGCAATGCTCCATTGACAAAAGGCATATGACACCTTGTCATATGCCTTTTGCAGGTCTACAAAACTTAAATACAGATCTTTTTTATATTCCCATGATTTCTCAACTATTTGTCGTAAAGTGAAAAGCTGATTACGACAGTATCTATCTGGCGAGAATCCAGCATGTTCTTCACCGAGCTTCCCTTCCACAATCCTATTTAACTGCTTCTCAAGTATACTTGCATAAATCTCACACTCAGCAGGGAAATGCCTCTGTCCTTTCTTTTAGTATTGCATGGTGATCAGCATTCATTTTGGAAATTATAGCCTTCACAACCGTGTTATAAATTACTATTTTTAATTTCCAGATGTTTCGACCTTCATATTACGGTCATCATCTGAAACTATATACAAATATACAAGGACAAGCTGAGTTACATTTCACACAGTAAGCTAAAGAAACAATGATTTGATCACCGGTTATTCTACTGGCATGACCTCTAGTGAAAAAAAAAAAAAAAAAGATACAGATAAAATTAAAAATTACTTAAATATTTAGAAACTTCATCAAAGCTAAATTCTATTTAATATAACATGGGAGAAACAATCTTTCATATTGATAGTTTTCTTACAATAACAATGATGATCTATTTTTAACATGGCAATTGTTATATTAGATTTATGATTCTGGATTATCTACAGTCCTGTTTATAGTTAACTCTTAGGAAGAAAGGTTCCATGGGTAATATGCTTAGATTTTTAGACCATCATTATTGTTCAGATTGGGGTGGTTGATAAGAATCTCACAGATTTCCTTAAATTTGTGTTCATACCATGTTTTGGTGTGATGTAAACAACTGGTGCTTTTCCAGTCAATTCTATTTAAGTGTTCAGGGCATGATCAGAAAGGCCAGCTTCACCTTAGTTATTATATTTAATGTGTCGTTTATGTTCCTTTTGTCTGATAGGAATTGTGCATCCTGTTTCCCCTATGTATGGTAGATTACAGGTGCAATAAATATGGTATACTCCAGGGCGGGCCAGTGGAGGGAGTGGGTCTTTGGATGAGTTGAGTAAGCTTTTTAATTTTGCAGGAGATATAAAGGTGGCTTTGAGGTTGTATTTCTGTAGTATTCTGTTTATTTTATCTGATGTCCCTTTAATGTAAGGAATGGTTATAGTTTTATTGTAGTCTGGTTTATCTTTGTTTTTTATTGAGGTCTTGTAGAGAATTTTGTTAATGGTGTTTTGGCTGTAACCATTTTTTAGAAAAGTATTGCTGATAACTTTAAATTCTTTTTTCAGTGTTTGTTCACTGGAGCAGATCTTCAAAGACCTGTTTTTTAGAGTATTAATGACACTTAATTTTTGTGTTGGGTGGTGGTGGTAGGAGTTTATGTGTATATATTGGCCAGTATGTGTTGGTTTCCAGTAAAAACATTGAGGAGAGAAGAGACTGCCAGAAGGAAGACGAGTGACAAGTGTATCTAGAAATGGAAGTGTGTTCTGTTTTTCAATCAATTGCAAACTGGATGCGTTTGTGTTGTTTGTTTAGGTGGCTAAGGAAAGTGTCTGGCAGCCATGGGACAAGATAGTAAAAATATCGTCAACATATCTAAGCCAGACTTTGGGTTTTAAAGGAGAGGAATCTAGAGCATGTTGCTCAAAATGTTCCATATAAAAGTTAGAAATGGGGGGGGGGGGGGGGATAATGGCGAGCCCATGGCTGTGCCTTCTTTTTGTAGGTATAAAACAATTTGCCATACAAAATAACTAGAACGTAACACATGCACAAAGAGCGGCGTGATATCTGGAGGGAATTTGTTCTGTAAAAGAAGAATTGTGTCATTGATTGGGACATTCGTAAAGAGGGCAGAGACATCAAACCTGACTAATAAAACATGTTTTTCTAATGTAATGTCTTTGATTATGTTTATGAAGTGTTGTGTGTTTCTGATATAGAAGGGGGGGAAATGACCTACCAGCTCCTTGAGTGTTGCCGCTAATTTCTTGGCTAGGTGATAATTCGGGCTGTCTATACCTTCGACTATTGGCTGGAGTGGTGAGTTTTGTTTGTGTATCTTAGGTAGACTATAAATTCCCGGGGAACAAGAGTAGTGCGGAAGTAATTTTTTTACTTTATTTTCAGGCTATGTAGCAGGTGGAGAGGATGTTGCGAGTGGAAACACTGAATGTTGGAAGCATGACTGGAAGGGGAGGAGAAGTGGCAGATATGATGAGGAAGAGGAAGTTGGACATTTTATGTGTGCACGAGACAAGGTGGAAGGCACAGGAACTGGACAATGGATATAAACTGTTCTACTCTGGAGCGAATAACGAGGAAAGAAATGGCATAGGAATTGTGGTGTGTGGCAGAATGAAGGGCGAAGTACTGGAAGTGGGTAGAAGGAAAGATAGGATCATGCGAATAAAACTGGGTCTTGGGAAGAGTGGGTGGTTGTATTATGTGTATATGCCCCGCAAGTAGGCTGTACTGCAGAGGAGAAAGATGAGTTCCGGAACGTGTTAGATGAAGAAATGAGGGAACTGGAAGAAAACGAGATGAGGATTGTCGGAGGAGACTTGAACGGACACATAGGGAGACAGAATAGAGACTGTGAAAGGGTGCATGGTGGCCACAGAGTGGGAATGATGAACCAGGAAGGAGAGAGGGTTGTGGACTTTGCAGTAGCGTTTGATCTGGCAACTGAACTCGTTTTTCTACAAGAGGAAAGAACATTTAGGAGTAGTAACAACAGTTCACAAATTGACTACATTTTGACTAGAAGAAAACATCTTAAGGCTGTGACAAATTGTAAAGTAATTCCAACAGATCAAGTGGCACAGCAACACCGACTGCTGTGTGCACTTTAAAATAAGATCAAAGATAAGAACCTCTGGAAGCCATGGGATGAAGACAATTAAGTGGTTTTGCTTAAAAGAAGAGAGTGTGAGGAATTGTTTTAGGGAGAGGGCGTTAAAGAGGATTTCAGATGGACTGGAAAGTGTACAAGATTGGTGGAAACATAATTCAAAAGTAATCCTGAGCTGTGCAATCGAGGTGCTTGGTGAGACATCTGGAAAGATTAGAGAGCAG
The DNA here is from genome assembly GCF_054136105.1 of Typopeltis vanoorti. Classification (NCBI taxonomy): domain Eukaryota; kingdom Metazoa; phylum Arthropoda; class Arachnida; order Uropygi; family Thelyphonidae; genus Typopeltis; species Typopeltis vanoorti. Next base: position 77,571,826 of record NC_143550.1, on the reverse strand, counting down.
AAGGAGGGTTGGTGGTGGAATAATAATGTACAAGTGGCAGTGACAGCTAAGAGGAAGGCAAAGCAGAAGTGGGATGAGTCAAGAGTGGAAGAGGATAGAGAGGTGTACAGGAGAGAGAAAGCAAGAAGCTAAGAGAGTTGTGGCATAGGCGAAGGCCATGGCATATCAAGATCTGTAAGATCAATTAGAAACAAAGGAAGGACAGAGAAAAATTTACCAACTAGCGAAATGTAGAAATAAAGCAGCAAAGGACATCTTACATGTGAGGCAGATCAAAGACGCCGAAGGAAGAGTATTATGGAGGGATGTGGACATAAGAAATAGATGGAGAATATACTTTGAGGGACTTCTGAATGACGAAAATGCAAGGACTCACAGAGAAGATGGGCAGCCTTCTGAGAGGATGGTTGAGAACATCAGTAGAGTGGAAGTGACAGAGGTCATGAAGAGGATAAGGAATGGAAAATCGGTGGGCCCCGACAGAATTCCAGTGGAGGCATGGAAGGCACTGGGGGGAAGAGGGAATCGACCTGCTGTGGGACCTGTTCATGAAAGTTTGCCAACAGGAAAATATACTAGAGGAATGGAGGGAGAGTACTCTTGTCCCCATCTACAAGGGTAAAGGGGATGCACAAGACTGTAAAAATTACAGAGGAATAAAGCTGATGTCCCACACAATGAAAATCCTAGAAAGGGTTCTTGATGGAAGATTGAGGAAGGAGGTGGAGATTGCAGAGGAACAATTTGGCTTCATGCTGGGTAGATCAACAACAGATGCTATCTTTGGGTTACGGCAGATGATGGAAAAGTTTCGAGAGAAACAACGGGAGCTACATCTGGCATTTATCGATCTGGAGAAAGCATATGATAGAGTGCCAACAAGAAGTCTGGAGGTGTCTAAGGGAGAAGAAGGTTCCGGAGAAATATGTCAGGTTGGTGCGGGAGATGTACAGAAATGTGAAGACAAGTGTTCGGACCTGTCTGGGACAGACAAAGTTTTCAAGTAACAGTTGGCTTGCATCAAGGGTCATCTGGTGACGGGGGAGGTGAGAGAAAATGCGCCTTGGACAATGTTGTATGCAGATGACATCTTGCTGTGTGTAGATTCAAGAGAAGAAGCAGGAACCAAACTGGAAAGATGGAGAAAAGTACTCGAAGAGAGAGGTATGAGACTGAGCAGAAGTAAGACAGAGTATATGTGTTACACAGTGGGCAGCAGCCAGGAGACAGATCTGGAGCTGGAAGGAAATGTGATCAGGAAGGTGAGGGACTTTAGATATTTAGGTTCAACAGTGGAAGAAGATGGAGGAACCGAGAAGGAAGTGGGATGCAGGATACAAGCGGGTTGGAGGAACTGGAGGGAGATGGCTGGAGTGTTATGCGATAAGAGGGTGCCAATCAATCTGAAAGGCAAAATCAATAGGACAATAGTGAAGCCAGCTATGACTTCACTATTGTCCGATAGAAACTGTGTCCCTGAGGAAAAATAACATCAGCAGGATAGAAGTAGCAGAGATGAGAATGCTTAGGTGGGGTTGCGGTGTGATCAGCAAGCATCGTCTGAGAAATGACTATGTAAGGGGAACAGTGAAAGTTACGAACTTAGAAGCAAAGATACAGGAGGCAAGGTTGAGATGGTTTGGTCATGTGATGAGGGAGGACGAATATGTGGGAAGAAGGGTCATGCAGATGGATTTGCAAGTAAGGAGGAAGTGTGGGCAGCCAAAGAAAAGATGGAGGGAGCTGGTGGAAGAGGACTTGAGGATGAAGAACGTGGTTGTGGTGACAGCCCCAGACGGGAGGATGTGGAGGAGACTCATCATCAACAGTGACCCCACTTAAGTGGGAAAAGCTGCAGAAGAAGAAGCAGTAAATGATTTAAGTAGTTTCTCTGTTTTCTTTTTTATTCTATTGGCTGGATCATAGTTAACAAGTTTGTATGTACTATTGTCTGAGACTAGCAGATTCATTTTTTCTAAATAAATGGTTCGGTTTAGAATAACGGTGGCACTTCCTTTATTGGTTCTAGTTATTACGATGTTCAGATTTGATTTTAATGAATTCACCGCTGTTAATTCGTGTTTCGTTAAGCTGCCCGTTATTGTTTTCTTATAATTTATATTTAAAATGTTTCTCCCATGACATCTTAAACAGAATTTAGCTTTGATGTAGTTTCTAAATATTTCGTTAATTTTTAATTTTATCTGTATCTTTTTTTTTTTCACTAGAGGTCATGCTAGTAGAATAACTGGTGATCAAATCATTGTTTCTTTAGCTTACTGTGTGAAATGTAACTCAGCTTGTCCTCGTATATACATCGGTCGAAACATCGGGAAATTAAAAATAGTTATTTATAACACGGTTGTAAAGTCCATAATTTCCAAAATGAAATACCTCTGTAATTCTTGCATTCAGTTTTATTTCTCTTTTTATATATGGGTGCTATGAGAGCTCTACTCCAATCATCTGGAATTCCTCCCTCTGCCCAGGCCTTCTGAACTATGCAGTGAAGCAACTGAAAGACAGCAGGAGTAGATATGCAACCAGAAATGCTCATGTGCAGAAGTACACGAGCATTTCTGGTTGCATATCTACTCCTGCTGTCTTTCCACATTTCAAGTTTTTGATGGTCTTTTCTACTTCACTTAGCAATTTTTCGAAGTAATTACTCCTTACATCAAGGATATGCTTTCTTCTTTTCCTTCACTGCCTCTTTAACTTCCTGTGTCCATCATGGAGTTTTCTGATTTTCTCATCCTTGCAGACAACCTCAGACAACCTCAGTCTCCCTTGCTAAATCAATGAATGTTTTCTTCAGGGCTTGCCACTGAATCTCTAAATTTGGTTCCTGTTCTCAAGCATCTTTCATTTTTTCTTGAATAGCATTTGTGTATTTTAGTCTACAGTTCACACCTGAGAACTGCTCGAATACATTTGTATTTATTGTTTAGAAAGATCTCATCAGTTTTGTTTTATTTGCTTTAAAACTTTCTTATATGTTCTCCTTTTCAATATGAAATAAATTTTATCCTGCGCAAGACTAAATGGTGATCACTTCCAATTTCAAATCCTCTGTACACTCTAGTGTCCTGGACCAGTGAGAACATATTACTATCAACAATAACAAGGTCAATGAGACTTTTCTTATTCCTTGCCTCTTCTCTCCATGTGAATTTGTGCACATTTTTATGTTGAAACATGGTGTTAGTAATAACCAGTCCATCTCCTGAGCAGAAATCCAACAGGTATTTGCCATTATTATTAGCTTTGCTCTTTTCTCCAAATTTTCCCAAAATATTTTTGTATGTCTGACAATCATTTCCTACTTTGCTATTTAGATCCCCAATAAGGACCAACTTTTCCTTTTTCATTGTGTCAGTTGCTTTCTCTAAAGCCTCAAAAAATTCCTCCATTTCTAACCTTAGAACTTTCGGTGGGACCATAAGCACATTTCAGTCTCATTGTTCAGTTCCCCATTCTAATATTTGCCCACATCACTCTACTTGAGACTGCCTACCATTCAAGAACATTAGCCTCGTATTTAGTGTTGAATACTATGCCTACTCCTTTTCCTTGTCATTGCATTTTGTATTTATTGCTAAGAAAGATCACACCAGTTTTTGTCTTTTTTGTTTTAGTCACCTCTATTATGTCGATCTGGTACTTATCAAATTCTTCTGCTAGTTCTAATGATATATGCACGTAAACACAAGAAAGATATTTAATTAACGAAATATTTCGGTCTGGAAATAGCAGACCATCTTCAGTGGTATTACAAGAACAGTTTTAAAAAATACAACCTAGAATACTAACAATAGACAATTAAAAATAGAACACGCCTCGTGATGTTATATCACTAAGTATTAAGTATAAAACGGAACATTTTGAAGTAGAGACATGATTGGGAAAAAAAAAAAATTGATGAGTAATCTTGATTAGACTTTCCCAGATTTTTGATATAGATATACAGTCATTACGATTCAGGTTGGGACGATGAAGCAAGGCCTCCACGCTTACCTTGAACAAACGTTCGAACCTATAACGGGATCTATGTAAGAGGCGAGTCCTAGACCAAAAGATGCTGTGGTCAGTTTGAATCCCGTGTTGAGCCAATCCAGACTTTTCAGGTTTGTTGTGGAGAATGGAGGATTTGATGTTCTTGGATTCTCATTTTCCTTCTCCTAAAGACAAACGCTCAACTTTATCTCTTCTTGGAGTTGATCAAATTCCTTGCAACTGTGATCTCTCCTATTTTGGACAGACTGGACGTTCTCTTGAAAAAAAAAAGAATTCAAGAACATCAATACTCCATTCTTCACAATAAAACTGAAAAGTCTGGATCTATCTACAATCTCCCTATCTACAATTTTCCTTCAAATCAGTCTGTTACTTGTCGAGACTCCAACATCATCAGATCTTATATTTCTATAGTCTAAGGCACTTTGTACCATATCAATCCACATATACCTTGGTCTTCTTCTGGGTCATTTACCTGGCAGAGAACACTTGTTTTGCTAATCTTTCCTCGTCCATTCTATTTAAGTGACCATACCACCGAGATTAGCTCTGCTAATGCATTCCTGGATGCTGACAATGTCAAGTTCTTTCCTAATATCCTCATTTTTAATATGATATTGCCATTGATGCCATCTGTTCTTGCCTCTAATCTTTCTCAGGACTCTCATATCTGTGGTCTCTAGTCTTTGGTCAAGTGTTTTACTTCTGACCCAGCTCACAGATCCATAAGTTAAAACTGGTTTGGTTTGAACACTGTCTTGTATACAGCTAATTTAGTGTTCCGACCAATTTCTCTCTTATTCCATATGAATTTATTCAATTGACTTCCTACCATACCAGCTTTGTTGATTCTGTTGTCTATTTCCATATTTAATTTATCATCTTCACTAAAAATCGTGCCCCTAAGCAGCTGAAATGTTTTACATGTTTTGTAAGTTCTCCATTCACAATGCAGTTGATATTTCAAATGTTTCTGCCTATTTTCATTGTCTTTCTCTTTTTAATGCTGACCTTCATACCATATCTATTACAACAGTTATTGTATTTAGTCAGAGAATCTTGCAGACTTGTAGCAAATTTATTTAGAAGTATAACATCATCTGCATAAAGCAAAGAGCTGATATTAACATCTCCAATTCTGATATCAAGTTTAATACCACTTTTCTTCATAATGTGATCCAAATAGATAATGAATAACAGAGGGGATAATGTATATCCTTGTCTCACACCAGATTTAACATTAAACCATCTTCCTGTACTTCCTTCAATTCTAACTGGTGACTTACAACTCAAATAAAGACTAAGTATTGCTTGATATAATTTCCCATTGACACCATATAACTGTAGCGTATTGAATAGCTTCTCTCTTGACACCTTGTCATATGCCTTTTCCAGATCGACAAAACTTAAATACAGATCTTTGTTATATTCCCATGCTTTCTCAACTATTTGCCTTAAAGTGAAGACCTGATCTTGACACCCTCTATTTGGCCTCAATCCAGCTTGTTCTTCACCAAGCTTTTCTTCCATAATTCTTCTCAACCGTTTCTCAAGTATACTTGCATAAATCTTACCAGGAACACATCAGTAGGGAAATACCGCTGTAACTCTCACATTCAGTTTTATTTCCCTTTTTATACATGGATATTATGAGAGCTCTACTGCAATCATCGGGAATTTGCCCCTCTGTACAGGCCTTCTGAACTATGCAGTGCAGCCACTGTAAGACTTTTTATACCACCATACTTTAGCATTTCTGGTCGAATATCATCTGCTCCTGCTGCCTTTCCATGTTTCAAGCCTTTAATGGCTTTTTCTACTTCAAGTATGAATATGTATTCCTGACTGTATCCCTGTTGAGTGTTTTTTACCACTATGCTATCACTGCTTGTTTCATTTCGCAATTTTTCGAAGTAATTACTTCATACTTCAAGGATATCTTTTTCTCCCGTTTTCATGTCACCTTTATCATCTCTAACTCCTTTTACAGCACTCTTTCCTCTGTTTGTAAGCTTTTTCAACAATCTCCAGAATATCTTACCTCCTTCTTGATATTTTTTGTTCTTGCCAAAGTCCTCTAATGACTTTTGTTTAGCCAGTTTTACACGTGTTTAGCTTTCTTACATTTGCCTCTATATTCTCTAAGAGCACAAGCTGGCTTATTTGCCAGGAACTTTTGATATGCTTTCTTCTTTTCCTTCACTGCCTCTTTAACTTCCTGTGTCCACTATGGAGCTCTGATTTTTGTATCCTTGCAGACAACCTCACCACATGCCTCTCTGGCTGAATCAATCAGGGTTTTCTTCAAGGCTTGTCACCGAATCTCTAAGGTTTGGTTCCTGTTCTCAAACTATTTTATTTCTTTTTCAATAATCTTTGTGTATTTTAGTCTACAGTTCACACCTGAGAACTGCTCAACTTTTATTCGCTTTAAAACTTTCTTAAATGTTATTCGTTTCAATATGAAATTCAATTTTATCCTGCTCAAGACTAAATAGTGATCACTTCCAATTTCAAATCCTCTGTACACTCTGATGTCCTGCACCAGGGAGAAACACATCATATCAACAATATCATAGTCAATGAGACTTTTCTTACTCCTTGCCTCTTCTCTCCATGTGAATTTGTGCACATTTTTATGTTGGAACATGGTGTTAGTAATAACCAATCCATGTCCCAAGCAGAAATCCAACAGGTATTTGCCATCATTATTAGCTTTGCTCTTTTCTCCAAATTTTCCCAAAATATTTTTGTATGTCTGACAATCATTTTCTACTGCTATTCAGATCCCCAACAAGGACCAACTCTTCCTTTTTCATTGTGTCAGTTGCTTTTTCTAAAGCATCAAAAATTTCCTCCACTTCTACTTTAGTAGAACCTTCTGTGGGACCATAGGCACAACTAAGTCTCATTGTCTAATTCCCCATTCTGATATTTGCCCACATCACTCTACTTGAGACTGCCTACCATTCAAGATTAGCCTCGTATTTTGTGTCGAATACTATGGCTACTCCTCCTTTTCCTCGATTGTCATTGCCTGAATATAACATTTTGTATTTATTGCTCAGAAAGATCTCATCAGTTTTTGTCTTTTTTGTTTCAGTCACCCCAATTATGTAGATCTGGTACTTATCTAATTCCTAAGCTAGCTCCATTTCTTTGTCATTCAGGCTTCTTATGTTGACAGTACCGATCTTTAACTCTGGTGATGTTGAGTTGGGGTGTGCTTTCAGGTTTGTTCCAGTAGCTGACTTTTCACTATTCGCCCTGGTTCCTTTGCGAAAACAACGGAGACCTTGTGTAACTGGGAGACGCCCCAGCCGGCATGAAATTTTGTCATGTTGTACCATCATTTTGTATGTTGGTTTAAGCCAATAAGAATACAATTTGGTTGGCTAAATCCCAAATTGCCAGCCCATCCTCGTTTGTTCAGTATCCAGGTAGATACCCAACAGGGTGCACCAGAAGAAGGTGAGGATTGGACATTAGGTCAGAAGTCCTGGTCGGTTCTTCGCATTCCTTTAAAGGCTATGTGGAGATCTCCTCTCAGTTATACAGCTTTGACCCTTGAGCACCCCAACAAAAATTCACTGATTTCTTTATTTTTCAAGGTATGAAAAAAATACATCATCTTCAAATTCCTGATGTGTATCTTCAGGGAGTGTAGAGGATGTTATGACAGTAGCACAACAGTTTACATCATTGGTAACTTCCTATTGACTATTTTCCTTCAAATTAATCTGTTCTCTGTCAGGACTCCAATATTGGCAGCTGATATATTTCAGTCTTCTAAGGCACTCCTCAACAACTGTATTACGTACCCATCTGAATCCACTAAAATTCAGATGAGTACGTAAAAAAATCTAAGAAATAAGTGTTTTTTTGTCAGGAAATCAGGATGTTTTTTTTCTTTTTTTTTTGAGTGATCAATAATGTTCTTCAAAAACTTGGTTTCTTAACCATTCTGTTTAAGTGATCATACTACTTATATTAGCTCTGCTCCCACATACTAATAATGCCAAGTTTTTTCGTATTATCCTTAATTTTAATGTGATCTGCCATTGATACCATCTATTCATCTTCATCTCCCCTAATCTTTCTCAAAACTCTCATGTCTGTGATTTCCAGTCCCTGATCATGTGTTTTATTTATTACTTAGCTCTCAAGATCGATAAGTTCAAACTGGTTTGAATAGTGTCTTGTATACAGCTAGTTAGTGCTCTAGCTAATTTCTCTCCTACTCCATTTAAATTCTGTTGTCTATTTTCATATTTAATTTGCTATCTTGACTAAAAATTGTCCTAAATAGCTGAAATAGTTTACTTGTTCTATAGGTTCTCTATTCAAGATGAAGCTGATGTTATCAATGATTCTGCAACTATTTTCTGAGACTACTTTCATCTTTTTACAGCAGATTTTCATACAAATTTAGTTAAGGACTCTTGATGACTTAAACTACATTTATTTAGGAGTATAACATCACCTGCAGGTCACTTAAGGGTCAAAACCAAATAACTAGGAGGAGATTTCCACATTGCCTCTAAGGAATGTAGAGAACTGGCTGGGGCTTCTGACCTAATGTCCAATCCTCCATCATGTGGTGCACCCTGTTAGGTATCCAATGGATACTTAACAAACAAGCATGGGCTGGAAATTTGGGACTTAGTCAACAAAACTGTATTCTCTATTGGCTTAAACCACAAATAAGGTGATGTGCAACATGACGAGATTTCATGCTGGCTGGGGCATCACTGGGTTAAACAAGCCCCCCCCATGTTTTAATCAGGGAACCAGGGCAAGCAGCAAAATGTCAGCTACAGGAATAAACTCAAGCTTAACATCCAGAAGAAGAATAAACCCAATGTAAGAAGAAATGAAGATAAAAACCATCAACATATAAGGAGTATTAATGGAAAGGAAATCGAGCTTGCACAAAAACTAGAAAAGTACCATGTGGACATAATTAGTATCACAGAAACAAATAAGACAAAAACAGATGAGATCTTACTAAATAGTAAATATAGGATGTTATATTTGGGCAATAATGATCAAGAAAAAGAAGGAGTAACAATAGCATTACACCAATCAAGAAGATAAACTTCTTGATTGAAAGGCAGTTACAAGTAGAGTTATATGAGTGAACTTTAAAATGGGAAAATGGACAATGAAACTTATTCACTTATTTATTATTAAGTTCGAAGATACAACAGTATGATGATACAACAGCAATGAGCCCCTTTCATGGGGAGGTATGGCACCATCTCAATTCCCCATATTTTCACCCAGGCTTGAAACCGGCATAGCTGATGAATCAGACCTGTGGCTGAGGGACCATCTTAAGTATTCCTGACTGTAATCTGTGTGTGTTCACGCGCCCAGTTTGCCTGTTCTGGGAGGACAAAAAACCTGAGTTTCTGGGTGAAAAAACCCTTACCTCAGTATGAGACTGGCTAACTCACCTTTTGTCAAAAAAGACCAGATAAAGGTTCCTCATGTCGTGGACAGGAATTGAACCCAGGTCTTTCTGACCAAAGGGCTTCATCTATACCGACTGAGCTATGGAGGCTCTTATTTGTACTTATAGTCCTACACTTGGGGTCCCCATATTTGAGGGTACATATCAATTGATGATGATGGAGAAACTGAATACACTCTGCACAGTTTTGTGTTTGGAAAATCACCAGAAATACAGTGATATGAAATGAGACAAGAATATTATCAGTAGTTAGTGTAAAGTAAGTCACATTGTATAATCTTCAATTATCATTATATTACTATGATGTACAGTAATATTCCACCCGTTACGATGCTTCATTTTATGATGATCCACTCATATGATGCTTTTCAGTTATGACTAATGCCGATTTATACAATGTTTTAGTTGTATAAATAAAAGTTGTAAAAATTTGTTTTAGTGACATGATGCTGCTGTGAATCAACCGATGTACAGTTTACATGAACTGTTTATGACTATTATTTTATTTTACTATTAATAAATGACAGATTAGGAAAGCACACTATTCCAGACAACCCATTTTCTACACTAGTACATTTTCTATCTACACACATCACCACAATCCATCAACTACAACACAACAATATGCAATATCTCACTACATTTGTTTATACAGTAGTTCAACTCTGAGTTACTTTTGAGTTCCTCGGTGGTATAGTGGTTAATATCCCTGCCTGTCACATGTGGGAGACTGGGATTTGATTATGCACCAGGAAGAAAGGTATTTTTCTATAAATGCAATATCTCACTATATTTGTTATAAAATAAAGAAATTAAACAGAATGGTGGTATTCAACTTAATAAGACATTCATTTTTATATCACCGTTTATATAACAAATGACTTAAATAATTTTTTTTGTTTTAAATCATGACCACTGACAGAATACACCAAGAGCTACATATTAATTACCATGCCAATGTCCTTTATATACTGTCCCAAAAGAACCTGCTCCAATCCGATGTCCTGTTTGTATTTCTTCAACTGGAATTTCCCAATCTTCTATTGATTCTCGAGGTGGCCTCTGTATGAAAATAAAAAAAAAAATTTTTTAATAAAATAAATTACAAAACAGACTCAGGAATATTATTAAAATTAAACTGAAAATAAAGTTTGATTTATTTGAATTTATTCTTTTTTTTGGAGGGAACAGTAGAATATGAAATACCAAAATTTAAACAAGAAATCTAGTTTTTTAGTACAACATGGAATTGACACTGACCACAGAATCTTCTAGTCAAGCACCTAACTGCTGTCCTGGGGCTACCTTCAAATCTGAACACTTGTTTAAGTGTTTGAATAACTTTAAACACTTAAACAAGTGTTCAAATTTATGTTTTTGTTTTTCACTTTTAAGTCTTCATATAGTCCAAATCAACAGGACTTTTGAGGACTGCTGATTAGAAGAAACAAAATTTCCGTTTACTTTTATAAAAAAAAAAAGTCTGCAAATCACAATTTTTAAGTTCATTATTTTAGGCAAATCTGAATGTATGACTAATTTTATTTATTTATTTTTTTGTACCGTATATTCATTTTATGAGAACTATATGTACAATTTTATTGTAGACATTCAATAATTTGAGTCTGAATTTTAAAACAACTGAGTATAACAAAGTGCATCTTAATCTTATATTTCATTATAGTGAAATTTATGCATTTAAAATACCAGTTGGCACGTATTGGGCTGACTGCATGATTGTGAGCTTGCAGATAAGTCACTACTATAACATTAAATTTATGATGTTTTGATAAATACTGGTTGGAGTATCCTTGTGTGTGACTGTGTGCATTTTATTTTTTTCATATATTTATACCATGCATGATAGATAAATAGTGTTATTCATGGTGGCAGTATGAATGAGTACAATGGTGGCCAAGACATCATTGTGTAGGAAGTTTGACATGGGAAGGATGGGGAGGGGGAAATGTATTGTGTGTGTTTATATATGTATCTCATCTCATCTTCCTTTTACCTTCTTTTACCTTGTGGTGTCGATGGTTAATTAATCACCGGACATCAAACCGTTCACAGGATAAGGTGGTCATCCCTATGCCCCAGTGTATCCTATGGCCAAAGTGTTAAGTTCTCAAGGCTGGTTCGTCTGCTTTGCGGGATGAAAAACCCCAGGATAAACTGGGGAAAAACCCTACTGTCCATGGCTATCAATTTTCTCTTGATAATGAATACATGTGCTTCACAATCGAACCTAGGACACTCCTTCCCCAGGCATATGGTTGCGAAGTGCATGTATTCATTGTCAAGAGAAAATGATTATTTTTGTTTAAAATGATTAATTGTGAGATGAGAGTGACAGTGGAGGGGGAGTGTGTCACAGATATTTTATGAGCCAGAAATGTGAAACTTGTTGGAAGCAAGAAAATGAAGTAGCATAAGTTAGTACTGAAAGTCATGAAACTGAAAGTGATGGAGTGAACAGAGTTCTGGGTTTAAATGATGGTGAAAGAAATGTGAAAAAGAGTATAAACGAGGTAATTGAAAGTAGCATTAAGATAGCATATGCAAAAGTTAAACCAACAAACTAAGATAACGAGCATGATAGGTAGCAAGGATGAAAGTAATTCAAAATATGAAAGCAGAGTTGGTGAAGATGAGGCAATTGCAGAGTGAAATGAAGAGATTAACAGGTATGTATGGAAGGGAGAGGAAGGCTGGAATAAAAGAAGCAGTGAAAAAAAGTGTCCAATGATCTGAGAGTACCATGCATGGGGATTCAATTATTAGCGGTGTGGTCAATGAGAAGCTGCATCAAGTGCCTTCTGGGGGGGGGGATAGATTGAGCAGATTGATTGATGCACTAGTATGAGGAAGAAGCGATCAAAAGGAGTTGGTATTGTAGTAGGCACACAAATGATGGCAACAAAGAGAATGTAAGGATGGATCAGAGGAGAATTTTTGGTAACAGTATGGTAAGAAAGGTAGTTACTGTTGAAATGATATGGCAAGTGATGATTATGAATTGGATGCTAGCTGAAATGTATGAAGAGAAAGGAATTCATTTTGTGAATGTGTGGGAAGAATTTAAGGAATGGATGGAGCTGTATAAAAGAGATAGGCTACATTTAAATAAATTTGGTGTGAGTTCAGATGGAGAAACTGTTTCTGAAAGAGAAAGTGATGACTCAACTGAATCGAAGACCTGAGGAAGTAAGAGGTGACATGGAACAGCAGGTAAGTAGGGAGGAGAGCTTGTGAATGTAGAGGTGAGTGGCATGAGTGAAGAGAATGAGAGAGAAGGAACACAACACAAACAGGGGAGGTCAGGGTGGACAAGGTGATACTGTATGAGAAGAGTGGATGTATGTCTATAACAAAGGTTTCAGATGACCAGGAATGTTGGAGGAAAAAACAGGTCTGAGGAGAGGTATAAGATCAGTGGTGATAGATGTGAACAGTCAAGGAGGTGGGCATACAGGAGTTGCACGTGAGGAGTGGCTTGTTACAGAACCAGAAGTAAAGTAGTATATGTTTAAAAATGCCAGAAGTATTCAAAATAAAGGAAATGAAAATGGTAGCATCCATGGGGTATATTTGACCAAAAGTTGTTGGAATAAGTGAGACATGGTAAGATGAGGAGAACATTCTGACAAGAATAGGGCTGGATGAATATGATATTTTTTATGAGGATAGGCAAGATAGAAGGGGTGGAGGGAGTGCATTTGATGGTAGCAGAGGAGTTATCTTTAAGGTGAAGATAAAAGGAGTGAACACTAGCAAAGAAATGGATGATCATTATGGGCAATTTTGATTATGATAATATAGAATAGAATGAAGAGACAGCATCATGGGGGGGGGGGGGGGGGAGATGAATTTTTTTAATTTTGAGGGACAACTACCTTAAGCAATATGTAACAGAGGGTACATGTAGATCAAACGTCTTGGATTTGATTATTTCATCAGAGGATGTTATTGTAAATCAAGTAGTGAATCTCCATCCAGTTGATGAAGAGTGACCATGAGATGATTACTTGGATAGTGGCCAGTTGTATGAGGACTTCTGTGAGATATATGGAATTATAAGGCTGGTAATTAAGATAAGCTTAGGAGACAGCTTGCAATCATGGAATGAAGAATTGGAAGGAAAGGAGATCAAAGTGGCTTGGTACTCGTTCATGAACTGTCTAGCAGAGACAGTCTGAATGCATCCCCAAAAGGTTAAGAGGTCAAATAAGGTGAGTGTGAAATGGATGAATGAAGAGGTGAGGCATGCAGTTTTGAAGAAGGCATTATAGAGGCAGAGTAAGATAAGTGGTGGTAATAACTGATTGCATGAGGAGTACAAAGAGTAAGCAAGAGAGGTAATTCATCACTTGGTAAGGATAGCAAAAGTACAGTATGAGCAGCAGTTAGCTAATGAGACCAAAAGGAATCCTAAGGAGTGTTTTTGATATGTGGCCAGTAGAAGAAATGATTATGGAAGAATTATACGAGCTGGAGAGAATGGTAGAATGATAACCACTGAGGAGGATATAGTAGAGATGTTAATTGAGCAGTCCTCTTTAACTTGAGTCTTAGATTTTCCCAAGTTCCAAAGGAGTGGAAAGAGGGCAAAATTGTTCAGCTTCATAAAGGTGGTGATAAGACTGAGACTTCGAATTAGCAGATTGGTCTGGAGTTGTGGTCAAGGTGTTGGAGAGGCTAGTGAAAACCAGGATTAAGAATTGCGTTGATGACAGCAACATTCTTTTTGATGGATAGCATGAGATTGCTAAAGGAAGGTCATGTTTTAGCAATCTACTTACTTACTATAACAAGGTGACGAGTGCATTCGATGAAGGGGAAGCATACACTGTGGTATATTTAGATATTTCTGGCTGAAAGATTTCTACTAATTCCACATACTTACTATCTTCCTAGTACTTTCATCTGCAGAGCGAGCTCGAGGTCTCCAGGGTTTATGGCTGTTTGTTGGAGATCCCTGAGCACTTTGAGTTCTTGTAGGACTGGAGCTTGGACTATAACTGACTGTAGAAGCTGCTTGGAAATAAGGAGGAACCAAACCACTTCCACCTGGAAGATAGAAAAAAAAAAACCTCTATAAAACATGAATATTATGACAATCATATTTGGTTATCCAGAATAATCTTCCTGAGTTATCATGAATTTTCATAAAAATACCTATAATACGAGGGTGGTCTGAAAAGTTCTCAGCCTCGACCATAGATGGCAACACTATTGGCAAGATTTTTTTCTTCTAAGTTGGTACATTTGTCAGAAGCATCCATGTGAAACTGCAAGACATTCTATCAAGTAGTTTGTTTTATACAGCTGTCTGAAGTGTTGTCAGTGTCCCTTGAAATGGATAAAATTGAGTATTGTGCGGTTATAAAATTCTTTGTTAAAGAAAGTTTAACGCCTAAAGAAATTCATTTGAAGTTCATAAAAGTTAATGGGCACTCTTCTCCTTCATTTTCGACAATTAAGAAATGGGCTGCCGAGTTTAAATGTGGCTGTACCAACTTGAAGATGATCCACATGAAGGACATCCAAAAAGTGTAACACCACCAGATATCATTGATTAGGTGCGCGATATGGTATTGGATGACGACCGACGAGTCAAAGTGCATGAAACAGTTGAGACTATAGGCATTTCAAAAGAACATGTAGGATATATTTTGCATGAAGAATTGCAAACGAAAAGCTTTGTGCAAGATGCATTTTTGATCACAGCAGATTAAAAACGCCCTCGCATGAAAATCTCTGAACAGTGACTTGGAGCATTTTAACAAGAATAAAACTTATTTTGTGCATCGATTTATTACTATGGATGAGACTTGGATTCACCATTACACACCAGAATTCAAACAGCAGTCAAAACAGTGGACCAAAGCTGGTTGTTCAGTGCCAAAGAAGACAAAATCGATTCCATCAGCAGGAAAGGTCATGCATCAGTGTTTTGGGATGCTAAAGGCATTTTGTTTATTAATTATCTTGAAAAGGGTAAAACAATAACCGGGGAATATTATTCCGATCTTTTAACTAGAGTAGATGAAAAAATACATGAGAAAAGACCTGGTTTGCAGAAGAAAAAAATCATCTTTCATCAGGACAATGCACCTGCCCACAAAGGTGTTTCAGCAATGGGAAAATTAAAGGATCTGCACTATGAATTGTTGGAACATCTGCCCTATTCCCCAGATTTAGCTCCTTCTGACTTCTATCTCTTCCCAAAACTAAAAATCTTAATTGCTGGTCAGCGTTTTTCTTCGAATCAAGAGATGATTGCAGCTGTAGAGGGGTATTTTGCAGATCTTACTGAGAACCACTACAGAGACGGGATAATGGTGCTGGAGCAGAAGCATTGCTGGAATAAATGTATTAGTCTTAAAGGAAATTATGTTCAAAAATTAAAATAATTTTTAAATTATAAATTCGTTTTTTCATTGTTAGGCCGAGAACTTTTCAGACCACCTTCATAAATGCACTCTTCAAATCCTCTTTAAGTTGAACTTTCATAATTTAAACACATCTTATTTTCCAATTAAATTATGTCCCACACATTATTCATTCTAAAATTCTAACAGATCATTCAGTTTTAATTAATTGAAAGTTCAGATTACAGCTAGCAGAGAGAGGAGGAGGAGGCACTTTCCTATGTGGATTGTATTCTCAAGGCTTGTGAACTTATATTATGAGCAGTGAGTGGATTATCTAATGGTTACATAATTCAGAAACCATGAGCTAGAGAGACCATTCATTACTTGCATAGAACTTGAATCATGGCACAAGCAGAGTGATGGTCTCACACCAGGCAATGAAATTCATCCCCACCCAACTTATACATTCACAAATATATACAGTAAGATTCAAATTCATAACCTGTTGGTTAAAGAATGGGTACACTACCCATTTGACCAATCAGGGTGGACAAGGAACTTTCCCTTTTGTCCTCTAAAACATTTCAGACTTTTCAAAGGTTAATATCAAACATAATTTTCAACATATTGTACTTCAACTGAATATGTTAAGATGAGCATCCTTAAAAAATCAAAGAGAAACTGTAATTACTGATAAAGTACGAGAAAATTACAATCATGGACTGAATGCAGAGATTTATATAATTTTAGAAACTTTTTTTCCCCTTCTAATTCAAAAAGAAAATTAACTATTTTAGTGCTAAATTTTTAAATTGATATTAACCATATTTATTTTTATTCCTTGAAAAAACTTCATGAGACCTGTGCAATTGGTACACTGTGTGCAAATAATTCAATGCATGTAATTTTGTGTAATTTATTTTTTTAATTAAATTTAATCATCCAGGAATGCATTAGCAGAGCTAATCTCAGGTTGTATGGTCACTTAAACAGAATGGGCGAGGAAAAATTAGCAAAACAAGTGTTCTTTGCCAGGTTGGCAGAAAAACGACCCAGGGGAAGACTAAGATATAGGTGGATTGATATGGTACAATGTGCCTTAGACGATAGAAATATAAGATCTGATAATGTTGGAGTCTTGACAAGTAACAGACTGATTTGGAGGAAAATTGTAGATAATAAGTTAGTAATGATGTAAATTTCCTGTACACCCCCTTGAGGGTACATGGCAGGAATTTGATGATGATTAAATTTAATTTTTGGAGGTGTCATGTAATAATAATAATAATCACATAGCAAGGGATCAGGTATTCATGTCATTTATTTTTCACAGAAAATTATTTAAAAATAGCCCGGCCTGGTTGGCCGAGCGGTTAGCGTATCCGCTCTCCATCCAAAAGGCCGCAGGTTCGAATCCCACCATGTGCATGAATGTTCGCGATTGTCAGTGGAAATGCTAGTGATGGTGGCGGGCAGTAGATGGCATTGTTGTAGTTGGTAGAGACAGAAAAATGTAGAGTAGGTATCCTCCGTTGATGAGTTTTTGGGCTCCCTGGAAGTGTCATGTAATAATAATAGTAATAATAATAAAAGAAACATAAGCAGAAACATTGAAAATATCAACTGCACTGTGAATGGAGAACCTATAACACAAATAAAACATTTCAGCTATTTAGGCACAATTTTTAGTGAAGATGGTAAATTAAATATAGAAGTAGAAAACAGAATCAGCAAAGCTGGTATGGTAGGAAGTCAACTGAATAAATTTATATGGAATATAAATTTATTTAAATTTAGAGAGAAATTAGTCAAAACACTAAATGGCTGTATACAAGACAGTGTTCAAACCAGTTTTAACTTATGGATCTGAGAGCTGGGTTAGAAGTAAAACACTTCACCAAAGATTGCAGATTTTTATAAATGAATACTATCAGTGCTACATCAATCTTCCAGAATTAGACCTTCTGAATTATGCAGTGGAGCCACTGTAAAATTTTTTATATCCCCTCCCATATTTTAGGATTTCTGGTTGAATATTATCCACTTCATTTACCTATGCGACTTACAACCGTCCGCACTTACGACCACAAAAAAAATAAATAAATAAAATAAATCAGGCAGCTGTGCATAATAACTATGGGATACGATAACTATCTCTCACATACACTCAGTCGCTTTCAAGCATCTGTTGCGTGTGGTGTATTAATTAAAATTCTACTGAAATACTACCCATAAAATGTCTAGTAAAAGGAAAATGCCTTCATCTACAGATATGCCAGCTAAGAAGTCAAGGGAAACTATTGATTTAGAGTGTAAAATGAAAGTTATCCAGAAGTATGAAGGTGGAAAGAAAGTGAATATGATAGCATATGACTTGAAGTTATCACATTCCACGGTATCGACGATACTTAAGGACAACGAAAGAATTCAGGAAGCTGTGAAAGGTTCCACACCTATGAAGTCTACAATTTTAACCAAACAACGACAGGGACACATCCATGAAATGGAGAAATTGTTGTATATGTGGATGGAAGATTTAATACAGAAAAATTCACCCATGAGCCTTTGCACAGTGCAAGCGAAGGCTAGAAGTCTGTTTCAGAGTTTAAAATCACGTGCCGGAGACGATTATGCAAAAGATTTTCAGGCTAGTACTGGATAGCGTAAGCGTTTTAAAAAAAGATTTGCTTTGCATAATGTACGTGTCACAGGAGAAGCAGGAAGTGCAGATGAAGCCCAAAAATTCGTTAATAGTTTTGACTCTTTAATCAAAGAAGAAGGTTATCTACCGGAACAAATATTTAACGTAGATGAAACCGGCTTGCAATGGAAACACATGCCTAATTGTACATACATATACCAAGAAGCAAAAAGAATGTCAGGATTCAAAGCTTTTTAAAGATCGGTTGACTTTGTTGCTTGGTGGGAATGCCGCAGGTTTTAAGCTGACGTCTTTTCTCATTTATCGTTCAGAAAACTCTCGTGCATTTAAGCACATCAACAAGCACACACACACGCACACTGCCCGTTTACTACCGTTCAAATCCTAAAGCTTCGATGACTCAAGCACTGTTCGAAGACTGGTTCATGAACTGCTTTATTCCCCAGGCTCATGAATATTGTGTGGAGAGAGGTATCCCTTTCAAGATTTTATTGATTATGGACAATGCCCCCGGCCACCCTCCTCATCTGTCAACATGATGTTAGAGTGGTTTTTATGCCACCTAACACAACCGCTCTCATTCAACCCATGGATCAGGGTGCTATTTCAGCATTCAAGGCTCACTACCTCAGAACGACATTCGCACAAGCCATCGAAGCGATAGATTCTGATGCTGATTTATCTTTGCGAGACTTTCGGAAGCAGTACGATATTCTTCAGTGTATCAAGAATATTTTGACCGCATGGGAATGTGTAACAAAAAATTGTACGTCGGGAATTTGGAAAAAGTGTCTAAAATGTTATGCGAATACATTTGAAGGATTTGAAAAAGGAGAGGAACTGAAAGTGATTACAGAAAAAATAGTTAAACTTGCAAAAAATCTTAAATTAGAATGTGAAATAGAAGACATAGAGGAGTTGCTAGATTGTGAAATAAAAGAACTTTCGGATGAAGAGTTGATTGAATTGGAAGCACAGAGAGTGTCAGAAGAAAAAGCGAGAGAGGAAGAAGAGGAGCCAGAAAAGAAATTCACTGCAAAGAGTTTATCAGATTCTTTTTCGCAACTGAATAAAGCTCTCGCCAGTTTCCAAGTAATGGACCCTAATGTCGAACAATTCACAAAGGTTGAATGTATCATTCAAGATGCTGTGCATTGTTATCATGAGATATATGAAGAAAAAAGAAACAAACTGTTCAAACAAAGCTCAGCATGTTCCTCATCAAGAGAACATCTCCTACCTCAACCCAAGAACATGACCATGATGATCCACAATCCAGCACAAGCAAAGATTAAAAATTGATTTTGTAAATTTCATTTATATTAATTTTTACATTAATTTTAGATTGTATTTTTGTGTTTACAGTACAGTATGTACAGTATTATTTTTCACATTATGTACAATATACATAATTATAAATTTAAAAGATTATAAAAATATATTATAAAGATGATAAAAAGATTAGAAAGGTTAAAGAATACTGTTAATAAATATACAGCCGATGTACGACCTGTCAGCCAGAACAGAAGTCGGTTGTAAGTCGACAACCAAGTGTAATTACTCCAGAAATCTAATATATTTTTGTCTTCAGTTTTCATGTTACCTTTATCATCTCCAATTCCTTTTACTCTTTCATCTCTTCTAAGCTTTTTCTCTCTTTTTTTTTTTTTTTTTTAAAATAGCTTCCAGACCATTTTACTGTCTTTGAAATATCATCATCTATTTCCTGATATATGCTCTCAAGGAGTGTTCATGCTACTATGACAGTAGTACATGATTAAATTTGAATTATTATTAATCTTCTATCATTTTCCTCCAAATTAGTCTATTATTTATTAGGACTGCAATATTGTCATATTTCACATTTCGTTCTTCTAAAGCACCTCTGACTGAATCAACCCACCCAGACCTTAGTCTTTCTCAGGGTTTCTTTCCTGCCATTGGCATTGAACACTTGTTTCGCTAACCTTTCCTCACCTATTCTAATTAAGTTGGCCATACCACCTGAGATTAGCTCTGCTGACACATTCTTGAATGTTAACAATGTCAAGTTTCTTTCTAATATCTCCATTTTTAATCTAATATTGCCAGTGATGCCATCTGTTCAGTCCCATAATTTTTTGAAGAACTCTCATATCTGCAGTTGCTAATATTTGATCAAATGATTTATCATCATCATCATCATCATCAAATTCCTGCCATGTACCCTCAAGGGGTGTACAGGATATGACAGTACTACATGAAAAAATTACATCATTACTAACTTCCTATCTACAATTTTCCTCCAAATCAGTCTGTTACTTGTCAAGACTCCAACATTATCAGATCTTATATTTCTATCGCCTAAGGCACTTTGTACCGTATCAATCCACCTATATCTTGGTCTTCCTCTGGGTCGTTTCCCTGCCAACCTGGCAGAGAACACTTGTTTTGCTAATCTTTCCTCTCCCATTCTATTTAAGTGACCATACCATCTGAGATTAGCTCTGCTAACGCATTCCTGGATGCTGACAATGTCAAGTTCTTTTCTAATATCCTCATTTTTAATATGATATTGCCATTGATGCCATCTGTTCACGCCTCTAATCTTTCTCAGGACTCTCATATCTGCGGTCTCTAGTCTTTGGTCAAGTGTTTTACTTCCGACCCAGCTCTCAGATCCATAAGTTAAAATTGGTTTGAACACAGTCTTGTATACAGCTAATTTAGTGTTCCGACTAATTTCTTTCTTATTCCATATGAATTTATTCAATTGACTTCCCACGATACCAGCTTTGCTGATTCTGTTGTCTATTTCTATATTTAGTTTACCATCTTCAGTAAAAATTGTGCCTAAGTAGCTGAAATGTTTTACTTGTTCCACAGGTTCTCCATTCACAACACAGTTGACATTTTCAATGATTCTGCCTATTTTCATTGTCTTTGTCTTTTTATTGCTGGCCTTCATACCATATCTATTACAACAGCTATTCAATTTAGTCAGAGAATCTTGCAGACTTGTAGTGGATTTATTTAGAAGTATAACATCATCTGCATAAAGCAAAGAGCTGACATTAACATCTCCAATTTTGATATCAGGTTTAATACCACATTCCTTCATAATGTGATCCATATAGATAATGAATAACAGAGGGGATAATGTACATCCTTGTCTCACACCAGATTTAACATTAAACCATCTTCCTGTACTTCCTTCAATTCTAACTGCTGACTCACAACTCAAATAAAGACTAAGTATTGCTTGATATAATGCCCCATTGACACCATATAACTGCAGCGTATTGAATAGCTTCTCTCTTGGCACCTTGTCATATGCCTTTTCCAAATCGACAAAACTTAAATACAGATCTTTGTTATATTCCCATGCTTTCTCGACTATTTGTCGTAAAGTGAAGATCTGATCCTGACAGCCTCTATTTGGCCTGAATCCAGCTTGTTCTTCACCAAGCTTTTCTTCCACAATTCTTCTCAACCGTTTCTCAAGTATACTTGCATAGATCTTGCCAGGAACACTCAGTAGGGAAATACCTCTGTAATTCTCACATTCAGTTTTATTTCCCTTTTTATATATGGGTACTATGAGAGCTCTACTCCAATCATCGGGAATTCGTCCCTCTGTTCAGGCTTTCTGAACTATGCAGTGCAGCCACTGTAAGACTCTTATACCACCATACTTCAGCATTTCTGGTCGAATATCATCTACTCCTGCTGCCTTTCCACATTTCAAGCCTTTGATGGCTTTTTCTACTTCAAGTATGGATATGTATTCCTGACTGCATGCCTGGTCAGTGTTTTTTACCACTGTGCTATCATCACTGCTTGTTTCATTTAGCAGTTTTTCAAAGTAATTACTCCATACTTCAAGGATATCTTTTTCTCCTGTTTTCATTTCACCTTTATCATCTCTAATTCCTTTTACAGCACTCTTTCCTCCATTCCTAAGCTTCTTCAACAACCTCCAGAATATTTTGCCACCTTCTTGATATTTATTTTCTATATTCTTGCCAAAATCCTCCCATGACTTTTGTTTAGCTAGTTTTACACACTGTTTAGCTTTCTTACATTTGTCTCTGTATTCTGTAAGAGTAAAAGCTGACTTATTTGCCAGGAACTTTCGATATGCTTTCTTCTTTTCCTTCACTGCCTCTTTAACTTCCTGTGTCCACCAGGGAGTTCTGATTTTTTTATCTTTGCACACAACCTCACCACATGCCTCTCTGGCAGAATCAATCAATGTTTCCTTCAGAGTTTGCCACTGAATCTCCAAGGTTTGATTCCTGTTCTCAAACTCTTTCATTTTCTTTTCAATAATATTTCTGTATTTTAGTCTACAGTTTACATCTGAGAGCTGCTCAACTTTTATTCGCTTTAAAACTTTCTTACATGTTATATGAAATTCAATTTTATCCTGCTCAAGACTAAATAGTGATCACTTCCAATTTCAAATCCTCTGTACACTCTGGTGTCCTGCACCAGGGAGAAAACATCACTATCAACAATAACATAGTCAATGAGACTTTTCTTATTCCTAGCCTCTTCTCTCCATGTGAATTTGTGCACATTTTTATGTTGGAACATGGTGTTAGTAATAACCAGTCCATGTCCTGAGCAGAAATCCAACATATATTTCCCATTATTATTAGCTTTGCTCTTTTCTCCAAATTTTCCCAAAATATTTTTGTATGTCTCACAATCATTTCCTACTCTACTATTTAGATCCCCAACAAGGACCAACTTTTCCTTTTTCATTGTGTCAGTTGCTTTTTCTAAAGCCTCAAAAAATTCCTCCACTTCTACCTTAGTAGAACCTTCTGTGGGACCATAGGCACAAATAAGTCTCATTGTCCAGTTCCCCATTCTCATATTTGCCCACATTACTCTACTTGAGACTGACTGCCATTCAAGAAGATTAGCCTCGTATTTTGTGTTGAATACTATGGCTACTCCTTCTTTTCCTTGATTGTTATTGCCTGAATATAACATTTTGTATTTATTGCTCAGAAAGATCTCACCAGTTTTGGTCTTTTTTGTTTCAGTCACCCCTATTATGTCGATCTGGTACTTATCTAATTCCTCAGCTAGCTCCATTTCTTTGCCATTCAGGCTTCTTACGTTGATAGTACCGATCTTTAACTCTGGTGATGTTGAGTTGGGGTTTGTTTTCAGATTTGTTCCAGTAGCTGACTTTTCGCTGTTCGCCCTGGTTCCCTGGCGAAAACAACGGGGGCCTTGTTTAACCGGGCGACGCCCCAGCCGGCATGAAATTTTGTCATGTTGTACCATCATTTTTTATTTTGGTTTAACCAATAAGAATACAATTTGGTCGGCTAATTTTATTTCTAACCCAAAACTTTCCAATCCATAAGTTAAAACTGGTTTGAACAGTCTTGTATACTGCTAGTTTAGTGCTTTGGCTAATTTCTCTCTTATTCCATATAAATTTATTTAACTGGCTCTCAACCATACCAGCTTCGCTTATTCTGTTGTTTATTTCCAGATTAAACTTGCCATCTTTACTAAAAACTGTGCCTAAATAGCTAAAATATTTTACCTGATCTCCACTTAAAATGAGAGTTGAAATTTTCTATGTTCTTGCCTATTTTCATAGTTTTTATTGCTGATTTTCATGTCAAATTTGTTACAGCTGTCATTCAGTTTAGTTAGAGCATCCTGAAGAATTGCACTAGATGTGTTTAGGAATTCAACATCATCTGCATAAAGCAAAGAGCTAAGTTTGACATCTCTAATTCTAATATCAGGCTTCATGCCACTGTCTTTCATAATGTGATCCATATAGATGATGAATAAGAGTGGAGATAATGTGCATCATCATCTTATCCCTGATTTTATATCAAACCATCTTTCTGTGTTTCTTTAATTCTAACTGCTCACAACTTAAATACAGACTATATATTGCTCTGTATAATGTTCCATTTACCCTATATAATTGCAGTGTTTTCAAAAGTTTTCCCTGGAAACCTTGTCTGTGCCTTTTCCAGATCAGTAACACTTAAGTACAGATCCTTGTCATATACCCATCATTTCTCAAATATTTGTCGTAAAGTGAAAATCTGGTCTTGACAACTTCTGTTCAACCTGATACCAGCTTGTTCTTCTCCAAGTTTCCCTTCCACAATCTCTTTTTAAGTATGTTTGGCATAAATCTTACCTGAAACATTTAATAGAGAAATTCCTCTGTAATTCTCACATTCAGCTTTATTCCCTTTTTTATAGATGGGAACTATGAGAGCTATATGTAGTCCAATCATCTGGAATTCGATCTTCTGACAATGCCCTCTGAATTATGCAATGCAACCAATACAAAACTTTTATACCTCCATATTTGAGCATTTCTGGTCAAATATCATCTATTCAGCTGCCTTTCCATATTTCAAGTTTTAGATGGCTTCTACCTCAAGTATTGATATATAATATTGAAAAAGCTTTATCATGTCATCTTTATCATTTTTGATTTCTTTTACAATACTCTTTCCATTTCTAAGCTTTTTCAATAGCCTTCAGAACAATTTGTCACCTTCCTAATATTGACCTTCTCTATGTTCTGTCTTCTGAACTATCAACACAGAAGAGCTTGGTTTTAACATTAAAACACCCACCCACACCATGCAAATAACTGATCTTAGCTTTGCTGACGATGTTGTACTTATTGATACAGAACCAACAAATGCACAAAAATATCTCAGTCTACTAGAGGCACAGACTAAACTTACTGGTCTGAAGATCAACATCCAAAAGTCCAAAGTATTCTCAATAGGTTGTGAAAACTTTATACTTCATATCAACAATAAACCTTTAGAAAGAGTCAAGGACTTTCAATACCTTGGATCATACATCAGTAATACAGAAAATTATATCAGAAAACGTAAACAGCTGTCTCTAGTCTTCCATAACAAACTCCGTCCCATCTGGAAATCATCATTAGTATCATTAAAGACAAAATTAAGACTATACCATGCAACCAGTAGATCCATCTTCTTGTATGGTTCTCAAACCTGGACATAAGCACCAAAAAAACTACAGATCTAATTAACTCCTTTGGAACTACATGTCTCAGACCGATCCTTAGATACACCTGGATGGACTGCATCACTAACTCTGCTGTGCTAAATCTGGCTAAGCAAGAACCACTTGTCAGTATTTGTTGTTTATTATTTTAACGGTATAATAGAACACAGAAACTAAGTAAATAATTAATTTATTAACTTGATGCTGATATTTCGCTGGTGTTATAACCAGCATCTTCAGAGCACAAAAACACTGTTTGTCACAATACGCGAGACTAAAACAACATGGTGTACTTAAACAAAATTGTAGCAGCAACACAAAGACTAGAGTCCTGATTTTGACACCCTCTTTCTGAGAAAAAAAAAAAAAAAAAAAATCAGGACTCTAGTCTTTGTGTTGCTGCTACAATTTTGTTTAAGTACACCATGTTGTTTTAGTCTCGCGTATTGTGACAAACAGTGTTTTTGTGCTCTGAAGATGCTGGTTATAACACCAGCGAAATATCAGCATCAAGTTAATAAATTAATTATTTACTTATTTTCTGTGTTCTATTATACCGTTAAAATAATAAACAACATGTTCGACGAACACATAAGTCTGTCCACACTTGTCAGTATAGTCAAAAAACTACAACTCAGATGGCTTGGGCATCAACTCAGACATCCTGAAGTTTCGCCCTTTTTGGAATCCCTCATCCTGTACAAACCAGAAGATGGCAAATGCAGTAGAGGAAGACCATGCAAACAATTTTGGCAATACATATGTGAAACCATCAGCAGGCTGAACTGCAAAACTCCATCTGACATCTAGTTAGATGTCAGATGGAGTTAGCTCAAGATAGAGAGACTTGGAAGACTATAATTTGCAATATTTAATTTTTAATATAAATCTCTTTTCCCTTTTCACATTGTATCATATTGTGAATAAACTATATATGTACGTGCTGTCACCCTTGGCATTTCCAAAACTTTCAACCATGCCATTTCGACCATCGAGGCCTACTAAACAAATTACCATTCTTTGGTCTCCCCGCCACCCTCTGTAATTGGGTAGCCAGCTTGCTCTCTGGTCATTCACTGCAAGTCATTGGTACCTTTCTTTGAGTTTCACCGCAAATGAGAGAATGCTTCAAGGCTCTGTCATATTCGACTCTCTTTCTTTTGTGCATGCCTACTCACAATAACTACTAATCCTATCCACAGCTAACAGATGTAATCTACAACTATTGGCTTACATTGATCTGCATACTATCCTCCAATGGGGGGTGAGGACAACCTTGTTATGCTTAATGCCACCAAAACACAGTCTTGCCTTTTCTTGAGCAAAAGAGAGATCCCAGCCCAGCTCACCTATCCTTACCCTCAATAATAAACCACTAGACAAGATCAGATCTCTTTGCTTGGACTAACAATCATCTCCGGTCTTTGCTGGCATAAAACACATCACATATTGAAATAGCCTCCTCAGGATTTCAAGAAACTTGGAATTCTCTTTCATTCAAGAGCATATTTTACACTCAATCAACGCTTCACTATATACAAATCTCAAATCCATCGATGTTTAGAATACTGCTCGCATATTTGGTGCAGTATACATAGACCTTCCCTTAAAATCCTTGAATGCCACCCAGAGGGCATGCAATTTAGGCTTGTAGATGATCCCTCTCTTTTAGACTCACTTCAACCTTAACTCACATGCACAGAGTTTGAGCACTGTGTCTATTCTACATGTATTTCTGTGGTCACTGCTCCAGTGAATTGGCAACCATTACTCCTCCACTACAAGTGTTTTGTTTGTTGAAAGTATAAGTGTCTTTGTTTTATTCTAATTGTTTGTCACTTACTTTCTATATATTTATTTTGACTTATGTACCTTTATAACTGCATGTAGATAGCCATATGCTAAATAAATAATAATAACTCCTCCACTTTATGTTGCACCTGTTAAATACAAGAACTGCAGCTGCCCAGCATCCCTTTACTGTGCAACTACAAACACACCAAACCTGCTTCTATTCATCATCTATTATTTCATCCACCTCTGTCCTCTGGAACAGCCTTCCTCAAGAAGTATACCCAAAAACAATTACAACCTGCAACTCTTTAAAAAAATAAAATAAATAAATAAAGTTCTATTTCAGTCCTCCCCCACACATGGCAGTATAGGTCCTTCAACCTCTCATACATGAAACCAATAAAATAACAAAAATAAATAAATTTAATATATATATATTTTAAAAAAAGCTGGTATGTTAGGGATTCAACTGAATAAATTGATATGGAAATGAAAAGAGTTAGCTGAAACACTAAACTAGTGAAATGCAAGACATTGTGTTCAAACTAATTTTAACTTATGTCTGTGTAAGCTGAGTTAATCTAAGGTGGTAGGTAATTTCCTTTGTTGTGCAATTGGAAGAATGACAGTACATTGCGCTCTTCAACTGGAAAAGGCCTGATTGCGAATCTCATCATGACAAGCGGAATCTTTATATCTTTGTTTGTTGTTTTCCCCCATTCCGGAAACTCGGGTTTTTCATTCTGCATAGAGGCAAACTGGCTATCAGAACACATGCAATTTACAGACAAAAAACAAGTTTGTTGGAGGTGATGGGTGATAGATAGCATTGGTGGTAGTTGTGTATAATGAGAAAATTAAGTAGTAAGGGAGATAGTGAGATATTTGTAGCAGAGTAGGGTAAGTGTCCTCCAACGATAAATTATTGGACTCCTTAGAGTTGTCATATAATAACAACAACAATAATAAAACATATTTCACGATAGAATGGCATATTACAAACAATCCACTATAGTAAACTATTTCTATCATCTCTATGCAATTCACTATATAGTGAGAGTCAACTGTAATAGATTAATCTGTAAGAAGGCAAATGATAGGAATTATAATGTGAACTTAATCACTATCCTGTACTTCTCTTCGTGGTATTTATTAGGAATTTGATGATGATTCTCCTCTGATGAGAATGGAGTTTACATTTTTTCCTTATTTCACAGCTGTCTTTTTATTGTGGATTTTCATGTTTTCGTCTCCAATTTGTTACAGCTACTGAATTCTAAAACTTACATAATGTTTATTTACAAGCATGACCTCATCTGCATGAAGTGCAGAAATGAAAGTAATCTCTCTGATAGCATGCACCTTAATCTTACATCTGATTTTACATCAAATCATCAATGTACCAGTAACATCCCTCAACATTTGACGTTCCATGTAATTGTAGTGTTTTAGAAAGTTTTCTTTTTGAACCTTATATTGTTTTTTCCAGCTCTAATAAAACTTAAATATATTTTCTTTTTTCATATTCCCATGATTTCCCAACTATTTGTCTAAAGCAAAATTCGATCTTGATAAATCCAGCTTGTTCTGTTCCGAGTTCATCACAAACAAGAACATTTTAATTTTTTCTTTACAAACAAAACATTTAAGATTTTCAGTCACTCGAAGTGACTGAATTACAAAATTAATTTTAAAAGAAGATAAGATAGTCTAAAAGGAGTTATAAATTAATCTGGTCAAATCAGGGTGATTTTGGACTTAATTTTCCATGGTTTCTTGTATTTTATTTACTAAAAGTAACATGCATTCCATCCTCATCCATCAACTTAGCAGAAATATTACTATTACTAGAAGAAAGAAGCTGGGAACTGGAAAGCTGAATAATTAATAATAAGCATAGTTGTTATAGTATTTGATCTAATAAACATACCATGAGATCCTTGTGCTCTTATTCTTGAGGCAAACTCCTATGAGGTAAACAAAGAAAAATTAATAAAGAAAGAAAGAACTCATATTTTTCTAGAAGAGAAAGAACAAAAATTTAATATCCTATACCTGTTCCTTAAAATATCTCATTTCTGCATATAAAAATAGCTGATACTGACACTTAACATGATGGTAATTTTAAGCATATACTGTAATCACTTCTTTATCCTACTCTTGATTCCATGGAGATCGAGTAGTTATCTAACACCTAAACACTACTAACAAGCATAAATGATAGTGACTACTTTGGGCTTGATGGCTGTTAAAAATAGCTATTTGCAGAGATAAAGAGCCAAAAAAAGGCTTCACTTGATGATGTAAAATTATACAAATTAAGTGGATATTGAATTCAACATTACCTCAAAGCTGATTGCATTTATTTACTTGTTATCATCACCTGCTTTTTTTTTCGAAATAAGGAAAAAAATATATCATTTAAATTTTTATAACAAATATGTAAAAAGATAAAAAAAATTCTATTTGTAATTAAGACTTTCATAATAAATGCTCTCTCTTTTTTTTTAGCTGCATATACTTTTGACTCAGTCCCTCTCAAGTCTTCTATATGGTTAAGATATGTGAATAAAAGTGAAAGACTTTTGTTAGAATCTGTTACTAACTCAAAAACTTGCCTAATCTGAATAAAAATGTATATAAAAATACCCAAAACATGGTAACATTAATCCTCCAAGTTGCCAAATTGCAACAAGGGCTTCTAGCAAGCATCCACACAGGTACCCCACAAGTTTTCCTTAGTTTCATGCTGTCTTTGTGTGTTATAAATTTATATTGTACTCCCTGAAAATGTCTCTGTGATCAAGACTAAATATTGGAAGAATTAATGTTTTTAATCTTTTCCCAATGCTGTTTTACTCAATTAAGCCTCCAACATGAGTGATAATGGACATCACATCAGAGTCTTTGATTAGTTCTCCATATTCCTTAAAAGATCACATGTAAGCCTTTTCCCAATTACCTTTACTCCTTAAGTGCATATGCCATTCTAAGTAAATCTTATCTATATCAAATAGAATACCGTTCACATGTTTTGGATGGTGCACCTAAAACTCCAAACATTCACGATACTGTGCAGAGAAGACTGATATGACTGTTAGATTAGTCCCTCCTTAACTGATTTCAATTTCTATCTCACAGATGCATCTCTGTGTCTTTTCTAAAGGTACTTCCTATGGACACCACTCCAATGAACTGGCAACCTTCATTCATTCTCTTTCTGATGGGTCTGTTAAAACAAGAGCAACAGCTGCCCAACATCTTGTTTTCCAGTAAAACTGCTTTAAATGCATCAAACCTGCTTTTCCTCTTATTTCATCTATATGTCTGTCCTCTGGGAAAGTAGGCCCATATAATAGAGAATGTAATGTCCAAACTTGTCCAACATGGACCAAAATTATTATTATTATTATTACTTCACACCTCCAGAGAGTCTAAAGACTCAATGAGGGAGGGCATCGACTCTACAATTCTCTATCTCCACCACCCACAATCCACCAACTACAATGAACCACAACTACACCAACGCCATCATCTACTGCCCATTGCAACCACTAGTATTTTCACAGACAATCACAAACATCCAAGCCACAGCAGGATTCAAAACCGCAGTCTTTTGGCTGGAGAGTGGATATGCCAACCAGGCCGGCAAAAAATGAATTCGGTAATAAGATTTAGAAATAATTTCTAGCACTAAACCTCATCAAAACCTGACAAGCATTTCAAGGAAGAAAGTGGTAATCACATCTCCATTTTGTTTACTACTGTTTTCATGGTTAAAAAAAAAAAGTTAAGATTTTTGAAAGATCCCCCCCCCCCCCAATCTCTTTCTAGATAAATTTCATCCCAAAATTTTGTAAACTTGATTTCTACAATGATCTAGAAACCTGGAATGTGTATATGCCCTCCAGTTAACTGACATAATATAATGAATGAGATAACAATTTAATGTGAAGATTGGCCTTGTACTTCAACTACGAGACTATCAATATTGACGTTAATATTACTTAAGGATAATCGCATAGAATTTTTCGAGGTTTTTGTCCGTTATTCTTGTCCGAATTTATTTATTTGTATTTTGATTTCTTTGTTGGGGAAAAAAAAACTACATTCAAGCTATATTTCTAGTTTACGTGGCCAGAAAACAACTTTTAATAATGAAGCAATAGCATCATTAATAGCAACAATAACATCCTAATAATTATTATGATCTGTTAGAACAAAAAATTATATAGGTCAAATATGTGCCATCCATGCTCTTAATTTAGATTATGAGGTTGATTAGAATTTCACAGGCTCCTTTAAATTTGTGCTTATATCAGTTTTTGGTGTGATGTAAGGAACAGCTGATGCAAGTAAAAATCAAAACTACCATCCCACTCTTCAGAGAATCTTTTTTTTTCCAAACCTTTGTTTCCTAAGTGATAATTCAGCATGCAGGTTGCTCAACTAAATGGGCAGAAAAAATTTAATCTAATCAATACCATTAACTTATGCTGCTTTGTGCTTAGAGATACAGTGTGATATGAGAAATCAGGTATCAGCAATGACAAAGTGAAGTATCAATAAATAAATCAGTGCTTCACCTTTAATTAATTTAAGGGTTCAAAGTCATAAAGGGTACTTCTCAAAATTCAGCAGCTCAGATAGCCTAGAAAAATGCACTATTAACTACTAGAACTGTGCAATTAGTGTTATGGTTTCCTTTTGTCTAAATGTTAATATGATCATTCATCAGAAATAGAAATGGGAAAAATTGTGAGAAAGTGACTGCAATAATTGATTTGTGAAAAATGCTGAAATTTATCTGAAACCTCAATTTTATTAGTCAAATTATCATCATTATTTGTGGTTAAAACTTCAATTCTCAATGATTTTCAGCATAATTTCAGACTTTTAACAGTCAGTGAGTCCATTATAGTAAACTCACTGGAACTAGATTTTTTGCTATTAATCACCTACTGTAATTACCAGCTATATAATCAAAACAGTCCCTTTCATCACAACAAATGCCATTAAACCAAATTCACTCAAGACATTAATGAATATTTCAAAAAATTTTAATATCTTCAAACTTTTCTAATTTCATTTTTTATATATTTCATGCAATACTTTTCTATTATCATGTTTATTAATTTTAAATTTCTCCTTATTAATTTTAAAACATGACATACTCACCTCAAGAGATAAATCAGAATGATTTACTAGATTGTAACACACATTGGGTGCAGAGGTAGAACGTTCTCTCTGTCCTAAAGGAGGTGGATGAGGACGTGGAACATTTTGTGGTGGTGATGATGCATGAGTTGCTTGAGGATAGAAATATTGGTTGGGTAGTGTTGAAAATGCTGCAGGTTGTTGTAAGATGGGTAAAGTGTTGTTCATGGCCAATAAACTATTGAAAGAAAAAAGGAATTTTGGTTTTATCAATTTTGTAAGTTTTTTTTTTCCAATGCTGTAATGGAAAAAGAAAATATTTTAAAGCGATTTCTTGTCAATGTTAAACTGAAAATATTTAGGGGGTTGAGATGACTTTTTTCTTATCAAAATTTCTAGTATATTTTTCTGCCTGCTGCTACAGCTGGCAATACTTTCAAATTATGAGCACAATGAACATTTTCAACCTCCCTAGCAATCACATATATACAGATGCTGACTACAACATGAGTATGAAGTGTATGACAGGATTGAATTATTGTGGATTCTAAAGTACAAGCCCACAAATTACTTCCATTACAAGGTGATAATCTTTCACATTAACTGGATTAACTTGCATTCAAAGATGTGTTTCTAGGCAGTGTTATTGAAAGCAAAAAATGCATAATTTCTTATTCAGTATGTAGGAAGATATAAAACATAAATGTATATATTATTACTATTACATGGGCACCTCATGGAATCCTAAGACATCGTGAGAGATCCAAACTACCAACACAATATCTATCACGCTTCTCTTTGAAGACATTAACAGAGAAGGATTTGCACAACTCAGGCAAAGCATTCCAATCATTCACCATTCTCCAAACAACAAAATTTAGTCCTCATGTCCTTGTTAACTCTTACCCAACTTCCAGGGATGACCTCTTGTTCTGTCCCTCTAGCCAAGTGTTGAAACAATGACCCTGTATCAATCCTATAAAATTCTTTAAATAACTTAAATGTTTCTACCATACCCTCCCCCTCCTTTTGCCTATCAACCAACTTTCACATCCTCAATCTATCCTCATACAAAACATTCCACAGACCACTTACCATCTTAGTCATTCATCTCTGGATCCTCATCATTCCCAAGAAATCCATGACCAGACCTGAGCACAGTAATCCAGATGTGGTCATATCAAGGCTTTATAAAGAGGAATGATAACTCCCAACTCCCTTATCTCTGCTTATTAGTGTGCTCTTCAATAACCAAGCAATCCTGTCAGATATCCCTGGCTACTTTAGCAATACGCCCTTTAAACTTCAACTTTCTATCTTCTCCTACCCCCAAATCCCTGGCTTTGTCAATTTCCTGGAGTGCAGTTCTCCAGGAAATTGTGTCCTCCATGTGGTACAGAGCTTATAATCATTGCACCCCAAAATTTGCAGTTTTCCACATTAAATTGACGTCAGTCAATTTAATGTGGAAAACGTATGTTTCACCAATACTGCCAACCTATTTTAATCATCATGCAAGCTCTCTACATCACCTTGATTAACTATTACCCTAACTTTGCATCATCAGCAAACAACTGAATATCTCCCTTCAAATTATTTTTTATATCCTTTATGTACACATTAAACAGAAGTGGTCCAAGAACAAAGCCCTGCAGCACACCACTAGTCACCTGCCTTCTCCTGGATTCTGCTCCTCCATACACTACCTTTTGGTATCTGCCCATCAGCCACCCTTTTATCTATATCACTAGTTTCATATCCATCCCATTTGTTACAGTTTGCATAACAAAGTTCCATGTGGTATCCTGTCAAACGCCTTTGCAAATCCAGCAGTATCATTGTGTAGCCATTCATCTAACTCAGCTGTCACTCTACTATAAAATATTAGTAGATTATTAAGGCATGACTGACCCTTCACAAAGCAATGCTGCCGCCTGATAGAATATCATATTCTTATCCACCATTCCTGAATTCTCTTTATGACCAACTTTTCCAGTACTTTTTTACCATTCCTCCTGAGATAATGACTGGTCTATAATTTGCTGCAACAGACTTAGATCCTCCTTTATGCAAAGGAATTATTTTGTCCTCCTTCCAATCTCTTGGGATTTTGCCAGAGCTGAGACTTAAATTAAACAGCCTAGTCAAAGGCATCACCAGCTCCCCTGCACATTCTCGTAAAACGCAAGCCAATATCCCATCCAATCCCAAAGCTGTATTTACATTCAGATTCTGCAATATCCTTAGTACTCCAATTCTTCAACCTCTGCTCTCACATCAGTCTCCAGCACCTCTGCCACAACAATATATTCACTTGGATGATATGCCCTTGCAAAATGGTCACCCAGTAGCTTAACAATTTTGTCTACCGCTGTTATCTACCATATGCACTCATTAAATTTAACCTTCCATAGCCATTCCTCCTCCTACTTGGCACATAACAAACTCTTATGGATTTCCCTTCACCTGCTTGGCTAACTTCTTCTCATAATCTGATTTTGCTTTCCTTACCATGCTGGTCACCTGTTCCTTGTACTGTTCACCTTTCTCCTTATATACTCCACAAAAACTTTCTTTTTTTGCAGCTCTTGCTTAATGATATTACTTATCCATCTAACTTCTACCTGATTTAACCTCCTGATTATCCCCCTCATACACTGTGACTCTGCTCTAGATATCAAACATGGAACTTTTTCAAGCCATTTCACAGGCCTCCAATAAGCAGAGTGGTGGTGGTCTCACACCAGGCAATGAAATTCATCTCCACCTGAAGACAATCAGAAAATCCATATCCAAGGTGTGATTTGAACCTGCTATCTCTTGGAAAGAGAGTGGATACTCTAACCTAGCTGCAGTGTCAGCAACCTTGTTTCCATTAATCCCAAGGTGACTTGGGATCTGACAGAAGCATGCACCCAAATGTAGCTTCAATAACTGAAAGAGGAGATGTTAAATATGAGAGAGACCTGTATGTTTCTGCAGCCTAAGCATTGAGCTCAGGAGTCAAGTTGTTACATTTTGGTGGGATCTGAGCAGATATTCTGTCTAGGAAGATAGCAGAATATCTGCTAGAGCTACTGATGATTTTGAACCACCTATGTGAACAGGTACAAAATCAGAATAGTCCAGTTTGCATGCTTGAAAGAACTGCTGGCAGACAACAGGAGGGATGAAATGATTGGGTATCCTGAACAAAGAAAAGCTGCATTGTGGTATATATGAATGTCATATGGTAGTGTATTATTTGATGGTACCTGTGCAACATTGTCTACCCTAATGTCTATTTTTGTATTGCTGTAACCTCTACTATGGTGCAGTATAACTTTCGCTGTTCTTGCACCTTCTTTGTTTGTAAATTGAGGTCGTATGGCAGTCTGATGAGTGTGGTACACATTCTCCCACTGTGGATAAAAATATTGGCAATGTGGGATGCTCTGGCAGGGATTTTATTCTGGTAGTGTATAGAAGAGACAGGCGTCAAAGAAAAAAGTGTGATTCGCATGCCTTGTCATGTAGCCAAGAGATTGGTGAAGTTCAAAATGCTCCAGTTGCAATTTTTATGACTTGATAGTGAATAGAATACAACCAATATAAGGTATTTTCTCTAGCAGAAGTACAGACTTGGGATCTACAGCCAAGTTTCAATCTAATCAATGCACAGTACAATCTGAGCAAAAGAACATTTGTCAGTAATGGATGTTCACTGCTTTACAGCACTTATCTAATAACTAGCATATGTGAAGGAGAAAACTTAAGTTTAAGTGCTGTTGAGTCTTAAGAACTTGACTTCTGGTGCAAATGGGCTTAAAGTTTTTCTCAGTCTGAGTTCTGGATCAGAACGAAGACCACGTTTGCAGCAAAACTGTGCACCCATTTTGACCTTCATATCTGAACATCTATGATCTCCATATTACATGAATGACAGAAGATGGTAAAGTCATCCACATAGAAGATATTACTTACAGTTGGTGGAGGGAGACAGTTGTTCTATTATCAAGCTGACCTTGATTTCAAAAAGTGTGACACTTAAAACTGAACCTTGTGGGACCCCCTTCTATTGGGTATACAACCGAGAGATATTGCTTTATTAATATAGGTTTCCTCAGAGACCAAAGTTGTGTGGGTCTTTGAATATTCGAAATCTCCAAATGGATATTAGGAGGGAAGTTATAATGGAAGATATATATATATATATGGACATAATACTCTGGGATAGTGCCCAAACTAACATCAGAGGAGGAGGAGTTCAGTGTACTTTCAACAACAATAATCTATCCCTCTAGAAAACAGATAGATTATTGTTGTTGAAAGTACACTGAACTCCTCCTCCTCTGATGTTAGTTTGGGCACTATCCCAGAGTATTATGTCCATATATATATATATCTTCCATTATAACTCAAGGGGATGGTAACCATAACATGATGTCATTAAGGTCATCCTGAGAGATATCTACAGCAGAAGGTAGGTAGATAGCATACTTCTGTGTTTGTATTAAGTGGGACTTTGCTGGAAGGGGTATGACTGCCCACGAGGATGACAACTTTTCCATGATCGGGTCCATTCCCTGTCCTTACAAATGATGGCTATATTTTGTTATGCTGGATTATCAATGAGCTCTAGGTATGTTTCCTGCAGGAAAAATATATTGGTTTATACTTTTACAGTTTTCAATGTTTTGACAGAATCTACGACAATTCCATTGTAGAAATATTTTCATTATTTATTTTTGGTGGAGTCACCCGGTCCGTGTGATTAGCCTAGTGGCTATGCGCTTCGCAACCATATGCCTGGGAAAGGAAGTGTCCTGGGTTTGATTCCCATTGCTGATGTGAGGAGCTTAAGAATCTTTCTCAGTCATAGCCAAGTTAGCTGGTCTTGGGGTTGGACACCTGGGTTTTTTCTCCCCAGTTATCTGGGGTTTTCCCTCCTGCAAGAAGGCAAACTGGCCCTGTGAACACACACAAATTACAGTCATGAATACTGCCCTTAGGGGATGCAGCAGAGGAGTGACGAAACGGCTGCATTAATTCGCCGTAAGCTCCCTCGCTGGGGGGGGGGCTCAACCCATCATAGGATGGATGAGAAGGATAGGATAGGAATCACCTGGCTGTTGATGTTGTGAGGTCTTATTTTCATTGGCATTTGATTTCTTTTTCATAAGAAAAATATCAAACTGGACTCCCTCTAGGACACTAAGTATATCAATTATTTTATCTTTTTGTGGTGAAACAGAGACATCCGTCCCATCTATCAACAAGTCTGTAGGCATACATTCCATTTTTTTTTTTTTTTTTTTTTGCTAGTGGATTCTCACATAATGGGAACCATTTTGGCATGTGATCTAAAGAAAGCCTATTTCAATTTTTCTTTTTGATACATTCTAAAGAGATAGCAAGCATATCATATTGTTTGAGGATAGTTGTGAGCAGGCAGGACCAACATACATGTTGCAACAGCATTTCCAGATGGTACTGTAGTTACCTCACCTAAAGACAAAGTTCCCTTCACTCGACCAAGGAATGCTCTCTCTGTGTCTCTTATAGTTTTCCACCAGAAAGAAATCCAAAGAATCCTTAATAAACTGAACACAAACAAGGCATCTGGTCTTCATGGTATCCCACCTATTGTGTTAAAAGCTTGTACCTCAGAACTAACACCTGTTCTGTATCACTTATGCAATTTATACTATTCACAACTGCCATCTACCCTACATCATGGAAACAGGTTCCACATCCAGCCCATTCCAAAGAAAGGTGATGAAAGTCAACCAATGAACTGCCAACCAATTGCTTTCACTTCTGTTATAGAGAAGATCATCAACATCTAATTCTTGACCTACCAACTAATCAGTGACCATCAGTATGAATTCCACCACTCACGATATACACCTGATCTTACAGTTTTCACCACCCACCATCTGGACTCAAGCTATGGAAAAATTTGGAGAAACTCATGTGGTTGCCCTTGA
The DNA here is from genome assembly GCF_054136105.1 of Typopeltis vanoorti. NCBI lineage: Eukaryota > Metazoa > Arthropoda > Arachnida > Uropygi > Thelyphonidae > Typopeltis > Typopeltis vanoorti. The sequence goes on along the minus strand of NC_143550.1, from coordinate 77,533,348 downwards.
CATCTCAGACATATGATCAGGTTTGGTACAGGGGACCCACTTAGCAAACTGGCATCCTATGGTCTCTCTCACACTCTGCAACTGAATCGCCAACTTTCTTGCTGGTCGCTCACTGCGTGTCAGTGAGTGAACTATAGCTACTGCAGCTGCCACAAAACTTGGCGTAATTTTTTTGCACAAGATCTACTTCACACCTTCACAGCTGCTAACACTATACAAAGCCCAATAGACAGTTTCCTCTCCTGATTTTTCCCATCAATGCAGAATACCACAGGGTTCCATACTTTCACCCAATATCTTCCTCTTGCATATAAATGACCTGCTCTCACAGACTTCCAGTCCTATCCATAGCTTAGCCACTGACAGCATATTCCATTCCTCCTTTTCATTCGACAAAGCTTGTAATGCTCAAGTATTAAATCTTCAAGTTCTATCATGACCAGTGGGCTGAACTCTGATCCCCTAGCTATATCCCAATGGGACAAGGACAACCTTGTAGACTTCAATGCCACCAAAAGTCAGTCTTGTAAAATCTCTCACAAGAAAGAGCTTCCATCTTTCCCCCTTACTTTCAACAATACCCAGATGTCCAAACACAATCAAATTTCCTTTCTTGGACTGACTTACGCCTCTTATCTTTCATGGCACAAACATATTTCAACTATAGCCACTGCAGCTGCCACAAAACTTGGTGTAATTTTTTTGCACAAGATGGTTCTACTTCACACCTTCACAGCTGCTAACTCTATACAAAGCCCAAATCTGCCCAACCATTGCTCCCATATTTGGGACAGTCCAAAATTCTAAGATTGCTCAATTCTATCCAGAAAAGGATAATCTGGCTAATTAACGATCCCTCTCCCAGATACCCAATTCAATCGCTCTCTCTCTCCCACAGATGTTCAGTTTCTGCCTTGTGATTCATTTACAGATACTTTCATGGATAGTGCACTACTGAATTGGCCACTATTATTTCTCTACTTTCCTCAAAAATCATTACAAGAGCCAATGCTAACCAACACCCTTTTACAGTCCACTTTAAAAATCACCAAACCAACTTCACTGCCTGCTCTTTCATTCTATCTATTTCTGTCCTTTGGGACAGTCTCCCCACTCTGCCTTTCCCAAAGAATACAATCTTCAGCTGTTCGAAAACAAAATGTAAACAGATTCCTCCTTTCTTCTTATCCTCATACCCATAAACACAGCACTAGTCTGCTTATAGGTCTAGTGACCTTTCATGTGATGTATATAAAAAAAAATACCACTAGATATTACTACATTTTATGATATACTGCTTCTCTGCCTCCTATTCTCTGTTTTTATTTTCTGACATGCTCGGGCATGGGCAGGGTGATCCCTCTCACAATCAGAGTATTTCAGTGTTTTGCTGTTACAGTCTTTGTTTTTCTAATATTTACTGGCACAGTTGGCATAGATGAAAGAGCCACGAGAGACAGTCTGAGAATGACCATACCTCTGACATTTAAAGTAGTGCAAAGGATTTGGGATGTAATGCCTAATTAGACAGCTGAGATATTCTGCTTTTAATGTTGGTGGTTTAGGTATATTGAATGTAATGATGATATACCTAGTGGGAACCAGGTAATCATCCTTACATGTGAGGAGTCTTCTCATGGCTATCACTCCTTGGTCTTTTAATCTGGAGTAGACCTCTTCATCTGGAACAGTGAAGAGGTCCCACTCTGATATTATTCTTTGAGAACAGTTCAGACCTTTGTGGGGAGTAACTGTAATTTTATTTCCTCAACAGAAATTGCACAAAGGAGGTGCACTGATTGTGCCTCTGTTGTTTCTATACAAATTTTTCCCGAACGGGGGTTTCTTGATCCTACTACTTCCTTCTGGATGTGGAAGGATGACATTTTTTTTTTTGCAAGTGGATGTTTGCCTGCTGGGTGCAATATAAAAAAGATTGGAACTGTTTATTAATGTCTCTGTTTTTTTTTTTGTTTGTTTGTTTGTTTCTAGAAGGTTTCTGGACATAGCTGGGACTTGATGAGGGCTCCTGATAAACTAGATGATGAAAATTATTCATACTCAAAGGGAGTCTGATTGAGCTCCTCACCAACCACAGGAACTACACATGGATGCCCACTCTCCAGTAAGCAAGCAAGCAATGACTGTACTGAAACACCAGAGCTACCTAGGATGCCAAACTGGCACCACAGCAAGCTTTGACCCACGTCTCCAGGAGACAGGTAAGAAGACTTATGCGACACCACTGATCCTTGAAGGCACACTCACTAACCAAATAATCCTAGCTGGGCTATCCAGGACTACCTGGATAGCATGACTGTTTAAATTCATAAACTTGATATCTAAACTGATATACCGGAACTTAAATATCAGCTCATCATGTATCACTTTGTCAGCGTATAGGACGTACCCCCTTTTTTGTACACATTTTTTAGGAAAAAAACTTTATCACTGAATATTATAATGAATTTACAGTATATCAAATATAAAGTAATAAGTAGGTCTACTTTCAACAAATACCTAATCTAACTAGGAAAGAGTACCCACCTTTTAATCGTCAAAACCCAGAAATTCATCTCCAGAGCTAAATGAAGAGACACTTGAAACCTTTTCTAAATCAGAATCTGAGTCCTCATACAACAAATTGTCCTCTATACCATCCAGTGCATTATTAATTCCACACTTCTTAAATGATTTAACCACTGTCTCAGTTTTCACAGCATCCCATGAAGCTTTGACCCACTCATAAACTTGGAAATGCTAGGCCCCTTCACTCTTTCTGATGGCAAAACCTCAAAATCTGAAGACTGCATCCAGCTGTTCCACTTCTCCTTCATAAGTCCCTTAAATGGTTTATTAATACAGACATCTAAAGGTTGAAGCTGACTAGTTAGACCTCCTGGAATTACAGCTAACTGAGTTTTCAATTCTTTGAGTTTATTTGTAACATTGTCTGTTCTGTGAGAATGAAACTGATCCCATACTAGCATGGCAGGCTTCTTCAACAGTTCATAACTTCATTCTTCCTCCATCCATCCAGCCTTTTGCGTGAACATGTACAAACATTCCTTTAAGCAGTTTTGCTTTGGGTAGCGTCTTCCTTTTAAAAATCAATAGTGGCGACAATTTTGTTCCATCAGCACAGAAGGATAAAACAACCGTGAAGGGAGTTTTTTCGTGCCCCAAAGTTTTAATAGTAACACTTTTAGTGGCCTTGGAATCTACAGTTTTGTTTGAGGGCACATCAAAAGTCATCGGAACCTCGTCCATGTTTCCTATTTGCGCCAGTTCAAAATTTTCTCATTTCTTTGTGTTAATGACGAATCGATGAAATTCAATCATTTTTTCTTCATGTTCAGCTGACATCTTTTGTGATATTTTTGTTTTAGTCTGCATACATAGCTGGTTTCTCTTCATGAATCTTGAACACCATGATGTTGATCCAGTAAAGTTGGTGATCCCTCTGTTAGTGGCTATCGCTTTCGCTTGATGAATAATCATTTTTGTAGACACTAAAAGTCCCGCTTTTCTGTGGTCTAAAATCCAAATATTCTGTTCTGGCCATTTTGCAGTTCCACTTTGTAGGTTATGTTTACTGTGAGTTGCATTTATTAAATCCTCTACCTGATTCTGCCAAGTTCTTATAATTTTCTCAGTTGGGTGGGTGGTCCGAAATGCCTCTCTGCAGCCCTGTTTCCATGTTCTTTAGCATACACAATCACACGTAGCTTGTATGCAATATTGTAACAATGCCGACGTGTTTCAGCCATAATTTGCCAAGAAATTTATAGAAAATTTAATGGCAGAAATTTATCAACGTTCACAACTGCGACAACAATTGGAAAGTTTAAACGTACAGGACACAGCTGTGATCATCGATGTCAGCGCATGCACATCCACTGAACTCTATGTCAGTGTTTCTCAAAGTGTGGTACGCATACCCCCGGGGGTACGTGAAAGGTCTTCAGGGGGTCCGTGGCAATTTTCGGCTATGCATCATTAACGCATGGAATAAAATTTAATGTATCCGTGAAGTTCGAGATCGTAAAACATTCCTATTGTATCACTGAATAAGGTACAGAGACATCTGCAGGCTGTGCAATACGTTTCTCAACAAACAGTGCAATTAGAGACAACTGGGATAAAAATAGCACTAACTAATGAATTGCATGTTCCCCCTCCCACAGAAAATGCTGTATAACGCAAGTAAAACCATACGTTGCCGGTGCAACACATGGTTTTGTTTGAGTGAACCTGTTAAAACGAAGAAATATATAGTGAATGTGTTTCAGATATTATATAAGGAATTTGGTTGAAGAGAATCAGCATTTCAACTCAACTGTCAGCTTGTCTTTGTCATTTAGTAGCACGATCTTTTGTTAATACCGCACCAACATATGAATGCGGATGTCTGAAGTTTGAGAAACACTGCTCTCACACACACACACTGTAAGGAAGCAATAAAGAAATTGCATAATAACTCGGAACAGAGAAAATTTCCAGAAATGAAAATAATAAAAAACTGAATATCGGCATATAAGACGCACCCTGTTTTTCAGACCTATTTTCTAAGGGAAAAAGTGCATCTTATACGCCGGCAAATACAGTAATTACTTAAAATAGCAGGTGATCGATGTAGTTCAGATTTGAGACTGCTGGCTCTGATCATGACCAAGCCAGCAACACTGCCTCCCACTAGGGAGAGTGAACATGTAAGTCTTGACTTAATAGGGTTGCCAAAAATAGAATTTTCAGTTAAGAAAGGGAATACAGGGCAGGTAGGCAGGTCATTATGACAATCTTAGGAAGCAGTTTGAAGTAGCAAAAGTGGCATAAAAATCTGTGAGAAAAGGATGTTAACAGTGCACAGGAGATGGTCAAGGAGTGTCTGAAGAATGTATCAGATTGTATAGCCAAGATGAGGAGGATAAATCAGAAGTTAGATGGATGAATAGTATCATTAAACATGAGCTGCTAAAAAAGAAAATGCTGTGAAAGGTATATAAAAAAGAGAGGTGCTTAGCAAGCTTGTAAGCAGTACAAGGCACAGGCAAAAAAAGGTGACCAGTATGGTAAAGAAGCCAAAATCAGATGAGAAGAAATAAGAAATTGGCTAAGCAGGCCAAAGGAGATCCCAAACAGTCATTTTGCTGTGTGGCATGTAAAGAGGAAAACAACTATGAAAGGGTAACTTTAATGAGTGCCGACTGAAATAGACAAAATGACAAAGTTAACTGAGTGACCACTTTGCAAAGGGATATCACTGAAGTGAAGAAACTGCTGTGATGGTGACTGATGCAGGAATAAAGGATGGTGAATTGGAAGTACTTAGGTTATTACAGAATCTCAATGCAAATATAGCCATGGGATTAGATGGGATATTAGCTTGCATTATAAGGATATTATGAGAATTGGCACTGCCTCTGATCAGGCTGTTTAAAATAGGCCTCTGTGTTGGTCAAGTCTCAAGGGAATGAAGGGCAAAATAGTTCTGCTGTATAAAGAAAGCCTCAAGGCTGAGGTAGCAAATTATAAGACAATCAGTATCTTGGAAGTTGTGGTAAAGATAATGGAAAAGTTAGACAAAAGATAGAATTTAAGAATGGATGGATAAGGATATAATACTCTATTGATACTCTATGGGAGGAGGAGACAGCATGACTCTGTGAAGGGTACATCATACCTTACAATTAACTCACTTTTTATAAAATAGACAGTTGAATTAGATAAAGGGAATGGCTACATTATGATACTGTTGGAGGCATTTGACAGAATATCACAAGGAACTCTTTTACACAAATTGGAACAATAGGAATGGCAATGAAGATAGTGATATTGATACGAGGTGGCTATGGATAGATAATAGATATTTAAGAGTGGTATACAGAGCAGAATTCAGTACAAAGTAGGTGACTAGTGGTGCCAAGTGTATTTCACTTGTACATACAGGGAATGATTTGAAGGGAAATATTCCATTGTTTGCTGATGAAGCAAAATTAGATATTGTAATAGTTTAAATTACAATAGTTTAAAGTGATGTAGATAGCTTGCAAGATGATTTAAATTATGCTGAAGAGTATGGGCATAAGATAATGGGTGCCAGATTAATGTAAAAAAAAAAAAAAAGGTGTCAAGTTATGCATTGTGAGTTTGATGGGCGAAAGGATCTATATAAGATGGATGGCTTGCATTTGAATGGTTACGGTGTAAGAAGACTTGAGAAAGTGTTGCTGAATGTAGTGGATGTGCAAATTCAGGGAAACTAGATTTGTTAAGGGGGGGGGAGTAGATATACAGTCCTTATGGAGGCAGTTGAATGTAAGAATGAATATAATATGCCAGAGCAAATAAGGACAACAAATCTGAGTGGGATAGTTAATATAAGGCATCAAGGTAGGGTTGGGGCTAATGGGGGTCTTAAATTCATGTACACTAATACTAGGAGTATTAGGAACAAGAAGGAAGAGTTTTTGGCCATGGTTGGCACTTCTAGACCACAGGTTATAGGTATTAGTGAAACATGGCTGACTGTAGATGATATAACTAGTGGGATTGAATGTGATGGGTATAGTGTGTTCAGGAATGACAGAGAGAATAAAATGGGGGGGAGGAGTATTGTTGATGATAGGTGATGAGCTCCAGCCAAGGAGAATAGAAGTTGAATTGCAGGATAGAGAAAAGAGCACATTTGAGGCCATTTGGTGTGAGATTGTGGCTAGCAGAACTAAATATACAATTGGTGGTGACAGTATGCACAAGCAAATAGAAGAAATTGGTGGAAGGAGGGTGATTATTATGGGAGATTTCAACTATGGTCACATTGATTGGAGTGAGGAGAGGACACACGGAAGGAAGGAACTGGATTTTATGCGGTTATTAAGGGATAACTATCTGCGACAGCATGTAATGGAAAATACTAGGGGTCAGAGAGTGCTTGACCTAGTAATTACATCTGAGGATTTGGCTGTAACAAATATGACCACATTGCCACCAATCGGTGAGAGTGATCATAGGGTCTTAACTTGGGAGGTGGCTAAAGGTGTAGAATTTTCAATTAAGACAGGGTACATGTGGAATTATCGGGCTGGAAAGTATGACAAGCTTAGGAGTTTGATTGGTTCAGTGCCATGGCATGTACAACTGCAAGGACTAGAAGTTGATAGTGCATGGGAGGTAGTTAAGAAATGCTTGCATGAAGCAATGGCTGACTGTATACCTAGAGTCCGAATAATAAATCAAGTAGGGGTTAAATGGATGAACAACACCATTAAGCTTGAGCTGCAAAAAAAGAAACAACTATGGAGGGAATTTAAGGAGAAGGGTGACCGGCAGGCACATGAACGGTATAAAGCGCAGGCCAGAAGGGTGACGAGTGTGGTAAGAAAAGCAAAAAAGGATTACGAAAGAACATTGGCCATGCAGGCTAAAGAGAATCCTAAACAGTTTTTTAGATATGTAGCAAGTAAAAGGAAAAATGTACATGGCAGATTGATTTTAAAGAATGCCGATGGTAGGGAGGTAACTGAATCAGTTGAGATAGTTGAGTTACTGAGTGAGCACTTTGCAAGAGTATATCATCCAGGTGGTGACATTGCAGAAACGAATAAACCAGTAGATTATACGGGAATTGTGGTTAATGAAGTGGAGGTGAGTAGTCTATTGCATAACCTCAATGTCAATACATCTGTGGGATTGGATGGTATACCAGCTCGTATTGTACGAGAAGCAGCTAAAGAATTGTCAGTACCCTTGACCATTTTGTTTAATTTGAGTCTCGGGTCTGGGTTAGTCCCGAGCGGGTGGAAAGAGGTGAAAATAGTTCCACTGCATAAAGAAGACTGCTGTTGTAAATTACCGACCGATTAGCATATCAGGAATCATTGTCAAGGTCTTAGAGAAATTAGTCAAGAAAAGAATACAGGATTGGATAGATGAAAATGGGATATTGTATGGGGGACAACATGGTTTTGTGAAGGGTAGATCATGCCTCAGTAACTTGCTCACGTTTTATAACACAGTGACGGCTGAACTGGATAGGGGTAATGGGTTTACAGTGATACTACTGGACCTTGCCAAGGCCTTTGATAGGATACCACATGGAACCCTAATCAGTAAACTGGAGCAGATGGGTATAGATATAGGGTTGGTGAGATGGATAGGAGGGTGGTTGAAGGATAGATATCAAAGAGTGGTTTATTCAGGAGTGGAGTCTAAAAGACGTCTTGTGACTAGTGGAGTGCCACAGGGCTCTGTTCTTGGACCACTGCTTTCAATTTGTTCATCAATGATATTGGAAAGGATCTGAGAGGAAGTGTTCACTTGTTTGCTGATGATGCAAAGTTGGGTAGAGCAATTGTGAGTGCACAGGATGTCAAAATTTTACAGGATGATTTGGATAGTTTGGAAGACTGGGCTAGGAAAAATGGATGTCAATTTAATGTGGCAAAGTGTAAGGTTATGCACTTTGGGGTGAAAAGAATAGCAGCAGTATATCGCATTGGTGGAACCATACTCCAGGAGATTGATGAGGCCAGGGATTTGGGAGTGTTGGTGGATAGGGAGTTAAAGTTTAGGGGGCACATTGCAAAAGTAACTAAAACAGCTCACCAAATCACTTGGCTTCTGAAAAATACTTTAACATGCAGAGACGAACAAGTTGTTGTTCCTCTGTATCGAGCCTTGATAAGACCCCATTTGGACTTCTGTGCCCAGTTATGGGCACCAGGGTTTCTTCGTGATGGGGAGGAAGTGGAGAGGGTCCAGAGACGAGTGACCAAGATGATAGCAGGTCTGTGGAATGAACCTTATGAGAATAGGTTGAAGATTTGTGGGTTGCAGAAATTGGACGATAGGCGAAGGAGGGGTGATATGATTGAGACATTCAAATTACTGAAGGGTTTTTATAAGATTGATCCAGAAGATATTTTTGAAAATATGACTGGTGGTGGGAGGACTAGGGGCCATGCATGGAAGCTAGGCAAGAGCGTGGTTGACAAGGGTGTTAGAGCTAGGTTCTTTACTTGGAGAGTGGTGAATGAGTGGAATAAGCTTCCAGAGTCTGTTGTGGGTGCTACGACCGTGAATGAGTTCAAGGCAAGGTATGATAGATACTGTGTGAATGTTGAATAGTTGTTCTTGACATGATGTTAGGGCCTCCCTCGATGAGTCTGTCGACTCCTTGGAGTTTCCCGGAACAATAATAATAATAATAATAATAATAATAATAATAATAATTTTGGGATGAAAAGATTACACGCTGTGTACTATACTGATGGAACTATACTTCAGGAAAGTGATGAAGCTAGGAATTTAGGGGTGCTGGTGGATAGGGAGTAGAAGTTCTAAGGACATACATCAAAGGTGGCCAAGACAACTCAATAAGGAATATACACTCAGGTCTCTTTTTATGCGGATTTGAAGTTATGCGGTATAGTACGCCCATAGATACGAGATTTTTCGATACTTCTGTGCATGTCAACAGAAGGAGAATGCATTCCGATAATAGGGTAATCCAGCGTTTCCCAAACTTTTCGTACAACGGAACACTTCACAAATCCTGAAATTTTCATGGAACACCTTGGTTATTTTGTAATATATTAATTAATAATTATTGTTAATTTAGCTGATTTATTATTATTAATTAATCATTCATTAATTAAACATCAAATAAACAAACATTATTAAATTAATTTGTGCTGATTTTTATTGACATCCCATTCTGATCACCAAAAATTTATAATATTATAAGTACTTATGAGTGAATGCAGACTTTTTCTCCTGTGTGCTGGTAGTTTTCCCCTCCTTTTGTACATCCTGGAGATCACTTTATAATCACTTATTGCTTAACAACAAAATTAAAAGAAGTCCCTTGTCTCTTATTCATATTAAAATTTAAATCTGTTAGCCTATTACTTTTAAAAAAGCATGGCACTATGGTTTCGAAACAAGCGCTTTCACCCTACAATACGAACTTGTGAAGAAAGTATTCAATATTACTAAATCTGAGAACTGCATATAGACTACCTTCATCTTCAATTTCAGTGGAAAAATTTTCTTCATACTTCCTTGCTGATTGGTCACTAACATTTGCAACACAGATGTTATTTCGTTCAGTTTTGAGAACAGAGGATATGCTGCATGTTGTTGTAATCGGCTTGCAGGCAATTTTTACGACAGGTCATAAACAGCAGTATTCTCTTTCCCGAATGTTGAAAGGTTTCAATGTGTAAAAATTAACGATAATTCATGAATACTTCCATGTTTAAAAATACATGGCTTGGTCACTAAGATTTGCTACACAGATGTTATTTAGACGTTCTGGGTCTGAGCTTTTCGACATATTCATGAATGTTATTCTCCTCAGAATATTTCCACTGTAACATATTTATTCATGAAAAATGCTTGGAAAACTAAAATGACAAATTCCAAGAGAACTTCTCGTGGAACACAGTTTGGGAAGCCGTGGAGTAATCAATCCATATTGTGGAATGAGTTGTTTATTATTAAATGGTTGTAAATTAACTTCTCTTTTATGATCAGAGTAGTTTATAAAGTGGTAACTATTTTGCTTGTATAACAGTTGGAAAATTTTACCTATAAAGCACGTGATTTCGCATGTTGTTGACCAATTTGTTCATCGCTGTTGTACATAATGAACAGCACGTTGCAGCACATTCTGCATAACGTGAAAGTGGTGAGTGTTCGTGAAGTTTAACTTTGCATATGAGTAAGTGTTTGACTTTTTATTATCGAAAGTCTAAATTTTGTTATTTGTTATTTTAAAGATTTAATTTGGTCCAATGGAGAAAAAAAAGCACCAAAGAAAAGAAATTTCTTTGGAAATGAAAATTGCAATTTTAGATTGCTTAGCAAAAGGAGAGGGATCTACGGTGATTGATAAACATTTTAATTTAAGCGAATCTACTATAAGAGCAATTAAAAAGAATGAAGCTGCAATAAGAAAATCTGTCATTTCTGGCACAAAACTAAGTGCCAAATTGTCATCGTACTCAAGAGATGTTTTATTAGAAACACGGAACGAGCGCTCGTAATTTGGATTGAAGAATTAACTCAAAGAAGAATTCCTATAAGTGCTTATTTAATTAAACAAAAAGCTCTTCAGTTTTATGAACAGATAAAGCAACTGGAGCCATCTACTTCCGCTTTCCAGGCTGATAAAGAAGTTTCGGCTAGCAAAGGTTGGCTAACCTGGTTTTTAAAAAGGAATGCACTTCATAATATGAAGATTACACACAAGGTTGCAGCAGCAGATGAAGCAGCAGCCAAAAATTTTCAAGAGAAGTTAGCCAAAATTATTGAAGATTGTGGATGTTATCCCGATCAAGTGTTTAACGCTGACGAAACAGGATTGTTATGGAAGAAATTGCCTAGTCGAACTTTTTCCGCAAAGTCGGAGAAAAAAGCAAGTTTAAAGCAAGCAAAGATCGATTAATGTTGTTACTTTGTAGCAATGCATCAGGAGATCGAATGCTGAAACCCCCTCCTAGTAAATCGATTTCTAAGACCACGTGCTCTAAAAGGCAAAGATCTAAAACAGCTGCCGGCATTGGATGGCTAATACAAAGGCCTGGGCAACAACTGCTATATTTACTGAATGGTTCAATAATTGCTTTGTAACAGAAGTGGAAACATATATGAAGCAAAAAGCTCTCGATTTTAAAGTTTTATTAATTGTTGACAATGCACCAAGTCATCCGCATTTAGAACATCCAAATGTGCAGGTAGTGTTTTTTCCACCCAATACAACAAGCATTATTCAGCCATCAGATCAAGGCATAATTGCTACTTTTAAAAAATATTACAATAAATCACACTTTTCAATTTATATTGGATAAACTAGAAAATGAATCATTAACAGTGACTGACATTTGGAAAAAATTTTCCATTTTGGACTGCTTCAATCATGTTGCATCTGCTATCGCCGAAATAAGACCACAAACTTTAAATGCTTGCTAGAAAGCAGCTTGGCCTGGATGTGTTGTAAACGTGCAACTATGCAAACATCTACATTACCAGCTGAAATCATTACTTTGGCACATGAAATTAGTGGGGAAGGTTTTGATACATTTAGCCAGAATGATGTAGACTAATTGCTTGTGGATAATGCCTTAAGTGATGATGATGATATTATTGGATATTGATTAACTTTAGATATCGAAGATCCAGAAAACGATAGTGAAGCGGAAGAAAAACCTGTCCCCCTCACTGCAAATATAATTCGTGAAGGTCTTGAACTGTGCAATAAATTGGAAAATCATTTTCTTGTTAATGACACAAATTCTGAACGAGCCTTTAAATTCCAATGTGAGCTGGAGAACTGTATGTCTGGATATCGCGAGCTGTATAAAATATTAGTGAAATCAGCATCACAAAGCTTAATCACTGATTACATTGTCAGAAGAAAAAAATCCGCACAGAACGAGGGTGAAGCTATTCTGTTTGTGAAGAACCATTGCCTTTACCATACAGATCTGATGCACTGACTATCTCTTCTGGTGATGAAAGTGATTTTGTACCAGTTCGAAAACGTTGCCGAATATTGTCTAATAGCGATGATAATTCTAATGACAAAATGTAACAAAAAAAGTTACTTTTCAATAAAATTAAATGAATAAAGCTTTAAAAACAAACTTAGGCATTCTTATTTTCCTGAATTTTCATAAACTTTTCAGATTTTTTTAAAATCTGAAAACAAGACTAAGAATCTCCAAATGCTACATATGGTCTACATTATTATATGAAGTAGAGACATGGACACTCTCCAATCTGAGTGTGATAAAACTGGAAGCCTTTGAAATGTGGATGCTACAAAGAATTATGAGAATATCAAGGAAAGACAAAAAGTCAAATGAAGAGGTACTAGAGATGGCAGGCATAAACAGGAGCCTGATGAAAGAAATTAAAAAGAGAAAAGTCAGATATTTTGGACATATTCTGAGATATAACTGCCTACAAAGGACACTTCTTGAAGGAACTGTCGAGGGAAAGAGAAGGGGAGGAAGACAACGACTGGAGTGGATGAAAAATATAGAAGACTGGACCTATCTCTCATATGAGGAATGCAGCAGAGAGGCGCAGAATAGGACATGGTGGAGACACATGGTAGTCAATCTCTTGGAGGGAGAAGACACCTGACAGGACAGGTTTATTTTAATTCATTGCTTCGGTTTTATGTGGTTTTAGAAAATTATGGAACGTATCCCTAATTTTTCAACGTAAGTTAGGCCTTTATTGTGCGATTTTTTATATGCGGTTTTCTGTGGAACGTATCTACCGCATAAAAAGAGACCCGAGTGTACTTGGTTATTGAAAACCACACTTACAAGCTGAGATTAGGATGTTGCCATTCCTCTTTATAAGGCTTTGATGTGGCACATCAGGATTACTGTTCACATGTTCAGCACCTAGATTACTTGGTGATAATGAAATAGTGAAGAAGAACCATCTAGAGATAAGTGATAGGATGGTGATGGTCTGTGGAATGCTCCCTACAGTGGCAGATTGAGAGTTGCAGAGGTTCAACAGTAAGCAGAAATGTTTAAGCTATTAAAAGGGTTTTTACAGGTACAGCAAAGTGAGGACTAGATTTTTTACTTGGAAAGTGGCAAATAAGTAGAATGAGTCATCGGAGTCTGTGGTGAGTGGATAGTGTAGGTAGCAATGAGTCAGGAAACTTCATATTTGTGATATACAAAAATAAATCTTTGTGGCACACATTTTAAAAATCTGTATCAAAACTCGAAAAGGAAGATGACATTAACATATTTATTGCTCACTATGGCAGAACAGTAACATGTAACTAAAACTACAAGCATGATTTAACAATAAATTCTAAGATATAGACTTGCAAGTTTTGATAAATAATTTTGAAATTTTATTCACTAACATCACTTCTTTTTAAATGAAAAATGAATGAATTTAAATCTTTTAAAAATAACTAAACAATGAATTACTTTCAAGGCAAGCTTTCAAAAGTAGCATGAAAATATTCCATACACATTTTTCAATAAAAAGGTAGGACCTGAATTTGAAAAAGATTTCAATTATTCTATTCATAAAATTATTTCTATGACATTTCTAAAAGAACTTAAAATTAAATTAAATCTAAATTTAAACTTCGCATAATTTGCTTACAAATTGACTTTCATTATGGGTCTCTCCTGAACATGAAGAACTACTATCTTATGGTTTGTCATCTATCTTTTGCAAATAAGTCTTAAGTTTCCTTTCTGATTATCCATTACAAGTCACAATGGACAGCCTCCTGCCTCAGATTTCCTCAATGTAGTTGGCAAACTAAGGTGAAGAATTTTCACCTGCTCTTTTCCTACTGTATGTAAATGATTTTCTCAATAAATAAATCCTAATTCTACAAATCCTATTCATAACTGCTGACAACAGTACATTTTCTTCTTCTTCTTCATCATTTGAGAAACTTTGCAGTGCATAATCAATCAGCGAGACTAAGAACTTTGATGCTACCAAAAGCACAGGTCTTATTTCTCAAAAGAATGAACTCACTGCATTTTCCATGCACTTCTGATATTACCCAATTTCCAAATATGATTAGATGTCTCTTCTCAGGTTGACTTATATTTCTGCCTTTTCCTAGCACGAACACAACTCAGCCATGGCTACTTCAACTTCTGAAAAACTAGATATACTTTTCTGCTAAAGACTATTAAACTTACTCTCAGCTGTCAGAAAAATGCTCCCTAAAAATGCTTGATGTTATCTAGAAAACAAGCCAATTAATTGATGACTCTCCCTCTCACAATTTCATTCCAATTACTCTATCAAAGATGCTTGGTTTCTGTTTTATGCTTGTCTAAAAGTATTTTGATGTCAATGTTCTGCTGAAGTGACCACCATAATTCTCCCATTCTTTTTTTGTGATTACAAGAAGAATGGAAGAAAGCATTTGCCAATCGATAACCACTGAGTGTTTGGGCCTTAAATCTACCAAATAAATTGATTTCTTCTCATTCACTCCATTCACCTCAATTAATTTGGAGCATTCTCCCACATTCAAATGCTCAGGAACCACATTAACAGATACCTTCTTAACCTCATGCCCATGCAATACTGATATGCTACAGTTTTGAAATCTTTTGTGAGTAGGTTTGTAAATTTTATATAAGACTGCACATTGCTATAATATTTCATTTTTGTTTACTGAAAATGTTAGACAATTCTCCTGAATTCATAAAATTTAAAAAATTACTAAACTGCACGAAGCCTTTTATGTATATCACAAAATCTTCAATTAAAAACATACTCATATAGAGAACCTGTAAATATCATTACATATTTTGACATGTCTGTGTGTGTGCGCACGCGCGCACACACAGAGCTCAATACATAAGGCTCGATAGCTTGATAAATTATGCTCACCCACTTGCCCATGGCAAGTTGATTTTGCCAACTGTAAGTAGCTGAAGAATAGATAAATAGAATTTTTTTTAATTAAAAAAAATTAATAAAGTCATGTCGAGATCCAGTGCCACTGATCAATTTGTCGGACTCCTATTGACTTATTGAGATTTTATTATCATTAAAAAATGACGGGAGGGTCTTGGGTGAGTGGGATTTTGCATAATTTGTCAATCCCCATATGTAAGTGTGAGCGTGCACGTGCGTGCATGCGCACACACACAGAGAGAACTTATAAGGAAATTGTGTGTGTACCCATCTTTGTAAACTCACTGGAAACATTGAAGCATTAAGTGGATATTCTTTTATAATATCCAAAATAAATATCAACTGTGCTTTTATTTATGTGAATCCCCTCCCATGAAAAGTTGAAAACTTACAGTACCTTAGTACCATGAGCACATTAAAGGTTACATGATCTGGTGCAATACTTGTTATAGAGACACTTTTTTAATCTGCTTTAAGCCTCCAATAACAAAGTTAGTATTTCTCACAGTGAGCACTGAAATTCATTTAACACCTACAGATACGAGGGTGGTCTGAAAGGTTCTTGGCCTTGACACAGAAGGCAACACTATCGACAAGATTTTTTTTTCTAAGTAGGTACTTCTGTCATAAGCAGCCATATGAAATTGTAAGTCATTCAATCAAGCAGTTTGTTTTATACAGCTGTTTAAAGCAAAAGCATTGTCTATATCCCTTAAAATGGATAATGAGTATCATGCGGTTATGAAATTCTTTGTAAAAGAAGGTTTAACACCAAAAGAAATTCATTCGAAGTTCAGAAAAGTTTACACACTCTTCTCCTTCGTTTTCAACAATTAAGAAACGGGCTGCCAAATTTAAATGTTACTGTACCAGCCTTGAAGATGATCCATGTGAAAGACGTCCAAAAAGTGTAACAATACCAGAAATCATTGATCAAGTGCATGATATGGTATTGGAACCGATGAGTTAAAGTGCATGAAATTGCTGAGACTATAGGCATTTCAAAAGAACATGTAGGATATATTTTGCATGAAGAACTGCAAATGAAAAAGCTTTGCGCAAAAAGGGTGGCATTCTCATGCACAGCAAATGAAAAACACACTCGCATGAAAATCTCCGAACAGTGCTTGGAGCATTTTAACAAGAATAAAACTGATTTTGTGCATCAATTTATTACTATGGATAAGACTTGGACTCACGATTACACACCAAAATCCAAACAGCAGCAGTCAAAACAGTGGACAGAAGCCAAAGAAGACAAAGTTGATTCCATCAGCAGGAAAGGTCATGGGCATTGGTGTTTTGGGATGCTAAAGGCATTTTGTTTATTAATTATCTTGAAAAGGGTAAAACAAAAACAATAAAGAAAAAATTTATGAGAAAGGACCTGGTTTGCAGAAGAAAAAAATCACCTTTCATCAGGACAACACACTTGCCCACAAAGGTATTTTGGCAATGGGAAAATTAAGGAATCTGCACTATGAATTGTTGGAACATCCACCCTATTCCCCAGATTTGCTCCCTCTGACTTCTATCTCTTCCCAAAACTAAAACTCTTCCTCGCTGGTCAGAATTTTTCTTCCAATCAAGAAGTGTTTGCAGCTGTAGATGGGGATTTTGCAGATCTTACTGAGAACCACTACAGGGACAGAATAATGGAGGTGGAGCATCGCTGAAATAAATGTATTAGTCTTAAGTGAGATTGTGTTGAAAAATAAAAATAATTTTGAAATTATAAATTTGTTTTTTCATTGTTAGGCCGAGAACCTTTCAAACTATCCTTGTATTCCCAAATATCCTACCCATGAATTTGAACCCGTAGCCTGTTGGTCAGAGTGGGAATGCTATTCCTTAACAAATATCATGCAAATACAGTACAAATGAATCACATGAAATTACCATAACAGACATGTACAGCCGATTGTCTTTCACTATTTTTGAGATAACAGGTGAACAGCCAAAACAAGAGATATTCTTTCCTGATGTCTAATTAGCAACTTAATAGCTATTTGTCCAACACATAGTTGGACAAATAGCTTTCATAGTTGATTGAAATTGAGATCTAAAATTCACATTAGAAGGCTGTGACAATTATTAAACAAGACTTACTTTGATTTTTTTTCAGATGGTAATCACACACACACATATGAACTCTCCATCTACAGCTGATCTCTTAGCCATCACCAGCTGCATTTGGACATAAGTCATAGAAGGGTTTGGAGAAACTTAAGTTACTCGTCGACATATCTAAAGCATTAAGTCAGGTTTGACAAAGAGACCTTGAAAAGTGAACTAGCCCAGGCCTGAGTACTTTCATTTGCTTACCTTCTGCATGCAAGTGATCTCTCACTGACCACAATTCCTGTCCATGGCTTTAAGGATGATGGTATATTCCATTCCAATGCTTTTAACAAACCTTGTAGTACAAAATAATTCGAAACTTGAAGATCTTCCATAACCAATGCCTTAACCTCTGATCTCCTTGCTGTTCTACTTGAATGCTATACAATTCTGTCTTATTTCCCACAAGAAAGCTGTACCTTTACTTACTCTTACTTTAGATAATATCCAAATGAGGAGATTTCTCTTCTTCAGCTGACTTATACCTCTAGTCGTCCCTGGTACAAACACATCTCAGTTAGAACCTTTTCATTCTCCAAAATGGTAAGCATACTTTCCTGCTCAAAACTACCTCTCGTCAGTGAAACTGTTATCATTATATAAATTGCAGATCTGTACAACCTTGGAATACTGTTCACACATCTGTAATACTGCACTTACAACTTCTTTAAGAATGCCTAATGCTATCCAAAAGAGATCAGTCCAATTAACTGATAATCCTTGTCACAATTCAACCAAATCAATCTCTCTCTCTTAGGTATATTTATGGATAACGTTCTGCTGAACTGTCCATCTTCATTCCTCCACTTTCTTCCTCTTGCATACTACATCTGTTCTTTGAACAGACTCCCACACACTCTGCCTTCTTCAAAGACTACCTCCAGTTGTTAAAGCAATGTCAACACGTTCCTTTTGTTCCCCCCCCCCTCCTTAACCTTTGTCCATACATAGCACTGATAATATATTTTGCAACCTTTCATGTACCGGTGCGATAAAACCCACACCTCTAAAGGGAATAGGTGCAAGTCTAACTTTTGGAAATCAATAGGCTATTAGTCTCCATAATTGGCTGTCACTAACAGCTGAGCTCTCAATGATTTTCAAGGCATCAACAGGAGAGCATGACAGCTTCCGCTATCTCATTATCTTAAATACTGATGTTTGTAATGCTGTCTGAAATAGCCAAGTTCTGCAGACAATGTTTTTGAGATGTGGAGAAAAAAACCTGCCTTACCAGAAGAAAATCCCTATATCCCCTTGCTAGAGATTTAATGTCAGGAATCCTCTCAAAAGTTCTAGTTAGTGACTAGAATCAAACCTATAACAGTTTTTCTTCTGATACCAGAAACACTGCCACATGGTTACATAAGTACTATATTTACCATTTATATACTGCTCATATTACAAGCCTTGAGGAAAATAAAACTTTTATACCTAGTTATCAATCGCTGATTCCTTTATATTTCTGCAAGTAACAGCAAATTCTTAATGTAAACGCTATAAAGTAAATTATTACAATTTACAGAAAATTCATGTGGAGATTACATAGGTTTGCTGGTCATAAAACAATATACTATACTTAACTTTCTGAGTGGCTCGTTTGTGCATAAGCAATTGGTCAGAACAACAACTATTTAGATGGTATACATCTTGGCTTGTGCATTTTTTAAAGATTTTTTTAAAATAAAAGGCCATAATAAGCACAATAAATATTAACATCTTCATGGAAATTTATCAAATTGTCACAAAGTTAGCATGTTGAAAGCTATCTCTTGCTCCCTTTCTTTCACATGTACGCAGTGTGCACGTAGCTGTAACAACTAATATAAAAAACTGTATGCTTTGACATAATTATTTAATCACTTAACTTTTACTTACTGCCTGTAATAATTATGCTCTACTCTGAGTGGCTGACATAGAGTTGGAACACCAGCTGCACAACGCTGGTGAAATCGATAACCACATGTTTGACACCGGAATCCATGGAAAAGGAGTCTCCGACAACACTCACAAAATGCTAAAGTGAAGAATGTCTTGCGTACCTAAATTCGAAAATTCCTCATCAAAAACAACAACAACTCAGAATCATATGAGTATGAAAGTGAAATTTGGTACAATGATATACAGAAAACTAGTGAGCAACAGAAAAATCTTATGAAATGTACCTCGATTCATTTAAATTTAGATTAGCAGATGTTTACTTGCATTTGGTTGCCTTTGTTTTGGATGACTGCATTTTATTATGCACATAGAAAATGCTACAAAAAATTAACTTTTCTTTTTAAAATAAAAGTGTTTGTCCAACTATTGTTATTTTATACAACAAGGTTTTATCAAACATAATACATCAATTCTATTGTTACAATCTTCCATTCTTCAATTAATAAACAAGTTTTTGACTCAAAACATCACATGAAATTATAATTTATTACACTACTGATACTTGTTAGATCAATCAACAGCCCAAAAAATAAACAAACAAATAAATAATAATAAAAAAATGCATGATCTGTCACTCCAAACACAAGGCATTAACAAGTATACTCAATGGACAAAACATTATACTACCTAACAGCATGTCGATCCTCTAGCACGATTAACATCCTGTACTCTCTGAGGCATTGATTCCACCAGTTGCTGGAGGTAATTCCAGCCATGCATTTTGCAGCATTGTCCACATGGCATTAGATGTCATTGTACCTTAGATGTCAGCATGCCAGAGAGATTCAATTGGATTTAAATCCGGGGGACCTTAGCAGAACCACTGGATGGTATGGTATGCATGGTATATCATACCATTTGCTTGCTGATGCTGCTTGAACCTATGACATTGAAACTGGATGTGATTTGTGGTTGTGTTGGTCTCGTACAGACCAACCACCATTATCTTGCAGTTAGTCTGTACGAGCCTGGACAGTCTGCATCAACCCCAGTCATCAATGGTGTGTGTGGTCAACCACCACTTGCTCGCTGGTACATCTGTTGATGGAATACTCACAATACACCTTTGATACAGTTGTCCTCAAGAATTCTAGGATTCTTATCACTTGGGCGACAATATGTCGTTCAGTGATATGGGATATGGATGATGGGAAGTTCAACTTCCCATCATCCATATCCCAAATGTTTTGTCAACTGAGTGTAATTTCTGTATAATGGACCAAGAATGAACATCCTGTCATTGAGAATGTCTATGGCAGAATTTAAAGTAGTCTACAGCTCTTTAATTGCAGTTGACATTATCTTTTCTGAAGATCCCAATACAACAAACTTATGGGACTTTAAATGAATTTTACAAATATATATATATATATATATATATATATATATATATATATATATATATATATATGAGCCTGTGCAGCTCAGTGGATATGGCGTTTGCACACCACGGCGCTTGACCGCATGAAGGAAGACTTGGTTTCGAGTCTAGTCGGCGACTAGAGGAAATTTTTCTAAGCCTTTTTTCGACCGGTTCCCGAGTTAGTCAATCTCTAGCACGGGCAAGCGGGTTTTTCCTCCCGGAAACTGGTTTTTCGTCCCATAAACTCAAGAAAATCGACCGTAGAACCCACATTATTTCAGACATTAAATATATTGTGTTAGGGTTAGGGACCACGAGATGGCAGCACATTTGAGTCGTCTCTCTTCACTGTGAACCGCTTAATTAGTGATAGCCTTGGGCCATCTATCTCTGATTGGTACCAGTGGAGATTGAACTGCGCACTCAGTCTCCAAAAGTTAGATAGGGCTAAATGGCCTCGCCTACTCCCGTATACGGGAATAAAAAGGCGTTAGTTGATTTTTATATATATATATATATATATATATATATATATATATCATGACTCAGCTCAAAAATCCCCATTTTGCTAAATGGTATTAACATTGAATATGTTCATGAGTATATCCATCCATAGAAATACAGTCCAGAATAGTCAAAGCATGGAAAAATTACTGGAGAATGAGTCTGTGGATGAAGGATGGCTTGCTCATCTCTTCTAAAAATGCTGATGAATTCCATATGTTGTCCCCATTGACATATTGTGTTCAAATGTGGTACGTGAGAAAAAGCAGAAAAATTAGATGGTGCCATCAAAGAGCAATGAAAAACATTTGGGAAATTAAAACAGACTGGTCATTAACCAGATGACAGTTGAACAGCCCTTACTACAGTTTGGAGTCTCAGAGAGAGATTATTATTATTATTATTATTATTATTATTCAGGCCTCATGGAGTCAAAAGACTCATCATGGGAGGTCCTTCCTAAGAACATAAAGTCTGTCAAGACTCATCGAGGGGGGTCCCCCCCTAAGAAATACAAAGTCTATCATACCACTCTTTAAACTCATTGACCGTTCTCGCTCCCTCCCACCCTTTACATGGAGGGTGGTTCAACCACCCTCCATGCAAAGAAACCACTCCTTACCCTCTAGCTCACAGTTTCCTTTCGTAACTTCTAGGGATGGTCTCTTGTCATCACTCCTTCCTGCTGTTCAACCAAGCAAAAGAACTCCCCAGTGTCAACCCTGTAACCACCTCTGAACAGTTTAAAAGTCTCAATCATATCACCTCTCCTTCTTCTATCCACCAAACTCTGCAGTCCACATTCCCTCAGCCGATCCTCATAACTATCCTTGTACAGTCCTGAAACCATCTTTGTCATCTGTCTTTGTATCCTTTCCACAGTTAATTTATCCCCTTCAAATCCTGGGGACCAAATTTGAGAACAATAGTCTAAGTGTGGTCTGATCAGAGACTTATACAACGGAATGATAACCCTCTTATCTTTGCAGGTCAGTGTCCTTCTCATAATTGCAGCAATCCTCTGTGTTACCTTTACCACCTTTGCAATATGTCTCCTAAACTTCAGGTTTCTATCAATCACCAACCCCAGATCTCTTGTCTCCCCTACTTCCTCCAGTATAACTCCTCCCATAGAGTATGCAGCATCTCATCGATGTTTCCCAAACCTCAAGACCTTACATTTTGCTGCATTAAACTGACACCCCCATTCATTTGCCAATCTATTTAGCTTATTTAAGTCCTCTTGCAGGGCTACCACTGCCAGATGGCAAGAGATTCATATGATCACAGAGAAGTTAGATCATAGGAATTGGAAAACAACTGGATAAGTATGGGCCATGAGAGAGGAGAGCTAAGAAAGTCTGGAGAGGTCTTTGTCCAGCAATGGAATGCTACAGACTGAGAACTGTTGGACTGAAAGTGGTCATAAAAATAAGAATTAAGATTTAAGTATTGAAATGTTAGAGTTACCTGAAGGGGTGCTTAAGAGTCAAAGCTGTATAACTGAGAGGAAACCTCCACATAGCCTTTAAAGGAATGCAGAAAACCGACCAGGGCTTCTGACCTAATGTCCTATCCTCACCTTCACGTGGTGCACCCTGTGGGGTATCTACCTGGATAATGAACGAACGAGGATGGGCTGGCAATTTGGGATTTAGCCGACTAAATTGTATTCTTATTGGCTAAAACCAATATACAAAATGATGGTACAACATGACAAAATTTCATGCCGGCTGGGCCGTCACCCGGTTAAACAAGGCCCCCGTTGTTTTCGCCAGGGAACCAGGGTGAACAGCAAAAAGTCAGCTACTGAAACAAATCTGAAAGCACAACCCAACTCAACATCACCAGAGTTAAAGATCGGTACTATCAACATAAGAAGCCTGAATGGCAAAGAAACGAAGCTAGCTGAGGAATTAGATAAGTACCAGATCGACATAATAGGGGTGACTGAAACAAAAAAGACAAAAACTGATGAGATCTTTCTGAGTAATAAATACAAAATATTATATTCAGGCAATGACAATTGAGGAAAAGAAGGAGTAGCCATAGTATTCAACACAAAATATGAGGTTAATCTTCTTGAATGGCAGTCAGTCTCAAGTAGAGTAATGTGGGCAAATATGAGAATGGGGAACTGGACAATGAGACTTATTTGTGCCTATGGTCCCACAGAACGCTCTACTAAGGTAGAAGTGAAGGAATTTTTGGAGGCTATAGAGAAAGATACTGACACAATGAAAAAGGAAAAGTTGATCCTTGTTCAGGATCTAAATAGCAGAGTAGGAAGTGATTGTGAGACATGCAAAAATGTTTTGGGAAAATTTGGAGAAAAGAGCAAAGCTAATAATAATGGCAAATACCTGTTGGATTTCTGCTCAGAACATGAACTGGTTATAACTAACACCATGTTCCAACATAAAAATGTTGGAAGATGGTGTTGTGAACAAAAATTCACATGGAGAGAAGAGGCAAGGAATAAGAAAAGTCTCATTGACTATATTATTGTTGATATGATGTTTTCTCCCTGGTGTAGCACACCAGAGTGTACAGAGGATTTGAAATTGGAAGCAACCACTATTTAGTCTTGAGCAGGATAAAATTGAATTTCATATTGAAAACAATGACATGTAAGAAAGTTTTAAAAGCGAATAAAAGTTGAGCAGCTCTGAGATGTGAACTGTAGACTAAAATACACAAAGATTATTGACGAAAAAATGAGAGTTGGAGAACAAGAACCAAACCTTGGAGATTCAGTGGCAAACCTTGAAGAAAACCCTGATTGATTCAGCCAGAGAGGCATGTGGTGAGGTTGTCTGCAAGTATAGAAAAAATTAGAACTCCATGGTGGACACAGGAAGTTAAACAAGCAGTGAAGGAAAAGAAGAAAGCATATCAAAAGTTCCTGACAAAGAAGTCAGCTTGTGCTCTTAGAGAATACAGAGACAAATGTAAGAAAGCTAAACAAAAGTCATGGGAGGACTTTGGCAAGAACATGGAAAATAAATATCAAGAAGGAGGTAAGATATTCTGGAGGTTGTTGAAGAAGCTTAGAAATGGAGGAAAGAGTGCTGTAAAAGGAGTTAGAGATGATAAAGCTGACACGAAAATGGGAGAAAAAGATATCCTTGACGTATGGAGTAATTACTTCGAAAAATTGCTAAATGAAACAAGCAGTGATAGCATAGTGGTAAAAAACACTCAACAGGCATACAGGAAGGAAAACATAACCATACTTGAAGTAGAAAAAGCCATCAAAGACTTGAAATGTGGGAAGGCAGCAAGAGTAGTGATATTCGACCAGAAATGCTGAAGTATGGTGGTGTTATGTTGTCACTTTTCCTATAATAATTTACTTTCCTTATGAATTTACCTCTCTACAATAACTACAAGATTCTTACAAAATTTCTCTGATTCTAATATCTGTATCACTTCTTACGTGTTCATTCTATAAGGAAAGCAAATTCTATATGTCTAGCCGACTCCTATTTTACTCACGTGTTTACCCTATCTATTAAAGGTTATTCCTTAATTAAGAACGAATCCTTTAATTTCTTTCTCGGGCTGTCTCCTTTTCGGATATTGACAAATTTATTTTTTAATGCTGCGCCAGCCAATATCTTAGAATAGAGGGGATTATTCAGGGAGACTTTGAGATTTTTGGTGTACATAGGTGAATAAATCTAGTGCTTAAACTCATAAATTAAACGCTTTACTGTGGCTAAGTAAATTCTAGTTTGCAGTCGTAACCTCTATGACAACATATTATCTTTTTCTTTCAATCCCCCATGGGAAATGAATGTGCGTCGCTTTCCAAGATTGCCAATGCCTCAGGCCCGCCCATGACCTTTGGACTATTGTTTACATCTAATTTACCCATTCACTGTATACATGATGCATTCATATAATACTAATTTATACACAAAGTTCTTTACATGATATTACAATTCTACTAAAAGGAAGTAATTCTATTTCTATTTACAATTATACTTTATTCCTTCTGCTCGAGTACACGTTTTTTCTCTCAGCTGATTTTTCTGACTTGTTAAATCCTGAATAAATTGTTTCCTTTTAAAAGTTCTTCATTCAGGATGTAACAGTGGTATAAAAGTCTTACAGTGGCTGCACTGCATAGTTCAGAAGATCTTGACAGAGGGACAAATTCCTGGTGATTGGAGTAGAGCTCCAATAGTACCCATATATAAAAAAATAAATAAAACTGAATGTGAGAATTACAGAAGTATTTCCCTACTGAGTGTTCCGGGCAAGATTTATGTCAGTATACTTGAGAAATGGTTGAGAAGAATTGTGGAAGAAAAGCTTGGTGAAGAACAAGCTGGATTCAGGCCAAATAGAGGCTGTCAGGATCAGATCTTCACTTTACAACAATTAGTTGAGAAAGTTTCAGTAAGGAAATACCGTGAAAGACCGTGAAATAAGGTCTAGAAAGGCAAACTGCCTATGATGTACTGTACTGATGATGCCTGAGTATCACAGGCATCATCAGTACAGTACATCATAAGCAGTTAGCCTTTCTAGACCTCTTCATTCTTCGCCAACTAGATGGTTATCTACAATTCACAGTCTATAGGAAAGAGACTCATACAGGCCAGTACATCCCTGCTGAATCACATCACCATCCCAGCCAAAAGGCAGGTATTATAAAAACACTAGTTCACAGAGCCAACTCCTTTTGTTCTTCAGAACTTTTACAAAAAGAATTACAGTATATTAATTCCTCCTTCATATCCAATGGCTATAAGAAGATATATGGAATGACATTTAATTTTTTGAATTATTGATTCAGTTTCCACAAAATTGGCGAGAATGTTAAAAGCTCATAACATCAGAGTGGATTTTAAACCAACTACCATGATCAGACAAATCTTAAGATCACCCAAAGATGAGGTACCTTTCTTCAAATGTCCTGGAGTATATGAAATTCCATACACGTGTGGCCTTTCATACATTGGTCAGACTTCTAGAAGTTTTGAAATAAGACAGAAGGAACATGTGGGGGATGTCAATCATAATAGAATCATCACATCTGGTTTAGCTCATCATTTCTCAACATCAAATCACGTTATAGATTGGAAAAAACAGTTCTATGCCTTACATCGAGAATGACTACAGACACAGAACTTTAAAAGAAGCAGCTGTGGTACTACGCACAGGCAATAATTTAAATAGAAATCAAGGTATTATTCTTAAAGACATATGGAAAAATCTCATCATCTCTCTCAGCTCAACAGAACTACAATATGCAAAAAACTACACAACACGTGGTCATGTACCGGATTCTGACTGAAGGATTCGAACACATGCACGCCATCAAACACAAATGATCAAATGTAACGGCCTAACAGTTACTCCAGGACATTTGAAGAAAGGTACCTCATCTTTGGGTGATCTTAAGATTTGTCTGATCATGGTAGTTGGTTTAAAATCCACTCTGATGTTATGAGCTTTTAACATTCTCGCCAATTTTGTGGAAACTGAATCAATAATTCAGCCGATAAGGAACATGTGGGGGATGTCAATCATAATAGAATCATCACATCTGGTTTAGCTCATCATTTCTCAACATCAAATCACGTTATAGATTGGAAAAAACAGTTCTATGCCTTACATCGAGAATGACTACAGACACAGAACTTTAAAAGAAGCAGCTGTGGTACTACGCACAGGCAATAATTTAAATAGAAATCAAGGTATTATTCTTAAAGACATATGGAAAAATCTCATCATCTCTCTCAGCTCAACAGAACTACAATATGCAAAAAACTACACAACACGTGGTCATGTACCGGATTCTGACTGAAGGATTCGAACACATGCACGCCATCAAACACAAATGATCAAATGTAACGGCCTAACAGTTACTAAAGTGTATGTTTTAAATGTAACTTAATGCATTTGTTTTCCCACCAGTTCAGCCTTGAAAATGCTACACAGTGGCTAGTGAAACTTGTTGGCTCTTTGTATATTTTATCATTTATCTTCTGATCTTTTAATAATAAAAGTTCTTTAAGTTAATTCAGTTATTATAATAGTTAGTAGTATTGAGAAAGCATAGGAATATAACAAAAATCTGTATTTAAGTTCTGTCAATCTGGAAAAGGCATACGACAAGGTGTCAAGAGAGAAGCTATTCAATACGCTACAGTTATATGGTGTCAACAGGGCATTATATCAAGCAATACTTAGTCTTTATTTGAGTGGCAAGTCAGCAGTTAGAATTGAAGGAAGTACAGGAAGACGGTTTAATATTAAATCTGGTGTGAGACAAGGATGTACATTATCCCCTCTGTTATTCATTATGTATATGGATCACATTATGAAGGAAAGTGGTATTAAACATGATATCAGAATTGGAGATGTTAATGTCAGCTCTTTGCTTTATGCTGACGATGTTATACTTCTAAATAAATCCGCTACAAGTTTGCAAGATTCCCTGACTAAATTGAATAACTGTTGTAATAGATATGGCATGAAGGTCAGCAATAAAAAAGACAAAGACAATGAAAATAGGTAGAATCGTTGAAAATGTCAACTGTGTTTTGAATGGGGAACCTGTGGAACAAGTATAACATTTCAGCTACTTAGGCACGATTTTTAGTGAAGATGGTAAATTAAATACGGAAATAGACAACAGAATCAAGAAAGCCGGTATGGTAGGAAGTCAATTGAATAAATTCATATGGAGTAAGAGAGAAACTAGTCAGAACACTAAATTAGCTGTATACAAGATAGTGTTCAAACCAATTTTAACTTATGGATCTGAAAGCTGGGTCAGAAGTAAAACACTTGCCCAAAGACTAGAGACCGCAGATATGAGAGTCCTGAGAAAGATTATAGGTCTGAACAGATGGCATCAATGGGAATATCATATTAAAAACGACGATATTAGGAAAGAACTTGACATTGTCAGCATTCAGGAATGCATCGGCAGAGCTAATCTCAGGTGGTATGGTCACTTGAACAGAATGGGCGAGGAACAATTAGCAAAACAAGTGTTCTCTGCCAGGTTGATTATGCTGGAGGTTTAATGGATTTTTTACAACACTCAAAATGAATTAAAATAGAATTTAATACTTCCTATATTTCGTCCTAGTCACTAGGACATCTACGGGGATTACAAAAACAATTAATGTAACATGCA
Organism: Typopeltis vanoorti; assembly: GCF_054136105.1. Taxonomy (NCBI): domain Eukaryota; kingdom Metazoa; phylum Arthropoda; class Arachnida; order Uropygi; family Thelyphonidae; genus Typopeltis; species Typopeltis vanoorti. The sequence goes on along the minus strand of NC_143550.1, from coordinate 77,504,816 downwards.
CACAAAAAACTTACAATACTAAGCCCAACCACATGGGTGACACTAAAGTCCTATCTAGGTGGATCGCCCTCTAAGGGCGGTAGTAGGTGGCCTGGAATGTAAGGTGGGACCTCTGGTGATGAGTGTTTCCCAAATCTTCGGAAGCTTAATGCAACCGTATTTATTAAAATTTGGTTGTTTCTGAGAGCTGCTGCTGCTTCTAAGAAAAGTCTCTCTTTCTTGAATTTGCTGTGGTGGAGCATGGTGGTTTTCTTCCATGATACTCTGTGGGTGGTGTCCAAAACATGGTCAGCCAAGCCTGAATGGCCATAGTTGTGTTTAACGATGTACGACTTGTGTTCCTCCAGGCGGATGGATGCTGATCTGCCTGTCTGTCCTTACATTCCAGGCCACCTACTACCGCCCTTAGAGGGCGCTCCACCTAGATAGGACTTAAGTGTCACCCATGTGGTTAGACTTAGTATTGTAAGTTTTTGTGTGCATGTTACATTAATTGTTTTTGTAATCCACGTAGATGTCCTAGTGACTAGGACGAAATATAGGAAGTATTAAATTCTATTTTAATTCTTTTTGAGTGTTGTAAAAAATCCATTAAACCTCCAACATAATGTCCTCACAGCACTTAAGCCTCTACACAAGAACTACCAGGTTGACAGGAAAACGTCCCAGAGGAAGACCAAGATATAGGTGGATTGATACAGTACAAAGTGCCTTAGATGATAAAAATATAAGATCTGATAATGATGTTGGAATCTTGACAAGTAACAGAGTGATTTGGAGGAAAACTATAGAGAGGAAGTCAGTAAATGAGGTAAATTTTTCATGAAGTACTATCATATCCTGTACACCCCTTGAGGGTACATGTCAGGAATTTGATGATGATGATGACGAGTTACCCAAAATCTTAATAATGAACTTATGTGTGGACTGTAAATTAAAATCCAAAATAACCTGAAAACTTCGACAGTCAGTCAACTTTGTAATAGGCTGCCTTCACTAACAGAGGAAAGAGAAGGCATAAATGATGGACGTGCATAAGTAACCTCAGTTGCACAAGGAGAGAAGAAAAGTGACAGCTGGCAATAGCAAGGAAACCAAAAGTAACAGCTGTATCCAGTGAAATGTTCACTACTGAACAAAGATTTAAAAATTTAAATCTTTTTAAGAACTTTGAACTGCACTTACTTCAGTGAAAATAAGTTTAACTGATCACAACTGTCTATCAATCAAGTACAAGGTATTTTGAAGTAACTCTGATTCACATCTGATGAATATAACATATGAACCAAATGTCAAATTGGTAAAAATAATAACATCAATCCAATACTTCAGAAAATTAAACAAGAAACATTTAGAACTAAATAATACAATAAATACTCAAGTTAAAATTAAATTCCAATATAAACTACTATAAATACAGGGTGTTCGGGATAAATTTGACAGTTTCATAAGGAAAAAGAAAATCTTCTTTGTATCTATTAAATTTAATGAATTGACAAAAAAACATTACAGGCAGAGTTAATTACAATACTATCAACAAGATTTACTCAAAATAACCACCATTAGCATCGATCACAGCTTCAATTCTGCTTCGGAACCTCGAACAAGCTGATGCTACAGTCTCCCTGGGAAGGGCCGCAAAAACTGTTTTAATTTTATCCATTAACTGGGCTTTTGTATTACTGGAAGTGCGATTGGTGTCTTTTTCAACTGCGCCCCATACAAAATAATCCATGGGGTTAAGGTCTGGGGAGTTTGGAGGCCAAACATTTGGACTGGTGAAGTCGTAGAAATTTTCAGACAACCATTTTTGACTTTTCCGAGAGGTGTGGCAAGGGGCCGAATCCTGCTGCCATACATACGGCCTACCATTGGCTACCCTTGTTATCCAGGGCTTGACTACAGTTAGCAACTCCACGAACAAAGCCCGAATTCCAATGCCAGGGTTCTTCAACACCTGTTCCTGCAGATTTGCGAGGAATTCTGCTGTACGAACGCAATCAGATCATCTGCTAGGGATCTTTCTTCTTGCTACATCCTCGTAGTCACCATTGCAAGTCTCTAGTTCATGCCTGATTGTTTTTACTGTATTCAGGGAGCATTGGGCAGCAGTCGTAATATCCTTATTTTGATGGCGGGCACGAATCATCATGATACAAGTTATTCTCTTCCATGATTCAGGTGGGTTCCAGCTATCCATCCTTTCTGACATCTTGTATGTGAATGAAGAAGGGTCCAAACTTTTAAATGAAGAGAAGTGTGTGTTAATACATGTAACTTACGGAAAAATATAATTAATTATAAATATGTCAAATTTATCCCGAACACCCTGTATATTAAAAGTAGATTCAAAATGTATTAAAATGAAAGCATTCATGTTATCAATGCAATGATAACAATCATATATTATATTATCTAAAATAGACTTCATCTTTGGTAAAATGGTGACTAGAAATGTTAGCAATTGTCTTATCTAATGTAGAGAAAAACTAATTAAATTTATCAGCAATTGAATTTTGGAAAAAAAAAAAAAAAAAAAAAACTATTAGCTTCTATTAACTGCCATATTAGAAACTCAATGCAGCTCAATGGAGAATCCAGTGAAAATGACACAATATCTCATACAGTTCTGTAGATAAGATTACTAACAATGCAAAGGTAACAGAAGCAACATGGCAGTTAATAGAAGCTAATAGTTTTATTTTTATTTTTTTATTTCACAAGAAACAGTGTTCATAAGTTTAATTCAGTTCAGTAGAGCTGATTCTCACTACAATATACTCATAGGGGACACAGAAATAATTTTTTTTTTTATAATGAATTTTCTTTACAATAGCATTATGCACACTGAGTGGTTGGGAAGATTCAATAGCTTGTTATTGTAGATGAGTTTGTTAGATATAATGAGATTCAATTACATTGTTTAATATAACAGCACGACTTTTAAATTATCAACAAAAAGTGACTTTGTTTTCATTCCATGTGTATATCATTATTTTATGAAAATTCAAAATTACAGATACCTATGAGAACTTAGTCAAAATACCTAATTTTGCAGTTCAAGTATTATCTAGCCTCTATAGTTACCATTCAGTGACACCCTTTAGATAGAAAGAACTGAGTTTAAATCCATCAAGGATCAAAGTACTTTTATGTAGACTTTTCAAATGAAGATGAGTTAGCTGTGATAGGGCAATGAACCTAATATGCAAGAAATGATGGAATGGAAAAAATTGTGCAAAAAGAATGGTTATCTTCACAGGAGGCATTTAAAGGTTTGTAACTTTATAAAATATATTTCCCAATGTTTGATCATATTCCCTTTGCTATGTCTACTAATAATCTAACTGACACTACACAGTGAAAATCAATGTAGTAATATGAAAAGGGTTACTACCAAAGCAATACTTCAGTAAGTGGTTTGCTTCTTTTCTATTTATATAGTATACCTACAAAAGAGGGCAAACAACATTATGTTATTCATCCCACCAACCCCCATTGTTCTCAGTTTCTGAAATTTCTATTGCAGAATGAAACTTGTAATCTGGTATTATCATCATTCATAGTTCAAATAAATTCCCAATTTAACTTCAAATCTATCAATTAACTCCATCTATTTGCTTTTGTATTCTTGTTCTTTGAAAAATATATTTTCAGAAAGACTACAGCCCACAGATATTAAGATTAATAATTTTCCAGTGAAATGCCAGAAATTATTAGCTAACAACTGAAAGATAAGTTAATTAATATAATCATCTTCATCAAATTCCTTCTGCATATTCATTTTTATCTTACTTAATATTAATAGTAATTTCTTTCTTTTTTTTTTATGTGGCTCCCACCCACTAAAGATTTTTCTATAAATCTATAATACATTAGTATGAGTGGGTTAACAATCTTTTTTAATATTTTTTTTAATTAATTTTATGTATTTTTTTTATATAATCTGAAAAAAGTTCCACATTTGGTCTCTAGAGCACTAGAGACCACATGTGGAACTTTTTCAAGCCACTTCAGGCTTCCAATAAGCGGAAAGAGAGTCTCATACCAATCAAAAAATTTCATCTCCCACCTAAAGAAAATGACCATGGCAGGAATTGAACCTGCAATCAGATGGGTGGAGAGAGGATACGCTAACCACTCAGCTAACAAGGCAGACTTGGTTCAAATTCCTTATATACTCATATCCTTAACCAGTGTGAAAACATCAATACTTAATAAAAACATATAAAGAAATCCTTTAGTGTACTAATCTACTATAAGTTTAGAGCATTTTGTGGATGGAAGTCATAAAAAAAAAAAAAAGAGAGGGAGAGAGAGCAATAGAAGGAGGTAAGTAGAGAGTTTTTGTATAACACTTGCATAATAAAAGGTGAACTTGATGAAAGCATGACAAAAATCATGCTTCCCTGATGAAATGTATTACAACACACAATTAACATATAATACATAATACAATGGTCTCATAGCCTGAGTTGCTTCAGCTAGAAATCTAAATAGACCAAACCATACCAAACTTGATGCAATGATTACGGATATAGGTATTATTTCAGAGAAAATTCCCATGTTACTCATAAGTAAATATTATTTTTTTGGCTATTTAACTTATTTTGTTTAGAAGTGCTCCTTTTATAATGTCATTAGCTTTTTACTAAAATTTCAGGGCATTACGGATGTTTTATATAGACAAATATATGAAGAATAAATAGGAGGAAAAATTCGGACATAACTTTGTAGGATGTTGCTGGCTGTCTTCTTATTCAGCAGCATCCCGGAGTATGGCGACATACATTCATTTGTTGTTAAAGGAAGGAAGTATGCTTGAAAGGAGGGGGGGGGGGGGGGACTGGAAAAAGTGGGATAATTATTGGTGAGGCAAGAGGTATGTAAATTTTTTGAATTGAATACTTTGGGAGAGGGGGGGGGGATGAAAATTGACAAGGCCATAATAATAGATATACAAGAAAACAAAACAATGCTTAGAATAATGGAAAGATAGCCATTAAATGTGACAAAACCTCAAACGTCCACCAGCCATACATAGTCTCTGAGAGTTGGAAGCTCCATAACATAAAAATTAGGTCACAACTCTGACCAATAAGAAATAACACAGATACATCAAAGAGAGAAACACCAAGACGGTATGAAATAGCCTCCACTTCCCCCATGAACTCAGAAGATGACGCACAGTCAAAATGGCTAACACTCTTCATCTTATCCCATCATATCCTTTCCCTTCCCCAAAAATTTCTATTTTCACCCCCACCCCAAAAGTATTCTCTGCCCACCCTTAATAATAATAATAAAAAAAAAAAAAAAAAAACAGGGTTTTTCAAAAAATTTGCATACCCCTTGCCTCACCAATAATATCCATGTTATAATACCAAAGTGGCATTATAACAATAATGCTTATGATAAATGCACCAACTTGAAAATAAAATCCTGCCGATAGTGTTGCCATCTATGGTTGAGACCGAGAACTTTTCAAACCACCCTTGTAGACTAAGTATTGCTCGATATAATGCCTCATTTACATCAGTAACTGTAGCATTTTGAATAGCTCTTCTCTCACCTTGTCATGTGCTTTTCCTGATCTACTGAACTTAAGTATAGATCCTTATATTCCTATGATTTCTTAACTATTTTTAAAGTGAAAATCTGATCTTGACAATCTCTACTTGGCCTGAGCCCAGTTTTTTTCTTCTTCAAGCTTCCCTCTACAATTTTTCTTAGCCTTTTCTCAATTATACTTGCTTAAATCTTATTAGGAAGAGAACACTCAGCATGGAAATTCCTCAATAATTCTCACATTTAATTTTTTCTTCTTTTATAATAGGTATTAAGAAAGCTCTATGCCATTCATCTGAAATTTGACCCTCTGAGCAGAAGAAAAGTTTCACTGATTATATTGTTGATAGCAATGCTTCCTCACTGGTTCAGGACATGTGTTAGAGGACTTAGAGAAGAAAGCAAAGCACTGTGTGAAACTAGCTGAACAAAAGTCATGGGAAGACTTTGGTAAGAACATAGAAAATAAATATCAAGAAGGTGGCAAAATATTCTGGAGGTTGTTGAAGAAGCTCAGAAATAGAGGAAAGACTGCTGTAAAAGGAATTAGAGATGATAAAGGTGACATAAAAACTGGAGAAAAAGATATCCTTGAAGTATGGAGTAATTACTTCAAGGATATTACTTCGAAAAATTTCATTTAGCAAATTACTTCGAAAAATTGCTAAATGAAACAATCAGTGACAGCATAGCAGTAAAAAAACACTCATCATGCATGCAGTCAGGAATACATATCCATACTTGAAGTAGAAGAAGCCATCATCAGCCTGAAATGTGGAAAGGCAGCAGGAATAGATGATATTCGACCAGAAATGATCAAGTATGGAGGTATAGAAGTCTTACAACAGCTGCACTGTATAGTTCAGAAAGCCTGGACAGAGGGACAAATTCCTGATGATTGGAGTAGAGCTCTCATAGTACCCATATATAAAGAAAACTCCATCACTGAATGTGATGGAGTTTCTCTACAGACATGTTTCTCAACTGAATGTTCCTGGTAAGATTTACGCAAGTATACTTGAGAGACGGTTAAGAAGGATTGTGGAAGAAGAGCTTGGTGAAGAACAATCTGGATTCAGGCCAAATAGAGGCAGTCAGGATCAGATTTTCACTTTACGACAAATAGTTGAAGTCATGAGAATATAAAAAAGATGTGTATTTAAGTTTTGTAGATCTGGAAAAAGCATATGATAAGGTGCCTAGAGAGAAGCTATTCAAAATGCTGCAGTTGTATGGTATCAGTGGGGCAATATCAAGTATTGCTTGATTATATCAAGCAATACTTGATATAATGAAAGAATTGAAGAAAGTACAGGAAGATGGTTTAATGTTAAATCTGGTGTCAGACAAGGATGTACATTAATCCCCTCTGTTATTCATTATATATTGAATCACATGATGAAGGAAAGTGGTATTAAAACTGATATCAAAATTGGAGATGTTAATGTCAGCTCTTTACTTTATGCAGAATGTTATACTTCTAAATAAATCTGCTATAAGTCTGCAAGATTCTGTGACTAAACTGAATAACTTCTGTAATAGATATGGTATAAAGGTCAGCAATAACAAGACAAAGACAATGAAAATAAGAAGCATTGAAAATACCAACTGCATTATGAATGGAGAACCTAATAGAACAAGTAAAACATTTCAGCTACTTAGGCAAGATTTTTAGTGAAGATGGTGTTCAAACCAATTTTAACTTATGGATCTGAGAGCTGGGTTAGAAGTAAAACACTTGACCAAAGACTAGAGACCACAGATATGAGGGTCCTGAGAAAGATTAGGGTGTGAACAGATGGCATCAATTTCAATATCATATTAAAAATGAGGAAATTAGGAAAGAACAATGTGTTAGCAGAGCTAATCTCAGGTGGTATGAACACTTAAAGGGAAGGAAAGGAAAGGAAAGATTAGCAAAACAAGTGTTCTCTGCCTGGTTGGGTGGAAAAGACCCAGAGGAAGACCAGATATAAGTGGATTGATATGGTAAAAAGTGCCTTAGAAGATAAAAATATAAGATCTGACAATGTTGGAGTCTTGATGGGTAACAGATTGATTTTGAGGAAAATTGTAGGTAGGAGGTTAGTAATGATGTAAATTTTTCATGTAATACTATCGTATGCTGTACACCCCTTGAGGGTACATGTTAGGAATTTGATGATGATCATTATAATATCCTGTACACCTCTTGAGGGCAGGTGTCAGGAATTTGATGATGATGATACGTCAGAGAAGGAATCTTGATAATGTAGTGGGTGACAAAGATATAACACAAAGATTGACAAAAGCAAAAACTTTCTTCAGAAGACTGAATAGCATACACAAATTGGCCATATAACATCATATAAAATCAAAATAAAGATCTTGAATAATAATGTGAAAGCAATGTTACTATATGGATCAGAGGCATGGAAAAGAAGCAAGAAGTTAAACGATTTCAAGTCTTTTGGCACAATGTATAATGAATGATGTGTTATATAAATGGACAAAACAGACATTGCCAATGAAATAAAAAAGATACAGATAGAAGTGTACATACTGAGAATGGACAAAAGGAGAAATTAGCCTTAGAGAGAGAGGGCAAAGGAAAAGAGGAAGGCCAAATCTAACTTGAAAAATAACAAAGAAAGAATGCTGGAGTAAAGCAGATAAAGATTAGAATTAGCTGCAAAAGATTAGGATAATAGGATGAGGTAAATCTTATATACCACATGGCACAAAAAGGATAAGTAAATAGCCTGATGCTTTTGCAGTGGTCATTCTGCTTGTATAAAAACACACAAAAAAAATTTGTATTTTGTGCTGTTTTTCACAAAAATCCCTTTACCATTTTAAGTTGCCAACTTGTAAACTATGAGAAGGGAACAAGTATTCTGCCTAATTATCAAAAATTAGTAACTTTTGTATAAAAATTCACACTATGTATAGGAAAAATATTGTTGTCTTGCTAGCAACTTAAAATCCTTATTTCTGGTGGGTAACTGTGGATTCACCAGTGAATATGATTAAATGCTAATAATTAAAAAGGAAATGGCCATATATAGTTTGACTTACTTTGAAATTACTTATCAATAAAGAAGAGAAAGTGTAATGGGGGATGTTTTATTTATAATTTACCTGTTGCATTAGCAAAAGTCTCCAGGCAAGAACTTTGGTGCCATGCTATCACTACCAAACAGAGTCTAAAACATTTACAGATTAACAAAACTGAAGAATACATAACAACTCTGAATATAAAAATCTATATTATTTGCCAGTTCCAAATAAAGCTTTTTTTAATAATATTTATATTTTTTTGGAATTTTGCTGTTTTCATGCAATAGTAAAGACAAGTAAAATGGCTAATACTTACAAAATTGTGAGATATGCTAGTAGTGATTGGAATTCTTTCCCGATTTTCCACAGATATCTCTTCACTTTCAAGTGTAGAGATATCATCATCCCAATCTACTTGAATCCTAACAAAAAATAAAAATAGTAATGTAATAATAAATCAAGGACTTGTAACATTCATAAAATGAAATCAGCAAATTTTAATGTATTAAAGTAGTTCTTAAATAAAAAAACTTACTTCCTATGAAACATAAAATGGACCGATCATCATTACAGAAAAACAAATATTACAGTGCATCAACAGATAAATTGCATATCATCTTAAACTCGTTTTATATTCAGAATTGTTCAAATGACTAGCTTCTCTTTCTGTGCAGATCAATTTTGATTAACCACCTTGTGTTTTAAATTGTAGCCACATCGAGGAGCAGACAATAACAATGGGTCAACACTTACTACAGAATAGTACAATTTAAATGGCTTAGCTTTGTGTCAGTAATTATATAAAAAAATATTTTAGTTATAGTATTAAAATATAATTTTAACATATGAATGTTCCTATTGCACTTGCTCTAGACCATAATACTATATAAAGCAAACAGATATACCCCCCCCCAAGGTCAACTATGTATGTACATACTGGCTAAGGCACACAACAAACTTAGGAACTTTGAAAAAGGTGGATGTTATCATAAGATGACATAAGTGAACTATCCATTCATGACAATGATAAAAAATTGCCAAAATCAATTGAAGGAAATGGAAACACGAGTATGCTGGCTGATGTTATCTGGAGATGATTTTGTGTGCAGGCACTGATATGTTTTCCAATAACAGCCACATCTTTCAAAGTTCTCTTATGTGCCTTTTCAAATATACAGATGCACAATCAAATTCAGAAATATATCTGTTTCTCTTATGATTAAAATATAATTTTAATCTTACAATATAATTAATATTACAGGAAGATATAGGAGGCTAAACACCAAGGAACTAAAGGACATTCAGAAGGCCAGTAAAGAAATCTCAGTAGTCTGATGGAAATGATATACAAACAGTTCAATAGATCTACAGAAGTTAAAGGCAGACCACTGAATAGTGCATAGACATGGTTTCTATGAAACCATGACTGTAGACCTTAGAAATGAGTAATCACATTGCCATAATAATGTTCTTTATTCTGGTGAAAAAAAATTACTGTCTTGTACCATCATCATAAAATTCCTGATATATATCCTCAAGGGGTGTACAGGATATGGCTATACTATATGAAAAATTTACATCATTACTAACTTCCTATCTACAATTTTCCTCCAAATCAGTCTGTTAAATGTCAAGACTCCAATATTACCAAAAAGTGACCATACCACCTGAGATTAGCTCTGCTAATACATTCCTGGATGCTGACAATGTCAAGTTATTTCCTAATATCATCGTTTTTAATATGATATTGCCATTGATGCCATCTGTTCATGCACATAATCTTTCTCAGGACTCTCATATCTGCGGTCTCTAATCTTTGGTCAAGTGTTTTACCTCTAACCCAGCTCTCAGATCCATAAGTTAAAATTGGTTTGAACACTATCTTGTATATAGCTAATTTCTCTCTTATTCCATATAAATTTATTCAGTTGACTTCCTACCATACCAGCTTTGTTGATTTTGTTGTCTATTTCCATATTGAACTTGCCATCTTCACTAAAAATTGTGCCTAAGTAGCTGAAATGTTTTACTTGTTCTATAAGTTCTCCATTCACAATGCAGTTGATATTTTCAATGTTTCTGCCTACTATCATTATCTTTTTAATGCTGACCTTCATACCATATCTATTACAACAGTTATTCAATTTAGTAAGGGAATTTTGCAGACTTGAAGCAGATTTATTTAGAAGTATAACATCATCCGCATAAGCAAAGAGCTGAGATGAACATCTCCAATTTTGAAATCAGGTTTAATACCACTTTTCTTCATAATATGATCCACATAGTTAATGAATAAGGAGGGGGGAGAATAATGTATATCTTTGTCTGACACCAGATTTAACATTAAACCATCTTCCTGTACTTCCTTCAATTCTAACTGCTGACTTACAACTCAAATAAAGACTAAGTATTGCTTGATATAATGCCCCAATGACACCATATAACTATAGCGTATCGAATAGTTTCTCTCTTGGCACCTTGTCATATGCCTTTTCCAGATCTGCAAAACTTAAATACATATCTTTGTTATATTCCTATGATTTCTCAGCTAATTGTCGTAAAGTGAAAATCTGATCCCGACAGCCTCTATCTGGCCTGAATCCAGCTTGTTCTTCACCAAGTTTTTCTTCCACAATCCTTCTCAACATTTTCTCAAGTATACTTGCATAAATCTTACCAGGAACACTCAGTAGAGGAAACCCCCATCAAATTCAGTTTTATTTTCCTTTTTATATATGGGTACTATGAGAGCATTACTCCAATCATCAGGAATCTGTCCCTCTGTCCAGGCTTTCTGAACTATACAGTGCAGCCACTGTAAGACTTCTATACCTCCATATTGATTATTTCTGGTCAAATATCATCCTCCGGCCTTTCCACATTTGAGGCTTTTGATGTCTTTTTCTACTTCAAGTATGGATATGTATTCCTGACTGCATGCCTGATGAGTGTTTTTTACCACTGTGCTATCACTGCTTGTTTCATTTAACAATTTTTCAAAGTAATTACTCGATACTTCAAGCATATCTTTTTCTCCTGTTTTCATGTCACCTTTATCAACTCTAATTCCTTTAATAGCACTCTTTCTTCAATTTCTGAGCTTCTTCAACAACCTCCAGAATATCTTGCCACCTTCTTGATATTTATTTTCCATGTTCTTGACAAAGTCCTCCCATGACTTTTGTTTAACCAGTTTTACACTGCGTTTAACTTTCTTACACTTCTTTCTGTATTCTCTAAGAGCACCAGCTAATTATTTGCCAGGATCTTTTGATAAGCTTTCTTCTTTTCCTTCACTGCCTCTTTGATTTCCTGTGTCCACCTTGGAGTTCTGATTTTTCTATCCTTGCAGACAACCTCACCACATGCCTCTCTGGCTGAATTAATCAGTGTTTTCTTCATAGCTTGCAACTGAATCTCTAAGGTTTGGTTCCTGATCTGAAACTCTTATTTTTTCTTGAATAATATTTGTGTATTTTCATCTGAGAGCTGCTCAACTTTCATTCTCTTTAAAACTTATTACATGTTTTTCTTTTAAATATGAAATTCAATTTTATCCTGCTCAAGACTAAATGGTGATCACTTCCAATTTCAAATCCTCTGTACACTCTGGTGTCCTACACCAGGGAGAAAACATCACTATCAACAATAACATAGTCAATGAGACTTTTCTTATTCCTTGCCTCTTCTCTCCATGTGAATTTGTGCACATTTTTATGTTGGACATTGTGTTAGTAATAACCAGTCCATGTCCTGAGCAGAAATCCAACAGGTATTTGCTATTATTATTAGCTTTGCTCTTTTCTCCAACTTTTCCCAAAATGTTTTTGTATGTCTGACAATCATTTCCTACTCTGCTATTTAGATCCCCATCAAGGACCAACTTGACCTTTTTCATTGTGTCAGTTGCTTTCTCTAAAGCATCAAAAAATTCCTCCACTTCTAACCTTAGTAGAACTTTCTGTGGGATCATAAGCACATTTCAGTCTCATTGTCCAGTTCCCCATTCTGATATTTGCCCATATCATTCTACTTGACACTGCCTGCTATTCAAGAAGATGAGCCTCGTATTTTGTGTTGAATACTATGCTACTCCTTCTTTATCTTGATTGTCATTGCCTGAATATAACATTTTGTATTTATTGCTCAGAAATATCTCACCAGTTTTTGTCTTTTTTGTTTCAGTCACCCCTATTATGTCAATATGGTACTTATCTAATTCCTCAGCTAGCTCCATTTCTTTGCCATTCAGGGTTCTTATGTTGATAGTACTGATCTTTAACTCTGGTGATGTTGAGTTGGGGTGTGCTTTCAGATTTGTTCAGTAGCTGACTTTCTGCTGTTTGCCCTGGTTCCCTGGTGAAAACAACAGGGGGAGGGGACACACATGCTTGTTTAACCAGGTGATGCCCCAGCTGGTATGAAATTCTGTCATACTGTACCATCATTTGAAATTTTGGTTTAAGCAAATAAGAATACAATTTGGTCGACTAAATCCCAAATTGCCAGCCCATCCTCTCCTCATCCGTTCAGTATCCAGGTAGATACCTAACAGGGTGCACCACGAGAAGGTGAGGATTGGACATTAGGTCAGAAGTCCTGGTCGGTTCTCCGCATTCCTTTGAAGGCTATGTGGAGGTGTCCTCTCAGTTATATAGCTTTGACCCTTAAGCACCCCCTTGTCTTGTTGCAGTGTGTGTTAATATAAAACATCTCCAGGTAGTTACCACTGTAAGTGTGGCAGATACCTGGAAAAGTATGACGAGTATTGTGTGAATATGATTATAGTATGGGCCTCCTGCAATGATTTCTTGCATGCATCTTTCTAACTATGAAGTGTGATGGTAGAGGTGTAATGGTCTGAAGATATTTCTCCTGGTATGGATTAAAACCTTTAGTTTGCTTGTAAGGATGAATGATAGCAGATATGCTACACTCAGGATGATGTTACACATACATGGTTATTTATTTATTTATTCGTATGGCATGAATATCAAAACATGCAGTACAATACACTTTAATAACATATAAAATTAAAAGTCAAAAGTCATTTTAAAAACCAATAAAATCAAAAGGTTACATCCATATTGGTCAGATAGTTCATAGCTTCGGGTGTAGCACTTAAAAAGTCTAATTTGTCTCCTGAATATGCTCTGGGATAACACTGAGTCACAATATGGTTCACAGTATGTCTCTGAGCTCCACAATCACAATGCGGGGATGGTCGTTTACCCCATTTAAAAATACACCATGACCAGTTCGTATTCTATTAAGCTGAGTCCAGGATTTTCGTGGGAGGTGTGAGCAAGCATCAAAACTTTCTTGTAATTCATTGAGAGAAAATTTTGTGATGTCATCTGAATGGCTCTCCCACTGTTCTTGCTACTTTTGCTTCAAGTCAAAGTTAGAATGTAGTAGTTGGGCTAATTGTAGTGGTGGATGTCTTGATCTCAATCGTCGTACACTTAAGTCTGGGAGATCTAAACGTATTGGTAGGGCTGTGTTCTCCAAGATTTTCTTATACTCCTGTAAGAGAGCCTTAGTCCTGTGCAGATTCGGTGGAACAATGTTACTAAGAGCTGGAAGCCAGTGTGTAGGCATTGATTTAATTGTGCCAGAAATCAGTCTCATTGTATTATTTAGTTGACTATCAACAAGTTTAACATGTGTACTATTTAGCCACACTGGTGAGCAATATTCGGCAACAGAGAAAACTAGACCAGCAGTAATCCGCAGATTATCGGCTGTTGCTCCCCATGCCGTGCCTATTAGTTTTTGTATTATGTTGTTACGGGTTCTTAACTTAGCAGAAACGTTTGTTAGGTGTTGCTTGTAAGAGAGCATGCGGTCCAGGGTAACGCCCAAGTACTTTGGAAACTTATTGTGTCGTAGTAAACATCCTTCAAAGAAGATATGTAAAGTGACATCTGCCATGTGATTATTAAGGTGAAAGCTTGATACTTCTGTTTTGTTTGGATTGAGCTGGAGCCTCCATTTTTTAACCCATACATGGTGTTAATGTACTATAGGTTGATCAACCAACCTCTTGTGTATGGACACAAACATAAAAAAAAACTCAGGATGATGTAATGTTTCTAAGCTGTAGCAGTTTTACAGAACTGATACATCTTTCAACAAGAATACACCATGTCATACAGCAAGTGCTTTTGAAATAAACGTGAAAAAAACTTAACTAGTTTGCATAGGACCCTGATATAAACCTAATGTAACATCTCTGGGATAAAGTTAACTTCAATACATCCAACAATGGTTGATGGGCTCATGGTCATACTAAAAGAAAAATGTGGCAAAATATCCTATGAAGAAAAATAACCACTTCCATATGTTGATTCACTCTTGAAAAGCCATCATAAAAGTTTGTTACATACTAGATGGGATTGCAAAACATTTTTTTAGACTGATCTATGGAAGTGATTCTTCATAATTAGACACACACACACACACACACACACACACACACACACACACACACACACACACACACACACACACAGCAATTTAGAATGTAATGTTAGCATTCTAGATTGCTCTGTTCTTTCTTCTTCATCCCAGTCCATACTGTAGAGTAGATATTAGGAAATGTTCCACTCAGTCCGTGATTCACTTTGCTTTCAGCTTTGTAAGTGGAGCAACAGTAACTTTTTATGCTGTCTATCTAGTTTATTCTAGGTTTGCCTCTTTTTTGAGTTCCTAGAATAAGTCATTCAAGAACTTGCATTGGTAGCCCATTTGATCTGCTGATATGACCAAGCCAGATAAGTTGTTTTCTTTGAATTTTAGTTATGATATTATCTCTTGGACCAGCAAAAGAACTGATTCTTTGTCTTACTTCGAGATTTGTGATGTGATCAGTGTATAGTATCTTTAGGAATCATCTATAACATCTCATTTCAAATGCCAGAACCCTTTTTTCACCTTCTTTTAGGATGGTCCAAGTTTCATTTCTGTATAAAAGTACTGAATTAACTAGCATATCAATAAGGTGTAATCTGTTGGTAAATGTAAACTTGATATCTGTCCATAGTGGTTTTAGTTTTTGGAGTATTGTTGTTGCTTTTGCAATTTTGTTCTAACATCCATTCTTGATCTGCCACCTTTATTAAAGATATTGCCTAGGTATTTAAACTGATCAACTTCTTCTATGGGTTTATCCGCAAGTAAGATTTTTTTTCAGTTTCTGCTATGGCATTTTCCTTCTTGGTTACAAGTACAGATATTTGTCATTGTTTTTGATTTTGGGGTACTTATGGTTAAGCTATATTTTTTATGAGTATAAGCTCATTTTATGGTGATTTCCTGAAGATCTGATTTATTTCATGCCAGACCAATATCATCAGCAAATCCCCAAGGGATGATTCTGCATGACATTTGGAAATCACTCATTAGATCTCTAAACACATCAGAGTTTAATTTGTCTGCTAACTTTTAAAAGTACCTGTGGCATGATTATAAATAATAAATTACATGATAACCACAGTAATTACCTTTAATGAAATGAAAGTACAGATATTTCATACCGAAAATAACAGTACATCATCAGCATGTAGAAACAAGCAATCAAAGCAACTGGATTACAAAGTACATGCAGTCGGTAGTTTACCAATTAATGAAATATCTGTACTTTCATTTCATTAAAGTTAATTACTGTGGTTATCGTGTAATTTATTCTCAGCTAACTATCGGACCTGAAGATAACAGTACATCATTTAATTTATTTCACACACACACACACACACACACACACACACACACACACACACACACACACACACACACACACACACACACACACACACACACACACACACTTCGGTCTTCTTTTAAGAATAGCAAAATCTTCTCTAGATAAAATGAGATCTCTTCTTGGACTTATACCAAGAAAAAACCCATTAACCTGAAAAGGCCCACAAACTTTACATCAAAAGATAAAAACAAACATCTGTTACATGACTTCCAATTTTCTCTTCAAAATCACAGTATCTGATTAGAATAAACCAACATATAGAATCAATTAACTTCTTTAAGCTTGATAAGCTCTGCTTCTTCCAATCTTGACAGTGGGTAACTGAAATCTAATTAGATAGCTCATATCTTTTTCTTAAAAATAAAAAATAAAATAACTAACTGTGCACAGCATACCTTGAATAATACTATGTTTCTGTTTAATGTTTCATTTAAACGTATATTAGTTTCTCTTCTGTCTTCTCAGAAATGCAGTACAAACATAATTTTAAAGTTTTTTCCCCTCCTCCAACTTATACTTCAGCATAAATTCATTTCTCTGTTTAAAGCATTTAACCAGAACAAGTCTGCTACTCAACATATTTTAAAGGAACTGCCCATTATTCTGGGGAAAATTATATAATCCTTTAGCAAATTTAGCCAAAATTTAACTTGGCTTCCTCTGAAATTAGCAGGTGATTTCCATTTGTTAATTTGGGAAAACTTTTGCTTCCCTCTTAATGATCTTTTCCATCTTTGACTTAAAAAATATCCTTTCTTTACACTATATTTCACCCCAAAACTTCCTTCCCACTTCCAGACATATTCTGGTCTAATCAAACAGCAGTTCTTTTTTCACTCTATCAAACTTCCTATTTGGAAGTACTAAAGTTGCACAAGCAGACTACTGCTGTTTGGCATGTAGCATGGCAGTAAAGCAAAAGCATTACTTGCTGTAAACAAGGATATAGTTTCTTAATGGTGTGAAAACTTAGTTCAATATTTCTTTCACCTGTAACATTTTTCAAATTACAGAAAAGAAATAAAACTAAATTCAAGGTGAGCACTTTTAGTTGCCTGATACCAATAAATATTGTAATCAAACAGTTTACAACATACTGTAGCTGTACAAAGGTTTCTCTTATACCAAACATTACTAGAGAAATACTACTTAAAAGAAATAAAGCCTACATTTTTGTAAAGGTTTAAATAAATAATAAAGCTAAAACTTTGTATCATTAAACTGCCCAAAAAAGGTGAACAAATGGCTGTTTTACTGGATGTCATAGCAGTTTTTTTAAATGGTAATCCCGTACTTATAGTATATTATTAGACTTATTATTACCAATATGAGACTTTCTTGCAAAAAGTCTTGCATTACATTACTATGTTTTAGTTAAACTGAAATTGATGCCATAGGAATATTTTATATTTTTTTATTTTACACACACACACACACACACACACACACACACACACACACACACACACACACACACACACACACACACACACACACACACACACACACACACACACTTCATTCAGTCTTCTTTTAAGAATAGCAAAATCTTCTCTAGATAAAATTAGATCTCTTCTTGGACTTATACCAAGAAAGATTATTTGAAAATCACTTGACACGAGCATATTACAAATATCACCTTCTCAGCAGTCAAAAACTTGTCATCTTCACTGCTACTGTCAGACCACATAAGCGAGAGCTGTCGTTGGCAGACTGCCAAGAAGAGTCAATTCATGTTGAATGGGAGAAAGAAATAAGGCGATGTACGAATTGGTCACAACACGTAAAATCACGTGCATTTATACATAAAATTTTCCAACTGTTATACAAGCAAAATAGTTACCACTTTAAAAATTACAATGATCATAAAAGAGAAGTTAATTTTCCGATGTGTAATAATAAACACTCATCCTACAATACGATTGATTACCCTATTATCGGAATGGATTCTCCTTTTGACATATGCAGAAGTGTCGAAGGTGTCTCGTATCTACGGGTGTACTATAAAGGCATTATTTTACCTCTAAATGGCTATTCTATACAAATGTGAAACCCTCCAACCAGTGGACACTGTTATCACATTTGGAGTATTGTACCTAAGATCTCCTTAAAAATATTTGACTCAGTAATGAAGAGAGCAATTTAGATGATTAACGACTCATCTCCAGCCAATTCATTCCGCTCTCACAGACATTGTTACTTTCATTATCTATAAATCTTTCCAATGTCACATTCATCAGAATTGGTATCAATTATTCTTCCACTCTACTCTAAATCTATTAAAAGACATGGCAGACATTCGACACTCCTTACAACTCAATTGTAAACTCACAGAACAATTTTTTTTCCTCTTCATTCTTTTTACTGCTATTATTTGGATAGCAGTAAAAAGAATAACTTTATATGCATTTTGTAAAGAATATAACTGATAAGTCTTCAAAAGTCAATTGACAAGTCTCTTTCCTCCTTTAAACTTTATATCCACTCACGGTATATGCTTCCTCCTGTAAGCTTTATATCCACTCAAGGTATGTGCTATATGTTGAACAACCATGTATAGGATTACCATAAAAATAAAAATTTGAAAAAATATTATTTGAAAACTTCAAATAATATTCCTACGACATCAGTTTCACTTTAACTAATGCAAGACTCTCTGCAAGAAAGTCTCATATTGGTAATAATAAGTCTAATAATATACTATAAATATGGGATTACCATTTTAAAAAAAACTGCCGTGTCATCCAGTAAAACAGCCATACATTCACCTTTTTTTGGCCAATTTAATGATAATACAAAGTTTCATATTCAAATCTGTAAAATTTTAGATTCAACAGAATCACTCTTCCTCTTTTGTAGGCATATCATAAGTGGTTCACCAATTCAAAAAAAAAATTATATCGAATCAGTAAAGCCTCAGAAAAGCTTCAGTCATCAATTTCCTGATATGTATCCTCAAAAGGTGGTCAGGCTATTAAAACAGTACCACATGATTAACTTTACATTATTTTTAATCTCTTATCAACAATTTTTATGCAAATTAGTCTGTTTCTTGTCAGCACATCCCAATATTGTAATATCTAATATTTTATTCTTCAAAGGTGCTTCTTGACTGAATCAATCCACCTAGACCTTGATCTTCTAGATCTTTTTCCTGCCATACTGACATCAAACACCAGTTTTGGTAATCTCTTGTTCTCTCATTCTATTTAAGTGACCATACCACATTAGATTATTCCTGTTCACACATTCTTAAATGCAAACAATGTCAAGTTCCTTCCTAATGTATTCATTTTTAGTCATCGATACCATCTGTTCAGGCCCATAATTTTTCTAAGAACTCTCATATTTATGGTCTCTAATCTTTGATCAAGTGCTTTATTTCTAAATCCATAATCCAATCCATAACCTAAAACTGGTTTGAATACTGTCTTGTATACTGCTAGTTTAATGTTTTAGCTAATTTCTTTCAAATTTATTCAACTTGCTCTCCACCATACCAGTTTTGCTTATTCCATTGTCTATTTCCATATTTAACTTGCCATCTTCATTAAAATCTGGGCCTAAACAGCTGAAATATTTTACTTGTTTTATAGGCTCTGCATTCAGACTGCAGCTGAAGCTTTCTATGTTCTGCCTATTTTCTTAGTTTTGGTCTTTTTATTGCTGATTTTCATGCCAAATCTGTTACAATTACTATTCAATTTAGTCAGAGAATTCTGGATATTTGCAGTGGATGTGTTTAGAAGTACATCATCATCTGCATAAAGAAACCAGCAAAATTTAATACTGCCCATTCTAATACCAGGTTTAATGCCATGTGTCCCCCCCCCCATTGTGATCCATACAAATGATGATGAATAAGAGTAGAGGTAATGTGTCTTATACCTGATTTTACATCAAACCATCTTCCTGTTCCCCATCAATTCTAACTGCTAACTTTCAACTTAAATATAGACTACGTATTATCCAGTATGATGTTCCATTTACACTATATAACTGTGATTTTGAAAAACTTTTCCCTGGGCACCTTGTCATATGTCTTTTCCAGATCTACAAAACTGAAGTACAGATCCTTATCATATTCCAATGATTTCTCAACTATTTGTTGTAAAGAGAAAATCTGATCCTGATAACCTCTATTTGGCCTGAATCCAGCTTGTTGTTCTCCTAGTTTCTCTTCCACAATTTTTCTCAGCTTCTTTTCAAGGATGCTTGCATAAATCTAACCTGGAACATGTAGCAGGGAAATTCCTCTGTAATTCTCATATTCCATTTTATTCCCTTTTTAGAGATGAGTACTACAAGAGCACTACTCCAATCATCTGTAATTTAATCTTATAACAAAGCCCTCTGAATTATGCAGTATAGCCACTGCAAAACTTTTATACACCTCCATATTTATGTATTTTGCCATATATCATCTACTCCAACTTCCTTTCCACATTTCAATTTTTTGCAGCTTATTCTACCTCAAGTATGTACTCCTGTATGCATTCCTCTTGAAAAGTTCCTACTAGAGTTCTATCACTGCTTGTTTCATTTAACAGTCTTTCAGAGTAATTACTCCAGACATCTAGGATATCGTTATCTTCTGTGTTAATGTTACCTTTATTATCTTTGATTCCTTTTACAGCATTCTATATTTCCTCCATTTCTAAGCTTTTTCAATAGCGTCAAGAATATTCTTCTACCCTTCTGATATTTACCTTCTATATTCTTATTGAAGTCTTCCAATGACTTTTGTTTAGCTACTTTCACCCATAGCTTTCTTTTATTTTTCTCTGTATTATTTTACGATATCTGCCTACTTCTTTTCTAGGAACTTTCAGTATACTTTCTTCTTTTCCATGACTTCTTCTTTAACTTCCTGTGTATACCATGGCATTCTTATTTTTCTATCCTTGCATACAATTTGAACAGAAAAAGCTACCAAATATGCCTCCCTAGCTGAATCAATGTTTTCTTCAGAATTTGCTACTGTGACTCCAAGGTTTGGTTCTTGTTTTCGAACTGTTTCATTCTTTCATCAATGTTTGTATAGTTGAGTCTACAGTTTACCTGCAAAAGCTGTTCAATTTTATTTCCTTTTAAAACTTTTTTTTATATACTATTCAGTTTTATCCTATAAAACAAAGCGATGGTTATTTCTAATTTCAAGTCCTCTATACACTCTTGTATCCTGAACCAGCATGAAGATATCACCTATCAACAATGATGTAGCCAAGGCTTTTTATATTTCTTGTATCTTCTCTTCACTTGAGCTTGTGCACATCTTCATGCTGGAATATGGTATTAGCAATGATGAGTCCATGTCTGAGCAAAAGCCCAGCAAATACTTACCATTATTATTAGCTTTGCCCATTTCTCCAAATTTTCCAAAAACGTTTGGATATATATACCTGGTGGGATTAATTTCCTACTCTGCTGTTCAGATCTTCAACAAGGACCAATTTTGCCATTTTCTTTATGTCAGCTGCCTGCTGCATTCACTCAAGATATTCCTCTGAGAAACCATAGACACAAATAAGTTTCATTGTCCATTTTCCCATTTTGAAGTTTGCCCATATAACTCTACTTGAAACCGCCTTCCAATCAAGAAGTTTATCTTCACGTTTGGTGTTGAATGCTATTGCTACGCCTTCCAATCAAGAAGTTTATCTTCACGTTTGGTGTTGAATGCTATTGCTACACCTTCCTTTCCTTGATCATTATTGCCTGTACATAACATTCTACACTTATTATTTAGCAAGTTCTTAATTGTTTTTGTCTTCTTTTTTCAGTGATGCCAGTTATGTCCACGTGGTACTTTTCTAGTTCTTCTGTAAGTTCAATTTTCTTTCCATTAATACTGCTATATTGATAGTTCCTATCTTCAGTTCTTTTGATGTGGTGCTTATTCTTCTTCTAGAAGTTGAGCTTGAGTGTGTGCCAGCAGCTGACTTTTCACTTTTCACCCTAGTTCCCTGACAAAAACAGTGAAGACTGTTCAACCAGGAAACTTCCCAGCAAGCATGAAATCTCATTATGTTGTGCACCATCATATTATTTGTAGTTTAAGCCAATAGAGAGTACAATTTGGTCAGCTAAGTTCCAAATTGCCAACCCATCCTTGTTCATTAAGTGCCCTAGTGGATACCTAACAGTGGGATGAGCCACGTGAAGGTGAGGATTAGACATTAAGTCAGAACTCCCAGTCAGTTATCCTCAATCCTTAAAGATGATCTCATCTCTTCCCAGTGGAGGTCTCCTCCCAGTTATTTGGCTTTGATTTACCTATGAAGAACTATTAATTCTGTACAAATCACTAATCAGACCAACCACTGAATACTGTTCTTACAATTAAGAGATGGCACCCTTATATGCCCTAAAAATATTTCACTAATAACAGGAGAGAAATTAAGTTGATTAATGACCCATCTCTCACTAATTTAGTTCACTCTATTTCACAAATTTAGGTTTCGGATATTTGCACTTTCTGCAAATATTTCCAGGGATACTATTAATGAGAATTGGCATCAATAATTTCCTCATTCCCTTTTAAATCTGTTAGTGTTTGCAAGAGATATTCAATACCTTCCCACTTCAACTACAAATGCACAGAACCAATTTTTCTTTTATCCCTTCTAATGCTGTCTTCTAGAACACTTCATTGTTATGGATTTCTTAAAAAATACAATCTGTGCATCTTTAAATTCCTTCCATGACAGTACTTGTGCATAAACAAATCATATTTTTTAAATTCATACTGTAGCAACACATAATTCAAGGTCAGTCCTGAACCACCTTGGCCAATTCGGAAACAGAAGGTAAATGCATTTTGTTATCAAAATGCATTTACCTTCTGTTTATTATTATTTCTTATCACTGTAGCTTTCAGAATTCTCAGTAGCGGCATCATTTCTGCACAGCTGAAAGGCAAGCATGGCAGACTATTTACTTTCTCTAAGCAACACAGAGCTGAATGGTGAGCACACTGATATTTATAATGTATAAGCTATAAATAATAATCATAACAAAACACAACTTTTGACAACTTCAAAGTGCTTCATAGACTAAAAGAAAATAGTTAAGTAGTATATTTTTTTCTAATTATTACACTTATGCAAACTTTTACAGTTGATTTTTTTTTCGCACTGATCATGAACATATAAAGAAGGCAGACAAGTATTTTATTACTTATATCTACAAATGAAGAACAAAATATTTGCCATCACAATTTTTGGTTACACAAAGTGAGTACAGACAATTTGTTCTGAATTTGAAAGTATCAGAAGATAAAGTATTATGACAAGAGAAAAGAAATAACTATACAGGTGATCAATTTGCCCAACTTATGAACATAAATTCATTCCTTGAAATGCGTTCATAAGGTAAATGCTTATAAGCTGAATACTTTTTTTTTTCATGTACTGTTAATCTTATTAATTTATCAATGGACTTTGTGCACTGTAAAATGTTCATAAGTGTGGGGGCTTTTGTGTTCGTTAAATGAATTGGGGGTCACAATTTAGTAGTCCATGTGATATTCGTAAGTATGAATTGTTATCTTCAAAGTTCATAAGTAGAGGTTTGCCTGTATCAAACAAGAATGTACTTAACACAAAAGCATTATTATAGCCCTTCAGTTCTGTTCTAAGAGTTGTAAACATTACAACCCTGCTGGTGAAAATTAAAGTTTGACTAATAGTGCAATTAATTACAAGGAGGAAAAAGACTTTTCTTCTCAATGATTTAATTTTGTATGTATAATATTTATTAAGCAGGTAATCAAATCAAATTTTTATTACTTTTATACATGTTCTAACCATTTCAATATTTATGGAAATATTCATTTATGGATAAAAGTAAAAATTTCTTCACTGATTACTTAGAAAATTAGTTCAAAAGCCAAGGAGAAATTAGAAGTTTGGCAGGATGTTTATTCCCATCATTTATTAATAGGAAAACTTCATAAATTTCCAAAATAGTGAACCTGTTCCAAAAGGGATTTTAACGTGATCACAATAATATTTAATAAAGGATACAAAATTATACCCATTAAACATGGAAGACATCATACTTGGTATTGCACCGGTAAACCACACACATCTCTGGCGTCAATTTACGACGTTTCATAGCTTTCGACAAAGCCTCTCTTACTGTCTGGCCAGGTCTCACTTGGACCTAAAAAACAGCAATATCAAAGATATATAAATTTAAACTATGTTATAAATATTATATTGAATTCAGTAATGTTATAAAAAACAAGTAAAAGCCCAATAACATTACATAATGTTACCTGCAATATCCAACAATTATTTAATGAGGAGAGAGGATCCAAATTTAATGTTAGAAATTAAGGTAACATCTGAAAACAAGATATAAACTAGTCTCCAAAACCTAAGGACAAACACTATTTCTGAAGATTGCAACTGCAAATTCAGACCAATGTTTGTGGCAATTTGTATAACTGACGATTTCAAGTAGAAGATGAATACACATTAAAATTTTCAAATCATGCTCAAAGGGGTCACGTGTTAGTACTCAACAGGATAAAAGGCAAATGCTGTGCTAAGTGAATAGTGTTTAAAAGAAGCTCTTTTTGTGAAGGAATAAGTTGCAAACTTTGATGTCTTATAATGTCCCAAAGAAATCATCTAGATGACTTTCCATGGGGAAAAATTATTGGAAAGCATGAAGAAGGCTGCAGAAATACTAATATTGCCAGAGTCTTTGGAAGCTCACATAGTATCCAGGCATTGGGTAACACATAAAAGAGAATGTCTTTATGATGAATGACAGACATTGTTAGATCTTGAATGATGGTTCTATCAAGAATAGAACTGCAACATTCAAGATTTAACAAGAACAACAATATCAAGCAAAAGCACACTTGTACTCTTGGCAAAACAGACATAATATGTGAAAATGCAGATGTTAACTTTGCTTAAGAAGGGAATTAAAATATAAAGGAAGAAATTGAATCCTAAATTAAAATGAAATCGAAGAAGGAAAAAGTATTAGATTGTACTATGCTTAAAGTATTGTCTAAAATAGATGGAAATCTTAAACTTTCAAAAACATCAATATTAAGCTATGCCATGTATAAAATCGCATATTGTTGTGCGACCGAAAGTTCAAAGGTTGCAGTTTGACCACCAAAGATGACGTAACGAATGATGAGTAGGCATTCGTGGAAGGTGCTCGAAATTTGCGTTCTCCGAACAGCTCGATCCTCGTTCAGCGAGGAGGTGACATTGTTCAGTGACAGCAAATAGGAAAGCATCGTAGAAAAGCTTGGAGTACGGAAGAGGGCGCTATAGAAGAGTTTAAAAACGAACTCATGTGGCTTGACTCTCTCTCTCTCTCTT
This sequence comes from Typopeltis vanoorti, assembly GCF_054136105.1. Classification (NCBI taxonomy): domain Eukaryota; kingdom Metazoa; phylum Arthropoda; class Arachnida; order Uropygi; family Thelyphonidae; genus Typopeltis; species Typopeltis vanoorti. Next base: position 77,479,091 of record NC_143550.1, on the reverse strand, counting down.
TTGGCTCCTTTTACGTTTCTGGTTTTGGTTCCTGTGGTGTTCCCCGGTTGCGTGTGCCCTCCACGTGGGTTTCTGGCTCGTAGTTCTGAAGCAGGTCAGCATGGCTGATATCCGATAAGACGTCTGAAGATGGCATAGTGGCAACATGTTTCCAGGTGCTGAGTGGTGCGAATAGAAGAAGTTAAGCACAAGATGATGGCAGTGTTTCGCATTTTGGCCATCGGTCTGGTTCTAATCGATGAGAAAGCAGCAAAGGATTCCCTTTGAAGGTAAATTGCGTTAAAAGCAGCGACGCGAAAAATTCATAAGCCCAGAAGAAACAAGGGGCTAATTCAGGACGAGCATGTGACTCCATGTGGCAGTAGATCACCATACAGAGGGACAATCCATAACAAAGAACAGACAGAAGGATCGAGAAATCGTCTAACAAGGTGGTAACGTATAAATCTTCATTTTATGTATTAGTGACGAATGTGTAAAATGGACAGAGATTAGAAAAGAAGATAGTGAGATTTTAGAGACAGTTTCCTGTGTTATGTCGATCGAATCGGACTGGTAGTCTACGTTCATAAATTGTCTAAACCCAAGTTAATGTGTATGGGCCGTTAGTAGCAGTAATCTAGTTTGATATCGAGAGCCATGTTTGTGATTTAGATGAATCATGAGTGTGTATAAATAACTTGCCTGTTTGATTACCATTGCCTTGCTTTACTTGTAATTTAGTATTGATCTTGATTAGCTTTGAATATATGTGTTGTTCAAATTGTAACGTTCTTAGATAATTAATAAACATGCTTTCCCATGTATACCTGAGTTTGTCTGGGTAAGAGATTGAATTTTACCACTGCTTAGAGGGAAAAGGGGAAATTTAAGATTGTCAAGGCCATGACTGTATACTGAGAATGCTGAAATTTACTTACCTACTTAAACTAGATAAAGTATTACTTGATTTCTGGGAAGGTTTCTCTGGATAAGGATTTCTATCCTAGAGCTCTGACTGGCGCAGCATAAACAAATAAATTTTGTCAGAGCTCAAAATGGGAAATGGCCCCAGAAGGTCCGTTTAGAAGTTATATCTCAGTAGGCACAAAGGAGAACAATAGAGGTGAATTATAGGTGAAAACGACAATGTAATAACATCATTATACACTTAACAATTGTGAATTACGTAAACAACTGTTGAAATTATTACAGTTATCTGATATCCATTTAGGGGAACACATCTCACATACGATGGTGTCCAAAACCTATGGATGAACACTATTTTAACTGACAATTTCAAATAGAAAGTGAGTACACATTCAAATTTTCGATAGCATGGTAGCATTCGACAAGTAAAAGGGGCTACACTAAGCAAAATGTGTTTGAAGGAAGCTCTTTATGTGAAAGAATAAAGTTGCAAACTTAGATGTCTTGTAACATCTCAAAAGCATCATCCAGATGATTTCACATGGGGAAGAATTATTGGAAAGCTTAAAGGCTGCAGAATTACTGATGTTGTCAGAGACTTTGGAATCTCACGCAGCGGTTGTATCAAGGCCCCGAGCAGCATTTCAAACTAATGGAATGTGTTCCAGATATTTGCAAAGAGGTTGCCCTTGCTCTACCACTGAGCATGAAAACAGATTTTTGGTTATAACAGCAAAATGTATCTGATGCACCATGGCCGGTTGGCTTGCAAATTTGATCAGATATCCATTAACCTATTCAAGAATAGGTTAATGGATATCTCGATAAACTATGGTAAGTCGGCTGCGACAAGTAGGTCTATATCCCTGAAGGCCTGTAGTCTGTGTTTCTTTATCCACAGAGCATCATAGAGCACATTTTCAGTGATGTTGTATCCATAAAAATCAGAGAAGACACCAATGGGCTAACGTACTCTTCACAAATGAGAGTTGTTTTTGTCTTTCCTCCAATTCTAGACTGCACTTGATCTGGTATGAAAATGGTAGTGCTTACCATCATGAGAATGTTCTTGAAAGGGATAGATATGGAGGTGCTGGGTTCATAGTGTGGGTATGCATTATGCTAAATAAATGCACAAAACTACAAGTGCTGGAAAAGGGGACTATGACTGGTGAACAATATTGCAATGTAGTTCTTCAACATCATGTTCGATTGTTCCATGGTATTGTAGGCGAAGAATTCGTTTTTATGGATGACAATGCCACATCACATTGTACACGAGCAGTAGAGATATTCCTGAAGACCGAGGATATTAATCGAATTGAATGACCACCAAGCAATCCAGATCTCAATCCACAGAACACGTTTGGGATGCAATAGGGAGATGGTACTGCTGCTTGAAATTCCAGCTCCATAAAACAAACAAGGTCTTATCCTTGCTTTGGGGAAGAGTGGGCCAGTTTGCCTCAAGAACTACTGAATCACTTAGTGCTAATCATGGTACAATGTTGTGAGAGCTGAATTGCAGTTTGGGGTGGACATATTATTATTATTATTAAGAAAGAGAGAGACCTCCAGGGAGTCAGAGACTCATTGAGGGAGGCCACATACTACACAATACACACCAGTTATCATACTTATTCTTGAATTCATAAAGCTGTATGTTGCTTGTCAAATCCTTCTCAATATCATTAATGGCCAGATTAAATAACAGTGGACCAAGCACTGATCCTTGTGGTACACCACTAGTTACCTTAAATCTTGCAGACTCACATCCCCATATACCACTTTTTGATATCTGTCAGGTCAGCCATCCTCTTATCCACGCTAATATTCTATAATCCAAACCCATTTTCTCCAATTTATGCAACAGACTACCATGCTGTATTCTGTCAAAACCCTAAGCAAAATCCAAAAATATCATGGTGCATCCATTCCCCTTGTCTAGTTCAATAGTAACATTGTTATAGAATGTGAACAAGTTGCTAAAACATGACCTACCCTTAGTAAACCATGTTGTTCATTGCAAAGTAGAGATTCACTGTCAACCCAATTCTGAATGCAAGCCCTAACCAATTTTTCCTAAATCTTCACTATTCCTGAGATACTAATTGGTCTATAGTTGGATACATCGGTCCTTGCACCACCCCTGTGCAATGGAATTACCATACATTCCTTCCATCCCCAGAATCTTCCCTGTTCTGAGATATATTAAACAGCCTGGTCAAAGGAATAGCCATTTCAGGTGAACAATCTTTTAAGCAAACGTGCTGATATCCCAGTCATTCCCTATTGTAGAATTCTTATTCACTTTGTGCAACAGCTCTAATACCTTGTCTTCATACACCAGGTTGATAGCGCATTAAATGAACAACCTCTTATGCATCAGTCACCATCACACCATCTGCATTGAGTAGAGTTACTCTTTCATATTCATTTTCTTTTACTTGCAGTATATCAGAATTCTTTGAGGTTATCTTCAGCTTGCAGAGCCAGTTTCGTTTCATACTCAGACTTTGTTTTCCATACAACAGTATTCTATTGTATTCTAGCAGGCTAGAATACAACATTTATAACAGATGTCACCCTTATACACACGGTATTCCTTCCACATTGTCCCTTTCTTACAAATCTCTTGCTTAATAAGATTACACATTAATTTGACTCCTGCCTATTTATTCTTCGAACTCTCGGGACACAAACAATACTTAAATGATATTGCATCATTTAAGTATTGTTTAAATGCTTCCCATACTGTCAATATTCTTTTCATCCAGCAACGATCCCATTCCACTGAACTCAGCATACTCCTCAGTTGATCATAATTTCCTGCTTTGTAGTTAAGCATGTAACCTTTTCTGAATGGAACACTAATAAACTTAGTCACTTCCCAAGTGAGTACCACATGATCAGTCACCAACCGGAGGCAGAATAGTTACATCTTTAACCGAAATGCCCTTTGACACTCTTTGCTCCCGAGTTCCTTCTGTCAAACGCTGCTTGAGGAAGTTGTCCCACAACAGCTCAATAAATGCATTTTCATTCTTCTCATCAGATTTAATTCTACCCAATCAATATTTGGATAATTAAAGTCTCCCATTATGATTATTCTTTTCACACTCATCTTTTCTATTTGGTGATCCATTTCTTCATCACTAGCAACTGATCCACCAGGTCTGTAAACACTCCCACTATGTAATTGATCTTGTTAGATTCCATCTCACACCAGATAGCTTCAGACTCACTGCCACATGAAATATTGTTAGTCGAGTACTACAATCATAGGTCTGAACTCAAACTGGATTCAAGTATTATATCATTAGCAGCATGACTCCTCTACTATCCTCTGTATCCTTCCTAAAAATACTGTATCTTTACACTCAATACCAGTTAGTATATCTGATTCTGATAGCCATGTCTCGCTAATGCCTACAATTTGAGGTTGTTACATATTGACTAAGGCAACACTCTACCCCCCCCCCCTTGTTTCTGCTACTCCTAGCATTCGTGTATAGACATAATAATCTACCTGTTTGTTCTTTTGTATACTCTTGTCTGCAGTCTGCCTGATGCAGTTGGACAGCTTGCAGATCTCTATTCTTCTCTAATGCCTTAACATGTAGACATCTTTGCACACATTTCATGGGTCGAATCGCATGAACACAAATCCGAAATCGTTTCTCTGCATAGCTTCTCTAATTTGGAGATTTGTAGCTTTTGCCAAAAAAACTGTCATCCCATTGTCCTTATCTTGGTATTCTTGAAAGCTATGGAGAAGGTTATCAACAACCAACTTCTTCACTGCATATGGAATTATCAGTTAATTAGTGATCACAAGTATGGATTCTGTCATTTTCATTCTACAGCAGACCTTGCTAACCTCACCCACCTTTCAACACAGGTCATGAAAAGATTTGGAGAAACTCATATGGTTGCTCTTGATATTTTCAAGGCATTTATTCTGGCACTGCATATAGTCTGAATTTAGTCTGGCACTGTAGCCTTTTTTTCCATGCAGCCATCTTATAGTCTTCGTCATACTCTTCGTGAGTCGAAGCTACCTTTTGTGAGTGTATTGCAAGTTCCTCTCCATTCACTGTATGTCTCAGTAGATGGTTCCCTTTCTGATTTTTTTACATCAATGCCAAAATATCAGGTAGTCTCTATCATTCTCCCAACACACTGGAGCTTTTTTTTAACCAGCTCCTAATGCCTCACATAGATGGGAGGCATCTGTAGGACATCATTGTTAGGAGATCCTCTCCTAGCAATGCCACTGGCCCTTTTCATTCTTTGTCTTTTTTCTGTACTTTCTTCTGGTATTCTTTGCTCTACTATTCCTGAGTCTTTTCACTCACTTGTCTTCGAGACCATCATCATTGAGATCCAATGCAGCTGTGTTTGCCATGCAATGTAACCCAGACATCTGGAAAGGTGGATCTGTTGTTCCCACACTACTTTTGGTCCTGCTTCAGCAGAGCAGTGGTTCTGATGACCTGACCATCAGAACTTTTGCATCATTAACGACATCATTGTTCATAGTGATATCTTCATGCTAGTTCAAGATACAAGAGTGTAAACTGGATCTGAATATCACATTGAAAAGAACAGTATGTAAAAAGTTTCAAAAAGAATTAAAGCTGAATAGCTCTTACAGGTAAAGTGTAGATTCAACAATAGCAACATTACTGAAGAAAGAATGAAACAGTTCAAGAGAAAGTGTTCAAAATGATAAAAGTATATGGTGTAAATGGAACATCATAGAGCAATACATAAGTTATATTTCAGTTGCTAGTCATTATAGAAATGAAAGAGGAATAGGAAGAAAGATGGCTTCATTTAAAATCAGGTGTGAGACGAGATTTCGACTGTTATTCATTACCCACATGAACCCTGTTATAAAACAAAGTGGAATTAAAACTGATATCAAAATTGGAGATGTTAATCTTAGCTCTTTACTTTATACAGATGATGTCATCATCATAAAATTCCTGACATGTACCCTCAAGAGGTGTACAGGATATGATAGTACAACATGAAAAATTTACATCATTACTAACTTCCTATCTACAATTTTCCTCCAAATCAGTCTGTTACTTCTCAAGACTCCAACACCAGACCTTATATTTCTATCGTCTAAGGCACATTGTACCATATCAATCCATCTATATCTTGGTCTTCCTTTGGGATGTTTTCCTGCCAACCTGGCAGAGAACACTTGTTTTGCTAATCTTTTCTTGCCCATTCTGTTTAAGTGTTCATACCACCTGAGATTAGCTCTGCGAACGCATTCCTGTATGCCGACAATGTCGTTCTTTCCTAATATCATCGTTTTTAATATGATATTGCCATTGATGCGATCTGTTCACGCCTCTAATCTTTCTCAGGACTCTCATATCTGTGGTCTCCAGTCTTTGGTTAAGTGTTTTACTTCTGACCCAGCTCTCAGATCCATAAGTTAAAATTGGTTTGAACACCGTCTTGTATACAGCTAATTTAATGTTCCGCCTAATTTCTCTATTATTCCATATGAATTTATTCAATTGACTTCCTACCATACCAGCTTTCTTGATTCTGTTGTCTATTTCCATATTTAATTTACCATCTTCACTAAAAATCGTGCCTAAGTAGCTGAAATATTTTACATGTTCCACAGGTTCGCCGTTCACAACACAGTTGACATTTTCACCAATTCTACCTATTTTCATTGTCTTTTTGATGCTGACCTTCATAACGTATCTATTACAACAATTATTCAATTTAGTCAGGGAATCGTGCAAACCTATAGCAGATTTATTTAGAAGTATAAAGCAAAGAGCTGACATTAACATCTCCAATTCTGATATCATGTTTAATACCAATTTCCTTCATAATGTGATCCATATAGATAATGAATAACAGAGGGGATAATGTAGAACCTTGTCTCACACCAGATTTAACATTAAACCATCTTCCTGTACTTCCTTCAATTCTAACTGCTGACTTACAACTCAAATAAAGACTAAGTATTGCTTGATATAATGCCCCACTGACACCATATAACTGTAGCGTATTGAATAGCTTCTCTCTTGGCACCTTGTCAGATGCCTTTTCCAAATGGACAAAACTTAAATACAGATCTTTGTTATATTACCATGCTTTCTCGATTATTTGTCGGAAAGTGAAGATCTATTCCTGACAGCCTCTATTTGGCCTGAATCCAGCTTGTTCTTCACCAAGCTTTTCTTCCACAATTCTTCTCAACCGTTTCTCAAGTATGCTTGCTTAGATCTTGCCTGGAACACTCAGTAGGGAAATACCTCTGTAATTCTCACATTGTTTTATTTCCCTTTGATGGGTACTATTAGAGCTCCACTCCAATCATTGGGAATTCGTCCCTCTGTCCAGGCATTCTGAACTATGCAGTGCAGCCACTGTAAGACTTTTATACCGCCATACTTCAGCATTTCTGGTCGAGTATCATCCACTCCTGCTGCCTTTCCATATTTCAAGCCTTTGATGGCTTTTTCTACTTCAAATATGGATATGTATTCCTGACTGTATGCCTGCTGAGTGTTTTTAACCACTGTGCTATCACTGCTTGTTTCATTTAGCAATTTTTCGAAGTAATTACTCCATACTTCAAGGATATCTTTTTCTCCTGTTTTTCATATCACCTTTATCATCTCTAACTCTTTTTACAGCACTCTTTCCTCCATTTCCAAGCTTCTTCAACAATCTCCTGAATAATCCTACCACCTTCTTAATATTTATTTTCTATGTTCTTGCCAAAATCTTCCCATGACTTTTGTTTAGCTAGTTTTACACAGTGTTTCACTTTCTTACATTTGTTTCTTAAGAGCAAAAGCTGACTTATTTGCCAGGAACTTTTGATATGCTTTCTTCTTTTCCTTCACTGCCTCTTTAACTTCCTGTGTCCACCATGGAGTTCTGATCTTTCAATCCTTGCAGACTACCTCACCACATGCCTCTCTGGCTGAAACAATCAGGGTTTTCTTCAAGGCTTGCCACTGAATCTCCAAGGTTTGGTTCCTGTTCTCAAACTCTTTCATTTTTTCTTCAATAATCTTTGTGTATTTTAGTCTACAGTTCACATCTGAGAGCTGCTCAACTTTTATTCGCTTTAAAACTTTCTTAGATGTAATTCTTTTCAATATGAAATTCAATTTTATCCTGCTCAAGACTAAATAGTGATCACTTCCAATTTCAAATCCTCTGTTCACTCTGGTGTCCTGCACCAGGGATTAAACATCACTATCAACAATAACATAGTCAATGAGACTTTTCTTATTCCTTGCTTCTTCTCTCCATATAAATTTGTGCACATTTTTATGTTGGAACATGGTGTTAGTAATAACCAGTCCATGTCCTGAGCAGAAATCCAACAGGTATTTGCCATTATTATTAGCTTTGCTCTTTTCTCCAAATTTTCCGAAAATATTTTTGTATGTCTGAACAATTATTTCGTAATCTGCTATTTAGATCCCCAACAAGGACCAACTTTTCCTTTTTCATTGTGTCAGTTGCTTTTCCTAAAGCATCAAAAAATTCCTCCACTTCTACCTTAGTAGAACCTTCTTCTGTGGGATATTCGCTTTAATTCCCCATTCTGATATTAGCCAACATCACTCTACTTGAGAATGCCTGCTATTCAAGAAGATTAGCCTCGTATTTTGTGTTGAATACTATGGCGTCTCCCTCTTTTCTTTGTCATTTCCTGAATATAACATTTTGTATTTATTGATCAAAAAGATCTCACCAGTTTTTGTCTTTTTTGTTTCAGTCACCCCTATTATACCAATCAACCAAATAGTCACCACTATCGGGATGACTGGTATAAGTACCAGTCACCCCGATCTGGGAGTTATCCAGTTTCACAGCTAGCTACATTTCTTTGCCATTTAGGCTTCTTATGTTGATAGTACCAATCTTTAAGTCTGGTGATGTTGAGTTGGGGTGTGCTTTCAGATTTGTTCCAGTAGCCGACTTTTCGCTGTTAGCCCTGGTTCCTTGACGAAAACAACGGGCAGCCTTTTTTAACCGGGCGACGCCCCAGCTGGCATGAAATTTTGTCATGTTGTACCATCATTTTGTATATTGGTTTAAGCCAATAAAAATACAATTTGGTTGGCTAAATCCCAAATTGCCAGCCCATCCTCATTCGTTCAGTATCCAGGTAGATACCCAGGGTGCACCACGAGAAGGTGAAGATTGGACATTAGGTCAGAAGCCCTGGTCGGGTCTCCGCATTCCTTTAAAGGCTATGTGGAGGTCTCCTCTCAGTTATACAGCTTTGACCCTTAAGCACCTCGCAGATGATGTTATACTACTAATTAAATCCAGTACAGGTCTACAGAATTCCCTAACTAAATTGAATAACTGCTGTAATAAATTTGGTATGAAAATCAACAAAAAAATAGACTATAAACATTAGGCAGGAACACTGAAAACATCAGCTGTGTCCTAAAGGAAAAATCTACAGAATAAGTAAAACATATCAGCTATTTGGACACAATTTTTAGTGAAGTTGACAAATTAAATATGGAAATAGACACTGTGTATATGACGGTATTCAAACCAATTTTAACTTATGAATCTGAGAGCTGAGTTAGAAAACACACTTGATCAAAGACCGGAGACAACAGAAATGAGAGTTCTGAGAAAAATTAGGGGAATGAACATATGGCATGAATGGCAGAATAATTAAAAATGAAGATATTCAAAGCTAATCTGAAGTGAACAGAACTATAGTCAAGCAATGGGAGAGGAAAGGTTGACAAAACAGGTGTTTAGTGCAGTTAGAAGCGCCTTAGAAGACCAAAATAGAATATCTGACAATACCAGATGGGGAAGAGACTAATTTCAATTTAAGCTAAATATGAAGTTACTACCAGCAAACCTTTCATTTTGTACTATTACAGCATCATGTGCACTCCTTTAGGATGTATATCAAAAATATGATGATGCCCATAGATATGAAGGTCTAGTGTTAATTAGGAAAATGAACAGATGGCACCAATTAGAAACAAATTGACATTATCAGTATTTAAGAATCTGCAAGCATAGCTAATCTAAATTATTACAGAGAATGAGTTTATATCTTAATAAGTTTTTCAAGCTCTGTATAACAGGGTCAAAAGCCTGACATAGCCAAGTAACTCGATAAATATTGAGTTACTTCCAAATGGAAACCTAATTAATCCTGTCTGCCAATTGTGTGCATGCTCTGGCTGGTATGTCTGTCTCTTTGGGATGAAAAAATATCTACCATCTCTGTTTACAAGATGGGCTAACCAGGTTATAGTTGAAAACGCCCAACAAAGTTTCATGCTTTAGACAAGATTCAAACCCATGTCTTCTGACAAATCTATCTTTACTGACTGAATCACAGAAGTTTGTAGTTTTAAAGTGCCTTATAAACTGCTAACTTGGTCTTTTGAGTGAATATTCTAGTTCTATTTAACTCTAATTCCATGTGACTTTATTCAGCTAGATTCTAATCTGCCAGCCTTATTATATGAAATATTTCCATTCCATATTTACCGACGTATAAGATGCACTCTTTTTCTTCGAAAATAGGTCTGAAAAACAGGGTGCATCTTATATGCAGATACTCAGTTTTTTATTATTTTCATTTCTGGAAATTTTCTCTGTTCCGAGTTGCGCGATTTCTTTATTGCTTCCTTGCGGTGTATGTGAGAGCAGTGTTTCTCAAACATCAGATATCCGCGTTCATATGATTGGTGCGGTATTAGCAAAAGATTGTGCTACTAAATGACAAAGACAAGCCAACAGTTGAGTTGAAATGCTAATTCTCTTCAACTGAATTCCTTATATAATATCTGAAACACATTCACTATATATTTCTTCGTTTTAACAGGTTCACTCAAACAAAACCATATGTTGCACACCAGCAACATATGGTTTTGCTCGAGTCATACAGCATTTTCTGTGGGTGGGGATGGCAGATATGCGATTCATTAATTAGTGCCGTTTTTATCCTAGTTGTCTCTAATTGCACTATTTGTTGAGAAACATATTGCACAGCCTGCAAATGTCTCTGTACCTTATTCAGTGATACAATAGGAACGTTTTACGATCTCAAACTTCACGGATACATTGAATTTTATTCTATGCGTTAATGATGCATAGCCGATAATTGCCACGTATCCCCGGGGGTATGCGTACCACACTTTGAGAAATACTGACGTAGAGTTCAGTGGATGCACATGCGCTGACATCGACGATCACAGCTGTGTCCTGTTCGTTTAAACTTTCCAGTTGTTGTCGCAGTTGTGAACGGTGATAAATTTCTGCTGTTAAATTTTCTCTAAATTTCTTTTCAGGGCTGCAGAGAGGCATTTCGGACCACCCCAACTGAGAAAATGATAAGAATTTGGCGGAATCAGGAAGAGGATTTAAAAAAAGCAACTCACAGTAAACATAACCTACAAAGTGGAACTGCAAAATGGCCAGAACAGAATACTGGGATTTTAGACCACAGAAAAGCAGGACTTTTAGTGTCTACAAAAATGATTATTCATCAAGCGAAAGCAATAGCCACTAACAGAGGGATCGCCAACTTTACTGGATCAACATCATGGTGTTCAAGATTCATGAAGAGAAACCAGCCATGTATTCGGCCTAAAACAAAAATATCACAAAAGATGTCAGCTGAATATGAAGAAAAAATGATTGAATTTCATCGATTTGTCATTAACGCAAGGAAACGAGAAAATTTTGATCTTGCGCAAATAGGAAACGTGGACGAGGTTCCGATGACTTTGGATGTGCCCTCAAACAAAACTGTAGATTCCAAGGGCACTAAAAGTGTTACTATTAAAACTTTGGGGCACGAAAAAACTCACTGCATGGTTGTTTTATCATGCTGTGCTGATGGGACAAAATTGCCGCCACTCTTGATTTTAAAAGGAAGATGCTTCCCAAAGAAAAACTGCTTAAAGGAGTGTGTTTGTACATGTTCACACGAAAGGCTGGATGGATGGAGGAGGAATGAAGTTATGGATAGATAAAATTTGTTCTAGGCGTCCTGGTGGACTGTTGAAGAAGCCTGCCATGCTAGTATGGGATCAGTTTCGTTCTCACAGAACAGACGATGTTACAAATAAACTCAAGGAAATGAAAACTCAGTTAGTTGTAATTCCAGGAGGTCTAACTAGTCAGCTTCAACCTTTGGATGTCTATATTAATAAACCATTTAATGGTTTTATTAATACAGAGATTTAGATCAACAGCTGAATGAAGTGTTCAGATTTTGAGGTTACGCCATCAGGAAGAAGACTAACATTTCACAAGTTTGTGAGTAGGTCAAAGCTTCATGGGATGCTTTGAAAACTGAGACAGTGGTTAAATCATTTAAGAAGTGTGGAATTGTCCTCTGCACTGGATGGTACAGAGTACAATTTGTTGTATGGGGACTCAGATTCTGATTTAGAAGAAGTTTCAAGTGTCTCTTCATTTAGCTCTGGAGATGAATTTCTGGGTTTTGACGATTAAAAGGTGGGTACTCTTTCCTAGTTAGATTAGGTATTTGTTGGAAGTAGACTTACTTATTACTTTATATTTGAAATTCTGTAAATACATTATAATATTCAGTGATAAGGTTTTTTTCCTAAAAAAAATGTGTACAATAAAGGGGGTGCGTCTTATACGCCAGCAAATACGGTAATTTGCCATCTACATTAAAAATCATAGCTAAAATATGTTCATTTCTGCAGAATTACTACAAAGAAAATGGAGTTGATCTTTTCTTTTTCTATTATCAAAGACTGAAAACTATTATCACAGTTTTCAGTCTTTTCACTGCTGATTTTTATACCAATTTGTTGCAGCATTTAATTTGCTACATCTCTCTCAAGAGATGTAGCAAACAAATCTTTAATCTCTTAAATAAATCTGCTGAAAGTCGACTTCCAAAGATTTATTTAAGAGAATATCATCATCTGCATAGTGTAAAGAAAACAAGTATAATATCTCCTATTTGAAGATCAGGTTTAATACCACTCCTTAGTGATGTGGTTCATATAAATACCAGTGATGCAAGTGTACAATGCTACTACATGCAATTTAACATAAAATCAAAGGATGTAGAGGAAGATGGTTTAAACTGCCAATTTTCAGTGCAGACCAATACAATACAATACAATACAATACAATACATAAAAGTTTCACTGACAACACACAGATTTAGAGTTCTGAACAGTGTTTTCACTTAGGCACCTCACAATATCCTTTTTTTTTTTAGATCAATTAAATGTAATAGATATCCCTATATTCTCAAGATTTTGTGGAGATTTCTGTTTCCAACTGCCATTCTGACACGTTATAATTGACAAACTACGAAGTCAGTATACCTTTTCCATTCAAAGAAGCAGCAATAAGTGATTCTACAGGCTAACTTCTAGATAGCATACAGGATAACTGGTAATGCATCAGGATTCTCAACCAAGTGGCAAATAATCATCCTTCCACTTACTCTACCAGATCATGCCTGGGGAAGTCCAAGTGTGGTAAGCAGTAGACACTGTCAAGGCACTGGATTGAATACTTGAGTATTTTTCAGTTTGGGAAATATAGTCATGTCTTTCGCCCTCATAATGTATAGTCTACCTTACTTTGCAATTAACTTTCTGACATCACCAGCTATGAAAGATGCCATTAAAAACAGAGTAATACTGGAATCAGAAAATAACTCCCAGAAAAAGTCACAAAAACATTTTTGTCTGTTTTGTGACTTTTAAAGTGGTAGTCAAGAATAGGAAAATTCACTATGTTAACAGTGATATCTTCCTGCAACAAGAATATAGAGGCGATTTGAAACGGGAAGAAATCACCATTTAATTCTGAGCCAGGTAAAAATGAATATCGCACTTAAAATAAAAATATGAACAAAAGTTTTAAAAAGAATCAAAGGCAAGCAGTTGCCATTGTAAATAAGAACCAAGCCTTAGGGCTTGGTTCTTATTTACACACTAAACGATTCTAGTTTGTAAATAAGAATCAAACCTTAGACTGACTGCAGCATTAGAAACCGACAACACACCGTTATGCACACATTCACCTGAATTGATGAAAGGACTGTTGTCATCACTACCCAAGGTTGTGACTGTTAGGCGAGAATCAACTGTAGCATCAGACACTGAACAAGACAATAGACCCGTATGCACACTTTCACCTGACAGTTGCCAGAAAGATATGGTGTGAAGCTGTTTGCAAGATTAAAACCATACCTTTCTGGCTTCAGATTAAGTCACAGGCAGTTTTAGAAAAGAAGAAAGTGTATTGTAAGTTGCTACTAAATAATTTGGCATGTACCCTGAGAGAATACAGAAAAAATGTAACAAAAATTAAGTCATGTGTAAAAGCAACTAACAAAAATTCAAGGTAAGACTCATGATGTCATCATCATCAAATTCCTGCCATGTATCCTCAACGGGTGTACAGGATATGATAGTACTACATGAAAAATTTACATCATTCCTAACTTCCTATCAACAATTTTCCTCCAAATCAGTCTGTTACTTGTCAAGACCCCAGCATTATAAGATCTTATATTTCTATCGCTAAGGCACTTTGTACCATATCAATCCATCTATATCTCGGTCTTCCTCTGGTTCGTTTATCTGCCAACCTGGCAGAGAACACCTGTTTTGCTAATCTTTCCTCTCCCATTCTGTTTAAGTGACTATACCACCTGAGATTAGCTCTGCTAACATATTTCTGGATGCTGACAAGTTCTTTCTTAAATATCCTCGTTTTTAATATGATATTGCCATTGATACCATCTGTTCACGCCTCTAATCTTTCTCAGGACTCTCATATCTGTGGTCTCCAGTCTTTGGTCAAGTGTTTTATTTCTAACTGAGCTCTCAGATCCATAAGTTAAAACTGGTTTGAACACTGTCTTGTATACAGCTAATTTAGCGTGACTAATTTCTCTCTTATTCCATATAAATTTATTCAATTGACTTCCTACCATACCACCGTGGTAGATTCTGTTGTCTATTTCCATATTTAATTTACCATCTTCACTAAAAATCGTGCCTAAGTAGCTGAAATGCTTTATTTGTTCCACAGGTTCTCCATTAACAACGCGGTTGACATTTTCAATGATTCTTCCTATTTTCATTGTCTTTGTGTTTTTATTGCTGACCTCCATACCATATCTATTACAACAGCTATTCAATTTAGTCAGAGAATCTTGCAGGCTTGTAGCAGATTTATTTAGAAGTATAACATCATTCGCATAAAGCAAAGAGCTGACATTAACATCTCCAATTTTGATATCATTTTTAATACCACTTTCCTTCATAATGTGATCCATATACATAATGAAAAACAGAGGAGATAATGTACATCCTTGTCTCACACCAGATTTAACATTAAACCGTCTTCCTGTACTTCCTTCAATTCTAACTGCTGACTTACAACTCAAATAAAGACTAAGTATTGCTTGATATAAAGCCCCACTGACACCATATAACTGTAGCGTATTGAATAGCTTCTCTCTTGGCACCTTGTCATATGCCTTTTCCAAATCGACAAAACTTAAATACAGATCTTTGTTATATTCCCATGCTTTCTCGATTATTTGTCGGAAAGTGAAGATCTATTCCTGACAGCCTCTATTTGGCCTGAATACAGCTTGTTCTTCACCAAGCTTTTCTTCCCCAATTCTTCTCAACCGTTTCTCAAGTATACTTGCATAGATCTTCCCAGGAACACTCAGTAGGGAAATACCTACGTAATTCTCACATTCAGTTTTATTTCCCCTTTTATATATATGGGTACTATTAGAGCTCTACTCCAATCATTGCGAATTCGTCCCTCTGTCCAGGCTTTCTGAACTATGCAGTGCAGCCGCTGTAAGACTCTTATACCACCATACTTCAGTATTTCTGGTCAAATATCATCTACCCCTGCTGCCTTTCCACATTTCAAGCCTTTGATGGCTTTTTCTACTTCAAGTATGGGTATGTATTCCTGACTGCATGCCTGGTCAGTGTATTTTACCACTGTGCTGTCATCACTGCTTGTTTCATTTAGCAGTTTTTCAAAGTAATTACTCCATACTTCAAGGATATCTTTTTCTCCTGTTTTCATTTCACCTTTATCATCTCTAATTCCTTTTACAGCACTCTTTCCTCCATTCCTAAGCTTCTTCAACAACCTCCAGAATATTTTGCCACCTTCTTGATATTTATTGTCTATATTCTTGTCAAAGTCCTCCCATGACTTTTGTTTAGCTAGTTTTACACAGTGTTTAGCATTCTTGCATTTGTCTCTGTATTCTCTAAGAGCACAAGCTGACTTATTTGACAGGAACTTTTGATATGCTTTCTTCTTTTCCTTCACTGCCTCTTTAACTTCCTGTGTCCACCAGGGAGATCTGATTTTTTTATCCTTGCAGATAACCTCCCCACATGCCTCTCTGGCTGAATCAATCAATGTTTTCTTAAGAGTTTGCCACTGAGTCTCCAAGGTTTGATTCCTGTTCTCAAACTCTTTCATTTTTTCTTCAATAATCTTTGTGTATTTAAGTCTACAGTTCACATCTGAGAGCTGCTCAACTTTTATTCGCTTTAAAACTTTCTTACATATCATTCTTTTCAATATGAAATTCAATTTTATCCTGCTCAAGACTAAATAGTGATCACTTCCAATTTCAAATCCTCTATACACTCTGGTGTCCTGCACCAGGGAGAAAACATCACTATCAATAATAACATAGTCAACGAGACTTTTCTTATTCCTTGCCTCTTCTCTCCATGTGAATTTGTGCACATTTTTATGTTGGAACATGGTGTTAGTGATAACCAGTCCGTGTCCTGAGCAGAAATCCAACAGATATTTGCCATTATTATTAGCTTTGCTCTTTTCTCCAAATTTTCATAAATTATTTTTGTATGTCTCACAATCATTTCCTACTCTGCAATTTAGATCCCCAACAAGGACCAACTTTTCCTTTTTCATTGTATCAGTTGCTTTTTCTAAAGCCTCAAAAAATTCCTCCATTACTACCTTAGTAGAACCTTCTGTGGGACCATAGGCACAAATAAGTCTCATTATCCACTTCCCCATTCTCATATTTGCCCACATTACTCTACTTGAGACTGACTGCCATTCAAGAAGATTAGCCTCGTATTTTTTGTTGAATACTATGGCTACTCCTTATTTTCCTTGATTGTCATTGCCTGAATATAACATTTTGTATTTATTGCTCGGAAGGATCTCACCAGTTTTTGTCTTTTTTGTTTCAGTCACCCCTATTATGTCGATCTGGTACTTATCTAATTCCTCAGCTAGCTCCTTTTCTTTGCCATTCAGGCTTCTTACGTTGATAGTACCGATCTTTAACTCTGGTGATGTAGAGTTGGGGTTTGTTTTCAGATTGTTCCAGTAGCTGACTTTTCACCCTGGTTCCCTGGCGAAAACAACGGAGGCGGGGCCTTGTTTAACCGGGCGACACCCCAGCCTGCATGAAATTTTGTCATGTTGACCCAATCATTTTTTATTTTGGTTTAACGAATAAGAATACAATTTGGTCGGCTAAATCCCAAATTGCCAGCCCATCCTCATTCGTTCAGTATCCAAATAGATACCAGACAGGGTGCACCACGAGAAGGTGAGGATTGGACATTAGGTCCGAAGCCCTGGTCGGTTCTCCGCATTCCTTTAAAGGCTATGTGGAGGTCTCCTCTCAGTTATACAGCTTTGACCCTTAAGCACCCCATGTTATTCCTTTCAATATGAAATTCAATTTTATCCTTCTCAAGACTAAATAGTGATCACTTCCAATTTCAAATCCTCTGTATGCTCTAGTGTGCTGCACCAGGGAGAAAACATCACTATCAACAATAACATAGTCAATGAGACTTTTCTTATTCCTTGCTCTTCTCTCCATGTGAATTTGTGCACATTTTTATGTTGGACATTGTGTTAGTAATAACCAGTCCATGTCCTGAGCAGAAATCCAACAGGTATTTGCCATTATTATTAGTTTTGCTCTTTTCTCCAAATTTTCCCAAAATATTTTTGTATGTCTGACAATCATTTCCTATTCTGCTATTTAGGTCCCCAACAAGGACCAACTTTTCCATTTTATTGTGTTAAAGGCTAAAAAAATTCCTCCATTTCTACCTTAGTAGAATGTTATATGCTACCATATGCACAAATAAGTCTCACTGTCCAGTTCCCCATTCTGATATTTGTCCACATCACTCCACTTGAGACTGCCTACAATTCAAGAAGATTAGCCTCGTATTTAGTGTTGAATACTATGGCTACTCCTTCTTTTCCTTGATTGTCATTGCCTGAATATACATTTTGTATTTATTGCTCAGAAAGATCTCACCAGTTTTTGCCTTTTTTGTTTCAGTCACTCCTATTATGTCGATCTGATACTTATCCAATTCCTCAGCTAGCTCTATTTCTTTGCCATTCAGACTTCTTATGTTGATAGTACTGATCTTTAGCTCTGGTGATGTTGAGTTGGGGTGTGTTTTCAGATTTGTTCTGTAGCCGACTTTTCGCTGTTTACCCTGGTTCCCTGGCGAAGACAATGGGTGGGCCTGGTTTAACCGGGCGACGCACCCAGCTAGCATGAAATTTATCATGTTGTACCATCATTTTGTTTTTTGGTTTAAGCCATTAAGAATACAGTTTGGTCAGCTAAATCCCAAATTGCCAGCCCATCCTCATTCATTCAGCATCCAGGTAGATACCCAACGGGGTGCACCACGAGAAGGTGAGGTTTGGACATTATGATGTAAATACAGAAAATGAATATCATGAAAGCAGCAAATTGGAAGTTTCTGAAAATGCTTAGAAATGGAGGAAAGATTACTCTTACATTCTACAAGGCGAAATCTACCATTATGTTGTGCATTTTATGTATACTGAATAAGTATTCTTCCTTCAGAGACTTCTAAGAGAATATCAAGAAAAGGTAACATCCTGCTATTTTCATGTTCAATAGTAAACTTTATACTAGGGTGCAGGGTCTTACAATAATTATTGAATTCTTCCAGTTCTTTTTCTGAATCTGGCCAGCTGATGAAACTGTTTATTTTAATTTTTGTCTGCTGTATTCTTTTCTCATTTACTGTGATACCTTTTATATCGCATGCTATTTAACTCATGTGAATCAAGCACACTCCTAACAATCTGTGCAGTGCAAGTCACATACAAATCTAATCAAGTATTTTAGGTTTAACGATGCTTTTTATGTTAGTTCTCATCATGTATTCATTACACCAGCAATCTAGTTATTTAACTCTTATGTAAAATAAGCACACTCCTGAAAAAGTGATCCAGTTGGTACAAAAAATTAATCAAGTATTTTAGATTTAATGAAGTTTTTATATTACTTAACTTTTTTATATCAGTTCTCGTCATTCCATCAATATGAAAAATATGCTGTTTGCTTCTTGGGAAAATGTTTAATTTTCCACATGTATAATTTGTTACAATGACATTTTCTGCAAATGTTTCAAATGATGCAAACTCTCATTATGATTTCTATTGTGTATATAAAATGAAAACATTCTGAAATGGTGCAGAAATCTAAGAAAGAAATTAATCTGAAATCTTTTAAAAGTCTGTAATTGCAAGTATCTGCGATTAATAATATTTAGGATTAAAATGATAAGAATAATAATAAAAACTCACTGTTGTACGTTGCTGATTTGGAAGAAATGCTCTAACAACAGACTTAAGGGGAGATCTTGGAGATATTCGAGGACTAGTGTCTGCTGTTGAACTACCTGAAAAAAAATAAAACTATTAATGTAGCTAGATCATTATTAATTTTTGGATACAAACGATTTTATATGTAGCAATTAATTATTTAAAATGCATCATGCAATGTTTTTAATTTTTTTTTTTTTCATTTTCCTAAAAGGAGAAAAATAAAAAGCACAACCATCCTTACCAAGAAAGTAATTAAAATTTTAACTTCACTCTCTTTGTCTATAAATAATGTTCTAACGATACATATAATAATTTAAACCAGAACAGTTTGCTCAGTACTTTATGGATTAACTCAGAAATATACAGTAATCAGATTCATGAAAACTACAAGTACTGAACATTTTATTTGTGGAATCAAAGACTGCCTTTAATAACTCCACTTGTCAAGGATTAGTTGCTGACTACTTCTTTTCTGCAAGGGGAAACGTGCTGCATAACTATTTTTTTTCTTATCGCTTCAGTTTAATCAGCCTGTATTGAAATTAATTAAGCATGAGCTATTTGCAAAATGTTCTTTATTCTTCATATATTCATTTAATACATATTTTTGAAACCGCCATACCATACCACTGCAAAAGATGGCCCAACTAGTTTGTCTTCATCATCAAATTCCTGCCATGTACCCTCAAGGGATGTACAGGATATGATAGCACTGCATGAAAAATTTACATCATTACTAACTTCCTATCTACAATTTACCTCCAAATCAGTCTGTTACCTATCAAGACTCCAACATTATCAGATCTTATATTTCTATCTTCTAAGGCACTTTTTACCATATCAATCAACCTATATCTTGGTCTTTTTTTCCTGCCAACCTTGCAGAGAACACCTGTTTTGCTAATTTTTCCTCGCCCATTCTCTTTAAGTGTCCATACTACCAGAGATTAGCTCGGCTAATGCATTCCTGGATGCTGACAATGTCACGTTTGTTCCTAATATCCTTGTTTTTAATATGATATTGCCATTGATGCCATCTGTTCATGCCCCTAATATTTCTCAGGACTCTCATATTTGCAGTCTCTAGTCTTTGGTCAAGTGTTTTACTTCTGACCCAGCTCTCAGATCCATAAGTTAAAATTGGTTTGAACACTGCCTTCTATATAGCTAATTTAGAGTTTTAACTAATTTCTGTCTTATTCCATATAAATTTATTTGGTTGACTTCCTACCATACCAGCTTTGCTGATTCTGTTGTCTATTTCCATATTTAGATTACCATCTTGACTAAATATCATGTCTAAGTAGCTGAAATGTTTTACCAGTTCTATATGCGAATTTTATATTGTGAATGGAGAATTCACAATGCAGTTGATTTTCAATGATTCTGCATATTTTCATTGTCTTTGTCTTGTTATTGCTGACCTTCATATTAAATTTATTACAACAGTTATCCAATTTAGTCAGGGAATCTTGCACACGTGTAGTGGATTTATTTAAAAGTATAATATCGTCCACATAAAGCAAAGAGCTGACATTAATATCTCCAATTTTGAAATCATACCACTTTCCTTCATAATGTGATCTAATAGATAATGAATAACAGAGGGGATTAATGTACATCCTTGTCTGACACCAAATTTAACATTAAACCATCTTCCTGTACTTCCTTCAACTCAAACTGATGACTTACAACTCAAATTAAGACTAAGTATTACTTGACATAATGCCCCATTGACACCACATAACTGTAGCGTATTGAATAGATTTCTCTTGGCACCTTGTCATATGCCTTTTGGTATCAGGTGTCTAGAAAAACTAATAACTGGTATGAGACCTAACAAACAGAGTTAGAGAAACTAAATTATAAAGGGAGGAATGGAGTGAATGTGAGTGTAAGAGCGACAATGTTATATAACTGTGTTAATGACGGGAATGGGCTTTGTCATGAAAATGTTGATAAGAAGAGAACGATTTCGGATTTGTGTTCATCTGGTTTGGACCCATCATATGTGTGCACAGATGTCTACATGTGTAAGACATTAGAGAATAATAGAGATCTACAAGTTGTCCAACTGTGTCAGACAGACTGCAGACAAGACAAAAGAAAAGAACAAACAGGTAGATTATTATGTCCATACACAAGTGCTAGGAGTATCAGAAACAAAGGGATAGAGTTTGTTGCCTTAGTCAGTATGTTGCGACCTCAGATTGTAGGTATTAGTGAGATATGGCTATCAGAATCAGACCTACTAACTGATATCGAGTGTCAAGTATACAGTATATTTAGGAATGATAGAGAGGATAGGAGAGGAGAGGCATGCTGCTAATGACATCGGATGACTTGAATCCAGTCAGAGGTGAGACCTATGATGGCAGTAATACTACTAACAATATTTCATGTGGCAGTGAGTTTGAAGCCATCATTGGTGGATCGGTTGCTAGTGATGAAGAAATGCATCACCAAAAAGAAAAGATGAGCGCAAAAAAAGGTAATCATAATGGGAGACTTTAATTATCCAAATATTGATTGGGAAGCAGTGGAATCTGATGAGAAGAATGAAAATGCATTTATTGAGCTGTTGCAGGACAACTTCCTCAAGCTGCATGTGAGAGAAGGAACTTGAGGGCAAAGAGTGTGAGATTTTATTATAGTGTCAGACGGTGTTTCTGTTAAAGATGTAACTATTTTGCCTCTGGTTGGTGACAGTGATCATGAGATACTCACTTGGGAAGTGACTAAGTTTATAATGTTCCATTCAGAAAAGGTTACATGCTTAACTACAAAGCAGGAAATGATGACCAACTGAGTTCAGTGGAATGGGATTGGTTGCTGGATGAAAAGAATATCAAGAGTGAATTTGAAGCATTTAAACAACGCTTGAATGATGTGATATCAGAATGTGCACCGAGAGTTCGAAGAATAAATAGAGGAGTAAAATGGATGTGTAATCTTATTAAGCAAGAGATTCATAAGAAAAGGATGATGTGGAACAAATACCATTTGCATAAGAATGATGTCCGTAATGAACGTTATAAGCAGCAGGTTAGAATAGTCACAACTGTTGTAAGGAAAACAAAGTCTGAGTATGAAAATCTGGCTCTGCGTGCTAAAGACAACCCACAAGAATTCTATCGATATGCTGCAAGTAAAAGAAAGAATGAATATGAAAGGATAACTCTTCTAAATCCAGATGGCATGAGGGTTACAGATGCAGAAGAGGTCGTTCAGCAAATGAGTGCCCATTTTGTTAAAAGCTATCAACCTGGTGTACGCAACATTGAGCTCACTCCTACCTCTTCACTGGATGAAGAAATGCAGGTGTATGAGCATCAGGTATTAGAGCTGTTGCACAAATTGAATAAGAATTCAGCAGTAGGGACCGATGAGATATCACCACGTGTGGTTAAAGAGTGTTCAGCTGAACTTGCTATTCCTTTGACCAGGCTGTTTAATATGAGTCTTAGAACAGGGAATATTCTGCAGGAATGGAAGGAATGTATGGTAATTCCACTGCACAAGGGTGGTGCAAAGAACCGAAGTATCCAACTATCGACTAATTAGTATCTCTTAAGTGGTGGTGGTGGTGAAGATTTTGGAAAAACTGGTTAGGGCTTGCATTCAGAAATGGGTTGACAATGAATCTCTACTTTGCAATGAACAACATGGGTTTCTAAGAGAAGGTCATGTTTTAGCAACTTGCCCACATTTTATAACAAAGTTACCATTGAACTAGAAAAGGGGGAATGGATACACCATGATACTTTTGGATTTTGCTAAGGCTTTTGACAGAATACAGCATGATAGACTTTCATAAATTGGAGAAAATGGGTTTGGGTTATAGAATATTAGCATTGATAAGAGAATGGCTGACTGACAGATATCAAAAAGTGGTATACAGGGGATGCGAGTCTGCAAGATTTAAGTTAACTAGAGGTGTACAACAAGGATCAGTGATACACCTATAGTGGTACACCTCTAGTTACCTTAAGGTGTACCACAAGGATCAGTGATTTGGTCCACTGTTATTCAATCTGTACATTAATGATATTGGGAAGGATTTGATAAGCGACATACAGCTATTTGCTAATGATGCAAAGATAGGTAGGGTAATCAGAATGCTTCTGATATGCAGTACTTGCAGAATGATTTGAATAGGCTGGAATTGTGGGCATGGGAAAATGGGTTCAATGTCAATAAATGTAAAGTCATTCACTTCGGCATGATTAGATATCCAGTGTCGGATTATATTGGTGGGATTAGGTTAGAAGAAACTGATGAGGGTAGGGATCTTGAGGTGTTAATAGATAGGAAGTTGAAGTTCAGGGGTCATGTGGCAAAGATTACAAATAAAACTCAAAAGATAATTCCAATGCTGAAACGAACGTTCACATGTAAAGATAAGGATGTTATTTTACCTCTTTACAGGGTTTTGATAAGATCTCACTTGGACTATTGTGTGCAGGTCTGGTCTCCTGGTTTCCATTGTGATTCTGATATATTGGAGAGAGTAGAAAGGAGAGTGTTAAAAATGATATCAGGATTGTGGAATACTGAATATGAAGACAGATTGAGAATTTGTAGACTGCAGACACTAGCAGACAGGAGAAAGAGGGGAGATATGATTGAGACTTTCAAACTTCTGAAAGGGGCAAAGGATTTCAACTGATGAAATTTTTCAATTTATGGAGGGTGGGGAAAGAACGAGAGGGCATCCTTGGAAGCTGAGACCGAAGGCCGCTAAGAAGGGGATGAGGACTAGATTTTTCTCTCATAGGGAGGTGATTGTTTGGAATGGATTGCCGTTGGATGTTGTGAGTGAAAGGAGTGTGAATGAATTCAAGAATAAGTATGATAGCTGGCGTATGTGTAGTATGTGGCCTACCTCGATAAGTCTCTCTTAATAATAATCATACCACTTTCCTTCACAATGTGATCCATATAGATAATGAATAACAGAGGGGGGGGGGATAATGTACATCCTTGTCTGACACTAGACTTAACATTAAACGATCTTCCTGTACTTCCTTCAACTTTAACTGCTGACTTACAACTCAAATAAAGACTAAGTATTGCTTGATATAATGCCACATTGATATCAGATAACTGTAGCATATTGAATAGCTTCTCTCTTTCTTGGTGCCCTGTCATATGTCTTTCCCAGTTCTACAAAACTTAAATACAGATCTTTGTTATATTCCCATGATTTCTCAACTATTTGTTGTAAAGTGAAAATCTGATCCTGACAGCCTCTTTTTCACCTGAATCCAGATTGATCTTCACAAAGCTTTTCTTCCATGATCCTTCTCAACCATTTCTCAAGTATACTTGAGTAAATCTTACCAGGAACACTCAGCAGAGAAATACCTCTGTAATACTCACATTCAGTTTTATTTCCCTTTTTATATGGTTACTATGAGAGCTCTACTCTGATCATCAGGAATTCGTCCTTCTGAACTATGAAGTGCAGCCAATGTAAGACTTTTATACCTCCATAATTGAGCATTTCTGGTTCAATATTATCTGCTCCAGCTGCGTTTCCACATTTCAGGATTTTGATGGCTTTTTCTACTTCAAATATGGATATGTATTCCTAACTGCATGCCTGATGAGTGCTTTTTTCACTGTGCTATCACTGCTTCTTTCATTTAGCAATTTTTTGAATTACTCCATACTTCGAGGATATCTTTTTCTCCTGTTTTCATGTCACCTTTATCATCTCTAATTCCTTTTACAGCATGCTTTCTCCATTTCTGAGCTTCTTCAACAACCTCCAGAATATCTTGCCACCTTCTTGATATTTATTTTCTATGTTCTTTCCAAAGTTCTCCCATGACTTTTGTTTAGCCAGTTTTACACAGTGTTTAGCTTTCTTACATTTGTCTCTATATTCCTCTAAGACAGAGATGCACGAACTTCTTAAGGCCGAGGGCCACCAAAAAAAACTTGAAAGTTATTTACCATATATTGTTTATTTTATTTATACCTATCATAATTGTTACAAAAAAAAGGTAATAAAAAGTAAGTGAATTTAATATGATGCATGATATTGCATTGATTTTGACAATTGTTTTGATATTTGGTTCGAGTTTTGTAGTAGACAACTGCAGAATTGATTCTAAATTTTCATCAGTCAAGCGGTTCCTATTTTTCTATTTGTTAATATTCATGACTGAAAAAGTTTGTTCACAAATATATGTTGAGCCAAAGAGGCTTGCACATTTTAATGCATTATCTAGCAACCATTTCTAATTATTTTTATCGACACAATGATAGAAGTTTAATAAATTGCCTTTGTTAAATTTATTTCGCAGGCTCTCATCATTTTGAATGTCAATAAGTTCAAGCTGTGCTGATTCAGATGCATTTTCGGGCAAAATGGCAAAAGTATTGCTAAATAAATCTAGCAACAGTTTCACTTTTTTAAAATCAGAAAACTGATCCTTGAAGGCTGATATCAAGTTATCAATCTTTTCAACATACACAGTTTTGAAGTTGACATTGAACTTTTCAGAAACTTTCTTATAATTAGGAAAATGGATGTAATTCCCTGACTTCAGTTGGATTTGAAATAGATTTGATTTGCACTGAAAAGGCAAAATATGGCCGTAAAGTTGAGTAACCAATTGATCTTTGCCCTGAAGTCGCATATTTAACATATTTAAATGATTAGTAATGAAAATTACTAATCAACCAGAAAGGCTAAGTCACATAACCAATCCGGATTTTTTATGTCAGGGACGTTTTTGTTTTTTTCAGTCATGAAGATTTCAATTTCATCAATTAAATTTAGGAACCACTCCAATGTTTGTCCACGACTTAGCCACCTCACTTCTGTGTAAAAAATTAAGTCACCATATTCACTTTCAATGTCTTCAAGAAACTTTTTAAATTGTTGGTGATTAAGGCCATGGGATTTTATAAAATTAATCGTTGAAACCACAATTTTCATGACATGTTCAAATCCAAGTTTCTTAGGGCACAAGCTCTCCTGGTGGAGTATACAGGTGGAATTGTATCAACTCATCGTCGTGCCGTACCAAATGCTGTTTCAATAATGTTACCAATCCAGAATTAGCTCCCATCATGTAAGGAGGTCCCCTCAGTCATGATACCTGATAATTTTGTCAGATCTAAATCAATTTTGGAACACGGTTCCAAAATCCCAGTGAACATGTCATTACCTTTCATTTGATCCGACAATGAACTCATTCCAATCAGCTCCTCACTTACCTCAAACTCTTGCGTCATTCCACGTGCAATTATTAACAACTGGGCTGTGGAAGTAATGTCAGTTGATTCATCAACAGCTAATGAAAAATAGGCAAATTTCTTTGAATAAGATGTTAATTGGTACTTTATATTTTCCGACATTGCAGTAATTCTTCGCACAGTCATCCTGTTTAACTGAATTTTCTCAACATTTTTGG
Source organism: Typopeltis vanoorti (assembly GCF_054136105.1). NCBI lineage: Eukaryota > Metazoa > Arthropoda > Arachnida > Uropygi > Thelyphonidae > Typopeltis > Typopeltis vanoorti. Next base: position 77,452,041 of record NC_143550.1, on the reverse strand, counting down.
CTGATTCAGGACAAATTTTTTTGGCAGCTATCTCAAGGCAATCTTTAAAGAAATCTCCGTCTGTAAATGGTCGGCACCTTTTTGCTATAAGGCGAAATATTTCAAAACTTATTTCTGTTGCGATTTCCAAATCTTGAATAGGTTTTGTAAACATCACTTGCTGACCTGTCAATTCTCGTTTCAAAACTGAAATTTTTTGTTTACGTAGTTCTTCAGGTAGATTTGAAAACATAGGATGCAGACTTTCATAGTGTCTCCTTATACTGTATTCTTTTGGCATGGCTACAGCACTTTTGCAAATCAAGCTCACGATATTATTAAATGACTGCACAAAACCATATTTTTCGGTCCAGCTATCCTGAAACTGCCATTTTTTATCCTGTAGTTTGTGTTTCCTACTTGGCCCTGCTTTATCCATTATAGAATTTATTTTTTACCATTTCCTAGGGGTGATAAAAAACAAAATACTCATATGACAAATAGACGAATTATAAAATTTGTCAACATTATTACTAAATGATTATCATAAGTAGACAGGCAATTGTGACGTCACAGCTACTTTGCTTTGCACATGTTACCATTTTTAAAAATTACCTATCGTGTAACTTGTTAAAGTTAAAATAATACACGGTGAGGTGGGCCAACAGCAAATCAAAGGAGGGCCACAGTCTGTGCATCGTTACTCTAAGAGCACAAGCTGACTTATTTGCCAGGAACTTTTGATAGGCTTTCTTCTTTTCCTTCACTGCCTCTTAACTTCCTGTGACCACCATGGGGTTCTGATTTTTGTATCTTTGCATACAACCTCACCACATGCCTCTCTGGCTGAATCAATCAATGTTTTCTTCAGCGCTTGCCACTGAATCTCCAAGGTTTGGTTCCTGTTCTCAAACTCTTTCATTTTTTCTTGAATAATATTTTTGTTTTAGTCTGCAGTTCACATCTGAGAGCTGCTTAACTTTCATTCGTTTAAAACTTTCCTATACGTTCTTCTTCTTTTCAATATGAAATTCAATTTTATCTTACTCAAGACTAAATGGCAATCACTTCCAATTTCAAATCCTATGTACACTCTGGTGTACAGAGGATTTCTCCCTGCACCAGGGAGAAAACATCATTGTTAACAATAACATAGTCAATGAAACTTTTCTTATTCCTTGCCTCTTCTCTCCATGTGAATTTGTGCACATTTTTATGTTGGAAATTATGTTAGTAATAACCAGTCCATGTCCTGAGCAGAAATCCAACAGATATTTACCATTATTATTAGCTTTGCTCTTTTCTCCAAATTTTCATAAATTATTTTTCTATGTCTGACAATTATTTCCTGATCTGCTATTTAGATCCCCAACAAGGGCCAACTTTTCCTTTTTCATTGTGCCAGTTGCTTTCTCTAAAATTCTCTAATTTTATCGCTTAATTCCTTAGATCACAGTACAAAATTTGAAGATTAACCTGACTAGCATACTTGCATATATTTTCTTTCAATAAAGAAAGTTATTGAAAATCATCATCCTTTATTCCCTGAAGTAGTTCACTGAGATATAGTAGAAGTTGAATATAGCAAACCCCAAAAGATTCAGATAAATAGTCTGTTATAGTGCAAGGTTTGCAAAGTGAAGTCAGGCAAAAGATTCCCCCCACTATTTCCATGAAATAAAATAAATGGTGGGAACAAAGAAAATCAAGGGAATTAACAAAATAGAAAGAAATTGTACATTGATGACAGAACAGGACTGGCAGGAACCAAGCATAAAGAACACAAAATAAGGAATTACTGATATTAAAAGACCCTCCTTTTGAACTGCCTCTAGGCAGTTCAAAAGGAAGGATCACCAATTCAGAGTTTTTGATCACGTTTTGGATGGTGCACCTAAAAGGTCCTTAAAATCTGATGATGTCCAGAGGCAAGCAATTAGGCTCATTGATGATCCCTCTCTTACAAATTCACTTCACCCTCTAATTCAGAGATGCAATGTTTCTGCAGTGACCATGGAACTCTGTAGAATACAGAGTTCCATGGGCACTGCTCCAGTGAATTGGCAACTATCATTCTTTCACTTTTTTTGTCTCATCTGTTAATATAGGAGCAGCAGCTTCCCAGCATCCCTTTACTGTGCAACTGCAAACACATCAAACCTGCATCTCTTCTTTCTCTTTTAGTCCATCCATTTCTATCCTCATGAAGTATTCCCTAACAACTATAACCTGAACTCTTCAAAAAATAAAGCATCAATAAACTTCTCAGTCCTCATTTACACTCCTCACACATACAGCAGTGATGTGCTTATAGGTCTACTGACTTTTCGTGTATGGGATCAGTATATATAATAATATATACTGATCAGTATATATAATAAAATTTTGAGGGGCAGCTGGGAAGCTGCCCCTCAAAAAATTATTAGCAATTTGAGAAAATAAAACAGGATGAAATATTGAAGTTAATTTCAAAATTTTAATTTCTTATGAAAATTGAAATGTAAGGTATGTTAATGGGAAAAAAAAAAGAACACCACATGAGAGGAAATGAGGGGAATAAAAACTTTTAAATCTTTTTTTAAGGCAGAAGATACCAAGAGATACCAAGGCAGAAGCATTAGCAAAGTCATCTCCTCCTATAGGAGCTGCCAAACGGTGTGCCCGTTTTTAGTAAATTACTCTGGATTTAGAGGAGATGTGTTTTGCATTATGGGAGATACTGAGATAGGAGTGTTGGTAACTTGTGCCACTTTTGCAAGGAGTCACCCGGTGTTGTACCACTTTATCCCAGTCCTGAAGATACTCTCAAGCGCAAACTTTGTTTGCACACACTTGGATAAAAGATTAAACTAAATTTAGTATAGTCTGACCAAGTGAAAAATAAACTTTCAACATCTTTCTCTAAATCCAGAGTAATTTAATAAAAAGGTGGCACACCGTTTGGCAGCTCCTATAGGAGGAGATGACTTGCTAATGCTTCTGCCTTGGTATCTCCACTTGGGCCTGGCTCCCACTGAAGAGACCTCAATAAAGGTCGAAACTAGTCTGGGTAGTGGCCCTTCTCGTAATGCATAACATTATGCATATCCGCAAGGAGATGTGTTTTGCATTATGGGAGATACTGAGATAGGAGTGTTGGTAGCTTGCTCCACCTTTGCAAGGAGTCGCCCGGTGTTGTACCACTTTACCCCAGTCCTGAAGATAATCTTGGGCGCAAACTTTGTTTGCACACACTTGGATAAAGGATTAAACTAAATTTATCATAGCACCAAAGATAGTATTCTCCTGAGTTTATCATAATTTTCAGACTTGTAGTTCAGCATATAACCAGTCCTAATTGAAACATCCATATAGTTTGATGCTTCCCAGGTTGGTATAGCATCACTATCACCAACTGGTGGCAAAACAGTCATATCCTTAACTGAGACACCTTCTGACACATGCTGCTTGAGAAGTTGTCAAACAGCTCAATAAATTCTTCATTCATATCATGAGTTTTGTCTGCTATCCAATAAATATTCAGATAATTTAAGTCACCCATAATAAGTATTGAGTGACTTAAAAGAATTATTAGTATAAAAGAATTTTAAAGAATTAAATTGTATTATTATTGCTTTCATGCATTTCTATCCTAAATGGAGTCAAGTCATCTAATATCAACACAGGACATTTATACTATTATTGCTTTCATGTGTTTCTATCCTAATTATCTGATATCATTAGTAACCCCCCCCCACTCCTCTACAATCTGTCATTCCTAAAAATACTATATCCTCTGCACTCGATTCCAGTTATGACATCTGACTCTGAGAACCAGGTTTCACTAATGCCAACAATCTTAGGCCACAACAACATATTAAAAAAAAAACCTCAATCCCCTCGTTCCCAATGCTTTTGGTATTTGTATATTCAAATAACAAGCGTTATCTCCTCACTTTTTCTTATACTTAAATCTACAGTCTATTTGGCCCAGTTGGACAATTTTCTTTTTTTTGCTCTACACACACACACAAAATGTTCAAAAACCCAAATTGTAGTCCATCCATTCAGCAGATTTGTAACTGTGCTCACTGACACCTTCATATCACTATTATGCAAATCTTAGCTGCACCTACATACACATCCTCAGCATTCCTTCCAAGATGATCTAGATTCTATGACTCTCTACATAGGTCCCACTCGATAAATAATTTCTCTAGGCACCTGATGCCAAACCCATCTAATACAAATCTTTTCTACAATCAAACTCGCTCTGCACATCCAAAAACTCAAGCTCATTTTTTCCAAAATAGCCTGTGCATCACAGTAATTAACTATTTTTACTTTCTCACTTTTCTTTCTTGCTCCTTTCATCAAACATTTTACATCCTCTCTCATACTATATTTGTCACTACTTAAATTATTAGTTCTAACCAGCACTATCATCTCTTTTACTTTTCTTTTTTGTTTTACTACTCCTTTGTCACATTTTTTATTTTTAGTCCCAGAAAGTTCAATGTAGTTACTCCTTTGTCAAGTGCAAATTTAATTATCCAATCATCATACCATATGACTTCTTTTATCTTACATTTTAATTGACTACTTGTTACTGTTATTATCATTACCATCACTACCACAATTATTATCATTATTATTCTGTCTTTCTTTCCTGTTATTTCTCTACTCAATTCTCTTGTCCTGTCTTTGTTCTTGTACACATTTTTCTGCTTTCCTCAATTCCCTGGTCAATTTTCATATTCCTTTTAATCTTGAAATTTCACATGCTAATTTTTCTTCATTTATGTCTGCAACATAAAGGTTCTCTTTACTGGATTCCACACTATCGTTATCCCTAGCTTCGATGGTGCTCACTTGTTCTGCTAAGTTTTTGGCAGCATTTTTTAAAAGATATCTTATTTTAACAATATGTATTAAAATATATTAGCAAATGTACTAAAAACAGTAAAAAACAAATATAGCAAATATATACTGACTAATCTAAAAAAGTACTCAATAAATAACCAAAATCACCTATTTTAGAGGATCTTCAAATTATGAATATCCTCACACGAAATAGTCTTGAACCAGAACCTTTTACTCTTTTATATACTATACTGAGAAAGAAGTATAAAGTTTCTCCCATCATAGCTGATGAAATACAAACAGAAACTTGTATTACTTTAAATAATACTCAAGTAATAACTAGAACCTCACCAAAACTGAATTAGCAGATCTAATCTTTAAAAGCAAATCAGGATATATTAATTACTACAGGATGTAGCATTCTGATAAAGGGAGTGCTACCGTTATTTTAAATTGAACCCATTAACTTCAAAAAAATGAATCAATCTTTCTCTGACAACAATATCCATGAAACTTGTGAAACATAACCCAACTAATTGGATTAAAAGGAAAACAGTAGAATTAAAAAAAAAAAATCCTACTTCTGCATTATGCTTTGCTCCAGAGAATTTAAAGTATATCCAAGATTTGTAAGGAGAACATACCACTTTAGCTGATAACTGGAAAGACAGTCGATACTTTTATCTAGTGAAGAAACTAGCATCAACACTCGAGTTAGTAATCCATTATCTCCTCCTCCAATAAAAATTAAAAATATCACACTCTGATATTTTTATTATTATTTATTATTATTTATTAAGTGATTATTAGTCAGTTTGATATATTTTTCCTTTTCACAAATGTCCCAACGACACACTCAGGGGATAGCCATTATCTCGCTCTCCCATTGCTAATTTTTATATTTAAGCTTTTGAGTAACATGCTCTAGATTCCTTTACTTTAAAACCCAAAATCTTGCACAGGTATGTTGACAATATTTTCCATACTCCAAGTAGAAAAAGCCATCAAAAGTGTCCAAAATGTGGAAAGGCAGCATATTTGACTAGAAATCTCAAGTATGGAGGTATAAAAGTCTTACACTGACTTCACTGCATAGTTCAGAAGGCCTGGAACAGAGGGAAGAATTCCAGATGATTGGAGTAGAGCTCTCAGAGTAACCATATAAAAAAATGGAAATAAAACTGAATATGAGAATTACAGAGGTATTTCATTACTGAGTGTTCTTGGTAAAATATATGCAAGTATATTTGAGAAACGGTTGAGAAGGATTGTGGAAGAGAAGCTTGGTGAAGAACAAGCTAGATTCAGGCCAAATAGAGGTTGTCAGGAATAGATCTTCACTTTCCGACAAATAATCGAGAAAGCATGGGAATATAACAAAGATCTGTATTAAGTTTTGTCGATTTGGAAAAGGCATATGACAAGGTGCCAAGAGAGAAGCTATTCAATACGCTACAGTTATATGGTGTCAGTGGGGCATTATATCAAGCAATACTTAGTCTTTATTTGAGTTGTAAGTCAGCAATTTGAATTGAAGGAAGTACAGGAAGATGGTTTAATGTTAAATCAACATTAACAGTGTCAGACAAGGATATACATTATTCTCTCTGTTATTCATTATCTATATGGATTGCATTATGAAGGAAAGTGGTATTAAACTTGATATCAAAATTGGAGATGTTAATGTCAACTATTTGCTTTATGCAGATGATGTTATACTTCTAAATAAATCTGCTACAAGTATGCAAGATTCCCTGACTAAATTGAATAACTGTTGTAATAGATATAGTATGAAGGTTAGCATTAAAAAGACAATGATAATAGGCAGAAACATTGAAAATATCAACTGCATTGTGAATGGAGAACTTATAGAACAAGTAAAACATTTCAGCTACTTAGGCACGATTTTTAGTGAGGATGGTAAATTAAACATGAAAATAGACAACAGAATCAACAAAGCTGGTATGGTACGAAGTCAAATGAATACATTTATATGGAATAAGAGAAAAATTAGCCAAAACACTAAATTAGATGTATACAAGACAGTGTTCAATCCAATTTTAACTTATGAATCTGAGAGCTATATTTCACTTTCGCTTAAGTCATGGCTTCTGTCTCATTAGAAAACTTCAAGTGAAAATATTTTTGATGCTGTTCTTTTTTTAGAGGAATTTATGGGTTTTTTTTTTTTTTCATCCATCCACCATTCATTGGACATGCTGTATAGTGACTTACTTGTTCAGTGATTTGCCAGGTAGTCCTGTTGTATGCTTTTCTGGTGGCTTCAACTATCTGAAGATCTTTTGCTCCAGACACACCATCCATCCATCTCATTAATGGTCTACCCTTCCTCTTTTCCTAGGAACTTTACCTTCTATTACTGTTTTGGAAAGTCCTTCTTCCATCCTTTCATCGTGTCCAAATTATTTTAACTTTCATCTGTCATTATCATTAAGGAGTTTTAAAGTTCTACCCTGATAGTAAGAAGTGCCGACAGTATTCACAAGAGTATTTAATATTTGGATTTATACCATCATTTACCAATGAAACAATGCCTATGTGCCTATTATGTGAATTATTTTTATTATTATTATGCCTATTAAGGAATTATTATTTTTAAATTGAGAAATTTATTACCGATAACATTTATTCATTTATTTAACATGATGGGGGTTGATAAGGGATCAAGGATTCTATGAAGGGGTCAATGGTCTAAAACCTTTGCTGACCCTGCCTAAGACAGATCATTGAAAAGTATAAAGAATTTAGACTCCCGACAGTAATGTGTTTCATAGATTACTCTAAAGCTTTTGACTGTATTCAGTATGTGAAACTGTTGGAAGTAATAAAAATAATGGGTTTTTTCAACACATTATCAAGTTGATAACTTGTACAGTGAGCAAGAAGCAACAGTAAGGACAGATGATGGATTAACTGATTGGCTTCAGGTTGGAAAGGGAGTTACAAATGGATGCATACTTTCTCCTCACCTGTTTAGTAGCTATGCTGAGGACATCATGTGTGTATCATTGGATGAGTTCAAACAGGAAGGATAGGTGGTAGATTGATCAGTAATCTGAGGTGTTTTGATAATACAGCACTCCTTTGTAATGAAAAAGAAGAACTAAGACAAATCCTTGACAAACTTAATGAGACCAATAAGAACAGAGAAGTTCCTGAGAAACAGGTGTACTTTAATAGAGAAAGAAGTGACGAAGCCAGCATGTTCGAGTACCTGGGGATCCATTATTAATGTGAATAATTTCTGTTCAGAAGATGCCAGAAAAAGATTAGGAATGGCTAAAACAAGTCAGAGACTTGTCTAAAATCTGGAAGGATGAATCTATCTCCATAGGAACAAAGTTGAGGATTCTGGCCTTATGGATGTGAGACTTGGAACCTAAGAAGTCTGATAGGAAAAGAATATCTGCTTTTGAGATGTAGAGTTACAGAGGGCTGATGAGGATAACATATATTGAAAGGCGGACAAGCAGATGGATGCTAGAAAAGATTGGTAGAACTTTAAAGCTCCTTAAGGATAATGACAGAAGAAAGTTAAAATAATTTGGACACAATGAAAGGATGGAAGAAGGACTTTCCAAAACAGTAATAGAAGGTAAAGTTCCTAGGAAAAGAGGAAGGGGTAGACCATTAATGAGATGGATGGATGGATGGTGTGTGTGGAGCAAAAGATCTTCAGACAGTTGAAGCCACCAGAAAAGCATACAACAGGACTACCTGGCAAATCACCGAACAAGTAAGTCACTATACAGCATGTCCAATGAATGGTGGATGGACGAAAAAAAAAAAAAACCCATAAATTCCTCTAAAAAAAGAACAGCATCAAAAATATTTTCACTTGAAGTTTTCTAATGAGACAGTAGCCATGATTTAAGCGAAAGTGAATTATTCATACTCTCAGACCAGTGTTTTGCTGTACAAGGTTATGTAAAATGTAACATGTCCATGAGAAGGTAATTTGCAGTCATGGCAAGCAGATCACAGAATGAATATATGTCAGTGTCAGAAAATGAATGTCCTCAGTGTGGGATAACCATTTTTAAATTTTGTAATATTCTCAGGATACAAAAAACAATTCCATAGCTGCATGTATCAAGAAACACCGATACACACTACCAAACACCTCTGGACCATAGTCTCAAATGCTAATCTGACCTTTTAAAATCAATGAAATCCAAACGTCACTTCTCCAGGAAACAAAACATCCAGAGAAGTACTACACACATAGGAGATAATTACTTGTACAATGTACAATACACTAAGTAAACGGTTGGATGGACAAGTGATTAACTTATCTATTCTCTAATCAACAAGCTGTGGGTTCGAATCCCACTTTGGGAATAATTGTTTGTGACAGTCTTCAGGTAGGAGATTAATTTCATCTACTAGCATGAGACCACTAGCTTACTTACTGAAAGCCTGAAGTGGCTTGAAAAAAAATTAAATGTTTGATCTCTAGAACAGTTTCTGAATTACATTAAAAAATTATGAAAATTAATAAAGACAGAAAACAATTCTTGGCCTAACCATGATACTACTACTAATGAACTATATAATTAAGTAAGTCACACAAAAACTTCAAGTTTTGAGAGTGTGTGTCATAATTAGCAATCAAGGAAATCAATCTCATTAATAACACTTATCTATGTATGATAATTAAATTTTTTTTTTTTTGGGGGGGAGGGGTATTTCTTTCTTGGGAATTTTTTTCTAACTTAACAAAAAGCAACATAGAAATGAACTTTTTTCCCCAGTTTTATTTAGCTGAAGTAGATTTAATCCAGCTTCTGTAACTAGATAAGATGAAATCATTAGTTACCAGAGCAAAAGATTTAAAATAAACAAGTATAATATTATTTACAACATAGATTAGATGTCACCATGAAAAAAACTGTCATGTAGAGTTTTAAATATTGCAACTTGAAAATGGCTAACTCAAGAAATCATTTTTAATTAAAAATAATTTCATTGTTAAAGTATAAAACATTAAACATTAAAGAATTCTGCAACATACCTATACCACTTGATAAACTTGCTTGACTATTATTTAATGTCAAATGGGGACGAGGTAGAAAAGTATCTGTATATATGCGTCCTTCGAATTCAGAATCACAGTAATCAGGGGACTCTCTTCCATCATTGGCATTACCTATTTGTTCTAAGAGTTTTTGTTCTTGAATCTGGAATTCATTTAGCTTACTTGTTAAATCTTCATATTCCTGGGGGAAAAAATAAGTCCTCAATAAAAACAATCTTGGATTTTATGAAAATCATGCAAAAATAAAATCTTTTTTTTTTTTAATATACTCTTCAACAGCTGTTAAACAGTATATCTATGCACAAAACCCTCATGTCATATCAAGTGCAAATGTCATCAATAACAATACAAAATCAAAAACTGCAAGATTGTTTTAAGTGGAAAAATATCTGAGCTAAAATGAAAATACAGTAAACTCTTACAAGTCAAGATTACGTGAGAAGTTGAAAGAACTGCAGTCCACATCTAATAATAATTCAAATTAGTTAAGTCTTAAAAAAACATGAACAAAAGAACTGGAGGTTGTATTCAGTAATTCAGGGAAACCAGTATGGGGTTCTTTGGAACAGCCTTTCCATACTCTTTCATTCTCTTCTTCCTTTCTATCCTCTACTTCCATCATTTTTGCTCAGCCTCTTCTTTCATTCAATCTACTAGAGGTAATTGGAGGGAGAGGGAGAAGAAATAGTGTCTGTGAGAAAGCAACTAGAGAGAATTTGTGAGAGGAGTCATCCATTCATAGTACTGCACTTTTCAGGATAGCACTGAGCATTTTTTGGAAAGATTTTGGTGTGCCACTCCAAATGTGAAAACAGTACTCTAAGGATAAACAGTCATGGCACTCTGGACAGTGTTGGTTACATTTTGTGCTTGCTAATTTTACTGCTATTTAAAGTGATTTTACCCAATTTTCCTCCTAAATAACAATGCAATAACACTTATAAAGGAATAAAGGAACTGAAAAACACAAGACTGCAAGTACTCTGAGCTTTTCAACAAAAATATTTTTCCTTCTTCATACTGGCCAAAGCAAGCAAGCAAGCAAGCACCTATGCACTATGTATAGATATGACTGCAGCACAAAGCAAAGATATTGGCAACAAAGTCAAGCATTGACAGAGCCCTACAAATCTTGCCAATTCTGATAAGCCAACTGAAGTTTGGAAGCTGTAAATTGGAGATTATGAACAAGAAAAGAGTCTTCAGTGCAATTTTTGCTGCCAGTTGATGCAAAGATCACACAAAAATTGATGAATCAGAGCTAAAACTCCTAACCAACCTCAAGCCAGCCATTCTTTGTTCCCTGAACTTCCCTTCCATTAAACAGTTTCTAGATCTCCGAAAGTGCATGGACAGCCTAGAGCAGCACCTTATTATGCTTGATTATACTTTTATCACATAAAATCAATGCATTAGAAAAAAGCTAGAAGTGATTCACAATCAATGTCTTGACACTGATATGCCTACCGAAAATGACATTCACAGTCTCATCAACATGTCAGTCCAAGGTACTATGGAGGCAGAGAATAAAAAATATTGAACGTGTTGAATTTTCATTCCAAAACAGATGTAATACTACATGATGACATCTGCAAGCTCATTGAATGATGCAAACTTGACTCAGGGGAAAATTGTTGCGTGTCACTGCTTTGGGCCCAACAAAAACACACGTACAAAATTTTTGCTTTCAGAATTTCTAATTTATAGCCAATAACTGAATGTAAAAATAAACAAATAAATAAATATGATAAATCATACTTGTCACTTATTTTATTTAGTAATTTGTCCAAAGTCTCCACTCCAATATTGCTCTAATCAATTCCAACTTAATAAACTGTAATTATTTGCATTTAACCCGCACTGTGTGAGCTAACTGACACTGACATAAGCAAGTTGCACAGGCATATCTGTTTAGAGTGTCTACTCACTAGACAGTACATCCCCTTATACTCATGCATACAAAGATGGATTTTTTTGTAGCTATGCAGATTTAAGCAAATTAATTTAGTGCTTGCAATTTTACAGGTTATTGCTAGACAATAAAAGGGCAACATTAATATGAGTAATATTACATCAGCAGTTATAGTGCATTAAACACTCAAAACATCACTGTGTAGAAATGTTTAGCATGTAATATATACAAGATCTTTTGACAAAGATGTCACAATTTTAGGCATATCAAATTAAGAGTTTGTAGCTTTTGAATCTGAGACTGAAACTTGCACACATGGGCTGGCAAACATTAGAGGACGCATTGGTGTCCAAGTACAAGTAAGTATTATTGGGAAAACATTACAGGAGTGTAGCATTATGGGAACATACTGCTAAAACGGTATGAGACTTTTATAAAGGTCTAATCTGGTCTAGACAGTCTTCCCATAATGTGATTGCATTATGGGATATCGAGGCAATCGATGTGAAGTCATTGGCTCCAATATACAAGTAGACTAGTTGTGAAGAAACTTCACGCACAAATTTTGTTTGCTTATGCTTGGGAAAAAGGATCAAAACAAGAATATAATTTCTTGTCGAGCATAACCCAGCAGTAAAACTCTCTACAATTTGTATATGGCATTCATATCTAAGTTCCTCCCATCTTAGTAGACTATAAATTCTGGATAATGCATGTGTTTCTTGAAATTGATCTAACAGGTCCATTATATATACTTGTGTGGTGTAGTAGTAATTGTGGTACACAGCTTTCCAAGTATGTCTTGATTAATATCCCTTACAGTGAACACACAGTTTTTGGCATTTGCCTTTCTGTTTCCAGATGATATACAGCACATATCACTACCAATGCTAGCTAAGGAGAACAGCACAAATCCTGGTCACACTGAATGGTATAAAATACATGTGATCATGTCTGCACAATTTTTCTCTCTGTCACACTGATAGCGTCATGGTATGCTATAGTTACAGTTTCCTTATAATCAGCAAGTTACACATTTCTTCAAATAAAGGACTAAAATGAAACAGTTTTATGGGTAGGACTGACAGCAGAATATTGAAAACACCAGGTGGTCAGTCTATTGTGACAGTGCAGTCACAACATATCTAAAGAAGAGTGATGTGAAACCAAAGATTTCCACATGAAATAGCATTCAGGTTTACAAGTGGTCAATATTCATTTTTAGCAGTAAAAACATAATTTACTAGGAGGTGATGCTCATTTAGATACTCACTGCGAAAAAAACAAGTGATTCAGATATTTGAATTTTGTACCTTGAATAAAAGAACAACTGTAGTTTATTGTGAATTTACTGACTTGTACTAGCCAAAACTGATATATGAACTTATAAATTTTTTCATGTGACTTCCATCCATGATAGCTTGTAAACCTATAGTACATTAGTACCATGTGTGGGCTATTTTTTTTTCTGTTTTTATTAATTTTATTGTATTTTTTATAAATGTTTACACTGATTCAGAAAATAATGCTTTAGAGACCAAACATGAAACTTTTTAAATTAAAGATGTCAAGAAATTATATTCTTGGTGTAATCCTATATCCAAGTGAAAGAAAACAAAGTCTGCACCTGTAGTAATTTCAGGACTGGGCAACTCATATATAGAAGCTAATGACTTCACATCACTTGCCTTAGTATCCCATAATGCAAAGCACATATCCTTATGGCCAATTTTTAAAAAGATTGGCTTTATCTCAATGAAATATGGCAAGGAAACCAGTGTGTTTAAAACACTAGTTATGGAAGATCATACAGCTTGGGATATTTGAGCAGGTCAAAGTTTGTCAACTAAAGAAAAAGGAATGGATCATACTATCACTAACAAAACCATGAACAGGAGAAAGCACAGAGCCCTAAGATGCTCCAGGTATGGAGTATCCTAGGGATTGGTAAGGAAATCCAACAAAACAGAGTGAACCACCATATGTAGCGAATAACCAGAAGGAATTGCAAATTCAACTGCAAAGAGTACACAACAGGGTTTGCCTTAAATAAGTCTTTATATTTATATGAAGGGTCTAGAGTAGCTTTTCTCAATATTTTTACCTTGGAGGAACACATGAAATAATTTTCAGGTTGCAAGGAACACCTACATAAAAATTATTATATCTTTATTTATATATTGTAGTTAGTTATTCCCATTTGACATTATTTTGATGCCACATGGTAACTCCCATACCTCACTGGGTTTTGGGTGTGAAGCCTTCTGCTAGAAGAAGTGGTAGGGTACAGATTCCTTTTCCACAAAGAGTTAGTAGGAAGATCACAAACATCAATGCTCTTGGTGGGATTTGAACCTGCAGCCTCTTATCTGGAGAGTGGATACACTAACCACTTTGGCCAACAAGACTGGGGTGCACGCATACACATATTATTTATCCAACTAATTTTTTTCAATCATGATCGACCTCGAGGAACACTAGGGTTCCATGGAACTCCAGTCGGGAAATTCTGGTCTAGAGCAACAATATGAGTTCTTAATAGATCTTGTATCCAAACATGGATGATGTTGCCTAGATCTTTTGTAGTAAGAATGGCAAAATCCATATTAGTGGTTAAAATTAACTAGTAGGCTTCCAAGTGACAAAGAAGTTGGATGTTCATTTCTGTGATTATCATACTTTCTCCATTAGTATGATAGAACTTAAGGGCAAGGGAATGAGAACTTGATGGTTAGCTTTAATATACGTAAAATGTTCAATAAGTTATAAGACTATATTTATACAGAAAACAGATTACCTTTAATCGTCATCATTTACATGGTCTTTTTCGAAGTAACTACCATGAGACGCGATGCATTTATCCAACGTTGCATCCACTTCTTAAACAGATGCGAAAGTCCATTTTTTGAGAGTTCTTTCCAAACCGCCTCCGCAGCTTTTACACATGCTTTGTTGCTTTCGAAATGGCGGTCTCTTAGTAGTTTCTTGAGCTGAGGAAACAGCCAGAAATCACACAGTGCGAGATTAGGACTATATAGAGGGTGTGGTAGGATATCTATGCAAAATGTCCACTACACAACCAGCAACATGTGGCCTTGCATTGCATTATCGTGGTGCAATAAGAAGCCATTCTTCAGCAATGGATGCTTCCTTTTGACGTGCTGTACCATTGTCCGTAAAACATCCACATAGTATGATCCGTTTACAGTATTCCCAGGTTCTACAGCATGTTGGTAAACAATGCCTTCGTAGTCAAAAAACATTATGGTCATAACTTTACCAGCCGATTTTACAGTTTTCGCTTTCTTGGGGGTAGGCGAAGACGGATGCTTCCATTCACTGCTTTGTTGTTCCATTGTAGGGTCATAGTGATACAACCAAGCTTCATCTGCTGTAATGATGTGTTTTAAGAAGTTGTCGCCTTCTTGTTCCAGTCTTTCTTTCCATTCTGTGCACACATCCACTCGATGCTGCATTTGCTCCGGTGTCAAGAGTTTGGGAATCCATCAGGCGCAAACACGTTTCAGTCCCAAATGTTCAGCCATGATTGAGTGAACACTTCCCACAGAAATATTCAGGACAACATGCAGCTGGCATACTGTAATTCTGCGATCCTCCTTGATGATAATCGCTGCTGTGTTGATCAATGTCTCTGTGATGGACGTTGAAGGTCTTCCCTCACGTTCAAGATCTTCCACATTTTGCCTTCCTTCCTTAAAAGTTTTATGCCAGTAAAAAACACTTGCCCTCGACATTGCTTCATTGTGGAAAGCTTCACGTATCATGTTAAAAGTGTCTGATGCAGATTTTTGTAAACGCACACAAAATTTAATCGCATAACGCTGTTCCAAGGACGTTTCCATTTCGACGACTTGTAGGCGCGCCGAAACAAGCTTGCGTTTAGTCACGTGACACTCTGGCACATCAGCCCGTATACGCCATCTATCAACCTCTTTTGTTAATACAGACAGCAACATTTCTTTATTCCACAGAAATTAATATTGTGATGAGTGGTTTTGCGACAGTAAAATTAGTCTTATTACTTACCGAACAGCCCTCGTACATTTTTATAAAAGATTGTAAAGACGGATGAGTATGAAAGATCATAAAGACAATAAAGATGCTAATTTTGGAACATAAATTTTAAGCACAGTTGGCTTGGGAGTCAAAACCAAAAGGCTTCTTAGCATTCGAGCTATTTAGGATTCTTCTAATGTCTTTCAGAGGAAAAATCAAAAAATAAATTCAGTCAGTTGTTCTTGGTGTTAAAGCAGGAGTATTTTGCCTTGGTCATCTAGAAAGGACTTAAAGCAGCGGTTCTTAACCTTTTTTTTTCCTGGCACCCCCTTTCAACTATTTGTACGGCCTGTGCCCCATGCTCAATTTTACACTGGGTTAATGACTGAATAATATAATTATAATATATTATTAGGCAAACCTAAATTACCATCAACATATCTGAACTGATAGTTAATTAAAAATTAATGACTTTAATACAAATTAATTTTTTACTCAAAAAAGATGTTAACTTACTGTATTTAATAAGCCAATCATTAATGGCTATCCTGAGCCTGAAGAGATCCTGCTAATTTTTCAATATCAGATTCAATGTTTGATAAATGAAGTCTCAGGTCTCCTCTTTCACTTATTTGCAATCTGTTTTGATGCATAGCTAAAAATTGCAACACGATTCTGAATCCTTTCTCGACCAAGTATAAAGAAGGAAAAGCAATGAGCAGTAATTTTATTTCTTGCCAAAGCAGAGGATTCTTGCACTGCATGTTTGGCCAGAATCTTTCATACCCACATCATAGCAATTGTACCTGAGCTTGAAAATCATTTTTTAAGTCAATAAATTCTTCATACAAATCTGAATGAACAAAAGTGGCATCAGAAAGAAATGTATTTATGATCCAATCGGGTATTTTAAGCTCATCAAAGTCTTTGAATCTGATCATCATGTCTTCTTTCAGTGTCAGAAGATTGGAGTCTCCTATCAGAAGATGGAAGCAATAAAAATCCAAATCTACATCTCTACATCTAATATTAAATCATCATCTATTATTCGTAGACTTGGGAACTGTAGAAAATTTTGTCTTGCAATGCTCTGCTTGTAGAATATTAATTTGCTGATAAAAGCATTTACAATTCTCTCTTTAATAAGATTCATGTAGCTTACCTGCAATTTGATGTTAACCTAATTTAATTTGGTGAAAATATCGGAAAGATATGTGATGTCAACCTTTTCCTTTTTTAGAAAAATACACATGTTCTCATCATGTGAATTAAGAAATTCCAAAACAGTATCATAGAAATCATTAAAGAGTCGCAGACAGTTTCAATTTGAGAGCCATCTAGCTTCAGTGTGAAGCAAAAGACGCTCAACTTCTTCATTTTCATGGCAAAGTTCCTCAAAAATACAGGTATTCAATGACTGGACTTTTATTTTATTTACTGCTGTAATAACATCATCCAAAATCTTATGCAGTCTACTGCTAAGATGTTTTACACCAAGTTCTGTCTATGAAGAATGCAGTGAATTATAAAGATATTTGGAACTGCTTCTTTTAAATGTGCTATAAATTCACAGTGATGACCAATCATAGCTAGTGCTCCATCAGTTGTACATACAATAATGTTTGTAAGAGGAATGCTTTCAGCATTAAAAATTGTAGAACCTTTTGTGTCAATTTTCAGTTGTTTAACAAATAGAAACTCTTCAATAATTTCTTCATTATCCTATCCTATCAGTGGTCCTAACACACACTTAACAGTTAGGACCAGTCCTAACAGAACTGGTCCTAACTAACAAAGCACCCACGACCTTTCCAAGCATTCTTGGACTTCGCAACTGCTACTGCAACTCAAGGATAAGGTGGTTAGTCCTATGGCCTCCATATGTGTTCTATGTCTGTAAATGCATGTGTCCAAGGGATCAGTTTGCCTGTTCTGATGGTAATCAAACCAGGCCTTTCCAACCAAAGGGCTTCGTCTATACCGACTGAGCTATGGAGGATCATTTCTTCATTAGTATTTATACAATGCACATAGGCTATGGTTTTTGAATCATCATAAAGTTATTTTTTTGTTCAATATCCTTTCCCTTTCATCAATCCTTGTTAATACTGAACTATTGCTGAGAGGACCTGATGATGTCATATTACTTTTGCCTGGGTCAATCATCGTATCTAAAACTTCATTTATAGCCAGTAAGACTAGAATTAATTTTGGAAGTTGACAAGTCAAATCCCTTCTCTTGTTGGTTACTTTGTTTTGCAACCAACCCTTTAAGTCCAGGATGATTTTTAAATTTAATCTTTAATTTGCAAAAGTACTCGACATCCTTTTTTGCTTTATTTGGATGCTTTGTTCTTAAATGCTCAATCAATCTCGAAGGCTTTATTCCTTGTTTGAAAGTTTTTCAAATATTAAGCACACTAGTAATTGCTCATTATTTATAAGATGGAATAACTTCATATTTTAATTATTCACTTGAATATTGACAACACTTTCTTTTTTCACTCATTTTAATGGGCTACAGTGCTACACAATATCAATGAAGTGTGCCGCACAATACCATGGGCTAGATGTAAAGTGGAAATCAGGGTAGTCAAGATAGGCGTTAAGAAAAGTAATAGATTGCTCATAAAAATAGTGGATTCTGCTAAAAATAGCCCAAATTAGTTATTTTCAGTGTAAAAAATTCAGACCAAAAAACAACCCAATTACTTATTGTTTAGAATTTTTACACTGAAAGTTAAGTAGTGAATAAATTTGAACAGTATTGCCAGACATACAATATTCTGAACAGTGCTGACAAACATATAATATAAATAGGGATGCCAGATTAAATACCAAAATTATTGCTTTTATTATATTAGTAGTATTATAATGCTTACTGCCCCCCCCCCCTAATGCCTACCGCTCCTTCAGCATTCACAGCACCCCTCGGGGGCACTACTTCCCAGGTTAAGAACCACTGACTGTAAGAATGATGATAGATTAATTGTGTCTTTGGGTAATGTTACATAGTAACATCTTCTCTCTGTATGTATATGTATGTGTGTGTGTGAGAGAGAGAGAGAGAGAGAGAACATGGGTAGACAGAAGTTGCACACTCAATGGCCTAGTTATGGGACTAGAAAGCATCATTAAGCTGTCAAGTTTTCTGCACTTGGCCCCTGAAAAATATTATTTGGATTTGTTGATGGTATTTTGCAGAATATTGTAGTGTGGGATGGAATTGAAGATGGGGGTTTTGGTTTTGATTTACTTGTGATGAGATGAATTGGGAAACGAAAGCCTTCATTCCAGTAAGAAATATTCAGTTATTTGTCTGAAGCAAATGTTTCGATAAAAAAGAAAGAAAGAAAAGAATAAACAAGCAAAGAAAAAGTTGTCTTAAAATCATGGAAGCCATTCCATTTGACACCACACATACACACACACAGTCAAACTGGATAGAGACATTGAAATGACCAGGAAACACAACTTTGCTGTTTGGGCATTTGGATAACATAAAATCATACTTCAAAGAACTCTCACGTAAAAACTTTATGATTTTTCATATGCATGGCATTGAAACATTTTAAAACCATTGAATATTTTTGTGGCCTTTCACACCCTCGGAAAAATCTTCACCTTTCTTACTTCTCCTAAGTACAAGCTTCCACCTCTCCGTAATCCAGATTCCTTGCTCTTGTGGGTTATCTTATTTTGGACAAACTGGCAGAGTTGCTTTCATTTGTCTAGAACAGTGGTCGGCAACCTTTTTAATATGAAGGGCGCAATACTGCAGGCGCCAAGACGACTCCTCCTGATTTAAATAATTAAACTTAAAATTACAGTTGGCATGAATGGTTTGAAATGTCTTTCTATATTACTTTTTTTAGAATAGCCACACTATTATTGAATAATAAACAAATACATTTGCTTTGCTTTATCAATCATAATGGCAAATGTATTTGTTTGATATGCATGTATCTGTCAGATCAGACGCATCTGATCTGACAGATACATGCTAATTGTTAACATGAATATTCTCTAACGGTTAAAGAATATTCACATTAGCATGTATCTGTCATATCAGATGCGAGCGCCCGAGTGGATGAGATACCTCTGATCATAAGTAGTTTGAGTTGTTGACGTCGTTTAGTTATCAATGCAACCACTCTCACTACCCTTCACACCATTTCTAAACATTGTTAAAACCCTTTGTTTTTTAGTATGTGTGTTTGTTGAATCACTCCTACTATCAGTGCAAATACTTTGGTTTACAAAGATATTTCTAACCCTTTATAATGGATGTCATGAGCCCTCGGTAATTTTAAAATTTTATATTGTGGTCTTCATATTAAAAAGGTTGCTGATCTCTGCAAGATGTGCTTTACATTTATGGAAAATACTAAGGAAAGAGGTCTGGAGCTTGCTCCACCTTTACTACGAGTTGTCCATAAGGCACTACTTATGCTTGCATCTGCCGAAACTTTTAGTTTCTATATATTCGGCATGAAACTCTTGCAGTTTCTATATTCAGCTATGAAATAATGTTGGATTCAATATTCACTTAATTTGCATTCTCATGTATTATATTTGCAGTGTTTTTTCTTTATGTTTTCTTGCATTTTAACACATACTAGTAAAGAATGTATCTCTCAGATATACTGCGATCTACACTACAAAATTACCATTGCGAGCTCCATAGCAGTTTACAATAATTTCTCTGAGGGCACACTAAAAATTCACTGCGGGCACCATGGCGCCCACCGGCACTGCATTGCTGACCTCTGGTCTAGAAGAACACGTCTTAAATTAAATATCACAAGCCTGAATAGTCTGGACTGCAGAGAATGTTACTGACAACTAAACAAAGAGTTTATTAGAACAAGCCAAGTCCTTTCCTCATAGAATATCTTTATAAAGAAACATGTGAAACTTTACTTCACTGTTCTAACTTAAACAGATCCGATGGTCTATGCCTATATCCTTTGCAGGAGATAGTACTTTTCCTAACTATATTTTGTTGATGTAGACATTTATATAATTTTTTTTAATAAGATAGGAAATTATTGAACATATTTAGTTATCTTACATTAGCTACTCAAGTGGTTTTTTAGAATCGTCTGCTATTGTTTAATTGCTGTTCTGTGATCATGTACTGACAATGCCTATGATACTTAGCCATTACCTACAAACGTTATAGTAATATAAAGTTTGTAATAAAGTTTTACATTAGTTTTACTCCAGTTTTAGAATTCTTCTGATGATGCCAACTCATGGTATTTCATTATTGAAAAAAAATAGGAAAAAAAAAAAAAGAATGGTTATCAGAATCTAGAGAGTGACAGAAAAAGCAAATGAATGCAAGTAATTGGAACAAGGAACTTCCTCCAATCACACCCATTTACTGGAAGTGCAGAGTGAAAAGAGAGGATTCGGGGTTTGGCATTCTCTGATACAGGATGTCAGATATGACAAATATGCAGGTTCTACCCTTGTGTTAGGAGGAATTATGCACAAATGTAGTTTGGCAGTAGTTTCTGAGGCAAACATTTATTAGAAATGAGTTCAGATGTCTGTAAGTGGTGTGCATATAGTTAAGATTATGGATGATGATGAAGTGAATGTGGAAATTTTTTTGTTGTTGTCATTTGTTTTTGGAATGGGATTTTTTATATTTTTATTTTTTGTTATCTTTACTTATTTGGTTAGAGGGTTTGTCCGCAGTGTTAATGAAATTATGATTTACATCGGATGGGAAAAAGAACATGGAAAAAATTATGAAAAAAAAAAAAAACACATGAACATGCACTGTTGGATAAAAATACTCAAAGGTATATCTTCCGAGAGTGACCAGTCTCCAATCCGCTGCATGGTTTCAATAGTGTCCCCTGCAATACCACTATACTTGGACTCGGAGTAAACTGCTGCCTGGATTATTCACTAACTGGTCAGGAGGCCTGATGCATTACCATCTCGTTTGATCTCATGTATCCAAGCAGCTAGCCTCCAGGTTCACTTTAATGTGCAACCCTGAATTAGGGAGGGCAGATACCTACAGTGTATTTAGCATTGCATATGGCTGTTACACTCCATGTAAGAAGAGCAGGGACAGATGGAATATGAATTTCCAACTGTCCCTGGACAGAGAAAAATATTTTGGGAAAATTTGGAGAAAAGAGCAAAGCTAACAATAATGGCAAATACCTGTTAGATTTCTGCTCAGGACACGGACTGGTTATTACTAACACAATTTCCAATAAAAATGTGCACAAATTCACATGGAGAAAAGAGGCAAGGAATAAGAAAAGTCTCACTGACTATGTTATTGTTGACAGTGAGTTTTTTCCCTGGTGCAGGACACAAGTGTGTACAGAGGATTTGAAATTGGAAGTGATCACCATTTAGTCTTCAGTAAGATAAAATTGAGTTTCATATTGAAAAGAAGAAGAATGTATAGGAAAGTTTTAAAGTGAATAAAAGATGAGCAGGTCTCAGATGTGAACTGTAGACTAAAATAGGCAAACATTATTCAAGAAAAAAATGAAAGATTTTGAGAACAGGAACCAAACCTTGGAGATTCACTGGCAAGCCCTGAAGAAAACACTGATTGATTCAGTCAGCAAGGTATATGATGAGGTTGTGTGCAAGGATAGAAAAATCAGAACTCCATGGTGGACACAGGATGTTAAAGAGGCAGTGAATGGAAAAGAAGAAAGCATATGAAAAGTTCCTGGAAAATAGGTCAGCTTATGTTCTTAGAGAATACAAAGACAAATGTAAGAAAGCTAAACATTGTGTAAAACTAGCTCAAACAAAAGTCATAGGAAGACTTTGGTAACAAACATAGAAAATAAATATCAAGTAGGTGGCAAGATATTCTGGAAGTTGTTGTAGAAGCTCAGAAATGCAGGAAAATGTACCTTTATTAGAGATGATAAAGGTACATGAAAACTGGAGAAAAAGATATCCGTGAAGTATGAGGTAATTTACTTCGAAAAACTGCTAAAATGATGGTAAAAACACTCAATAGGCATGCAATCAGGAATACACATGCATACTTAAAGTAAAAAAAGCCAGCATAGATGATATTCTACCAGAAATGCTCAAGGATGGAAGTATAAGAGTTTTACAGTGGCTGCACTGCATAATTCAGAAGTTCTGGATAGAGAGACAAATTCCAGGTGATTGGGGCTCTTATAATACCCATATATAAAAAGAGAAATAAAACAATGTGAGAATTAAGAAGTATTTCTCTACTGAGTGTTCCTGGTACGATTTAAGCAAGTATACTTGAGAAACAGTTCAGAAGGATTGTGAAAGAAAAGCTTGGCAATCAACAAGCTGGATTCCGGTCAAATAGAGGCTATCAGGATCAGATTTTCACTTTACGACAAATAGCTGCTTAAGGGTCAAAGCTGTATAACTGAGAGGAGACCTCCACATAGCCTTTAAAGGAATGAAGAGAGCTGACCAGGGCTTCTGACCTATTGTCCAATCCTCACCTTTTCGTGGTGCACCCTGTTGGGTATTTACCAGGAAACGAATGAGGATGGGCTGTCAATTTGGGATTTAGCCGACCAAATTGTATTCTTATTGGCTTAAACCAAACTATAAAATGATGGTAAAACATCCCATTTGACAAAATTTCATGCCGGCTGGGGCGTCGCCCGGTTAAACAAGCCCCCCCATTGTTTTCACCAGGGTGAACAGCGAAAAGTCAGCTACTGTAACAAATCTGAAAAAACATCCCAACTCAACATCACCAGAGTTAAAGATCAGTACTATCAACATAAGAACCCTGAATGGCAAAGAAATGGAGCTAGCTGAGGAATTAGATAAGTACCAGATCGACATAATAGGGGTGACTGAAACAAAAAAGACAAAAACTGGTGAGATCTTTCTGAGCAATAAATACAAAATGTTACATTCAGGCAATGACAATCAAGGAAAAGAAGGTGAAACCATTGTATTCAACACTAAATATGAGGCTAATCATCTTGAATGGCAGGCAGTCTCAAGTAGAATGATGTGGGCAAATATGAGAATGGGGAACTGGACAATGAGACTTATTTGTGCCTATGGTCCCACACAAGGATCTACTAAGGTAGAAGTGGAGGAATTTTTTAATGCTTTAGAGAAAGCATCTGACACAATGAAAAAAGAAAAGTTGGTCCTTGTTGGGGATCTAAATAGCAGAGTAGGAAATAAATGTCAGACATACAGAAATAATTTGGGAAAATTTGGAGAAAAGAGCAAAGCTAATAATAATGGCAAATATTTGTTGGATTTCTGCTCAGGACATGGACTGGTTATTAATAACACCATGTTCCAACATAAAAATGTGCACAAATTCACATGGAGAGAAGAGGAAAGGAATAAGAAAAGTCTCATTGACTATGTTATTGTTAATAGTGATGTTTTCTTCCTTGTGCAGGACACTAGAGTGTACAGAGGATTTGAAATTGGAAGTGATCACTATTTAGTCTTGAGCAGGATAAAATTCAAATTCATATTGAAAAGAATAACATGCAAGGAAGCTTTAAAGCAAATAAAAGTTGAACATCTCTCAGATGTGTATTGCAGACTAAAATACACAAAGATTATTGAAGAAAGAATGAAAGAGTTGGAGAACAGGAACCAAACTTTAGAGATTTAGTGGCAAGCCTTCAAGAAAACCTTGATTGATTCAGCCAGAGAGGCATGTGGTCAGGATGTCTGCAAGGATAGAAAAATCAGAACTCCATGGTAGACAGAGGAAGTTAAAGAGGCAGTGAAGGAAAAGAAGAAAGCATATCAAAAGTTCCTGGCAAATAAGTCAGCTTGTGCTCTTAGAGAATACAGAGACAAATGTAAGAAAGCTAAACACTGTGTAAAAGTAGCTAAACAAAAGTTATGTGAGGACTTTGGCAAGAACATAGAAAATAAATATCAAGGTGGAAAATATTTTGGAGGTTATTGAAGAAGCTTAGAAATGGAGGAAAGAGTACTGTAAAAGGAGTTAGACATGATACAGGTGACATGACAAAGATATCCTTGAAGTATGGAGTAATTACTTTGAGAAATTGCTAAACGAAACAAGCAGTGATAGCACAGTGGTAAAAAACACTGAACAGGCCAGTCAGGAATACATATCCATACTGGAAGTAGAAAAGCCATTCAAAGGCTTAAAATGTGGAAAGGCAGCAGGAGTAGATGATATTCGACCAGAAATGCTGAAGTATGTTGGTATAAAAGTCTTGGAGTGGCTGCACTGCATAGTTCAGAAGGCTTGGACAGAGGGACGAATTCCTGATGATTAAAGTAGACCTCTCATAGTACCCATATATAAAAAGAGAAATAAAACTGAATGTGAGAATTACAGAGGTATTTCCCTGCTGAGTGTTCCTGGTAAGATATATGCAGTATACTTGAGAAACGGTTGAAAAGAATTGTAGAAGAAAAGCTTAGTGAAGAACAAGCTGGATTCCAGCCAAATAGAGGCTGTCAGGATCAGATCTTTGCTTTATGACAAATAGTGCAGAAATCATGGGAATATAACAAAGATCTCTATTTGAGTTTTGTAGATCTAGAAAAAGGCATATGATAAGATGCCAAGAGAGAAGCTATTCACTATGCTACAGTTATATGGTGTCAATGGAGCATTATATCAAGCAATGCTTAGTTTTTATAATGAGTTGTAAGTCAGCAGTTAGAATTGAAAGAAGTACAGGAAGATGGTTTAATGTTAAATCTGGTGTGTGACAAGGATGTACATTATCCCCTCTGTTATTGATTATCTATATAGATCACATTATGAAGGAAAGTGATATTAAGCATGATATCAAAATTGGAGATGTTAATGTCAGCTCTTTGCTGTATGCGGACGATGTTATACTTATCAATAAATCCACTACGAGTCTGCAAGATTCTCTGATTATATTGAATAACTGTTGTAATAGATATGATATGAAGGTCAGCAATAAAAAGACAAAGACAATGAAAATAGGCAAAATCTTTGAAAATGTCAACTGCACTGTGAACGGAGAACCTGTGGAACAAGTAAAACATTTCACCTACTTAGGCACGATTTTTAGTGAAGATGGTAAATTAAATATGGAAATAGACAACAGAATCAATAAAGATGGTATAGTAGGAAGTCAATTGAATAAATTCATATGGAATAAGAGAGAAATTAGTAAGAAAACTAAATTATCTGCATACAAGACAGTGTTCAAACCAATTTTAACTTATGGATCTGAGAGCTGGGTTAGAAGTAAAACACTTGATCAAAGACTAGAGACTGCAGATATGAGAGTCCTGAGAAAGATTAGAGGTGTGAACAGATGGCATCAATGGCAATATCATATTAAAAATGAGGATATTAGGAAAGAACTTGACATTGTCAGCATCCAGGAATGCGTTAGCAGAGCTAATCTCAGGTGTCATTTAAACAGAATGGGCGAGGAAAGATTGGCAAAACAAGTGTTCTCTGCCAGGTTGGCAGGAAAACGACCCAGAGGAAGACCAAGATATAGGTGGTTTGATAGGGTACAAAGTGCCTTAGACGACAGAAATATAAGATCTGATAATATTGGAGTCTTGACAAGTAACAGACTGATCTGGAGGAAAATTGTACATAGGAAGTTAGTAATGATGTAAATTTTTCATGTAGTACTATCATATCCTGTACACCCCTTGAGGGACATGGCAGGAATTTGATGATGATGATGGAAAATATTCAGTTATTTGCTGATGATGCAAAACTGAAGAAAGAAACAGTCTATGATGAAGATATCCTGCAGGATGATTTAAATAAGTTGGCATTGTGGGGGAACTAAGATTGTCAATTTAATGTTGGAAAATGTAAGGTTTTGCATTTCGAGTTGAAATATTGATGGCCATACCACACTGGATTGCAGGAAATTGATGAGGCTAGGGACCTGGGGATAATGGTGGACAAAAAGTCAAACTTCACATGGCACATTGCAAAAGTTGGTAAAATAGCTCAAAAGATTACTGGGATGTTGAAAAACAGGCTAACAAGTAAATATAGGGATGTTATTATCCCTCTTTCTAAGGCTATGCATCTTGACTACTGTGAACAGTTTTGATGACCTGGGTTTCTTGGGGATCAGGAGATGGTAGAGAGGATTCAGATATGAGTGACCAAGCTGGTGACACGTCAGTGGAATGTACGCTATGAGGATAGGTTGAAGGTGTGTGGGTTTGGTTGATAGCTAGAAAAGAAGGGCCAGCTTATAACATATTAAAGGGGTTTTATAAAATTGATGCAAAGGAAAATTTTCAATACACAACAGAAAACTAGCAATCACCTGTGGAAGTTGTGTAAGGGTGTATGGATTAGATTTTTTTGCATAGAGAGAGAGAGAGAGATGGGAGAAAATGGATTGCTAGAAATAGTTGCGAGTTCCCTGACAATGAATGAGTTTAAGAAAAGGTATGATAGGTCTTGTGTGTAAAATATTTAGCTTGGGTTGATGAGTCTCTGGACTCAATGAAGATACCATATAAAAAAATAATAATAATAAAATCCTTAACATTCCCTGCATTCACAATGTTTTGATAATGTGTTCCATTCACTCACAATTTTCCATGTAAAAACTCTACTCTTTACACTCTTGGTAATGTCAATGGCTTTGTTCCTGACTGGTCATGCTCTATTAATAATACATACTGACATTCAACAGATTAACAGTATCAAAGCACTTTTTCTCTACTAGGTTCTCATAGTGTATCTTATCTGTTGCCAAAACTAGAACTCCAAGTTCAAACATCATGAACTTTTTAGGACCTCAACATCAAATTCTTTATATGTGCCCTCTGGGGAGGTACAGGATAATTATGATAGTACTACATGAAAAAGTTATACCATTACTAACTTCTGACAAACAATTTTCCTCCAAATTAATCTGTTATCTGTCAAGAGTCCAACATTATCAGATCTCATATTTCTGTCTTTTAAGGCACTTTTTTACTGCATCACTCCACCTACATCTTTAACTTCCTCTGCGTCTTTTTTTCCTGCTGCCTGGCAAAGAACACTTGTTTCACTAATCTTTCCTCTCCCATTCTGTTTAAGTGACCATACCACCTGAGATTAGATCTACTAACACATTCTTGAATGCTAAGAATACCAAGTTCTTTCCTAATTTCCACATTTTTAATGTGATATTGATCACTCCATTAATCTTTCTCAGAACTCTCATATCAGAGGTCTCCAGTCTTTGATCAAGAGTTTTATTTCTAACCAAGCTCTCAAATCCATAAGTTAAAATTAGTTTGAACACCCTTGTATACAGCTAATTTAGTTTTTTGACTAATTTCTTTCTTACTCTATATAAATTTATTCAGCTAACTACCTGCTATACTAGCTTTACTAACTCTGTTGTCTATTTCCATATTTAATTTATAATCTTCCCTAAACATTATGCCCAAATAGCTTAAATGTTTTACTTGTTGTACAGGTTCACCATTAAAGGTATAATTAATAGTTTCAATGTTTCTGCCTATTTTCATTGTCTTTGTATTTTTACTGCTGATTTTCATACCAAATTTATTACAACAGTCATTCAATTTAGTTAGGGGAATCTTGCAGACTGCACTAGATTTATTCAGAAGTATATCATCATCTGCAAAAAGTGAGGAGCTAAGATTAACATTGCCAATTTTGATATCAGATTTAATGCCACTTCACCTCATAACATAATCCATATCAGATAATGTATAACAGTGGAGATAACATGCATCCTTGTTGCACACCTGATTTAACATCAAACCATCATCTTGTACCTCCTTCAAATCTAACTGCTGCTGCTTACAGCTTGAATAGAGATTACATATTGATATAATGTCCCATTCACCACATAACTGCAGTATTGTGAAGAACTTTCCTCTTGGCACCTTTGCTTTTCCAGATCAAGAAAACATATATACAAATCTTGTTATATTCCAAAAATGTCTCAACTATTTATCTAAAATTTAGTATCTGATTATGGCAACCTCTATTTGGTTTGAATTCAATTGTTCTTCAACAAGCTTCCCTTCTGCAATTTTTCTTAGCTGCTCTCAAGTATACTTGCAAAAGCTTACCAGGAACACTCAGCAGGAAAACACTTTTGTAATTCTCACATTCAGTTTTACTTCCCTTTTTATAGATGAGAACTATGACAGCTCTGCTACAATCATCCAGAATTCAACTTTGTGACCAGGCCTTCTGAATTATGCAATGCAGCCATGTTAAAACTTTTATATCTCCATATTCGAGCATTTCTGGTTCCATTTAATCTACTTCAGCTGTCTTTCCACATTTCAGGTTTTTGATGTCGTTCTTTACTTCACGTATGTATATGAATTTCTGACTGCATTCCTGTTGGAAGTTTTCTACCACTGTGCCTTTTTTTTTTTTTTTTTTTTTTCATTTAGTATCAAAATAATAACTCCAGACATCTGGAATATCTTTATCTTTAGATTTCATGTCACCTTTACCATCTCAATCCTTTTACGGTACTTTTCCCTCCATTTCTAAGCTTTTACAATAGCCTTTCTAAATCACTTAGGGAATTGAAACAACGTAGATCCGAATATAAATTAAATTATACTTTAATAAATATTTCCGATATTTCGGCAATGTCACATTGCCATTTTCAAAAGGAACTTACAAAAAGGCAGGTGCACACAGGCACTAACAATACAGTAACTGAGAATGAAGATATGAAGCTATCGTTCTCCTAGAAGTCCTGATGGTGCCCTCTGGTGGGCTAAGTAGGCGTTCTTGGCCGTTGGGCTGAAGGTCTGCTGATGTATGCCTCCCAAATTTGGGGCAGTCGCATACAACCAAATTTGTTGAGGTTTGGAGAGTTTCTTAGGGCAGAGGCTGATTCCATAAATAATCTTTCGAATTTATATTTGCTCCGGTGTATTACTGTTGCTTTCTTCCACCGTATTCTGTGGCGAGTATCCAGAGCATGGTCTGCAAGACCAGAATGGCTATACTTGTAAAACCAGATGTAGTCCTTGTGTTCAGAAATTCTGATATTCGCTGTCTTGCCTGTTTGGCCAAAGTACGACAGTTTACAACTGCAAGGGACCTGGTATACACCAGGTAGGTCTAGGGGTAGTGGTTGGTCTTTGGTAGAGCGGATAAGGGATGCCAATTTTCTGTAAGGCCTGTAACAGGAGGTGAGGTCATGTTTTTTTAGAATTTTGGTAATTTTTTCTGAGGTGCCTCGGATGTAGGGAATGGTGATGGATTTAGAGTAATCTTTTTTGTGGAAGGGGGAGGAGGGGGGGCTATGGTTTGTAGGTTTTAATATTTTTTGGATTTTTTGGAGGGGGGGTAGCCATTGGCTGAGAAAGTGTTGAGGATGTGATTTAGTTCAGTGTTAAGGGCTATGTCATTAGAACAGATTAGTTTAGCCCTGTTGTATAGTGTTTTTACCACTCCATATTGTTGTGAGGGGTGTGGTGGGATTGTTGGTGGATGTATCTGCCTGTATGGGTGGGTTTTCTGTAAACTGAGAAAACCAAAGTTCCATCAGGCTGGCGGATGACTAGTGTGTCTAGGAAAGGGAGGCAGTTGTTTTCCTCTTTTTCCAGAGTGAACTTGATTCTGGCATGTTGGTTGTTTAAGTGTGTAAGGAAGGAGAGGAGTGTTTCAGAGCCATGTGGCCAAATAGCGAACACATCATCAACGTAGCGAAGCCATATGGTTGGTTTTTGTGGGGCAGAGGCTAAGGCTTTTTCCTCAAAGGTCTCCATAAAGAAATTGGCCAAGGGTGGGGAGAGTGGTGAGCCCATGGCTGTCCCCTCTATTTGTTTGTAGAATTTTCCCTGCCAAACGAAATAGCCTGAGTTCATTGTGAACTGAAATAGGGCTGAGATATCGGGAGAAAATTTAGCTTGGATTAGTTCTAAAGTTTCCTTGAGTGGGACATTTGTGAATAAGGAGGAGACGTCGAAGCTGACCATTATGTCAGTATGTTGGAGTGTAAGGTTTTCTATGCTGGCTTTGAAGTGGGCTGAGTATTTTATGTGTGATGGTGTGTTGCCAGTATAGTGTGTGAGCTCTTTGGCCAAATGTTTAGCTAATTTGTATGTGGGGGAATCAATGCCATCCACTATGGGATGTAATGGCACATTTTCTTTATGTATTTTTGGGAGTCCGTAAATACGGGGGGGGGGGGGGGGGTATAGAGTTAAACGGTTTTAATCTGTTGGTAACTTCTACAGGCCAAGAAGTGACTTTCTTAAGGAGCCTGTGAAGTTTTCTAATTTGTGAGTTGGTGGGATTGTAATTGATTGGGAGGTACGTAGCCCGATCTAATAGAAGAGCATTCAGCTTACCTTTGTAGTCCTTTTGGTTAAGTACTACAGTTGCATTTCCCTTATCCGCTTTGGTGATAACTAATTCTTTATTATTTCTCAATTCCTGTAGGGCTTTAAATTCCTTGTTGGATATATTGGTTTTGGGTGGTTTTGCTATGGAAAGGACACAAGCTACATCCAGTCTTACACTGTTGGCGATTTGATGTGGAAGGTGGCGGATTCCTCTTTCAATCTGGATCATAATATCCTCACTTGGTATTTTTCTGGGAGCAATGGCGAAGTTGTGGCCACGTGAAAGAATGTTGAGAGCTTCAGGCTTCAGGGTGACTGAAGAAAGGTTGATTACGGTGTTGGTAGCAAGTTTTGGATTGATGGTAGAATTCTTTTTTAATTTATCGAATTTTTTCATCTGTCGGCCTCGTATCTTTTCAAACTCTTTGTCTGCAGCGGTACACGAGATGTCATGTAAAATTGACCACAGTTCGTGATTCAAAGTGCACGAAAGTTCATCTTCGAGGGTACGAATAGCTTCGTTAATTTCGGCTAAGCCTAACCGCGTGGCGGTGATTTGTTCGCGAAGTAACGCGTAGCTAGCGCGGTTGTATATACGGAGCGATTTTTGCAAAACAAAACGGTGCTTCAATTTTACACAGTTTGGGATTACCTTGTTATCCCGGCAGCGTTTCAGGAAAGTCAGACGATTTAATTGTCTAGACAGCTTCAACTTCATTTTACCATATTGGCGAGCCTTCCGTGCGATTGTATCTCCTGTCTTGCAGTCTTGCAGACCATGCTCTGGATACTCGCCACAGAATACGGTGGAAGAAAGCAACAGTAATACACCGGAGCAAATATAAATTCGAAAGATTATTTATGGAATCAGCCTCTGCCCTAAGAAACTCTCCAAACCTCAACAAATTTGGTTGTATGCGACTGCCCCAAATTTGGGAGGCATACATCAGCAGACCTTCAGCCCAACGGCCAAGAACGCCTACTTAGCCCACCAGAGGGCACCATCAGGACTTCTAGGAGAATGATAGCTTCATATCTTCATTCTCAGTTACTGTATTGTTAGTGCCTGTGTGCACCTGCCTTTTTGTAAGTTCCTTTTGAAAATGGCAATGTGACATTGCCGAAATATCGGAAATATTTATTAAAGTATAATTTAATTTATATTCGGATCTATGTTGTTTCAATTCCCTAAGTGATTGAGAAATGCATAACCAACATATAAGCCTGTCTACAAGAATTTACAATAGCCTACAGAATATTTTGCCACCTTTTTGATATTTATTTTCTATGGTCTTACTAAAGTTTTCCCATGACTTTTGTTTAGCTAGTTTTACACAGTGCTTTGCTTTCTTACATTTTTCTCTGTATTTCTCTAAGAGCACAAGCTACTTGTTTACAACTTTTGATATGCTTTCTTCTTTTTCTTTGACTGCCTCTTCAACTTAATGATTCCACCATGGAATTCTGATTTTTCTATCCTTAAAGACAACCTCACTACATGTCTGTCTGACTGAATCCATCAAAGTTTTCTTCAGGGTTTACCAATGAATCTTCAAGGTTTGGTTTTCAAATCCTTTCATTTTTTTTTCAATAATGTTTGTGTATCTGAATCTACAGTTCACCTCTAAAAGCTTCTCAACTTTGATTTGTTTTAAAACTTTCTTAGACACTCTTCTTTTCAATATGGAATTCAATTTTATCCTGCTAAAAATTAAATAGTGATCACTTCCTTTTTCAAATCATCTGCATACTCTCATGTCCTGAACAAGTGAGAAAACATTGCTATCAACTAAAACATAGTGAATGAAACTTTCTTATTTCTTGCATCTTCTCTCCATATGAATTTGTGCACATTTTCACATTTTTATGTTGGAACATGCTATTAGTAATAACTGGTCCATGTCCTGAATAGAAATCCAGCAGGCACTTACCATTATTATTAACTTTGCTTTTTTCTCCAAATTTTTCCCAAACAGTTATATACTGGTAATTATTTCCTACTCTGCTGTTTAGATCTCCAACAAGGACCAACTTTTCCTTTTTCATTGTGCTAGCTGCCTTCTCTAATGCCTTAAAAAGTTCCTCTAATTCTTCCTTGGCAGAACCTTCAATAGGACCAAAGCACAAATAAGGCTCATTGTCCAGTCCCCCATTCTGATATTTGCCAGCCATTCAAAAAGATTATTCTCATATTTAGTATTGAATATTATAGCTACTCCCTGTTTTCCCCAATTGTTATTGCCTGAATATAAAATTTTATATTTGTCGCCTAGAAAGATCTTACCTGTTTTTGTCTTTTTTGTTTCACACCTATTACGTCAATCTGGTCCTTATCCAATTCTTTTGCAAGTTCCATCTCTTTTCCACTGATGCTTCTTACATTGATGTTACCAAGCTTGAATTATGCTGATGTTGAGTTGGGATATTTCTGGGATTTGTTCCAGTAGCTGACTTTGTACTGTTCACCTTGGTTCCCTGACAAAAAATCAGAGGCCTTGTTTAACCAGGTGATGCCCAAGCAGGCATAAAATTCTGTCATGTTGTACAATCATTTTACATTGTGGTTTAAGCCAATAAGAATACAATTTGGTCAGCTAAATCCCAAATTGCAACTCATCCTCGTTCATTCAGTATCTTGGTAGATACCTAACAGGGTGCATCACAAGATGGTGAAGATTGGACATTAGTTCAGAATCCCTGGTCGGTCCTCTGCATTCCTTAAAAGGCTATGTGGAGGTCTCCTCCCAGTTATACAGCTTTGACCCTTAAGCATCCCTTGTTAGGACCTAGACCAATGAAATTTTGCATGAGTCCAACTAAGTTAGAAGTCTGGTAGTACAGCTTATATAAAATAGCTAAAGTCCTTAAAAAATATAATATCAGGACCTTCTTCACCACACTTCCAAAAATCCGTTCTCTAATCAGCCATCCAAAACCTACTCATCACAACCTTAAGTACCCTGGAGTATATAAATTGTGGTGCGATTGCAATATCCCATACTTTGGTCAAACTAACAAATCTATTGAACAACGAATAGAAGAGCATAAATATATTAATCTGAAAAATTCCCCTATTAACTTAAATGTCTATCATAGGACCACTTTTCCTATTATCCAATAAACTTTAAACAAGAAAGGTTAAAGGAATTAACATTCCAGAATCCTGATATTGACTTAGTTATTTGTCTCTGGACCATCTCTAATGTTTCACATCACAATGAAAATTACGCAACCAAATCTGAGCACAATAGTTCAAGTGTGGTCTGACCAATGCTTTATACAGTGGCCCAACTATCTCCTTATCACAACATAAGTGCACTCTTTATAATAGCAGCAGTGCATTTTAAAGCACTTGCAATGGTCTTCTAAACTTCAGTCTACTGTCAACCATCACCTACAGATTTCAAATCTCATCCATTTCCCAAACTGAAGCATAGTTTCATCAATATAGCACACAGCCTTATATCTCTGCACTCCAAAATGCAACACCTTGCACTTATTAATATCAAAATTACAACCCTATTCCCCTGTCTATTTAAACAGTCCTGAAGGGAATTAACACCAGCAGAACTCCTTTAGCAAACAATTGAAGATCCCCAGTCAATCTATGTGACATATTGACAAATAAATTAAACAGCAGGGGCCCAAGAACAGAACCCCTTTGGGAACACCACTGATTTCCCTCCTTTTTTATGACTGTTTCACAATACACAACTTGCTGGTATTGTTGAGAGAGCCAGTCTTAAATCCAGCTAACCAATATACCATCCGTTTCCCATCCTTTACAGCTTGTACACCAGCCTATCATGAGGTAATCTATCAAATATAAAGAAATTTCAGTACATGACTAATTGGTTTTTTCCCTTTCAGTCATTTCCAACTGTAGGTGACATTTGTAGGAAAGTATTCTTGGTGAAATTTTTACAGGGTAGTTCACCATTGCTTGCCCCCACCCACCCCCAATTTTATCCGGGCTCAGGACCAGCATATGGCTGGGACGTATTCATGATCGTAATCCATGTGTCCGTGTCCGTATTCACAGGACCGATTTGCCTGTTCTGGGGGAATGAAAAAACCTGAGTTTCCGGGTGAAAAAAACCCCTACCTCCGTATGAGACTGGCTACCTTTAGCCAAAAGAGACCAGATAAAGTTCCTCACTTCACTGACAGGAATCGAACCCAGGTCTTTCCAACCAAAGTGCTTCATCTATACTGACTTAGCTACAGAGGCTAATAGTAACCCTACCAGGAGGTAATTTATTTCCTACATCCATTGCATATATTACACATAGCTTCCAGTATTACAAGTACTGATTAACATTTATAATTTTGAATCAATATTCATATTTACATTTATACTTTTACATCTATGTACATATTCTTTACACAATATCAGTAATTTATGTTACATTACAATGACTGGAAGTTAATCTCATTGGCAAAATTAAATAATTCTGAGTAATGCTTTTGGATAAGTCTCTATTTTGCCCATGGCCATTCATCTCCAGAAGTGATGATGTGTTGTATTAGGGGCCTCCAGATGGAGTCCAGTAGCTGACAGTCAAAGTAAGTGATCGACAGTCTGTTGAAGGTGTGGACAACAAATGCATGGTGGCAATTCCAGAATATGGAATCTATGTAGGTAGTGTCTTGATTTTCCATGTCCTGTTAGTAGTGTGGTTAAACTTGGAGAGATGGTGTGTTTTTTCAGCCAGAGCCTGTTTCTGATACCTGGCAAGAATTCTATTGTTGCAGATTCATTTTTAGATGTTTTCTATTCTTCTTCCAGAGGTTTATTTCTTCTGCAATTGTTTTTATAGCAGATTTTGAGTACTTTTGGTAACTTGTTTCTAACTATTCGTTTACAGCTGCTTCTTTAGTCAGATGATCTGCTCTCTTGTTTTCTGCTACCCCAGTATGTGCCTTCACCCAGCAGAACTTGATTTCCCATTCTTCTAGAGTGAGATTCCAAACCAGATTTCTTGTCTGTTCTATTAATGCTATATGGTTGTTCTGGATTTTTATGCTGTCTATAGTGCTTTGACTATTACTGCAAATTGTTGCTGTCTTTTGATGAGAGATGATGAGTTATAATTCCCAGAAATACGTAAGTGAATGAACTATAGCAAGTTGTTTTTGCCTGGTTGTTCTAGAGCAGTGTTTTGCCAGTCTAGAGAAGCATTCTTGTATAATGGACTGTCTGTAACATGAAAGAACAACAGACATTTCCTATGGTTTTGCTTCCATCAGTGAATATAGAAATCATCACTTTAAGAGCTTTATTTCTCCTTAATACATGTTTTCTTTGCCGGATGAGGCAATTTACTGTAGTGAACCAGATGTTCGTAACAATTTGGATTGATGTTGGAATTTCTGTTATATCTTCCAGAAGTGACTTCATATATAAGAGAGAATTCTTGCATTTTCAAGCAGATTGGAGTTCGACCAACAATAATGCAAGCTGGCACAAAAGATATTGTCCTGTATCCTTTAATTATTTGTAAGGTTATAAGGCATTGAACTCTGTTTAACTTTTGTTGGTTTTGCTTAGAAATGACAATTATTGTGTGGGTGTTGGTTAGTTTGGTGAAATGCTTAGGACCCCTCTAAATGAATGTGCAGACCCCTTGGAAGTGTCCGTGTAATAATATTTATCTGAAGCATTATTATCCCAAAAAGTGGAATGAAAACTCAGCAGTGGTTTGCTAGATCTTTTATGGCAGAGAAAATTTTGGATGTTTCATGCTACATTAAATTTTACATGATATAAATGATCAATGATATGATGTGCATCCAATGGAGTATATCCAAGTAGAAGTCAGACATAAGAACTTTATTGATGGTCATTCTTAAAATAACTGATTTTCAAACTTAAGAGTAAGCTTTACAATGATATTAATATATTTTGTAACTTTAGTTATTTAAATAAAGGTTTGACATAGTATACTACATCCGAGTTTCTTAAAATTGCCTTATCTCCATAGCAGTTCGACATCTAACTGATGTCAATATCCTTTTTTGTTTAAGCAAAAAATTAAGTCCTGCAGTTTCAGATATTCCTTGGTGGGACATCCCACATATAAAATTTAACATTACCTCAATAATTAAATTCTGACACAAAATAAAACATACTCCCAGTAACAAGCAGTTAAATTGCTCTAAAACAGGATGATTACATTACTACATATTTATTAATTTGAAATTATTTAATGATGCCAATCTTGATGAAATGCTCCACTCTCTTCATTTGAAGCAAATTACTAAAACTATAATAACCAACAAACCATTATAACAGCCTTCCTATTATCATTCTATACCATGAACTTAGTGACTATTCTGATGGAATAAAAGCATATCATTTGAAATATACTAATACAATATCATTTTTATTTTAATGCTATACTAGTATATTATTATGAAAAGATATATAAAATTGAAGCACTTACTGTAATATACATTGAAGGTGGATGCTGGTATTCTGCAAATCGTGCATTCAGAGCTTCTAAATTTCCTTTTGTAAGTCTTATCATACTCTGAATATTTTTCAGCTATGAAAGTATATATTTTAAGTGTAAGTACATAATTATATTAAATTATTATTAATTTCACAATAGTAAAAAACAAACTACTTCAGTATAGTCATATTTTCTAGCAAGTTAGTGTTAGAATTGCAGATGTCAATCTGGATGGACAAAAAGTAATCAAAATATAACAAGAAGCTCAGCATTTGTCTGATAAAATAATTAATTAATTCTTAATTATATTTCATTGATTCTTTTTAAGCTATGTTCTCCACAGGACCTTTTGAATGGGCAAACCACCCAGCTGGTTTTACTGACCACCCGGCTAATTAATGTTGTGAACTGACATGGCTAAATAATGAGCAAGAATGGAAAAATAATTTAAGACATTTTTAAATTAACAGTGATGAGAAATCGAACCAGTGAGTCTCGATACTCATGAGATAAGCTCAGTTTCTTGCATTGCAAGCCAATCTCGAGAACTTAGATTATTCACTTTGATGCACACCAATCCGTAGCGGAAGAAGACAAAAATCGGGATCTCGAATACAACAGTATCAGTTGCAAAGATCTTTTACAAAAGAGACATAATTTTGATGTTTGAAAGAAATAAATTGTGAAAACTGAACGAATTCGAATCGAAAGCAAAAATTGATGTTAAAAATTGATATTTATTTTTCTTAATAATGATTTTTGTCTGAAGATCGTGAGTGAAGTATTTAATATTTTATTTTGTAAAAGAAAAGAGGCCTGCGCATCAAATATAGTTGTGATCTCAGGGAATTCTCGAAACTCTCGAGGACTATGATGTGATACCAATTCCCATTTCTAGTAATTAATACTTAAAATAGTAAAATTGCGACATAACGCATGTTATGTGCCCCAGGTATTGCTGTCAGTGCACAATTCAGTGCTTTGTTCTGATTAATTTAATAACAATGATATTTTGCATTTATTAAATTACCCCATAATGAGTAAAAAGTAAAGTCAGAAAACCACGCTCAAGTTATTTTAAGAAAGATGAAACAGATAAGCATAATAGCGAAGACACCAAACCAACAACAGAATCGTCAATTTCTGCAGAGTCTCTTTCAAATGTAAAATGTGTGTCTAAACATCACTTATCAGGTATTAACAGCGAGTGGTTAGTGGTGAAAGATAATGGAATGACGAGTTCCACATGTATGAAATTCAGAAAGAGACGACCCACAAACAAGGAAGTGTCTTGAGTAACTATGCCATGCACAGGACATCGGAAAAAAAAAGCTTGGTTGACCACGAACAAAGAAAGTTACACACTGGTTCTTGTTCAAATATAATTTGTTCAAATTATTCAAAATTGAAAAATCAATTTCAATTTTGAATAATTTGCAGAGAGATGCTTTTCTAGGAGCTTTATGATCTATGTATTGGTTAGCAAAAAATGAGTTACCACATACAACATTATTTGAAAAATTGCTTGAGCATTCCAAGGTTCAAGGTTGTTCCAACTTAGATGGGCCTACTACTATGGGCTGTTCCTACTTAGAACATTTTAATGTTGGTAAAAATGCACATTATACCTCAGAAAGAATAATGCAAGAGTTGTTTTATATTTTAGCATCAGAAATTTGATTTGAAATACTGAAAAATATACATTCTGCAGATTATTTCAGTTTTATGTGATGAAATTACAGACATCTCAGTTTTAAAATATCTGATTGTGTATATTAAATATGCTTGTCAACTTAGAAAAGAGGTCAGGGTTAGTTTTATATCAACTTGCAATATCATTGATGGCAAAGCCGAGACTATAACTAACAAAGTAATTGAAACCCTTGACAGTCTAGGCTTAAGAACGTGTAATCTGGTGGGTCTAGGATCTGAATAGAGAAGCTGTCATGATTGGAAAGCAAAAAGGAGTTGCAAAACTGCTCAAAGATAAAACAGATGGATTCATGGTTAACTGTCATTATGTAAACCACCAACTGGCTCTTGCTAATGCCCAAGCAGCTGCTGAAGTGCCTTATTTAGTCATGTTTAATAATATCTTAAGGCAATTGTTTTTCTTCTTCCAAAATTCCTCAATCAGGATGGCCGGTTTAACCCAAATCCAAAATATACTGAACAGTCCTCAGATTAAACTTAAAATGGCTAGTGACACTAGATGGCTGTCTCATGATTCTGCAATACAGTCTCTAAGAGAATGCATGGTGAATGTTATAGCTGCACTGGAAAGAGAGAAAAACCATCGAACAAAATGATATCACAGCTGAAGGTTTAAGTAAATATATCAGAACATACAATTTCGTAGCATCACTAATGATGCTTTCAGATGTGTTACTGCATTTATATAACTTGTCTAGATCATGGCAAAGACAAGATGTCGACTTAACTGAAATAGAGCCAGTCTTAGAAACCAGAACACCATCCATAATGGAATTGAAAGACACTCCTGGAAGTCATTTTCAAAATCTTCATCAGCATCTTTCAGGTGAATGGTCTGACCTTCACACTAATTATTCAGATTCTAATGTTATTACATTTAAGACTACAATATATAATAAATACATAGGCATTATTGAACACCTAGATGCAAGATTTCCAGATATGCCAATCATTTCCTGCTTTTCAATTTTCAATGCACAAAGTTATGATCAACGTGAGGCTTCTGAGATTCTTTTTGATTATTATTCTGGAAATGGAAGTCCTGCAGTTTTAAACTATGAAAGTATCTAACTAGAATGGATAGTTGCATCAAAAATGATTAATGGACAGTCATACAAAAAATCTAGATCCAAGACAAATACTGCTGAAATTAGTAACAACATCTGAGCTCAAAGAGTCTTTTCCAAATTTAGCAAAACTAGCTGCTGTTGGACCGGCCATACCTATGAGCACAGCTGAATGTGAAAGGGGGTTTCTCTGCATTAAAAAGGATAAAAATCTGTATGAGGAATCACATCAGTCAGAACACTCTAAATAATCTGATGCTGATTTCACTGACGGGACCAGATCGAACAGATTTTAATTGGCTGCTGACAACTCGGCTTCTAAGAAGAAGAAAAGAATTAATGTATAGAATTTTAAGCTGTGAGCATTACAAGGTTTTTCATTACTTAATGAGAAAATAAGAAAAATCCTAGTCTTGTTTGTTATAATTACTATATAAAATATTATCCTTGTTTGAAGTAATTTCTAATACAATTACTATTTTAATTTGTTATGAAAAAGGTCTTTTTTTAACTCATTCAAAATTTTTGTACGTCCAGCTAATGCTTCATTCCACCCGGCTAGTAAAAATTTCTGGGGAGAACACTGTTAAGAATCAATGAAATTTTGCTACAAGCATCCAATGGTGCTTTTTCATTTCAGTTATACTATTCAGTACTAAAATCTATCTTAAAATATTGAAAAAGAGTACAATTTTGGCCATAAATAATAAAAAAAAAGCAATATTTAGTTTAACAGTTGTTGAAAGTTTTCCACTTGGTTATACTATAAATTAACGATACCAAGAAATTATATGAGTGCTTAAGGGTCAAAGCGGTATAACTGAGAGAAGACCTCCAATTAGCCTTTAAAGGAATGTGGAGAAACGACCAGGGCTTCTGATCTAATGTCCAATCCTCACCTTCTCGTGGTGCACCATGTTGGGTATCTACCAGAATACTGAACGAACGAGGATGGTCTGCCAATTTGGGATTTAGCCGACCAAATTGTATTCTTATTGGCTTAAACCAAAATACAAAATGATGGTACAACATGACAAAATTTCATGCTGGCTGGGTGCCACACGGTTAAACAAGTCCCCAATTGTTTTCGCCAGTAAAGCTAATAATAATGGCAAATATTTCTTAGATTTCTGCTCAAGACATGGACTGGTTATTACTAACACCATGTTCCAACATAAAAATGTGCACAAATTCACATAGAGAGAAGAGGCAAGGAATAAGAAAAGTCTCATTGACTATGTTATTGTTGATAGTGATGTTTTCTCCCTTGTGCAGGACACTAGAGTGTACAGAGGATTTGAAATTGGAAGTGATCACTATTTAGTCTTGAGCAGGATAAAATTCAATTTCATATTGAAAAGAATAACATGCAAGAAAGTTTTAAAGCAAATAAAAGTTGAACATCTCTCAGATGTGTATTGCAGACTAAAATACACAAAGATTATTGAAGAAAAAATGAAAGAGTTGGAGAATAGGAACCAAACTTTAGAGATTTAGTGGCAAGCCTTCAAGAAAACCTTGATTGATTTAGCCAGAGAGGCATGTGGTCAAGTTGTCTGCAAGGATAGAAAAATCAGAACTCCATGGTGGACAGAGGAAGTTAAAGAGGCAGTGAAGGAAAAGAAGAAAGCATATAAAAAGTTCCTGGCAAATAAGTCAGCTTGTGCTCTTAGAGAATACAGAGACACATGTAAGAAAGCTAAACATTGCGTAAAACTAGCCAAACAAAAGTCATGGGAGAATTTTGGCAAGAGCATAGAAAATAAATATCAAGAAGGTGGCAAAATATTCTGGAGGTTGTTGAAGAAGCATAGGGATGGAGGAAAGTGTGCTGTAAAAGGAGTTAGAGATGATAAAGGTGACATGAAAAACAGGAGAAAAAGATATCCTTGAAGTATGGAGTAATTACTTCGAAAAATTGCTAAATGAAAGAAGCAGTGATAGTACAGTGGTAAAAAACACTCAACAGGCATAGTCAGGAATATATATCCATATTTGAAGTAGAAAAAACTATAAAAGGCTTGAAACGTGGAAAGGAAGCAAGAGTAGATGATATTCGACTAGAAATGCTGAAGTATGGTGATATAAAAGTCTTACAGGTGGCTGTACTGCACAGTTCAGAAGGCCTGGACAGAGGGACGAATTCCCAATGATTGGAGTAGACCTCTAATAGTACCCATATATAAAAAGGGGAAATAAGACTGAATGTGAGAATTACAGAGGCATTTCCCTACAGAGTGTTTCTGGTAAGATTTATGCAAGTAAACTTGAGAAACGGTTGAGAAGAATTGTGGAAGAAAAGCTTGGTGAAGAACAAGCTGGATTCAGGCCAAATAGAGGTTGTCAGGATCAGATCTTCACTTTATGACAAATAGTTGAGAAATGGGAATATAACAAAAGATCTGTATTTAAGTTTTGTAGATCTGGAAAAAGCATATGTCAAAGTGCCAACCCTACTTGAGTGGGAATAAAGCTAAATTAGATGCAAACAAAATATCTAGGTGACAACACAGGAGAAAGGAAGTACACATCAATGATTAATCATTTAAAAATTCAAGCATAGCAATGAATTTGTAAAACAAAATATCAAACCACAATGCAAGAACAAGTATGCAGTCAGAATCTAAAGTAAATCCACCAAAAGAGCAAATGTTATTTGAAGTTAACAAATGATCAAAAAAAAAAAAAATAAACATACAGATGACAAAATCTTTGCACTTACACTATGGATGAAATGACTGCATTGGATAAAAGGCCACACTCAACTGTTGGGTGGGTGGGTGGGGGGAGAATTAACACTAATCATTAACTTATTCCATAGTACAAAGAAACCAGACAGAGACTTCTCTCAAAAACATCGTCATCATAATTTATCTGTAATTTGTTTTGTCTCTGATTATTTTCTATATTTCACCATTTAAAATAAATATCTTTAATATATTTATTTTGTTATTTAAGGATGTTCCCTATAAAATTTAATGACCAGAGAGAGAGAGAGAGAGAGAGAGAGAGAGAGAGAGAGATTATGAGAATATAACCTTCAGCAATAGAGTTACTTACTATGGTTTGTACCATTCAAAGTAGTATTTTACAAGCTGTTAGTGGTTTGTGAATCAAATTATCAGGTTATGACTAAAATTTTTTTAATGAAACAGAATGAAAAATATTAGAGTATTTCAAGAGATTGCTCAGCGTTAACAGGTTCATACCAGAAGGTGTCATATTCATGCTTCACATCAAGCAGGAACTTGCCTGATGGTATATTATGTCCCTTCCACATTGAGTGGGGACATTTTTTACAAATAAATTGAAGATGCCAAGAAATTATATTCTTAGTTTAATCCTTTATCCAAGTGTAAGCAAACAAAGTTTGCACCTGAAGTAACTTCAGGACTGGACAACTCGTATATAGAAAGTAATGACTTCACATCACTTGCAAAGCACAAGAGCCTGTAGCTCAGTAGATGTGGCGTTTGCACACCACGCGGCTTGACC
The DNA here is from genome assembly GCF_054136105.1 of Typopeltis vanoorti. Classification (NCBI taxonomy): domain Eukaryota; kingdom Metazoa; phylum Arthropoda; class Arachnida; order Uropygi; family Thelyphonidae; genus Typopeltis; species Typopeltis vanoorti. The sequence goes on along the minus strand of NC_143550.1, from coordinate 77,408,181 downwards.
GTACAAAGGAAGACTTGGTTTCGAGTCTAGTCGGCGACTAGAGGAAATTTTTCTAAGCCTTTTTTTGACCGGTTCTCGAGTTAGTCAATCTCTGGCACAGGCAAGTGGGTTTTTTCTCCTGGAAACTCGGTTTTTTGTCCTGTAAACTCAAGAAAATTGATCATAGAATCCACACTATTTCAGACATTAAATATATTGTGTTAGGGACCACAAGATGGCAGCACTTGTTGAGCCATTCTCTTCACTGCATGCTGCTTAATTAGTGATAGCCTTGGGCCAGCTATCTCTGATTAGGTACCAGTGGAGATTGAACTGTCCACTCCAAAAGTTGGATAGGGCTAAAAACGGCCTCGCCTACTCCCTATATGAGAATAAAAAGGCGTTGGCTGATTTTTTTTTTTTTTTATTAATGCAAAGCACATATCCTTATGGACAATGTATAATGCTATGCATTATGGGAAGGGTCACTACCCAGACTGATTTTGATTTTTATTGAAACCAGACCCAGAAGTGACACCAAAGTTGAAGTAATGCAGAAGTCATATTATCATATATACAATTAGCCAAAAAGAGATAACCTTATTATTAAAATACTCTGGATTAGATACAGATGTTGGAAGTTTTTCCACTTGGTTACACTATAAATTAAAGATGCCAAGAAATTATATTCTTGATACAGGTGCACACTGTGTTGGCTTACATTTGAATAAAGGATTAAATCAAGAATATAATTTCTTGGCATCTTTAATTTATAGTATAATGAAGTGGAAAAACTTCCAACATCTATTTCTAATCCAGAGTATTTTAATAATAAAGTGTGACACCTTTTGGCTATTCATATATGAAAATATGACTTCTGCATTACTTCAACTTTGGTGTCACTTCTGGATCTGCTCCCAGTGATGTGCTTTTGGGTTGGAGTGGTTACTTTTTCTGAGAAATTTTTTTCGGCACCAGCTACTAGTGTAATCATCAACAATGAAATATGAGTGGCTCTGCTCAGTGTTGGGGTGGTGAGCCTGTCACTGAGTTAAACTACCACTGATTTAAATGATCATTCGGGTCACACACTGTTGGGTAATCTGCGGGATCACGAGTTTTTGGAGAGGTGTTCCTGCACTTAAACATACCCCAATATGTTAAAGTTGAAACTGGTCTGGGTGGTGACTTACCATAATGCAAAGCATTATACATTGTCCATAAGGATATGTGCTTTGCATTATGGGATACTATGGCAAGTGATGAGAAGTCATTAGCTTCTATATACAAGTTGAACAGTCCTGAAATTACTTCAGGTGCAAACTTTGTTTGCTTATACTTGGATGAAGGATTAAACCAAGAATATAATTTCTTGGCTAATTTAATTTATAGCATAACCAAGTGGAAAAACTTCCAACATTTTTTTACAAAGTTTTAAATATATACTGCATGCTAGTTTGAATATTTTTGATTAAATTTAATTCATATAATTAGTACTGGTGAATTGTCTTAATGATACACAGAATCTCAAATGCAATTATAATTTCAAGTTATATATATATATATATATATATATTTGCTTTTCATGAATTATTTGGTCTCTGCATCAAATGACTGCATTATGAACAAAGTGTCATCATGAATTGCGTGCAACTGAGGTTTTGAAATAGGTTGTTAGGATTATGTATTTAGTGTTTGATGCTACAATAGAGCTTTATTTTATGTTACAATATACTACTTTATATAATGCTACAATAGAGCTTTGTGGTACAATAGGAATTATACCACAAAGTGATATAATGCCTGTGGGATTGGGGGAAGTTGCTTTACATTATGTAGGATCATTTTATTTTCAGTTGTAATAAATTTAGTTTAATCCTTTATCCAAGTGTAAGCAAACAAAGTTTGTGCCTGAAGTATCTTCAGGACTGAGGCAACTCGTGGTAAAGGTGGACCAAGCTCTCATCACTCCTTGTCTCAGTATCTCCAATAATACAAAAAACATCTCCTAGCAGACATGTATAATGCTATGCATTAAGGGAAGGGACACTACCCAGACTGGTTTCGACCTTTATTGAATGTTCAAGTACAGGTCAAACTCCAAAAACTCAGCGTTGTTCCCCTCAATAACAGGTTAACCGTGCCACTGAGAAGAACTCTCAGAGTTGGCTTTACCCCGTGGCAGGCTCACTCCACCACCGAGCAAAGCCACTCATATGTCATCTGAGGAACTGTGCTTCAGTTAACTTCATGGGCTACAGCATTGCCATTTGTTATCCACAACACACACCCAGGAGCTGGGTGACAGCAACAGCTGAGCCTCAGTTAAAACTTCATGGGCTACAGCATTGCTATACATCATCCAAGCTTCCAACCGGTTTCGACCTTTATTGAGGTCTCGCCAGTGGGAGCCAGACCCAGAAGTGGTGATACTAAGGCAGAAGCAATGGAGAAGTCATATTTACCTATACGAGCTGAAAAAAGGTGTACCACGTTATTATTAAATTACTCTGGATTTAGAGAAAGATGTTGGAAGTTTTTCCCACTTGGTTAGACTATAATAAATTTAGTTTAATCCTTTATCCAAGTGTAAGCAAACAAAGCTTGCGCCTGAAGTATCTTCAGGACTGAGGCAACTCATGGTAAAGGTGGACCAAGCTCTCATCACTCCTTGTCTCAGTACCTAATTCTAATTTCTTAAAAAACCTTCCAACATCTTTTCAGTTGTCTACAATTTCCACTACATTTAGTTCAGTATGGCCCATAAGTCACAGAACATTCCGTAAAGGTGTTAAAAGTTTATTTTTCACTTGGTTAGAGTATAATAAATTTAGTTTAATCCTTTATCCAAGTGTGAGCAAACAAAGTTTGCGCCTGAAAGTATTATCTTCAGGACTGGGTTAAGGTGGTACAACACCAGGGCAACTCGTTGCAAAGGTGGAGCAAGCTACCAACACTCCTATCTCGATATCTCCTATAATGCAAAAAACATCTCCTTAGGAGTGTTGGTAGCTTGCTCCACCTTTGCAACGAGTTGCCCTGGTGTTGTACCACCTTAACCCAGTCCTGAAGATACTTTCAGGCGCAAACTTTGTTTGCTCACACTTGGATAAAGGATTAAACTAAATTTATTATATTCCGTAAAGGATATAACTTTGTGATATTTTTTTGATAACTAATAAAAAAAAACTGGTGATATTAAAAAAATTCTGCAGTTGCTTCACAAAGGTGGGCCCTTTCTATGGCATGTTCCATGACTTATGGGCCACCTATATATGTCTATATATAGATGACTGTCTATATATAGACAGTCATCTATATATAGATGACTGTCTCTACTGCATTCAGTGATACAATAAAGGGATGTTTTTTCTTGCATTTGCAGTATGGTGCCTATTGGGGAGGGATGTTTTGGTCGATTGGTAGAGCCTCTGCTACTAATGGCTCGCAAAAAGTTAAGCAAGTTTGAGCATGGTTAGTACTTGGAAGGGTACTGATCGTTCTATGCTGTTGGCACACTCTCCCTCGATGAGTCTTTGGACTCCCTGGAGCTGTAACATAATAATAATAAACAGGGATACTTTCATTCCAGGCTTTTGAAAGAATAGGTGTAGCGAGCAAAGATCTGTTTATTCCTGTAAATAAAAACTTTCCTAATTTCTGCTTTTATATTGTTGGAAGTTTTTTTTTTTTTAATCAATATTGTATTTAAATGTTAATAAAATCATGTTTGATATCAACTTTGTTACCTTTTTAATTTTATTTTATTATAAATAGTTAGAGCTTGCATTATTTCTTGAATGGGTACTACACTTTGCATATCTTGGTCTATTGACTAAAAGCAAATTCTAGTATCTGTTCTTATTAGTTAATGTCTGATATAGGCCCCATTGGGGCTAAAGATGAACTTTTTTTTTTTTTGGAAAGCAGAAAAGTACTTGGATCTTTCTCCACCTTTACCACAAGTTGCCAGATATTGTACTACATCTATTGCTTTTGGAGGATAATTGTGGATTGCAATCAGAAAAGTTTGAAAAACGCTTATTTAAAGGACATGAACTCTGTGCAGGAGCATATATACCTGCCTTTTATTAGTGCAATGATTAGGTTTCACTGGACTGATGGGTGTTACAAACTATTCATTCTGATCACAGACCATACAAAACCATTCTCTGTTAAATATATCATAACAATCCTATTGTCAAAAAACTAAATTCACAATAAATGAACTCTGAGTGGATGCATAATCAAATATTGTATAAAGAAAAGAGAATTTATTTTGAATAAATAAGATATACAAACAGATCATATTTTGTAGGTGTCCTCCCGCGATGAGTCTTCGGACTCCTTGGAGGTGTCATGAATAATAATAATATATATCTATTTGCATTTTATAGCCAAATGTGGAAAAACTTAAGTCTCAAAAATTTCCCAGAAAGTTATGAGAAAGTTGTTTTCATAACAACTGATAAATTTTGGTAAATTTTTTCACATTTGGATATAAAATATGGGAGGATCCATAATATCCTCTTATAGCAAACTGAAGCTCTCAGATTTACTTCTTTTAATATTTGGTAGTATATTTACATAAAGCAAAAATTTTTCTTTTCACCTTTTATCAAAGAAGAAACTAAAAATCTTTGTTTCAATGTACAATAATTCTTAATAAACAGAAATAGGGAATATTAAAGATCCATTATTAATTATAATGAAGAGCCAAAGGCTTCAATTCAGCAACATGAACTTATTTAAGTTAAGGGATATTATATTATATCCCATATTGTTTCTTAGCCGAATAAGAAACTCAAAGAGTTTCATGCCGAATATAGAAACTATATAAAGTTCGGTGATTCCAAGCGTAAGCAAATACCTGGATAGTGCAGCACCTGACCCTTGAAGGTAGTGCAAGCTGAGGCAACTCATATAAAGGGTGGAGCAAGCTTTGATCACTATTCTTGATATTTACCCATAATGTGAACTTAACTCCTAGGAGCTTTATATAGTTTCTATATTCAGCATGAAACTCTTTAAGTTTCTTATTTTCTAAGAAACAATATGGGATATAATATAATATCCCTTAACTTAAATAAGTTCATGTCGCCGAAATGAAGCCTTTGGCTCGTCATTATAATTAATAATTTAATAGGACACCTCTTGGCAATTCTCATAGAAGGGATGTAAGTTCTGTTCGCTACAAACTTGGTATTAACTAGGTCTACCTACTCACAGTGATGAGACCTCAAAAAAGGTCGACACTGGTCTGGGTAGTGACCTTCTCTCATAATGTTGAACAAAATACAGCTCCTAGGAGTTAAGTTCACATTATGGGTAAATATCAAGAATAGTGACTGGAGCTTGCTCCACTCTTTATATGAGTTGCCTCAGCTTGCACTACCTTCAAGGGTCAGGTGCTGCACTATCCATGTATTTGCTTACGCTTGGAATCACCGAACTTTATATAGTTTCTATATTCGGCATGAAACTCTTTGAGTTTCTTATTCGGCTAAGAAACAATATGGGATATAATATAGTATCCCTTAACTTAATTAAAGATCCATGTTTCTTTCAATGTGTGTGTGAGAGAGAAAGAATACAATCCTTGGCAACAGAGATGCCTTAGATTGCACTACTTAAAAACTGTCCATGCTTATAAAAAGCAGTGTAAGCTAATGCAACGATGTCACAGATTGTATTCTCCTAAAGGTATCTGGTCATTTTTTTCAAAACTTTCCACCTGACAGCCACCTCCAATTTGCCAACACACTTAACCTCTTCCTAACAAGTTCCTCTTCCAGGTATACTGTGGTTGTCGGTTCTCATCTTGGTAACTCGAACTACAACCTCATACAAGTCTCTTTTGCCACAGAACAATCTTCACCCACCAGTTCAGTCTTGTGTCCTTTGGCACTACAAGGCTGCCAACCAGGAGGACCTCGGTGACTTCTATTCCTCTTGCCCATGGTCCAACTATTGCTTAAGTTCTTCTGATCGAAACACCTGCTCAGATTGAATAACAGAAATCATTGTCACAGGAATGAAGGCTTTCATCCCTCATTCCACTCCAAATTCTCAGCCACCATCCAAGCCTTGGTTCTCAAAAAAGTGTGCCAATGCTGTAAAAGAAAAAACCTCTGCTTACCATAAATGGCTCAAGACCAAAACACCAGCTGCACACTCTACCTACACTGCAGCTTGCAACCATTGTAAAAGAATCATTAAATCCAAGTCAGACTTTGAAAGGGCCAAATGCTGCAAACTCTAAACTCACCTCCTGCTCAAATGGCAGTTGCACCTATGCCCAATGGCCTTGGCAGTTCCACTGCCAAGGCCATTGGGCACAACTTTCTGCCTACCCAGGTTTCACCACTCTAACATCCAGATGGTACTGTAGTTACCTCATCCAAAGACAAGGCCAATTTACTGGCTTCACTCTTCTCTTCAAATTCCTGCATTGATGACCTGTGCAAAATTCCTCCACACTACCAAAAATGGCTCCCTTCATGTTAACCCATAGTCTACCAACAAAAAGAAATCCTTTCTTTTAGAGAATCTTCATAGTTAGAGAAAATTCATAGTTTTATGAAATATTTACACATAAACACAAGGTAAAGGTAATAATTTATTATAAGGCCATATATTTTAGTCTGAAAATTACAGCCCATCTTCAGTGGCAAAAAAAAACAACTGATACAAGGCAGAATGCAAACAATGGATTTATTTGAAATAGAATAAGTCGCATGATGTTATATTTCCAGTAACGTTATGTTCTAACTAAGGAAAAGGTTAATCATAACAGTATGAAAAATAAATAAATAAAATAAAATAAAAATATAATGATGCATTATTCTAATCAGACTTTCCCATATTTTTGTTAACGATAGGAAGTCATTCCGATTCAAGTTCAGGAAGTGAAGCAAGGCTTCAGCACTCTCCTTAAATAAATGCTCAAATTTGTATTGACAGTGATGTAGTAGGCATGTTTCAGACCAAAGAATGTTGTGGTCTGTGTCTACTTCATGTTGAGCCAATCCAGATTTATCGGATTTCCTGTGGTATATATATAATTGATGATTCTCTTTTCTAATGAGCATCCAGTTTGTCCAAAGTAGTATAGATGACAGTCACAAGGAACTTGGTATACACCTGGGAGAGACAGAGAGCATTTATCTTTTGATGAGGGGAAATAAATTGAGTTTATTGATGGGTATAAAAGTAGCTACCAAATCATATTTCTGCAGAATTCTGAAAATCACTTCTGAAAAGACAGAAATGTATGGGATTGGAACTTGATATACTGTTTCTTTGCTATTTAAGTTAGGTTTGTAGGAGTCAAACAGATGTTGTGTAGTCCTTTCTGAGAAACCATTTAATTTTGTATATTGTTTGATATTTGAGGGTTCTTCTGTAATCAATGAGAAGTCAAGCAATTAGTCTTAGCTCATTGAATTACAGACTTTATGATTCCTGTCTTTTGAGAAGGATGTTGTGCAGATTGTTGAAGAATGTAGCATCCAATGAAAGTGGGCTTTCGAAAAACAGATGTGGTTAAATCACCTGATGGTGTATGGATGAGAAGAAAGTCTAGAAAATATAATTTGTTGTCTTTTTTCAATTTCCATAGTGAATTTGATATGAGGATGTAAAGCATTTAAAGAAGTTAAAAACACTGGTTAAGTTTCTTTATTGCGAAGTCATACAGCAAAAATGTCATCAACATGTTGAACTGAAAATGAAGGTTGAGGATATATGGATGAAAAGAGGATGTCTTCTAGATGCTCTAAATAAAAGTTGGCTAGAGTAGGGGAAGAGTGGACTTTTGAAGAATCCTCAATAACCTGAACCAAACAAGACATCTGATCCTGATGGTATCCCATTTATTGTGTTAAAAAATTGTGTCCCAGAACCTAACAGCTATCCTACATCACCTCTTCAATCTATCTTACAACATAGAAGCAAGTCCACATCCAGCCCATTCCAAAGAATGGTGATAAAAGTCAACTAACGAATTACTGTCCAATTGCTCTCACTTCTGTTCTCTCTAAAAGATGTTGAAGAACCATCTTGAACCACTTAGAATCATACCAACTAATCAGTGACCAGCAGTATGTATTCTGCCACTTGAGATCTACAGCTAATCTTCTTGCTTTCACCACCCACCTCTAAACTCAAGCCACAGAGAAATTTGGAGAAACTCACATGGTTGCCCTCACTCTGCAACTGGATTGCCAACTTTCTCACTGGTTGCTCATTACATGTCATGGTGGATGGTTTACTCTCCTCAGATTTCCCACCACCACCACCACCACAAGAGTGCCCCAGGGTTCTGTTCTTTCACCCACTCTCTTCCTCTTATATATAAATGACCTGCTCTCAGACTTCCAATCCAATCCACAGCTTTGCTGATGATGGTACACTTTATTTCTCCTTTTCATTTGACAAACCTTGTAATGTTCAAGTATTAGAATCCTCAAGATCGACCATGACCAGTGACCTGAACTCAATCTCCTAACTATATCCCAATGGGGTAAGGACAACCTTGTAAACTTCAGTGCCACCAAAACTCAGTCCTGCCTGATCTCTCGCAAAAAAAGAGCTTGCATTCCTTCCTCCTTAACTTTAAGTAATAATGAGATATCCAAAGAAGATCAGATTTCTCTACTCAGACTGACCTACACCTCCGATCTTTCCTGGCACAACCACATTTCCACTATAGCTTCTGCAGCTGCCAAAAACTTTGGTGTAATTTTTTGCACAAGACACTACTACACACCTTCACAGCTGCTAACTCTATACAAAGTCCAAATCTATCCAACCATGAAATATTGCTCCCATATTTGGGATGGAGTACTAAATACCTCTCTAAGATTGCTTGATTCTATCCAGAAGAGGACAATCTAGCTAATTAATGATTCCCCCCCCCTCCTCTCTCTCTCTCACACACACACGTGTTTGGTTTCTGCCTTAAGCCTCTTCTACAGATACTTTCATGGACAGTGCTCTGCCGAATTGTCCACTATTATTCTTCCACTCACCTCTAAAATCATTAAAACAAGAGCCACTGCTAACCATCATCCCTTTACAGTCTATCTTGAAACTCAGTGAACCAACTTCACTGCCTCCTCCTTCATCTCATTTACTTCTATCTTTCTGGAACGGTCTCTCCCACTCTGCCTTCCCCAAAGATTACAAACCTAAGATGTTCAAGCAAAATGTGAACAGATTCCTCCTTTCTTCTATTCCTCTTTTGCTCACACACGGCACGAATTTGCTATAGGTCTTGTAGCCTTATGTGTGTGGATCAGATACTATATATATACATACAGAGTCCATAAAAAAAATGTATATACACTTCAGCAAAAGAAAAACCTGCGTAAAAATTATAATACTAAATTTATACAGACATCAAGGGATGAATGCAGGTTACCTTTGACTTCTACAATTACATGAGGTGCTCAAAGTGGTTACCATTAGCATCCAAACACTTATTATTACGGCGAACTATTGCTTGGGCAACATTGGCCAAAGTGTCCAGTGGGATTGCTGTGCATGCCATTTCGATTTCTTTCCAAAAGACCACCAGTGTAGCTTGTTTTCTATGATACACTACATCCTTTAGAGTGCCCATGGGTAGGTCCAAGGGTGTTAAATCAGGATAACTCAACTGCTCTTTATCCTATCCATTGTCCCTGCAAACTCATCGAGGTAAGCTCTCATCGTAGTTTGGTGGTGCACCATCTCGTTGGAAGAGAAATTGATCATTCCCATAAAGTGCATGAATGACTATTGAAAAAGCATTAAATTGGATGAATGAATACTGCCAAAGGAATCAGAGATGATAAAGGTGATATGAAAACTGAAGAAAAAGATGTTTGAATTAAATACTTTGAACGACTGTTAAATAAAACAAAAAGTAGAAACAGAAAGTGGCACAATGATGGTAGAAAATATTCAAGTGGAATGCAATCACATATCAATACTTGAGGTAGAAAAGTCATAAAAAAACTCCAAAATGTGGAAAGGAAGCTGAAGTAGATGATGTTGACCAGAAATTCTCAAATATGGAGGTATAAGAGCTTGACAATGTCTGTGCATCCTGAAAGCATGGACAAATAAAAAAATAAATAAAACGGTGTGGGAATTACAGAGGAATTTGGAATTTTACTACAGTATTCAAAGTAAGATTTATGCATGTGTACTTAAGATGCTAAGAAATATTGTAGAGAAGATCACAGTTTTTCTTAGACCACAAAAGAAAATTTGGAGAAGACCAATCTGGTTTCAAGCTAAATATAGATTGTCAGAACTTAGGATGGGTACTTTGACAAACAGTTGAGAATCGTGAGAATGTAATAAGGATAAGTATTCAAGTTTTGTAAAAAGGTGCCAAGAGAAGAGCTGCTCAAAACATCACAAATATACAGTGTAAATTGGATATTTATAGAACACAGTTTAAATTTCAGTCATAAGTCAGCATTCAGAATTGGAGGTATAGAAAAATGGTCTCATGAAAAATCAGGTGTAAGACAAAGGTGCACACTATCTCCACTGTTAGTCATTATGTGTATGACTTACGCTATAAAGGAAATTAGTATTAAATATGATATGAAAGCTGGAGATGTTAAAATCTCAGTTTTTAATTTATAAGATTATGATATAGTCCTAAGGAAATCCAGTACATGCCTGAGGAATGCTAAACTAAATTGAATAACTGTATAGCAAATGTATTATGAAAATCAGCAATAAAAAGACTATGAAAGTAGGCAGGAACACTGTATCAAATCCTTCCCAATGTCATTAATGTACAAATTGAATAACAACGGACCAAGGATTGATCCTTGTGGTACACCACTGGTTACCTTAAATTTTGTGCTCACCTCCCCCATATACCACTTTTTGATATGTCAGTCAACCATCCTTTCATGCATGTTAATATTTTATAATCAAAACCCATTTCTCCAATTTCTGCAACAGTCTTCCATGCTATTCTGTCAAAAGTCTTAGGAAAATCCCCAAGTATTATGCTGTATCCATTCCCCCAGTCTAGCTCAATGATAACATTATTATGGAATGTGAGCCAGTTGCTAAAACATAACCTTCCCTTAGTAAACCCATACTGTTAATTTGGAAGTAGAGATTCTCTGTCAACCCATTTCTGAATGCGAGCTCCAACTAATTTTTCCAAAATCTTCACTACCACTCTTGAGATACTGATTGGTCAATAGTTAGATCCATCAGTCTTTGCACCACACATGTGCAATGGGATTACACATTGGTAAATGTGTAATCCCATACATTCTTTCCACCCCTACGGAATCTTCCTTGTTCTGAAACTCAAATTATATAGCCTGGTCAACTGTATAGCCTTTAACCAGGCTATATAAAGAATAACCAAGTTCAGCTGAACACTTGTTTAGAACCCATGCTGATATTCCATCAGTCCCTATTACCGAATTCTTATCCAGTTTGTGTAACAGCTCTAATACCTCCTCCTCATACACCTGAGTTTCTTCATCCAGTGAAGAGGTAGCAGTGAGCTCAATGTTGTATACACTAGGCTGATAGCTTTTAGCAAAATGGAGACGAATGAGAACATTCAGTAGAGTAGAGTTACTCTACTGAATGTAGTGTATTTTTCCCCTCACTGTCTGTGTTAGGTCTCATACCAGTTATTAGTTTTTCAAGATCCCTGATACCAGGAGTCATGATATAAATAAAACTTATAAAGTATTTGCAGATAAGTTTTAATAAACCGTATGTTGAGACTTAAGTGCTCTGCAGAGATCATGTTGGAGGTTTAATGGAATAATTATCAGCACTGAGAAAGAATTAAAAATAATTTTAATACTTCTAATATTTCGTCTGTCACAGAGACATCTTCAGGGATTACAAAAAACTTTTTATAACAACACACACAAAAGCAATACAGTAGTACTAACTATTATAATAACGGAATTAACTCACGTAAATTATTCTTTATTCGTAGAATTTTCACCCGAGTATCACAGGCATCATCAGTACAGACCCATAATAGACTTTTTCCATAGTATAGACAGAGGTATTCGATCCTTACCCCAAAAAACAACTAACAGAACAAGACTCGAGTGTGAAAAAATTCTTTTTAACGTCAAGCCTCTGCGGCCGAACCTATCGTATGCTGGACAAAAAGCACTGAAATTGCTAAACAAATAACAAGAACCTAATTATTACGAAAGCTGACAAGGGGAAGGCTGTAGTCATCCAAGACAGAAGAGAATACAAGAGAAAAATATCACTGTTACTCTGCGACTATTCGACTTATAGACCAGTAGTCAAATAAAAAAGCTTAATGCCCTTATAGAAAAAATATCGATATGGGATGAAGATAAAAAGAAAACACTAAAGACCTCCTTCGGGCGCCCACCGAGATTATATGGTCTTCCAAAAAAAAAAGTACATAAGCCAGGAATTCCATTAAGACCGGTTGTAGACTCTATAGGTTGTCCCACTTACAAAATATCAAAATTTCTGTCAAATTTACTCACTTCTTCAACTAGAAGAACTGCTACATATATAAAAAAATTCTGTGGACTTCAGAAATAAAATTTCCGATCTGCATCTAGACAATTCGGAGATTATGATTAATCTAGATGTTGTTTCGTTATTTACGAATGTTCCGTTGGCAGACAGTATAGAATTACTACACTAAGAATTTCCTCCAGACATTATTACAAATTCAAATAATTTGACAGAGTCCGGTTATATTTCCTTCAAAAACCAGTTATACCAACAAATCAAAGGGACAGCAATGAGTAATCCAATATCTCCTGCTATTGCCAACTACTTCATGGAGCATTTCGAACAGTGTATCTTTGACAACATTACACCCAGACCTCACATTTGGTTCAGATATGTGGACGACATTTTTGCCATATGGAAGGGCACCTCAGAAGAACTACAACAGTTTCTCTCAAAAATTAATGCACTTCATCCAAGGATCCAGTTCACCCTAGAAGTAGAAGTAAATAAGCAGTTAGCCTTTCTAGACCTCTTGATTCTTCGCCAACCAGATGGTTATCTACAATTCACAGTCTATAGGAAAGACTTATACAGGCCAGTACATCCACGCTGAATCACATCACCATCCCAGTCAAAAAGCAGGTACTATAAAAACACCAGTTCATAGAGCAAACTCCTTTTGTTCTTCAGAAGAACTTTTACAAAAAGAATTACAGTATATTAATTCCTCCTTCATATCCAATGGCTATAAGTCCTTCATAAAAAGAGCTTTAAGTAGTCATGCTCCAGCATCCTCTTCAAGTACAGAAGAACCTACATGTATACCTATCCCCCATGTACATGGGGTTAGTGAATGCATAGCTAAGGTGCTAAAACTACTAAATATCTGTGTGGCTTTTCGACCCATCAGAAAAATCTCCATATTCCTAATGTCTCCAAAGGACAAGCTCCCATATCTCAGCTATCCAGGTGTCTACCAGATTCCCTGCTCATGTGGATTATCATATTTTGGACAAACAGGAAGATCTGCTCAGGTCCAGTTAGAAGAACACCAGTCGTACATCCAGTACCTTGAACCCGAACAGTCTGGAATTGCAGAACATGCCATCAACACCAGACATAGAGTTCAGTGGAACAAGACAAGTCATTCACAAAAGACGGTTCCTAATGGAACGGCTATACAAAGAAACATGAAACATTACTTCACTCCCCTAACCTAAACAGATCCGATGGTCTACATCTTTCCCCCTTGTGGGAGATAGTACTTTATAAAGCAGCAAATCTTTCCTAACATATAATTGCATACATATATATTTATAAAAAAAAAATTTTTAATTTTAAAAAAATTATTATAATTGAATAATTAAATAATTATTATCTAAGGAAATTTAACCTTAGCTACTTGGGTGGTGCTTTGTGAATATAACAGTTATCGTTTAATTAGCCTTGTACCTGTACTGATGATGCCTGTGATACTAAGGTGAAAATTCTACGAATAAAGAATAATTTACGTGAGTTAATTCCATTATTATAATAGTTAATATGTCTACTCACGGTATTTCCTTATTGAAACTTATAAAAAACAATACAGTAGTGAGTGAAACTAAAGTCCTATCTAGGTGGTGTGCCCTCTATGGGCATTAGTAGGTGGCCTAGGATGTAAAGAGTGACCTCTAATAATTAATGTTTAATTTATTATTAGAATTTTGGGAAGTTTAATGCAACAGTATTTGTTATACTCTATATACTCCAGGCACTGAGAGAGGAGGGAGTTGGTCTTTGGTGGAACAGATAAGGGTAGCAAGTTTACGGTAGGGCTTAAAAGCTGTATGGAGGTTGTAATTTTTTAATGATCTGGCTATTTTTTCTGATATACCACGGACGTAAGGTATGGTGATGGCATTTCTGTAGTCCTTCTGAAGAGATGGTCAGGGAATGGGGGAAGGATTTGATTATTTTTTTAATCCTGTGGTCATTGTAGCCATCGGAAAGGAAGGTGTTGTGTATATGTGTGAGTTCAGTAGAAAGAGCAGTTTCACTGAACAAAGATTGTGGGCTCTATTGGTTAGAGTTTTAATAATGCCATATTGCTGAGAGGGGTGGTGGTGGTGGTGGGAGAGTTCGTGAATGTATCTGCCTGTATGAGTAGGTTTTCTATATACCGAGAAAGAAAGATTACCATTAGGAAGGGGTGTTACTAAGGTGTCCAGGAAAGGTAAACTATTGTTATTTTCCTTTTCCATCGTAAACTGGATTCTTGGATGTAGACTATTGAGGTGACTGAGGAAGGATTCAAATGTGTCTGGGCCATGAGGCCAAATAGAGAACATATCATCTGCATATCTTAGCCAGATATAAGGTTTTAGAGGGGAAGAGTTTATGGCCTATTTTTCAAAATTTTTCATGTAAAAATTGGCAAGGGGGGGGGGGGGGACCCATGGCAGTTCCCTCTATCTGTTTGTAGATTTTGTTCTTCCAAGAAAAATAAGCAGAGTTGACAGAAAAGGAAAAGAGATCTAAGATATCAGAAGGAAAAACGTTTTTTAAGAGTGTTAAGGTGTCAGTTAGGGGAATATTGGTAAACAATGAGATGATGTCAAAGCTGACCAATATGTCTGTACTATTTAAAGTAAGATTTTCAATTAAGTTTTTAAAGTGGGTAGAGTTTTTTACATAAGATGTGGTAAGACCAGTGAGGGGGGGGGGGTCAAAGGGTTAGCTAGCTGCTTTGACAATTTGAAGCAAGTTGAAGTGGTGGCATTTATTATAGGTCATAGGGGAGAATTAGGTTTATGGATTTTAGGCAAACCGTATATACGGGGGGGATGAGAACCGAATGGTTTGAGTTTTTTTTTGTAATGTCAGGAGGACACTTTTTTAAGAAGTTTTTTTTAATTTTTCAACTTGAGTTTTTGTGGGATCGTGTTCACGTACATGTAGGTAGCACGATCACGGAGAATAATACCCATTTTCCGATTCCAAGAATCCAGTTTATGATGGAAAACGAAAATAACAATAGTTTACCCTTCCTGGACACCTTAGTAACACACCTTCCTAATGGTAACCTTTCTTCCTCGGTATATAGAAAACCTACCCATACAGGCAGATAGATTCACAAACTCTCCCACCACCACCACCCCTCTCAGCAATATGCCATTATTAAAACTCTAACCAATAGAGCCCACAATCTTTGTTCCAGTGAACTGCCCTTTCACTGAACACACATACACAACACTTTCCAATGGCTACAATGACCACAGGATTAAAAAAATAATCTATTCCCCGACCACTTCTTCAGAAGGACTACAGAAATGCCATCACCATACCTTACATCCATGGTACATCAGAAAAATTAGCCAGATCATTAAAAAAGTATAACCGCCATACATCTTTTAAGCCCTACCGTAAACTTGCTACCCTTATCCGTTCCACGAAAGACAAACTCCCTCCTCTCTCAGTGCCTGGAGTATATAGAGTACCTTATGCCTGTAAACTGGCTTACTTCGGACAGACAGACAGGCAGGTCAGCATCCATTCGGTTAGAAGAAAACAGATCTTACATCTGCAATCACGATTATGGTCAATCTGGTCTTGCAGACCATGTTTTGGATACTACCCACAGGATCTCCTGAAAAAAAAACGACGATGCTCCACCATAGTAAATTCAAAAGAGAAAGACTGTTTTTTGAATCTGCATCGGCACTCAGGAATCAACCTAATTTAAACAAATACAGTTGCATTAAACTTCCCAAAATTCTAATAATTAATTAAACATTAATTATTGGAGATCCCTCTTTACATCCTAGGCCACCTGCAAATGCCCACAGAGGGCACACCACCTAGATAGGACTTTAGTATCACTCACTACTGTATTACTTTTGTGTGTGTGTTGTTACAAAAAGTTTTTTGTAATCCCTGAAGATGTCTCTGTGACAGAGATCAAATATTGGAAGTATTAAAATTATTTTTACTCCTTTCTCAGTGCTGATAATTATTCCATTAAACCTCTAACAAGATGTTTTAATAAAACCAAAACAATGATAATAAGGAGAAATGGAGATGAACTTCAGCATACAGTTAAGTAGAAGGAAATAAAGTGGAACAATTTAAAAAATTCAGTTACTTGGCCCATTCATCAGACAGGCTAAATTATGAATAATATAACACCTCTGAGTTGTCTACTATGACCACACTTACAAATATATTGAAAAATACACATCTCACCAAAGAACGTAAAATCAAAATATATAGATCAATGGTACTTCCCAGAGTTCTTTATGGTGCAGAGACTTGGGTTATCAAATGGAAGGAAGAAAAGATTGACAGGCTTGGAAAACAAGCGTTTGAGGAAAATAAATAAAACATCATGGTCTGAAATGAAAACTAATCAAGACATCAGAGAAAAAATACACTACTTTTCCATAATAACAAGAATTAGAGGAAAAACAGTTATACTGATATGGACATATGTATGGAACGTCGACTAAAAGGTTTCCTGAAATTCTCCAAAATGGAAGAGTAGAAGGAAATGTATAGAAAACATCAAACTTATACAGGGTGTTCGGGATAAATTTGACATATTTATAATTAATTATATTTTTCCGTAAGTTACATGTATTAACACACACTTCTCTTCATTTAAAAGTTTGGACCCTTCTTCATTCATATACAAGATGTCAGAAAGGATGGATAGCTGGAACCCACCTGAATCATGGAAGAGAATAACTTGTATCATGATGATTCGTGCCCGCCATCAAAATAAGGATATTACGACTGCTGCCCAATGCTCCCTGAATACAGTAAAAACAATCAGGCATGAACTAGAGACTTGCAATGGTGACTACGAGGATGTAGCAAGAAGAAAGATCCCTAGCAGACGATCTGATTGCGTTCGTACAGCAGAGTTCCTCGCAAATCTGTAGGAACAGGTGTTGAAGAACTCTGGCATTGGAATTCGGGCTTTGTTCGTGGAGTTGCTAACTGTAGTCAAGCCCTGGATAACAAGGGTAGCCAATGGTAGGCCGTATGTATGGCAGCAGGATTCGGCCCCTTGCCACACCTCTGGGAAAAGTCAAAAATGGTTGTCTGAAAATTTCTACGACTTCACCAGTCCAAATGTTTGGCCTCCAAACTCCCCAGACCTTAACCCCATGGATTATTTTGTATGGGGCGCAGTTGAAAAAGACACCAATCGCACTTCCAGTAATACAAAAGCCCAGTTAATGGATAAAATTAAAACAGTTTTTGCGGCCCTTCCCAGGGAGACTGTAGCATCAGCTTGTTCGAGGTTCCGAAGCAGAATTGAAGCTGTGATCGATGCTAATGGTGGTTATTTTGAGTAAATCTTGTTGATAGTATTGTAATTAACTCTGCCTGTAATGTTTTTTTGTCAATTCATTAAATTTAATAGATACAAAGAAGATTTTCTTTTTCCTTACGAAACTGTCAAATTTATCCCGAACACCCTGTAATTCGTATCAAGCAGAAATTTAAATAACTTAGCTGCTAACAGAATGGACTGGAAAGTTATTGCTCATGGCAGCCTCGACCCACCTTAGGCAGATGAAGAAGACAATGATTCTTACCGAACTCGTCCAACTTTTCGTTTAGCTATCTTTACATGTAGCTTAGCTCTCTTACATTTTTCTCTATATTATTTTAGGGAATCTGTTAACTTATTTGCTAGGAACTTTTGGTATGCCTTCTTTTCTAGGACTGCTTCTTTAACTTTTTGTGTCCACCATGGTGGTTTTATTTTTCTATCCTTGCAGACAACTTCACTACATGCCTCCCTAGAATCAGTGTCTTCCCTTCGGTTTGCCCGAGACTCCAATGTTTAGTTCTTTTTTTCAAACTGTTTTACTTTTTCTTAAATAATGTTTGTATAGTTGAATCTATAGTTTACCTGCAAAATTTGCTGAACTTTAATTTTTTTTAAAACTTTCTTATCTACTGTTTATTTTAATATGATATTCATTTTTATCCGACTTAAAACGAAGTGATGATTACTTAAAATTTCAATTCCTCTGTATACTGTTATATCTTGAACCAGTGTGAACATATTACTATCAACAATAACATGTACCATACATGTTATAATATATGTACAATAACATGCATGATAAAATGCAACCTCCCTTTAACAGACCCATGCTCACAAGCATGAAGAATACCACTGTTATCAACCGACTTTTGCATCCTAGCTTTCACCAACTTCTCTAATACCTTAACTACAATCAAAGATCAACCTATAATTTGAAGATTTAACCTTCACTACCTTTGCGAAGTGGAACAATTTTACCTTCCTTCCACTCCTTTGGAACTTGAGCTGCTGTAAGATTCTTGTTAAATGAGTAGGCCAAGGCAGATGTTAACTCCCTGGAACATTCACTTAAGACATATGGTTATATAATGAAGTCCTATTGCCTCATTGACATCTAGCTAACTAACTCCTCATATGTCTCTTGCTTGCTCACCATTAAGCCTTCTCTCATTTCATTCTCTACACTTGAGCTTACTTCACACTGAGGATGAAACATCCTGATGAATTGTTCACTGAATATGTTGACTATGTTTTCTCTGCAGCAGTTACTAATCTCTTGCTTTCATCCATTAACATCATCTTGAAATAATCATTCTTATTATTCTTAATCCCATAATCTTCTTTATACTTACCACATATCAAAAAACTCCCAAGGATTTTTCTTGGACTGATTTGCAAATTTCTGCTCATAACAAAAGTTTTGCTGTCCTTACTAAATGAGTCACTCTCCCACAAATCTCTTTATACGCTTCATCCAACCAGGGACATATTCATGGGTGTGCGAACCGTGCGGTGGTACAGGGACCCCGCAAAGCTCAAAAAATTGAAAAAAGAAAATTAATTTTTTTAAATTATTATATAAATTAATATTATAATTATTATATAGAAAAATATATGTATATAATTTTACAACCAACTATTGTTATTATAGTAAGCGAAATAAGATTGTAGCGGTAGTATTTGAAACTACTCTAAAATATATAACAATATCGTACAACATGGGTGGCGAACCTATGGCACGCCCAAGAATTTTGCTGGCACGTCAACAATTTACATATGGTATCCTTTTATACGCTTATAAATTATTCAACTTTTTTTTTAATTGTTACAATACGTACAAGTTAAATTTTGTTTTACATGAGAGAGAGCAGCTATGAAGACATGAATTCTATTGGTGTGGTATTAACAAAAGATCACACAACCCTTTAAAGACAAATGGAACCGACAATTTTGGAGTTGAAATGCTAATTCTCTTCAACTGAATTCCATAGCATCTGTCATAACAACATTCACTATATATTTCTAAGTTTTAAGAATTCACGACGGGGTGTCGTTTATCGTTCCGACAGAACTCCTCATTACTGGCAGGCTCTACTCACACAAAGTTTCAACCCTTGGTTGATTTTTATTGCTTTGTTTGCATTTGAGCTGGAAGGGGAACTCACACAAGCATTATATGGCATGTTTCAATTCATGGTAGAATTTTATTTGAAGTAAGCCTTTGTGATCTGTCATAATGACATTGAGAATTTCAAATGCAATCAAACAAACACTTATTTCATGTAATTGAAAAATTAAACAAGAGTTTTATTAGATACTGTGTTTCCAGTGCAATATATGGTTTTGCTTGCATCTATACAGCCTAGTTTCTGTGAGAGGGGTACATGTGATTCATTAGTTAGCACCTTCTTATTCCAGCTGTCTCTAATTGCACTATTTGTTGAGAAATACAGAAATACACAGACTGCAAAAATACAATAAAACTAATTTTTTTTTTCTTGCATCTACAGTATATAATGGCTGTTGGGGAAGGCATGTTGTTTTTGTGCGGGAGATATATATGCAAAACGTTTTAATGTCTTTTTTCGTAAAGTGAAATCAGGGGTGCCAGTTATATTCGACGGTAAGCGTTCGCCGACAAGTCGACATCCTTCTGCTGCTTCCCCTGCTCCAATGACTTCTATGGTGAGTTACAATGCATAAATATTTTTCTCACTACCGTTTTTTTTTTCCAAACCAACATCATTAAAATCAATTTAATAATACAATAATCAATTTTATACTGAATAATATTATAAATGTTTGGCGATCAGAATGGGATATGTCAATGAAACTTACAAGTTAATTTAATGATACTGGCCATTAGGAAACTACAATATTGTAGCATTAGCCCTGTGATTGATAACTAATTTAAATGCGTACTTTTATATTTCTCAACAAGCTACACCGTATACATAAGTGTACTAATACTCTTTATGATTATTCCATAATTAATTATTAAAACTTATTTACTAAAATAAAATAATAATTAGCTAAAAGGCTTCACATCGGCAATACAAAATTATATAAATTAAGTGGATATTAAATCCAACATTAAACGTTAGTTTAATGTATGAACTTTAAAAAAACGGGAACGGGAACGGCAATACAAAATTATATAAATTAAGTGGATATTAAATCCAACATTAAACGTTAGTTTAATGTATGAACTTTAAAAAAACGGGAACGGTAAATATTTATGTGCATAAATTTCATATTTATGCACATAAATATGAAAAATATTTATGTGCATAAATATTTTTCATATTTGATTTAATTAATTAAATAACAAGATATCCATTTAAAATTTCCATAAAAGTTACTAACTTTCAGGGACCCCGCTTTTCCATTTCACACAGGGCCCTGCAAAATGTAGAAATGGCCCTGCATGCAACTGATTATTACCATCATTCATTCTGTGCTGCCTCCAAAATGCCTTCTTCCAGAATATTTTGTGCTTAATCTCCCCCATTCATCCATTTGACACCTAACTTATTCAGCCTGATCTTCTGAATACATTCACACAGTGATGCTGTTAAGTATTTCTTTAACAGTTCCCAAGCAGCCATTTATTTATTTTCCACACGCAACTCCTCATTCCATGCTACAATTCCAAGCTGTCTCCTAAGCTTGTTATAATCACCGGCCTTGTAATTCCACATATATCCTTTCTTTACAGAAGTCTTCATATGGTTAGCCACAACCCAGGTGATCACTTCATGATCACTCATCAACTGCAGGGGAAGTGTGAAACACCACTCACAATTACATCCTCTGACAAAATGATCAGATCTAAACTCTCAATCCTCATGTACCCTTCTTTTCATACTGCTTAAGATAGATGTCTCTCACAAACTCAAGAAATTTATCATATTATATATTTGTGAATGCAACTTCTTGCAGAATGACCACATAATATTTTCTTGCATCTTTTTCTGCTATGGCACTACCTGAATGATGTATCTTGCTATGTGGCATAAAATGATGAAAAATTATGAAAAACCGAAGATTTGTTCTTTCTCCCTGAATAAACAGAAACAAAATCAAATTTTAATAATACATAAATATTCAGAACAGTGGATCAAGATTTAGTGAGACTGAAAAAATATACTGATGCACATTTTATTTAATATCTAATTTTTATACATCCTGTGGATTCAGTACTCTATTCCCAAGTACACACATTTGTTACTAATAGGTAATAACAAATTTCACTAGTAAGACTTGGGGGGGGGGGGGGCAGGTTGTATGTTCCTGGAAAATCAGTCTATGGTTTTTTAATACAATCCAAAAGAAAACTCAAATGCACATTAATACAAACATTGCAGTATCAAGTTATGTAGAAACCCACTGTAGCACACAATTTAAATGCACATTATTGCAAGCTTCCTATAAATAAGCAATCTTTCAAATTAATCTGTTATTTGTCAGGTCTTCAACATCATCATATTTTACATTTTGTCTCCTAAGGCACTACTAAATGCATCAACCCATTAAGATTTTGGTCTTCCAATTCCCCCCCCCCCTCATCTTTGCTCTCTCATTTAGTAACCAAACCATAGCGCTGCTAATACATGTTATTAACAATGCTAATAATGGCAAGTCCCCCCCCCCCAATATATTCATTTTAAATATGATTCTACTATTATTTTTATAGCTATTTAGCCTATTTTTGTTTAAGCGTACCCCTTTATGAAAAGGGTACTCCTAAACAAAAATAGGCTAAATAGCCATAAAAATAATATTTACTTAGAAAAGTAATATGGGAATCTTTCCAGAAATAATACCTGTGATTCTTCTATCTATTCACCTATTCTATCCTATTCCACCCTTTCTATTTTCAAATTTTATATCTGTCTTAATCAAATGTTTCATTTCTAATAACTTTCAGATCCATAAGTTAAAACTGGTGTGAACACTGCCATATTTATTTTCATCATGATAATAATCAACATGATAATAACAGCTGCAGATCCCCAAACTGACCAAAATAAGGTAAACCTGATGCAAAGGATCTGATATACACACACACACACAGACGCACCAGAGAATGCCAGTGGAGGAAGTTTATTCTTCATAGAACCACTGGCATTCCTTAATGTTTAAGATCTGCTGCACCTGTAGTTTATCGTATGGAGGGGAGGGGGAAGATCTGGGATAGCTGCCTTTTTCCATAAAGAACATAAACGTATCAAGTACCATGACCCAGGATAATTCTGGCTTGCACAGCATACTATCAGCTATACACATGCAGTTTACTGAAGGAAGGGTGGAGTATCCTACATAACAGCCCCCCCCCCACACACAGAAAGATGTATAAGAAAAACTGTGAAGCATTACCAACCTTATCTGAGCAGATCTGTTTTATTATACAGGTAACCCTCGTATAACACAGTACTTATACAACACTGTTTCAATATAATGCGATCTACAAATTGTAGTATCCCTTGTTCAATGTGGTTTCGATATAACGCGTCTACAATTTCTAGTAACCTTTTATTTTTTATTTTTTTCATATTTTGCACCGCAGGACTTAAAAATCAAATTTTATCTGTTAAATTTGTGTCTGCACGTATCGCGCAAGTAGTTATAAGTATCGAATTCAGTTTTATTGTATCACTGAATAAGGTACTGTACAGAGGCTTTTGAAGTCTGTGTCATTCTCAACAAATAGTGCAATTAGAGACAGATGGAATAAAAACGGCGCTAATTAATAAATCACGTCCCCTCTCACAGAAACTATGCTGTATAGACTTAAGCAAAACCATATGTTGCACCGAAACACAGTATCTAACTAAAAACTATTGTCCAATTTTTCAATTATGAAATAAGTGTTTGTTTTATTGCATTTGAAATTCTCGATGTCATTATGACAGATCACAAACGCTAAGTTAAAAAAAAAGACTACCAAGAATTGAAACATGCCATATAACGTGTGAGTTCGCCTGCCAAAAAGCCATAAAATTCCAACCAAGGGCTGAAACGTTTGTGTGAGTTGAGCCAGTCAGTAATGAGAAGTTTCATCAGAACGATAAATGACACCATGTTGTGAATGTGTTAAAACTAATAATGAATGTTGTTATGACAGTTTCAGATGTTATGGAATTCGATTGAAGAGAATTAGTGTTTCAACTCAACACTTGTTGGTTGCTTTTGTCTTTGGGTCGTGCGAACAAATTTAAGCCATCCGAATATTAAAATAACTTTTTTGCTGTCTAATACTACTTCACTTATTTAACCACTCGACCAAAGAATAATATCAACATTAAAGTCATATTATATTCGGCGAACATTTTAATTAATTTTGGAAAAAACTGAATCTAATCCAAACATGACACTGCCTGAAGCGTGGAAAGAGTTTTCAATATTGAATTGTGTAAAAATTATTTCTCTGTCCATTAAGGAATTACAACCTTCTACGCTGAATGATTGCTGGAAAAATATATGGCCTGAAGCCATTCTGGAACAAAATTTCGTACCTCCAGTGAATGCTATGCCGAGCTATGTCGTATAATAAACATCGCACATATTTTTGGTGGAGAGGGCTTTTGCAATATGGTTGAAAGCGAAATTAGTGAATTAATTGATGGAGAAACAGATTTAAATGAGGAGGAACTGGTACAATTAATAGATGGCATTGAACCAAATGGCAGGGAAAGTTCTGCCAAAGATTCTGATTGTGATGAATCCGTTAAAGAATTCAGTTTAAAGAAATTAGCAGAAGGATTGGACTTGGCAAGAAAGTTAGGAAGTTATTTTACGGATAATAATCCCTCAATGGAGTGCTCGGGACAATTCACCGGGACAATTCACTCAGGACAATTGGATATTTGTTTAGTGCCATATTATGAACTTAATAAAAAATTGCAGCCTGGTGGTAAGCAAGGTCTTATTACTGACTTCTTGATGACTAAACCAATGAGAATTACACAAATGATGTCCAAGAGATTTCAAGCGGTGACGACCTCCGGCCACTTAAAGAACATCTACGAAATGTTATTTCTGAAGACGGTGATGACGATTAAAATATGCGCTTTATTTTATTGTGTCTAAAACATTTATGCATTATGTGCAAGGAAATTTATATACAATTTATAATTTTATACTACGTATTTGTCTCAGTTTATGTTTTCTTAACTTAAATGAATTACCTGAATTAAATAAAAATATTGTGTTTGTTGGATACGTCATTGTTGTTTATATAATTTAAAAAAAAAAAAAGATTTCGGAACCTAACCCTACTTTTTCTATGTGACCTAAATCTCATATAACGTGGCATTTCTATGGAAACTAACATCCACGTTATACGAGGGTTACCTGTATTTTATATGTGACAAAAGTGTTGGCTAAACACTACTCATCAGTGTTTATATATATATTTATTTATATTTATTTAACTGAGACTGACTCAATCAATTTCTGCACTGTTAATCCTTCTGTCATATATGTTCTACTGCTCCACCTCTGAAATCATGCAGAAAATGCTCATAACATGCTGAGTGAAAAATCTATGAATAAAAAAAAATTACAATAAGGAATTGACTTTTATTATTATGTCACTTCAAGTCTCAATTAAACACTGTCTTATAAATAATATTTTATTTCCTTGAGCATTTTTATGTCAATCCCACCACAAAACTTCGAAAAATTGCACATTTGGTACTCTAGTAGATTAGAAGCTAGATAATAATCTGGGAAGAACTGTGCTATAGAGACAAATTATGGAACTTTTTTAAGCCACTTAGAGCCATCCAACAATGAGGGTGTGGCAATCGCAGTGTGAATGATGAACATTATTTACTGCCAAAACATTTCACAATTACAAGGTAGCATCCAATAATATTACTGTTATATGAAAATTATAAGTAATATATGTTTAAAACTGCAGGACATTGTATTCTTTCGATAATACTTTGAACTAATATCCAGTGAAGTACCTGTAAAAAAAAAAAAAAGACAAAGCAGGTTTAGACCATCTGAGACAGTGACTGGAGTCAGTCTCTATAAGGGAGGGATTATCAATAAGCCAAACTGCCCTCTTTGAGCAACATCGAGAATTTTTTGGTGCATTATCCAAAATGGGAGAGCAGTATTCTAAGATTGGGCAGAGTTAAGATTTGTACAGTTAGTAGCTGAACAAGTGAAAAGTCAAGTCCTGAGAAAAGAAGGGAAGTTTTGTGGAGAACAATGAAGCCAGATATAATGTGTCTGGGCCAGAAAGGCTAATATCAAGCTGAAGAAGAGAAATATAGTGAGATGTTATTAGAGGTAAGAGAAAGTGAACTAAGATCTTTTTTTTTGTTAAAAATAAGTCTTAGTAGTATTGAAGGCGACTACATTATCATCACTCCAATAAAGAAATGGTGTGGCCACAGATCAGTCTTTACAACACTAGCTGTGGAAAATCCTGAAGCTTCAGATGTTTGGGCACTGCAAGGCTTGTCAAATGAATAGGTGCGCTATCATCAGCAAACCTATGGATAGGGGTTTGAGATCAGTCAGAGAAGGGCATTTATTCTTAACTACATGCCCATACTCAAACAGCACTATGTGTTATAGGTTTTGTGACCACCCATACAGTGGTGGAGCTAGAGCTTTTGCCACCCCTCTCAATACACACCAAAAATACTACAAAAAGTCAAAATGATGTATAAGGAAATAAATTAAAACACTATATTTATTTTTGAAGTAAAACTTTAATTTCAACATTCTAAAATGTTATTTTTCTTGCATTTCTGTTAGCAAAATCATCGATAACATTGGTGAAGTCTATTTCATAGTAATGTAGGTAATTCTTAATCAATTTTATTTAGAAAAACTCTACTAACTAGCAATTGTGATGAAAATTCGCAGTAGTATTACAATATTTGGAAATGAGTTCTCGAGACTGTATTTTAGAATTAACTGCAAAAGTTCAAAAAGGTTCAAAGTGCTGCCGAGGGAGGACCGCCCCCCCCCCCACTAGCTACATCTCTGTACCCATATGAGATTTACATTAAGAAAGATATATAATATGACCACAGACGAGAGAACCCTTGACACTTCTGCACATGGTTGAAGGCAGCAAATGAATTTCCGATAACAGGGTAATCAATTCCTTTCTTGGGATGAGTGTTTATTATTACATGTTGGAAAATTAGCTTTTCTTTTATGAACATTCTAATTTTTAAAGTAACTATTTTGTTTTGTAGAACAGTCGGAAAATGTTATGTATAAAGGATGAGATTTTGCATGTTGGTTACGAATTTGTACATCCGTTATTCTTTTCTCCCCTTCAATAAATTGACTATTCTTGGCACTCTGTCAGCTACACAGTTCTTTCAACTGTGTGTGCATGCACATACATACACACAATAATACCACAGTCAGCAATCAGGATATGTTTCTAGAATCTAGAATATGAAGTGCTAATGCTATACTGACTTATTATAACATACTTATTATGTTACTGTCACTGATGTGTTAACATATATGACATGTTAACACATCAGTGACAGTAATGTGTTAACATATATGACATGTGAAAATATAAATACAGTAGTTTTTAATGGCACTTGTATCTAATCAAGTTTATTATAGTTATCTATTCACAAGAATAAATAATTTTTATTACTGCAAATATTTTGACCAGTTAGTTTCTGGGCAAAATATCTGTAGTAATAAAAATTATTTATTCTTCTGAATACATGTGTATAATAAACTATAAATACAGTAGAAAAATCTGCATTTTCAAACAATGCACAAAAGTTGATCCTGTATATAGAACAAAATGTACCAAATGACTAAAGGAATGTTAGTAATGTTGAGGTAATGACTGCATTTAGGAATTACAAAGCATAAGCACTATATGTTAATTTATTTTCAAGGATTTTGTTGACAACACAGAATGTTACAAAAATAATATTTATCAACTGATTTGGTGATATTTCACTGGTATTTCACTATATATATCCAGCATCTTCAGAACACAAAAACAGTTTGTCACAGTACACGAAACAACAACAATTTGGTATAAGTGGGACTAGCTTAAAAAATTGTAACGGACAACACAAGCAACTAAAGTCCTAATTAGGCACCATCTATGTTGGAAAAAGAGAAAAAATAAGTATTAATTAAATCTTAAAATGACTCTCTCCCAGATTTTTGGTAAATTTATACAACCATACTTGTTGAGGTTTGTAGTATATTTTAAAGCTGTTGTTGATTCCAAAAACTTCAAAAGTGCTACACAGAAGTCATTGATTCCAATGACTTCTGTGTAGCACTTTTGTTTTCTTCCATTTGAACCTACATGAAGAGATATCCAAGGCATGGTTTGCTAGACCCGACTTGCCATGACGATAGTGCTGGATCTATTTTTTATGTTCACCAAGATGGATGTCAACAGTTCTTCCTGTCAGTCCATAGTAAGCTGGATCACAAGAACAGGGCACTTCATAAACTCCTGAATGTGATAAAAGAAGAGAGTTTGTCCCTAGGTGAATAGATGAGTTACCAATTCAACAAGGTTTAAATACAGTGCATAGCTGATATTGATTAAGCATTCTAGATTTTCAGATGTACCTTAAATGTATGGGATGGTAAACAGTTTTTGCAGTGGTCATGTATGGTAGACAAAGGAGGGGATTTCTGGGGAGCATTTAATATTTTTTCTATCATATAGGGATTATAGCTGTTGGCTAAGGTGTGATAAGTGAGTGAGTGAGTTCAGCAGTAAGAGATAACAGATAGTTCTAGCTCTGTGAATTAGTGTTTAGGATAGCACACTGTTGAGCTCGATGAAGATGTGACTGTGCAAATATCTCAATGTATGTGTGGGTTTTTAATAAATGGAGAAAGATAAGAAACCATCTGGGAGCCATGTGATTAGTGTATCCAAGAAGATCACAGTCATTAGCTTCTTGTTCCACTGTGAAGTGGATTTTAGGGTGTTGGCTATTTAAATGCACTAAAAAAATGTATCCAATGTGTTTGGACCATGTGACCAAATAGCAAACACATCATCAACATAGTGTAGCCAAACCACTGGTTTGAGAATGGCTGTATCCACAGCTACTACCTTTTCCAAGTGTCCTATGTGAAAATTGGCTAAAGGGGGAAGCCCATTGCTGTCCCATCTAGTTGTTTGTATATCTTCCCTTTCCATGCAAAATAACTTGCATGTACTGTAAATTTAAATAGTTCAAATATATCTTGGGGGGGGGGGGGGATGTGACTTTAGCAAATCAAGGGTTTCAATATGTTTGTTTTTCAAGGGTTACAGTATGTTTGTGAATAGTGAAGTAATTACAAAACTAATCATTACATCTGAACTTTTTAAGATATGGTTTTCTAAAATACTTTTTATGTGAATAGAATTTTTAACAAAGGAGGGAGAATTATTTGTGAGGGTTGCTAGTGATTTAGCCAAATATTTAGCAAATTTGTATGTGGGATTGTTTATACAATCCACAATAGGGTGTACCTTGTTTGTGAATTTTAGGTGCTCCATATATCCTGGGTATTTTAACATGAAAAGCTTAAGTTTGTTAACTGTTTCTTTGGCCAGGAAGTGACTTTTTTCCCCAATAATTTGCAAACTTTATTCTTATGAGAGTTAGCAGGATCACGATCTATAATTTGGTATGTAGACTGGTCTTGTAAAAGTATTTTTATTCTGCTTTCGTATTCAGCTAAATTCATAACCACAGTTGTTATCTGTTACAATTTTTTAAACTAGCCCCACTGTTATACCAAATTGTTGTTTTGTGTACTGTAACAAACTGTTTTTGTGCTCTGAAGATGCTGGATATAATACCAGTGAAATATCAGCAAATAAATTAATAAATATTAATTATTTTCTTATCATTCTGTGTTGTCATCAATACTGCGAAAATAAATTAACATGTACTGCCAACACATAAGCCTTTCCATGCATAAGCACTATAATGAAACATACTAAACAGAGCAGCAATAAGTGAGGGTATTACTCTGTGTGTGTGTGTGTGTGCGTGCGTGCGTGCATATACAGGAAAACCTCGCTTAATGCGATTAATTAATCCATCAATTAATGCACACTAAAGAAAATCGATATAAGCGAATACAATAAACAATAGGAATAATTATAATTCATCCATCAGTTAGCATAAATTTTTGGGGAAAAAAATACAGTGTAAGCTATATTAAAGGATAAAATGATCGAAGTTAATAAAAATCAATTGCTTAAATTTTTATTTAATGTCTAAACATTTGATTGCGCTACTTTTTTACATAAAAAATTAAGTAAAGATGTTTGAATCGTGCTCGACTTTTTCATCTTGTCATGCAATTTGCGATAGCTGGTGATCACTTTATCAAGAATTCGGCAGACTTCGAAGCTTCGTTCGATATCAGGATCAGCATCAAACAACATTTCATTAGCATACTCAATGTGATTGAAAACTAGCTCAAGTTCTTTTGCAGTTAGCTTCTTAGTCATAACATTCTCTTCTTCATATGCACACTGTTTTCTTCTAGTTGAAGGAGATCATTCTCGCTTAACTGTTCTGAATGGGAATCGAGTAAGTTTCTCATATCTTCATTATCCAGTTCATTAAATCTGAGTTCTTTTCCAATTGTGCCGATTTCGTCAGTAATGTTTGATCTTGGATTTTGTGCACACAATAAACTAACATAGACTTGAGTTTAGTCGCCTTTTGCACCCTCCTAATAAAAGCATAAGACAATCTTTAGATACTTTGTATCCTGGTTGAGATGTTTCAGTTTTAGCAAGGAAAGTTTTTGTTGGCACGCTTCCAAAAGAGACCAATTTCGTTAACGTTGAATATTTGCCGATCATCGTAATCACCCTCCTTGAGTTATTATTATTATTACCTAGCACCTCCAGGGAGTTCAAGGACTCATCGAGGGAGGGCACATACTCCACAACTCTCCGTCACCACCACTCAACCACGTTCATCATCTACACCAACGCCATCTACCGCCGACCACCACCACTAATATTTTTCACAAACATCCATGCCCAAGGCAGGATTCGAACCCGCAGCCTTTTGGCTGGAGAGCGGATATGCTAACCACTTGGCCAGCCAGGCCGACATTTGAAATTTGGTCTCTTTCAATGAGGTAAAAATATTGAGAGCTTTTGCCTGAATACTCCCAGTACTAAGAGGTATTCTTTTTTGGTTATAATCTTCAATCCAGAGTGATAGAAGGCACTCCATCTCGATCATTAAACAACTTGTATTTCAGGTGATCTGCATGCTTAAAGAAGCAGTAGCAACTTTTCCTTGTTCTTTGTATTCATTGCTCTTATTTAATGTAGTCCAAACTGTAGACTCGCTGTATTCCAGGTCTCACACAATTGTATTACTAGCGACACTTTCATGTCTCTTAATGACTTCCAGCTTTTCCACTCACTGCAAATTGTCAATTTGCAGTGAGTGGAAAAAAATTTTGCATAAAAAAATCACGTTAACTGATTAATGTGAGGTTTCCTCTACGTACATATATATCAAGGTTTTGAACAGCATCGGTTTCACTATATATAGCATGGTTTATAATTTTTAACAATTTAAAATTTTTTTAACAGTAGTATGGTACTGTACTGCATTACTGACATTTCAACTCTACCAAAACAGTACTATAGGGATTTAGCATAGTGTAGTAATAGCTGTATCGATGCACCACAGCGCCAGGTTTTGACAACACACTGCCATTTGCCCCATTCTGCTATGAGCATTAGTTGTCAAGTTACATCCATTGAAGTGAGCATGTGAACAAGCTATTAATTGTCAATTCGTCGGATTAGTAACAAAGTGACAATGAAAGAGCTTGAAGAACAATGGATGTGTGAAATTTTGTTGCAAACTTGGTAAAAATTTTACAGAGCCATTTCAATTGCTTAACCAAGCATATGGGTAGGATTGTATGAGCCGAACATGGTGCTATGAGTGGTTTCAGTGTTGATGGATGAGTACATAGAGTTTTTGCAATTTGAAACTGCTGCAACTCTTCCTCTGAGTTGCAGCAGCTTCTTACCAAATTAAATACATTTCATCCCAGGATCCAATTCACCTTAGAAAAAGAAATATATAATCAAATAGCCTTTTTTTACATCTTCTAATTCTTCATCAACCAGATGCAAGTTAACAATTTTCAGAAGAAGAAGACATACACACCTTTCTATCTATACTGAATCTCACCAACATCTTAGTCAGAAGATGAACTATTACGACCTTATTACAACATGCTCATGCTTTATGTTCTTCAAACGATCTTTTACAGAAAGAATTACACATATTAAATCCATTAAAACTTTAATATTAAATTTATTAAAGTTTTAAGGAATTTTCATCAAAAAAGCTTTTAACAATTATGGTATCTCTGTCTTTTCCAATACAAAATAAATAACTAGCATTCCTATCCCTTATATGCAAGACACTGAACACACAGCAAAAGTTCTAAAATCACTGAATACTTTTGTTGCCTTTCACCCCCCCCCTCCATCAGAAAATTCTCCTAAGGACAAACTATCACCTTAGTTTTCCAGGTATCTACCAGATTCCTTGCTCTAGCAGTTTATCTTATTTTCGAAAAATTGCAAAATCTGTTTTTATTCATTTAGAAGAACACAAGTCTCATATTAAATTTCATGAGCCTGAACAGTTGGGACTTGCTGAGCATGCTAATCTGTTCCAATAAACACAATTTACTCTCCTTTCATAAAAGTAATTTCCTCGTGATATGAAATATTACTTCATAGTCCCAACTTAAACAGATCTGATAGTCTACATCTATCCCCTTTGTGGGAGACTGAAATTTGATTAGTAGATTCATAAAGTACTTTTATTTATGTGTGTGTGTGTCTGTGTACACACACAAAAATTCGTGTTCAACACACAAACATAAATCTAATAAAGCTAGTCACACACACTTTTTTTTTTTTGTTAGGAAAATATTGACTTTTTTAGTTATCTTACATTAGCTACTAAGGTGGTGCCTTTCAGAATTGTCTGTTATTGTTTAATTGCTGTTCTATAATCCTGTACTGAAGATGTCTATGAAAAATTTTACAATAAATAACTTTTTTAAGACAGTTTTCCTCTGTTTTTTACAATTAGTAATAAGGCCTATTATTTGAGACAAACTTTTTCTCAAGACAAAAGCAACAATGAGAGATTGGGGACATAACTTGGACAGATTTTGGAAATGTCTTAATGTCAAAAATACCGTTGAAAACATTGATGAATTATAGTTCTTGAAACAGCTGCTAGCGATATGAGAGCCATGTGGCAATATATTTTATCACATTGTGGGAATGATTTCAGTAGATTTCAATCACAAATTAAACTGTTTCTGAAGATATTGTGAAGACTGGGAAAGATCTCAGATTTGATATTTTGGATTCTAACAATGTACACAAATGCACTGCCTCACACACAGAGACACATAAACAAATCTAATTAAGCTAGATCACACACAATTTTTTTTTTGTTGTTTTAGGAAAATAATTATGTTCAAAATGACCTAGATGATGAAACTCTTGTGGAGATAGCTCAACAACGTTTATATGAAGAAAAGGAATATAAATTAGATGAAACAGTTGCTGAAGTGCTTACAGAAGAATTCTCATTAACTGACTTTTATTGGAAAAATAGACAATGCTTCTTATTTTCTTATGGATGCCGATCCTAACATTGAGTGAAGCATTAAACGTAAGCGAGCACTGCAAAATGTTATTCGATGTTAAAAAGCTGCATGCAGAGAAAATGAAGAAATGCAAATTACACTATTTAAATATAATTTTTCAAAATAAAAACTCATGTTCAATTATCAACATTCAAAACCTTTACTATTTTTTCATTTTAATCCTTTTTAATTTTGTGTGTATTAATTAGTATTTCTGGTGTGCATGCAGTAAACAAATGATGCTTTTTTTTAATACTATAATTGCCTGTTTGGAACAGACAGTTTATTTTGTACGTATCTATATACATACCTTATAATAGGTGCAAAACACCATAAAGATTTTTTTTTTTTTTTTAATGAGAAACTACCTACAAAAGGTTGGAACCACAGCCATTTAGCACCGTGACTGGTTTGAACTAAGCTACATTAGATAAATTCAAAACTCTGCTGAAGAGGCCAAATATTTTTTTTTATATCATTTCAGCATCTAATAAAGCTAGGTCACATTAAGTGTAATCATTACTACCTAAAACATTAATAACACATGAATTAAAGAATGTATGGCAATATTATGGGACAGAGTTTTTTTTAAGGTTTGTTTATTGTGCAAGAGGAGGTTTGCTTTTATAACATTCACATAATGGGACTGGTGTAAGAATTTATGGCAAGCAAAAAATCATTAGGTCTATGAGAATTATATAACACTATTTTTGAAATTCACATGTTTACCTGTTATAATACAGAATTCCTAAAATGTTATGGGGAACTTTCCAAGTCAAAAATCCAGAATATAGCAAGATTTATATAATTATTATTATTATTATGTGACACCTCCAGGGAGTCTGAAGACTCATCGAGGGAGAGTGTGCCAACAGCATCGAACGATTGGATCCCCTTCCAACTACTAACTGCGCTCAAACTTGCTTAACTTTTTGCGAGCCATTAGTAGCAGAGGCTCTACCAACTGACCAACCTTTGCAGTCAAGCCTTCTAGTCCCTCACTGAGTCAGTTGGGCATAACTTCTGCCCTTCCTTGTTCCCACCTCTCTTGTATATTGATGGTATCATGGTAAAAGAAAAGGCTGGACTTCATGATATCAGTCTTTTCCTCCAACCTTTGCTTGGGCAACCAAGCAAATCACTTCCTGCACTACCACAAACTCCCCAATTCATGCCTGCTCTGAACTTCTGCTAGAAGGACATCAGAAAAATCCTGATTAATCTCAATACTAATAAGGTTCCCTGTCCATATGGTATTCCTCCAGTTGTGCTCAAAACTTGTGACCCAGAATTAACACCCATACACTATGAACCTATATAAGCCATTATATTCAGTTGGTAAACGAGAATAGTGGACTCATCAATTAACTAGTGATCACCAATACAGAATCCACTATTCTCGTTCTACAGCTGACCTACTTGCTAATCTCACCCACCTGTAGACACACACCATAGAAAGAGCTGGAGAAACCCGTGTTGCTGCTCTCAATATTTCAAAGGCATTTGATCATGTCTGCCATCGACATGATCTTCCTGAACAAGTTACTGTGGTATA
Organism: Typopeltis vanoorti; assembly: GCF_054136105.1. NCBI lineage: Eukaryota > Metazoa > Arthropoda > Arachnida > Uropygi > Thelyphonidae > Typopeltis > Typopeltis vanoorti. The sequence goes on along the minus strand of NC_143550.1, from coordinate 77,373,124 downwards.
GCCTTTCTCCTTCACTTTGTAATTGGACTGCCAATTTTTTCAATTATCCAAAGGGTTCTCTTTCTCTCTCTCTCTTGCAAAAGCATAGACCTGCAACCCATAATTAAACTTCTGGCAAGTAAATGTGCACTAAAAGCAAAGAAAGAAACATTGGGTCCATTCTGTAGGGTGCAAAGAATATTCCATGCTCTCTTGCACTTTTGTTTTTCTTCTCTTAGGTGATAAATATATAAAAGGATGAAATTTTTTTGCCAAAAAAATGAGTCTTAAGAACTTGGTCTCTGTGCCTACTGGGATAACAGTTTGTACTATTCTTAACTAGGATGTGGGTGGAGATTGCATTTTTTGCCAAAAAGCATGTGCATGCACACCCCCCCCTTTTTTTTTTCCTGCTAAAAACCTGAACCCAAAGTTGGCTTTCAATTACCATCATGTTACAATTACAAGAACGACAGAAAATAATAAAGCACTTTGCCCACTATAGAAGGAAGTTGTTCAGTGAATGAGTTTACTTTGATAGCAAAGAGATTAAGATAGCATTAACTTAAGACAGAGCCTTGGGAAGGCTCTCTCTCTCTCTCTCTCTCTCCCAGAAGTATGATTGGGATAAGGTGATTTCTCACTTGGACTTGGAAGTCCAAGTGAGAAATCCAATCAGTTAATAAAAAGAGGGAGAGGACCCCTGACAACTAGATTATAATGTTTTTTTAATATACCATATCACCAGTTTTCCATGTCAAAGAAAACTAAAAAGAACTTCTGTGGCTCAGTAAGTATGGAAGATGCCCATCATATGGAAAGACCTAGGTCTGAATTCTGTCTAGGATGAAGAACTTATTGGGGCTTTTTGACTGAAGGTAGGTAAGCCAGTCTCATAAGAAGGCAGCATAGTTTTTCCCCTTCTGAAAACTCAGGTTTTTCATTCCACAAAACAAACAAGATAGAAGAACGACAACTTACTGACATAGCAAACAATGTAGATAGGATTAACTGCTCTACCATAAGTGGCAAGCAGGCTTTATAAAAAGCCAAAGTACTTGGCCATTACAGGTCACTGAGTCTAGCAATGCAAGCTGGGAGGATGAGAAGAAAAGTGAATTCAGACATTCACATCTCAGGAATGCATCTCTGATGGATGCCTCTATATGGACCAATTGATAAAATGCTAATGAGTGTCTACAAAAGTCCCACTGTGTGCTGGAGAGAGGATCAGATGATAATTAAAAAGAGGATCATTTTAAATATCATCCCTTTCACACCATTCCTCAGCACTCTGCTAGAGAAAACTCCATCAATGGGCCCGCTACCTGTTTGGGGAGGTGTTTAGGGGCAGCACAAAGAAATGGTTCTGCAAAAGGACAGAAATGGCAACAACAACGGCACCAGACTATGGCTTTAGGCAACTGGAGCATCTTTTCTCTGACAGGGAAGGAGAAGGAACTGGTCAAGGAAGCCAAGCGCTACCAACAAGATTTAGTCTGGCTTTCTTTGACCAAGAAAAGAGGCGCTCAAACTGTCGACCTGGATGAGGGGTGGAAGGTGTGGGGATAATCACAAGCCCCCAGCTGTCAGACTGTGTTGCTGAGTGGATCCCATTGAGAGGGAGGGGGGGGGGGGGGAAATGGGTATGTGTGTTAAGGCTCCAGATGAAAAACCATGACATGGCTGTGGTGCAAGCCTATGCACCTAATCTGGAGTCAGAATACGCCACCTTCCTAGAGGAAGTGGATGCTACTTTTGACAGGGTGACAGACATGAAATCAGTTCTCCTAATGGATGATTTTAATGCACATGTTGGAACAGATGACCAGACATGGAAGGGGTGTGGTTGGGAGGAATGGAGACCCTGACCTTAATGCGAATGGGTTGAAATTATTGGACTTCTGCTGTACTAACAGCTTATCCATAATGAACACCTTCTTCCAGCACCGAGAAGTCCATAAGTATACTACCTGGTACAGGGATACACTTGGACAAAAGTCTCTGATTGACTTCTTATAGTCTCAGCAGACCTATTTTCCTCACTGCTGGATGTCTGTGTGAGGAGAGGAGGCCAACTGACACCTGGATGTAGAGTGCAGACCTTGTTGTCTGCACTCTACAGCTACAGAAACCAAATGCTACCATCAACACTGGTAGACCTAAGCACCTATACTGCGTGAAATGGGAGGCATTGGAAAATGAGGCTGTGAGGAAGAATTTTGCAGATAACATCTCCTCCAGGTTCAAAGATATTTCCAAACATACTGCAGATGTTGAGGAGGAGTGGGAGCTGTTCAGAACAGCTGTCACTGCCTCTGCCCTCTCATGCTGTGGCAGAAAGCGGCTTGGCATGGCGATGGGCAGTGAGAAAAGGACACCTTGGTGGAACCAAGAAGTCTAAAAAGCTGTCTGGACAAAAAAGGAGGCCTACCTAACATGGCTTAGGGTCAGGTCACCTGAGATGCATTTCCAGTACACTGAGGCACAAAAAGCTACTGCTGAGGCAGTAAAGCAGAAGGCTTGGGAATCCTTTGGAGAAAGATTAGACTCATCCTATGCAAATGCAAATAAAGTATTCTGACAGACCATCCGTCACCTTCGAGGGAGGAAATCATGCACAGCAAGGGCAATTAAGGCCTCTGATGGTGCACGTTTAACAACCGAGAAGGATGTCCTCCACAGATGGAGGGAATACTTAGCCTTCTTAATCCAGGTGGCCCAGCAGTTGTGGACATCCAAGAAGTGCAGATTGGGGTGATGAATAGTCTCACAGCAGAAGAGGTCCATTTAGCAATAAAATTGCTAAAATCGGGCAGGACTGCTCATGATAATGAAATTTGGCCCGAAATGCTAAAAGCCTTAAATCAAGATGGTGTTCTCTGGCTGACTCAAGTGTGTCAGGATGCTTAGATATAATAATACCAATCTTCAAGAAGGAAGACCATAGAAATTGTAGCAACTATCATGGCATCTCTCTACTCAGCCTGCCTGGGAAAGTATATGCTAGGTGCTTAGAAAGAAGGTGCAGGAGCATAGTTGAGTCAAAGCTTCAGGAAGAACAATGTGGCTTTCATCCTGGTAGAAGCACAACTGACCAAATCTTCACTTTAAGGCAAGTCTTTGAGAAATCTTGGGAACATGCCAAGAATGTCTACACATGTTTTGTGGACTTGGAGAAGGCATATGATCGGGTTCCTCAGGATAAGCTTTGGCAAGTAGTAGTACAGGAGTATGGAATGGATGGCCAACTATTAGCCACCATCAAGTCCCTGTATGAATGCCCAGAGTTTTGTGTCAGGGTAAACAGCACAAAGTCTGAATCTTTCACAGTCTCCGTTGGCCTCCACCAAGGGTGTGTTCTGTCACCCCTCCTTTTCATAATATTTATGGACTGGATTGATAGGCACAGCAGAGGCAGTGAGTGTGTCAGAATTGGAAGGTGTAGCATTGGATGGCTGCTTTTTGCAGTTGCAGATGACCTAGTTCTGCTTAGTTCTTCCACATATGACCTCCAGTAGACCCTGGATAGGTTTGTAGCTGTGTGTGCAGAAGCTGTAATGAAGATCAGTGTGGCCAAAACAGAAACATTTGTGGTCTCAAGACAACCATCTCAGTGCACTCTACATGTGAGTGGAGTCCCACTGAGGCAGGTGAAGAAGTTTAAATACCTTGGGTCCATATTCACAAGTGATGGAAAGTGGGACATAGAGCTAGATACTCGAATTGGCTCATCAAGTGCAATATTGCGGGAGCTTGGCTGTTCAGTAGTATTGAAGCAGGAGTTAAGCCAAAAGGCAAAGCTGGCTGTCTTCAATACAGTCTATGTTCCATCCTCACCTATGGTCATGAGAGCTGGGTAATGACCAAAAGAATGTGGACATGATGCTAAGTGGCTGAAATGAGGTTCCTGCGAGGGGTTTTGGGGCTGACAAGACTCGCCAGAGTCAGAAGCTCTGCAATTCGGGAAATCCTCAATACCCAACTGCTGCTTCTCCGTGTTGAGAGATCACAGTTATAATGGTACGGGCACCTGGTCAGAATGCCACAAGAGAGCCCCCCCCCCCCAGCAGGCCCTCTTTTCCAAGCCAGAGGGAGGGAGATCAAGGACTCGCTGGATAGATTATACCCAGAACCTTGGGTGAACAAGTCTGGGAGTCCCACCAAAACACCTGAGCTTGGTGGTGGAGGATCGTGACTATTGGAAGTTCCTCTTGCAGCTGCTGCCCCCACAACCCAATTAGGAAAAGTGGGCCTTGAAGATGGATGGATATTTTTAAATATCATAGATTCAGGCTTTAACCATTTTCTTTAGGATCTTACAAAGACAACTCATCAAGAGTGATAAGGAAATGGTCTTTACTATTGCTAAATCCTTCCTTAGTTTTTGAACACAAGGAAATACCAATTGCTTTACTTTATGCCATTAGAAGGAGATCTACAGAAGATGAGACATGTTCTATCATTTCATAATAGATGTCATCAGGCCATAGTGTGCTAGTAGGACGGCATAAGTGTTCTTAGTTCTTCCTTAAAAAACAGTTGTTTGTATCTCTCTAAAGAGATTAAACTTTTCTTCATATGTGAAGAGAAGTTTAACCCCTGTTTCTCTTGTAGTTCCTTGAAAATCAAAAATTCAAGAGGATGTGAGATTCTAGCAAAACTTTCTCCTAGAGAGCATCTGCAATTGCTTTGAATTCAGCAACTAAACATTCATTATCCATAGTTGATGAATGGTGTCTAAATATCTACCCTTTATTTTTCAGATTATATTCCATTTTGCAGTGGTTGCATGATTGACAGAGGGTGTCAACTGGATCCATGACTTTTTTTGACTCTGGCATTTTATGTAATGTGCTTTGAAAAGAGCACATTTAAAAGAGATTTAAATATAGAGATACCCTGCCATATCAAATTTATAAAATTTGATATGGCAGGGTATCCCAAAAATATGCCCCATGCTCAGAAGACCACCATAGTTTTGGATAGAGTGAAAATCAAGGATCCCAGGATTAAATTTTGCAAGATGTGAAATTCATGTTAGACTGTTTGATTTCCCACTTGGTTGTCTGTGAAGGAGAGCATGGTTCCTGTAAGAGTATGATGGAAAGCACAGGAGTGCGATAGTATCCATATATATTCGCTTAGCCATCTCACATAAACAGCAGATGCATAATGGCAGGCATGCAGATCTACTGAATATTAGTGGGTCAGCATATGAAAGAAGGTATCATGTCCATTATTAAGAGTGAGAGGTCATTATCATTAATCATATGCTGAACAATCTGGTCTTGGCCATTTGTGTTGGCACTAGCTCAAAGAGCATTGTGTCCATTCAAGTCACCCATAAGGAAGAAAGGATGAAAGCAATTGCAATGTAAGATTATCAAGGTCAGTCTGTGTTAACTCAAAACAAACACCCACCACAGAATATACTGGAAGAAGGTTACTCTACTCCGTCACAATAAATACAGACTTTTCCTTGAATCTGCTTCAGCCTTAAGAAACTATCCTAACCTCAACAAATTTGGTTGTACAAAAATGCCATATCTGGGAAGCTCTCATACTCTGTACTTCAGCCTAACAGCCAAGGATGCCCAATTTAGCCCACTAAGGGAGGAGGGGGGGTACTATTTAGGCCTACTCTCAGTTGACATGCTTCAGCTTCATTATGTAGTGTAGTGCCTGCATGAACATTTCTTATATTTTGTTCCCTGATGATGGCAATTTGATTTTGCTGAAATAGTATTAATTAAACTTATTTTAGTTAATATATTAGTTTGCATTGTAATTTCCTTAAAAAATGCAGTTATAACTCAGAACAATGCAGTAAATAAATGAAAAATACTATCAAAAGAAATCTCAAAGGCAGATGACTACAGCTTCCAGAGTAGTGTTTTGTTGGATGTGCTGAAAAGGGGTTTGCTGTTACCCATAAAGATGGTAACTCCTCCATGAGCAGGTTCATCCCCAGTTCTGCTTTCACAAATAACAACAAAATGTTTTACAGAAGGGTCTCATTTAGCTTTAAATGTTTCCTGCAGACAGGTTTATGTTTCTACATAAAATTCTTGATATTGATACATTGGTAAAATACATGGCAGTTCTGTAAAGATTTCCCCTATTCCTTTTTTTTTTTTTTTTTTTTTTGGCTTTGCAGACATCCAATTCCCAGGAAGCAGAGAGGTTTACCATGTTTAACTTCTGTTTTTCAGAAGTATTTTTGGGAAGTATAGCCAATTACATCACAGTTGGTTCTTATGTTGCCTTTAGATTCAGTTGTTACAAGTATCCCTTTTTTTTTTTCCTGTGAAAGTTTCTGGGGGTTTTCCTTTATGAGTTGCTCTCACCATGATCTTTTTCGCAAGAGGGTTATCCTTTAGTGGAATCATTTTACGAATTGTTTCATGAGTTAAACTGTAACACTTGGACAAATAATGCAATCCAAAGAGAAATAACCAGACAGACATTTTTGTTGCTTTTGATATTTTCCTAATTGCCAACTTTACAGCATAAGAGAATTCCACAGCAATTGTCAAAGTGGCTAACTTCCTCTTTGCATACTGATATGAGATGTTCTGTTCAGTTTATCGTTTGTATCTCTTTTATATCCGTCCCCCCCCCTTTGGCATGCACGGTAGGTTAGATGGTGGAGATGCATTTAGGTTTCTCTTCAGAGCAAGATTAATTATCACTATTTACTAACTACATGGGGAACAGATGTTAGTCATAGATGTTGCTCAATTGGGGAAATACCAGCACTAAATTTTGTCAGCAACACTAATGGGGAACAGATGTTAGTCATAGATGTTGCTCAATTGGGGAAATACCAGCACTAAATTTTGTCAGCAACACTAATGTATTTCCATATATCATTAATGAGATGGTGAAGCACAACACATAGCCTCTCCCACTCAACTTCACCTTTCCACAAACTGGACTGTGATGAAATGAGTACTGCCACCTTATACTGCTTATCTTCCTTAGCTAGAGGATGCCAACCAGGCCTCTAGGTGGCAGATGTCTTTCATCACCATCTGTACAACCTTTCTTCTCATATGTAAGTGTGGGTGATGGCCGCCTTGCTGCACATGCTCAATGCTATTATCAATGAATTAGAGCTAGCACCACTTCCATTTGAGGTCATATTAGTACAGCAGTTTCTGTAGGTTGGCAACTGGACAACTCTACCTGGTTGTGCCTGAAGGGAGTCTGAGTATAGCAGCATGCAGGGAGAAACTGTTGAGGCCACAGTATGAAGTCTGCACTCCCTCTACAGAAGTTGTATGAACAAGTCTCACCTAAGCTGCATATCCCTAATCATGTCAGATATTAAAAAAAAAACATTAAAAAAATATACAACAAAATTGCAAAAAAATAACAAAAACATACATTCCAGAAAAGTCAAAATAACTAAAATTTCAGCCAATAACAATCACTTCCACATTTATTTCACCAACATCCAATCGCATCAGTACAAAACCTTATCTGCTATTCCTAATAGAACCTCCAAACCACAGTCTAAATTACCCAAACCATATCTTCATAGGATATGTTTTGGGTAATCCTTCATAGCATTCATAACACAAACTGGCTCCCTTTCTCTAACTTTACAGATCAAGCCAGAAGGAAAGCTGAATCATATGCAATCTAATATCTAACACAAATAGCTAACTTATCAACTGGAATACCAGATAATACACATCATTCTTCCAACACTATCTTATCTTAATCAGCTATTCCTCTAAATACACTCTAGATGTCTACTTGCCTCTTTTCACCTCTGATCATAATCTTATTCTCATCTTCTTTTCTAAAATTCAATCACCCAGTAATTCTTAGCTTATACCCTATGATGGCACTACAACAGTGCCAAGTGGGATAACCTCCAGGTTTTCTATGGCTCTTTTCCATGGTCAGATTACTGTTTTCACTCTTCTGATAAAAAACAGTAATCTAGGAACTGAAATAATCCTTACTGGAATGAGGCCTTCATTCTCCAGTACAATGAAAACCTCCAACCTGTATCCAAGACCTGATTCTCCAAAAAATGTGTCTGCAGTCTGTGATAAAAATGTGTTCAGCTTCAATGGCAAGTAAAAAACTCGAGCTTCTCATTCAGCTGAAACTATAGCCCAAAACAAGTGTAAAAAAAGTATCAACAAACTTTGTAAGGCCATAATGCAAAAAGGCTTGCCTCTATTCCACTGGCAGCTGAACCTTCTGGTTCCTTGCTAAGACTTCTGGAAGCTTCCCATGCTATGAGCAGAAGCTATGCCCAAGGAAACCTTCTGGTTCCTTGGGCATAACTTCTGCCCTTCCTTATTTTTGCCTCTCGCACCTCCTGATGGTACTATAGTTATATAACCAAAGATAAAACAGGCTACTTAGCAGCAGTCACAACTACTCTTGTATGACTGGTAATTAATTTACGGAATTCACAACGAATATGAAGTATATTAATTAAAGATACTTTAATGAATCACTTCTATATTTCGGCAATGTCACATTGCCATCTTCGGGAACATAAAGATATGGTATGTGCACTAAGGAACTAACAAAGCAAATGAGGAAGAAAGTAATAAACTAATTCTGTTCCTAAAGTCCTAATGGTGCCCTCTTGCGGGCTAGTTTGGTAGTCTTGGCCGTTGGGCTGAAGTTCTCATAATGAAAGTCTCCCAAATTTGGGGCAGTTTCATGCACCCAAATTTGTTGAGGTTAGGAAATCAGAAATATAGAAGTGATTCATTAAAGTATCTTTAATTAATATACTTCATATGCGTTGTGAATTCCGTAAATTAATTACCAGTTATGTCTAACCAACGTATAAGTCTTACTACTACTCTTGTATGATATCTCAAACTATTCACAGTATGCTTAATCATCTTTCACCAAGGACATTAAAAAAAATCCATTATTCTTGATACTAATAGGCCTCCTGAGACAGATGGTATCACTCCAGCTGTGCTCAAAATCAAAACTGTATAACCTACATAAGCTGTCATATTCACCTGGTCTACCCAATGATATGGAATCAAGCCTTTATCCATTCTTTACCATTTTAAAAAAAAGGTAGATAAAAGTCAGCCATGAAACTATCATGTTGTTACTCTCAACTAAGTATGCTCAGAAGTGATGGAAAAAGTTATCAACTGAACAGCATGAATAATTTAGACATTTTAAGTGCATCACCCCAAATGTGAGGACAGTATTCCAAGGCTGAGTAGATTTGGGATTTGTAGAGTAAGTAACTGGACAAATGAAAAGTAATGTAACATCTAAAAGGTTTTTATAGGATTGATGCAGGGGAAATGTTTCAGCTGTGTGATAGTGATGGAAGAACAAGAGGTCATCTCTGGAAATTAAAGAAGAGTGTGGTTAACAAAGGTGTCAGAACAAGGTTTTTTGCCTGGAGGGTGGTGAATGAGTGGAATTCATTGCCTGACTTTGTTGTGAGCTCTTCATCTGTAAATGAATTCAAGAAGAGATATGACAGATATTGTTTTGCTAGTTTGGGTCTCCCGCGATGAGTCTACTGACTCCATGGAGATACCCGTAATAATAATAATAATAATAATAATAATAATAATAATAATAATAATAATCTTGAGCAAAAGGATGCTAATTTTTTTTTTTTTTTTTTTTTTTTTTAAAGCTGAGAATGCTATAGGAGTGATGTCATTATGCCACAAAAGACTAGGAGTAAAAGTGATCAGTAAAGAGAGATCTGGTCTTGAAGGAACTTAAACATTGTTAAGGGTAAGGGGAAAAGAACTAAGGTATTTTCTTTTTTGTAAGAAAAAAAGATAAAACTGTGAGCTGAAAGCACTAAAGATGACTAGGTTGTTATCACCTCACTGAAGGATGGTGTGGAGATTAGTATTTATGGCACTTGTTGCAGACAATCTTCATGGTTGAGATGTTTGGGCACTGCAAGATTTGTCATGAGTAACATGAGTGGACAGCAACATCAACAGAAAAACAGTTAATGTAGCAAAGCTTAAGGTTTTAAAATTTGGGAAGCAAAGATGGGATGCAGAGTATTGGATTGGTGGGGATATTTTAGAAAAGGTGGAGAAGATGAAAGATCTGGGGAAGATGGTGGATAGGAACTTGAATTTTGCATGGACATTTTGCATGGACATTTTGCTAAAACTGAGAACAACACAGCAGATGAAGGATGTTTTGATTCCACTGTACAAGGTAGCTTTGATCAGGCTGCATATGGATTACTGTGCACAGAGTTGGTCACCTGGTTTTCAAAAGAATGATGAGATATCAGAGAGAGAGAGAATTGGAGAGGAAGGGAATCAGAGATGATTGACTAAGTTGGTTTCTGATCTCTGGAATGTGAAATATGAGGACAGATTGAGAGAATGCAAATTACAAAGCCTAGTGGATAGAAGGAAGAGGGGCAGCATGATCAAGATATAAGTTGATAAGGAATAATCACCAGATTAATGGATGAGATTTTTCCCAAAACATCTAGAAAGGGGGGGGGGGGACAAGAGGCCATTCTGCTGCAAGCTGTATAAGGTGGATGTGTGGGTGAGGAGTGGATTTTTTGTATGGAGTAGTGGGTGATTGAAATGCATTGCCTGAGAGTGTGGTGAGTGCAAGGACAGTGAATGCATTTAAGTCAAGGTATGATGAGAGTGAGAGTGGGGCCTCAAGTGATGAGTCTCTTGACTCCATGGAGGTCTGTTATTGATAATAATTTAAAGATTACGTATCAGTATTTCTCCATTTTTATCCACTGTGGTTAAGATGAATGCCATCATGTGCTTATTAAGTATGTGGTTGTAGGCGTTTAGAATCAAGAGCACTTACCATCACAGGTTTTTGTATGCAAGTCTGCAGCAGCACAAAAAAGACAGGCAAATGGGTATTGAATATCAGTTAAAATAGCTCAGAGGATTATTTGGATATTGAAAAAACATGTTAACAAGTAAAGATAAGGAAGTTATTATCCTTCTTGATAAGGCAATGATTCAGATGCATCTTGACCACTGTGCACATATTAGGTGACCTGAGTTTCTTAGGGAATGAGGAAGTGGTAGAGAGGATTCAGAGATGAGTGACCAAGCTAGTGACAGGTCTGTGGAAAACTCCTCTTTGAGGATAGGTTGAAGGAGTACAGGGTTACAAAGTTTAGTTGATAGGCAGAAAAGAGAGGTATGATAGAAACTTATAAGATATTATGAGTTTTATAAATTGATGCAAAGGAAATTTTTCAATATATGACAAATAGAGAACTAGGGGTCATCTGTGGAAGTTGTGTAAAACTGTGCAGACTACATTTTTTGCATTGAGAATGGTAAATGAGTGGAATGGATAGACGAAATTAGTTGCAAGTGCACTGACAGTGAATGAGTTTAAGGAGAGACATGATAGGTTTTGTGTGTATAAATGCCAGTGTTGATCTCCAGACTCTATGGAGATACTTTATAATAATAATAATAATGTTATGATAATGTTCAACAACAGTAAATTATCTAAAATACCTAACAAATGAAGTAAAATTCTCAAGTTTTTGTAGGAATTTTTTTTTTTTTGGCCTGGTTGGCTGAGAGCTTGAATTCCACTGTGACATAAATGTTTATGAGCATCCTTAGTTGGTACTTTTTTTCATTCACTAGTGTGAGGCCTGAAGTGGCATTTTTTTTTTAAAACATATTTAGCCTCCAGATCAGGGTTCCCAGATAATCTAATCCCTCCCCCCCCCAGTGTGTTTGTTTGGTTTTTTTGACTCCATTCTAGCTATGCAGTCAAACTATGTAAACAACTAAAGGAGAGCAAAAAGAGAGCATCCCCTTTACATTTAGAAACTTTACACTTGCATGTATTCTCATGGTACTGATCTATTCAAGTTATCTTGAAGGAAAGCATTATTTAGCTTTTTGCAACTTTGCTTCATCAGCAAGAAATAAAACTGTATATCTCCCTTTAAATCATTCTCAATACTGTTAATATAAATAACATGGCCCAAGGACAGTATCTTGTAGTATGCTGCTTGTTGCCTTTGTTCTCTTCAAATTTGTTTCATGCATTAATCTTTGATACTACAGGCAGTCACCCTCTTATCCATCTATTCCAACCAACCTAATTTATGCAATATCCTATAAGGCGGGATTTTGTCAAATGCCTTTGCAAACTCTGATAATAACAGAGCATAACCACTTCCCTTATCCAACTCAAATATGAATTGTGTTAGCATGTGAAATAATGATATACAATTATGTGATAAATGACATTTTGATAAAATGCCAACCAACATTTCATCATCAATATTCCATGAATCATGAGGATCGTAAATTTAGTTTTATGTAATACCCTATAAGGCAGGATTTTGTCAAATGCCTTTGCAAACTCTGATAATAACAGAGCATAACCACTTCCCTTATCCAACTCAATTATGAATTGGGTTAGCATGTCAAATGATTTGATACAATTATGTGATAAATGCTGTTTGATAAAATTTTGTCAATCAACACTTCATCATGAATATTCTATGAATCATGAGGATCACAAATTCCGATTTTAGCAGCAGCAACCTTAAGTTATCATAGGGATTTTTTTTCTGGATGGATCTTTAAAAGCTTACTGGTCAAAAACTACATAGTTAATTTCTCTTACATCAGCACAGTCTTCTTAGACTTTCTGTATCTGCAGTTAATTAACAACCCTTCATATTTAGGATTATAATGTAATTTAATATTATTAAATTATAAATGCTGACTCATCATTCTCAGAGACAACAGTTTATTTTAAAAATCAAATGCCAAGTTGATAATAGATGACAGGATACCATGTAATTTACTATAGTATTTTGGAATCTCTCCCACAATGATTTTTTTCAGAATTAATGCCTAATGTTGCTGATTTATGCATTATGAAAGTGTGAAATTGAACAATTCAAACTTTTTTTATAATCATGCAGGAGGGCAGTCACATGTGACAATTATAAATTAGAGGTCACTGCTTTTAATTCATAATTATATTTAGGGAGGAGATAACTGAAATTTTCTTTCTGAAGTTCAATTTCTTGTGTGCTAAACTCATGGTTGGTTGGAATGCAACTAAAGGAACTAAAGGGCCAGCATATTATGTTTGTTAATTTCAGGTGTTCTCTGGCTGATTTGTTTGTTTTGAAGGATGATAGATCTTAGTTTTCAATTGTGTGCTACTCCTTACAAATATTACTATCCTAGATAGGATTCAAATCCATATCCTTCCAATTAAAAGGTGAATGTTGCTTCATCCTACTGAGAGTGCTAAACAGGAACTTCATTAACTTGCGAATTCGCGTTTTAAGGAGCACTAGATTACTGGATTAAAATAAAGAACATTCTTAAAAAATATATTACTTGATAATTCTGTTCTGACTCAACTCTAGCAATACAGCATATTACATTAAATAAAGACTCATTTCTGTTTACAGTGATTTCTTGCACATCTGTCCATATATAGCTACAGTTAGTTACCCCCCCCCCATGTTTTCTCTCTCTCTTTTCTAGTTTTGATTTCTTAATTAGATCTGTTTTTGACAATCTTACACCATAATCTGCAATTTTATGAATGCCTTTTTTAAGGGAAATCCCCAAATTAATATGGCAGTAAAATCTAATTTTCACGATGTGATATACGTGTTTAGATATACTGCATCATTACACCAGCATAAATGTAATAAATGAAATTTTTCAATATCAAATAAACAATGCTACTTTAAGTTATTAAAAATTCCAACAATAAAAATAGACCCTATAGCTCTGATGTTATTATACACGTATACTTCTGTTTTTAATAAATCAGTAACTTAAGTAAGAATAAATGTCATATGTTTTAGAAAATCGTGTATTTTGTTTTTTGCAGTGTGCTGGATATTTACACATTAAAACAATTAATTCAAATTTGAAAAGGGTGGGGGGTATGTTTACAATCGATATATAATATAAAATTTACCAAAAGGAAAAAATAAGTGTTTTGGTCAATTTATATATTCTTTATTTCTATGTGAACTAAAAAGTGGATCTCTTAGCTGGAAACATAATCAGTTTAAGCTATATTTATTTACATCATTATTTAACTATTTCATACACAAAATTATTCATGTATGAATAATCCAAATGAATTTGTATAGTATTGTTCTAAGTACAACCCAAAATTTGTAATAAAAATTTTTGGTTGTACTTAATAAAACTTAATAAATGTACTTAATTTGTAATCAATAAATCATGTGCACTACGAATTGTAAGTATACTTCAAAACAGAGACTACAAAAGGTTGTGGTTTTACTGTTAAAATTTGGGGAGGGAATACGAGTTCCGAATTCTCGCTGTCTCTTATAGCCTAAGTTGTAAGTACTAAATGCTAAAAACTCTCCAAGAATGTTAGGATTAATAGGTACAGTGACATGCATTCGTGAAATACTTTAGTAATTATGGTGAATAGGTTTTTTACTCTTTTTCACCTGAAGAATTAATCCCTATCTTTACTATTTGAAAAGTTTTCCCCTTTAATTACTGTCTAACATCATTCTACTACGATCTGCGTACACGTATTGATGAGGCCTTGATATAAATATTTACGCAAAAATCGTATATCATGGATAAACGGATATATAACAAATACCACAAGATTTTTGGGTGATCAAACGGCAGAGTGCAAAATAATAATTATAATAACAGAATAAAACACAAATAAAAATAACTGGGCCTACGAAATCTCCACCACAGAGTAAGTGATATTAAATGATTCACGGTGTTTACGCGTGTGTTTTTGAACCGAAGAAGTGCACTTGTATTTTAGTCCAATTTATTAGGATGCACTGTTGTTCCTTTTCTGAACATCATACAAGAGTAAACATCCTTTCCATTGAAGCAATAGGCTTAACAGCTGTAATTTAAACACATTTTATTTGAAAAGATTGAAGTAAATGTGAAATGACTATGAAGTGTCACCTTTTTCGCAATTTCAAATGTAAGCCTCTTACCTCTTCTAACAGCATCCCTGCTTTATCACCTTCAAAAATTTTATCTGGGGATTCTAAACTAAGATTCGGTACAGATCCATTGTACAAGGGCTCTGGCACTATCGCCATCTTGCTTACCTAAATATCTCAGAGGGCACGTGACTACTGCTTTGGGATTGAAAAGAGACAAAAGAACAGCTGTCTTCATAATCAGCATTTTCGTCTGCACCTCACATTGTAATCTTTATCAGCTGCACACAATTCCAGTCCATGTATTATTATTATTTCAGAATTCACATTGAATTGCGGTCTTTAAGATGAATAGTGAAATTCAACGCCAGTTGCATTAAAATCAAAACAAGGTGGTAAATTTTAATATCAGTGTTTTGTTACATAGACGTTAATCAAGGAATATTATAATAATAAAGTGTCACTTCGAAACTAATGATTTTTACTCTGCTTTAAATAAATAATAATAAAGCAACATAGAAAAGTTTCGCTTCGAAATTGCTGATTTCTATCCTGCCTTTAAAGAGAAAAGAATTATAATAATTAAGCAAGGATTGCGGAGTCTTGCTTTAAAAGAGAGAGAAACCGATGCGAGCTTAACTGTAATTCAAAACTTTGGCAATCTGTTTTTCTATTTGTTCTTTTTGAAAGAAAAGACACACACAGAGAGAGAAGTTTTTCATCCATCTTAACATGAAGACCGGTCAGGGGGGACACATAGTTTACAGACAACACTCTTTTAATGGCATCAGCTGCTTGTGTACTGAGGCATATTATCCTACGGAAACATTGGAAGCAAACGAAGGTCCCAGACTTATAGAGGGAACTATTTTTGCTACAAATTTTTAATGAACGTAATTTAAATTACTTTTATCAAAATGTGTGTTAGTCAATAAAATAAGATTTAAACTGCATTGTATTTTATATTCTTATTATTTTAATTTTCTGATGATTTTGTTTTTTATTAAGCGCATCGTAGAGCAACTAAAAAAAACGACACGATATTGAACCCTTCGCTCGGAAAAAGACCTGGATTTGCTTCTCGTCGTGACGAGAGGAATCTTCATATAGGCTGTTTTCGTTTGAAGGTGAGTTAGCCAACTCATGTCGAGGTAGCAAGGTTTCTTTTTCCAGAAGCTTGGGTTCTTCGTCCAGGGATGAAGCAAACAAAGAAACATTTACAGATAAAAATACTATTAGTGAGCGGTAGATGGCGTTGTGCGTGAATGGTTATAGTGTCATTGTGTGTATATGGAGGATTAAATAGTGAGGACGGTGGATTGTATGGAGTGGTGTGAGGTCTGTAGTTGGGGTATATGATGCTCCTAGGCAAGAACTATTTTGCCACGCCTAAAGTCAGAAAATATGTAAAACTTTCTCTTTTTTTTTTAAAGCAATGTTTTTTTATGGCTGAGATACAGTTTTGTCTGTTTTAGCTGCTCTCCAAATTTGCAGTTGTAAGGGATTGCCTTAGTTGCTTATGTGCTACAATGGACCTAAGTGAGCTTCTCATCCTTCCTCCATGATGAGTCATTCTACTTCTTAGAGGTGTCATGTAATAATTATAATAATTAATAATTATGATTAATATCAAGATGCCTGTGTAGTCCAGTGGAAACAGTTTAAACTTAGAGTGCTAGTCTGTCTGAAGAAAGACTATTATGGATTGAATTATAATCGGCAATCACAGGAACTTTACTTGTTTGTTTTTTTCAGGAAATTTGGATTTTTAATCCCAAATCACAAAAAACATGTAGAACTCACACTACTGCAGGCGAATGTTTGGGTTTAGGATAGGAGAAGTTTCTGCCATTCTCTCTCTCTCTCTCTCTCTCTCTCTCTCTCTCTCTCTCTCTCTCTCTCTCTCTCTCCTGAAGAAATGATTCATGGAAAGCTTAGCTCACTATCGGTTGTGGTTCGAAGGATGTGAAGAATGGCTACCCAGTCATCTTTAAAATGTTTTATTATGGTCACCTCCACAGAGTCTAAAGACATCACAGGAGACTCAAATTAGCCACACAGTATCTACTGTACTTCAAAGCACTCACAACTGACTCTGGCAACACATTCCATTCACTCCCATTCACTCACCCTCTCGAATCAATAAATCTAGTCCTCACTCCCTGCCCAACCACACATTTATTCAACTTCCAGGGATGATCACTTGTTCTTTCCCTGCTAGCCAAGTGATGATATATTTCATCTGCATCAATCCTATAAAACCTGAGTAACATCTTATACCCTCATACAGTGGTCGATTACCCATTAAGGCAATGAGGCATGTGCCTAGGGGCCTCAAGCGTTGGGGGGGCCCAAGCGAAGACATTTTCCTATAGTGTTTTAAAATAGATTAATGTTTTCAGTAAACATCATAAAAATCTTGATTCTTTTAAGCGAAAATTTTTTCAAAACAATTATTACGTTTTAATACGTATTTTGAACAGTACGCACTATCTACGCTTGAAATAATGCCGCAATACCAATGTCGCCGCTAGTTGACAAGCTTCGTATTTTGTATTTTGAACAGCGCACGCTATCTACGCTTTAAATCAAACCGCATTACCAATGTCGGCGCACGGCGCTCTTGACAGCTTCGAGGTCACGAAAACTGATTGCATTGCCGAGATAGGAAGTTTCGCCTGGTTGCTCCTTAACTTCATTTGTTATTGAATCGTATAAGAGTGAGGTGTTTGTTTCAAAAATAACTTTTTAGTGTGCCTTTTCGTGTTTTCATTATTTGAATGTATTGCAAGTAAAAAAAAAACTTTGTAAATTTTAAAAAAACTGATAAAAAAATAAAATTAAAAAATAAAAAGTTTTATTATTTATCATCCTTTAACCTATTATCATCCCCAGGCAGAAAAATGCAGAAGTTCAAAAAATTCAAAAGTACAAAGTTTCATTTATTTATTTTTATTTTTTTAAATTCTTTTTTATTATTTTTTTTTTGGGGGGGGGCAAATATAATTTGCCTAGGAAGCCCAACTATCCTTAATCTGCCATTGCCCTCATACCCACAACACCCAGGTGACCATACCTCGGCACAGCAAACAAGATGTGGATGTATCAAGGCCTCATAAAATGATAACTTCCTTATCTCTGCTTGTTTGTAGTTCTTGATAAAAACAACTAATCCTATCAACATTCCTGACAACCTTAGAAATATACTCTCTAAACTTCAATCTACTAAATTTCTCTATCTACTATGCCCACCAAATCCCTAGCCTAATCTAATTCCTGGAGGACAGTTAAATCAATATGGTACAGAGCTTGTAATCTATGTATCCCAAAATACATAACTTTGCATTTTTCCACAATGATGAACTGATATCCATTATCTTTTGCTCATATTGTCAGTCTATTTAAATCATCCTGCAAGCTCTTAATATCTCCTTTATTTACTATTACGCTACCCAATTTTTAATCATCAGCAAATAACTAGATATTTCCTATATCATTTATGTATAAAATAAACAGCAGTGATCAAAACCAAGAGCCTTGCTGCACACTATTAGTCACCTGCTTCCTCCTGGATTCTGCTTCTCCATATATTACTTTTTTTGGTATCTATCCCTCAGCCACCCTCGGCATCTTCAGTTTCATATCTATACCCATTAGTTTTAATTGTGTAACAGAGTTCCATGTAGTATTCTGTCAAACACTTTTGCAAAATGTAGCATCATCGTTTAGCCCTTCCCTTTATCCAGTTCAACTGTTACTCTATTATAAAAAGTTAGTAAATTACCAACGCATAACAGGCCATTCACAGACCCCATGGTATCCTGCACAGAGTATCATATTCTTACTCCACCCAATCTGGCATTCTCTCTTTGACCAATTTTTTCAGTATTTTTACCACCACTCCAGAGACTGTCAGGTTGTTTTGGATTCGGTAGAATTGACTAAAGCTATGAGGCCCTTGTGTTATGCCCACAAACTGCATGTGATCTTTTGCTCAATTTATCTGTTTGTGGGATGAAACATCCTTCGGCCCTACTATGATACTGATTAACCATGAGATACTGGTTTGTCCATAATTTGCTACTGCAATTTTGGAATGACTTTATACAAAGGAATTATTTGCCCTCTTTCCACTTTCTTGGGATCTTGCCAGAGCAGAATTAAATTAAACAGCCTAATCAGAGACATTGCCAGTTTCCATGCTCATTGTCTTAAAGCGAGAGCTGATCAATTCGACCAGTGTATTTTCATTGAAATTCTGCAATATCCTTAGAATCGTCAATTGATCCACTTCTGTTCTCAGATCAGTTCAAGGTCCCTTGACCTTGCCTGATGCTCCAGTTCATCCCACAGATGTTCAATAGGGTTGAGATCAGGGCCCTGCAGAGGTCAGTCAAGTGTGGTGATGTTCATGTCCACAAACCACTCAGTTACAGCAGCAACAGCATTATGACATGGTGCATTGTCTTGCTAAAAGAGACAATGATCACTTCCATAGAAACGCTAGAAAGTAGGAAGCATTGCACTGTGCAGAATGTTCAGATACCTCTCGGAATCAATGTTCGTGGCACCGTAGACAGAGGTCCTAGGCCATACCAGAAAAAATTGGACCACGCCCTCAGGTCTCCGAAATGCATAGTTGGGACAGCAGTCTGATAAAAAACTTCACTAGGTAATGTGGAGGTTTGAAAATTGTGGTCATACAATGGAACTCACGTTGTGAACCTCGATTTTAAATGTTTTTGTGTAGATTTTTGTGTAGATTGCTCCAACCAATGCAGTCCGCATTCAATGTGTCTGACGACGAATGGGAATTTTTGCATATTATCCTTCGTAGCAGCTTACGGTCATGATCGGTTAGTCTAGTGGGTCGTCAGCTGCGGGTAGCACTTAGAGTTGACTCCCTGCGTTTCCATCTCAGTATGGTATCATTAACTGTTGACTTGGGATGGCCTGATTTGTCAACAATTTACAGAACAGATAGACCTGCAAATGGTATCTTATCACAACGCATCTTTCAAACTCCGTCAGTTCGCTTCTCGCAGCCATTTCACTCGGACAGTTTCAGTGACTTGGGAGCAGCATGTTCCTCTAATTTTTACCAGCTATAACCACGTGACTCATTACATGCGCGATGCACCTTGCCCATAGGGGTGTCTGTTAACTTCTTTCCAAGGAGTGTATATTCCGTACGTATATCTCTCATATATAATTACTGATCACCTCTCGATTATATAAACAAACTAAAACTTGAATAATTAAATCCTTTGTGTTGTCCATATTGAATTATGGATGGGAGATAGGCATTTACGAACCACCATTATTAGGAAATTCCAGTCTTTTAAGATGTGGTGCTATAGGAGAGCACCGAAAATTTCTTGGGACGAGAAAAAAAAAACTAATTAAGAGGTATTGAATTTAATGTGAACCAGAAGAGCACTCATGGAAAGCCTTATAAAGAGAATGAGTAAGATTGACACACATTAAGATGACCAGCAGGGAAACGTCTCTGGAAAAAATGAAGGGAAAATCAGAGGGAAGAAGATCTACTGGTAGACCAAGAACTTCCTGGGTTGATAATATAAAGAAATGGATGGGTAACAAGAGCCTATTAAGAGATCAAATGACCGCAGAAGAATGGACAATGTTGTGCACTATGATTTCTAATCTCCAAATTGGAGAATCTACTTATGAAGAAGATATAACGCTTCAAACAAACAGTTACGAGAAGCAGGATTAACTGAAATTCTAGACACAAATCAAGTAATGGTTGTAACAGGAGAACTAAACGCTAAATAAACACAGCCTGGAACTGTAGAATAACAAATCAAAGTAGTATAACCCTCAAAGACTTTGCTGTCACCAGAAACGTTGCAATTCTAGGAGGACCTCCAGAATCAACGAACTAAGTGGCGAACAAATTAATCCGAACAAGCCGAATTTTCACAAGTTTTGGTTTTTGTTCGGTTTTTGGTTTCAGTTCACAATAATGTTCGTTTTGCTGTCAGTTTACTGAAACCAAATACATAAAGACATTGGAGAAAAGAGTGGTCTCCCACAGATCAGAAAGATAAAGAACTCATCTTCCAACAGGATCTCGTTCATGCTACACTTCAAAAAGTGAAAGAGTTCCTCAAAAATCACAATATCCGATTGCTTCAGTGGTCAGATAACTCTCCTGACATAAATCCAATAGAGAATTTGTGGATCATAGTAAAAAAGAGACTTCGCAAATTAAATTAAATCCTTAGCGCTAAACCACCCGAAAACAGGCTTAAGTCTATTCGTCGACTAGAGGAACGTTTTCTAAGACTTTTCAACCGGTGAAGAAATAAGAAAAACGTGTTCTACATTGGTTTAATCTATTCCTAAACGAATTAATGAACTTATTAGGAACAATGGAGCACAGGAACACATAAATTATTAGGTAAAGTTCGAGTTTAATTTTTTTAATTTTTTTGCGAAATCAAAATTTCTCTTTAAAATGTGAATATTTGGATTAATTTGTTCGCTATGTATAATGTGACAGGATTTATTTAATGTCCTTAATATAGCAATACTACAAAATATGGCATACCAATAAGTGCGATGGACGACCTCAGCTCTGATCACAACCTTGTTTTACTCTAACTAGTCTTACAACATGAAAATATCCTAAGTCGGCTTCCAACCGTCAACTAGACAAAACTAACGACCACTCTACACGAATCTATTGTCCCAGTTCCACCCATTAACTCCAACTAAAAATCGACCAATCAGTTTTGAGCGTGGAAAAGCAGATAACAACTGCATTAGCAGCTGCAATCACGGGATGTACCACTGCCCAGGAAAACTAGTTGAGAGGGTAATACTAACAAGAGACTGTAAAAATTCACGAAAATAAATAAATAAATAAGATAAAATAGAACTCATCCCCATCGAGCATATGTAGTTCAGTGGAAGTGGTGTTTGCAATCCTCAGTGCTAAACCATCCGAAAACAGACTTAAGTTCAAGTCTGTCGTCCACTAGAGGAACGTCGATCTCTGACACGGGAAAGCGGGTTTATCGCCCGGTAAACTCAAGAAAATCGACCGAAGAACCCACACTTTTTTCAGACATTAAATATTGTGTTAGGGCTAGGGCCCACGAGATGGTAGTACTTTTTGAGCCATCTCTTCACTGCAAGCTGCTTAAATTAATGATACCTTTGGGCCAGCTATCTTTGATTGGCTACCCTGGATATTGAACTGCCCACTCAGTCTCCAAAAGTTAGATAAGCCTAATTCGGCCTCACCTAACGGCTAAATCAGCTAACGCCTTTTATTCCCTATACGGGAATAAAAGGCGTTAGCTGATTTTTCCTCCCGTGAGCAGTTTGGATTCCGGGAGAACTTCTCCACTAAACAAGTTCTGAGTTGTTGAAAGCATTCAGTGTAGGATACAGATGAAAGCAAAATACTGAGTAGATCTTCCTCAACATTGCCAAAGTCCTCAACAAATATTGCATAATGGGTTTCTTTTCAAACTCTTGCAGGTTAAATCCCTGCAGGGAGTTGTCATAATTAACAAATCTCATCTCAATGATCGCATACTCCGATTGAAGCTACAAGGAATTAGATCGTCTGAACACAAATTAACAGCCAGGACCATACTTGCACTTTTCCCTAGGCGGTTAGGGGGACGAGGCGCTAGAATGTTCCGGGGACCCTTTTCAAAATGAATAAAGACAAATAAAAACAACCAATATATACAATAATAAATGTAATAAAAAACTTATGCTAAATAAAGACAATACATATCAACCACAAATGTTCAAGTAGTGCTAAATAAATCCACTGTCATATCCCCCACGTGACTTGAGGTACAGAGGTCTGACATACGTCAGTTTACAGGCTGAAGTTAACCCTGTGAGAATGACTAGTCTTCAACAGAGTACCAACAGCACCGCGCTCAGACCTGCTTAACTTTCATGAGCCATTATTAGCGGAGATTCTACCAATCAACCAACCTTTGCTGGCCATAGTAAAGACACTACAATTTGTTTTTCCTACCCTTCTCTTTCGCAAATATATCAATAATGTCATTATAATTCAAATTATTTATAACATAATTTTCAATAAATAATAGTGATAAATTAGACATTTTATCCTGATGCAAAGAGTTTTGCAATAATTTTTCACTATTTTAAGAACAGAAAATGAACGTTACTTATTTGCGGCATGACAGCAAACAGGTCATGGAGCACATAGAGCATATATATCATAGTGATATAGAAAATTTAATGGGAAGCAATTATAATTTTATGTTAAATTTTAATTATTTAACAAATTAATTAAAATTTATTACTTTTATTTATAAATTTATTTATAAAAAAAAAAATATTTTTTTTATAAATTATTGAGCCTTTCGCTCGCCCATTTTGGACTTCTTGCGCTAGAGCCTCATGCGGCCATGCATAATTTCGGCCCAGTTAACAACAGGTTTTTCCCCCCACAGTTCCCTGTTATCACTTCTGCTTTTTGTCATCTATCTGGCTGGTATTCTACAACAATGACATTGTAATAATGGTATGCCCTCTCCGAACTAGATTAGCAGGAAAAAAAAACAAACAAACCGCACTCTCGGAACTAGAACAATGGTTCAAAAAATGGAGAACTGATGTGAACGCAGACAAGAGGACTAAATTGCAATTTAGAAGAAGACGAGAGTCCTCGGATGAAGAAGTGGTCATGTTTGGCACCCCGTTTCATGGCTACCAGTAGCCAAATATTTCTTGGTGCAACTAGATAAAGCATTTCCCCCCCCCCACACACACACACTTATGTCAGTTATGTCTCTGCACAAAAAACAAAAAGAGCCGTAGAAAAACTATACCCGTTACTTAACCGACTAACACAGAATATAATTAATATACAAGGTGTGGATCAGTGTTAACCGCCTGGAATCACACCACTGAGTCAAACATTTACGAATAGCATTATGAACCATGGTTCATAAGAAACGGGTAACTTCACTAACAAGCCTCTGTGCATAGTTCTTAGCAAAACCTCCCCCCCCCCTAACCCGTTCATCCACCAACCTGTTAGCCACAGTAAGAATTTCCTTGCAAAACATAACGCCCCAAAACCATATTGAGCAGGTAAGTTTTTAAATCTACCGCAAGAAGCCCAAAATGGATGAGAGAAAGGATCAATAATATTTCAAGTCTGTTATGATTTACTGTCCAGCAATAGACTACACAAAGAAATATCTCAGGAAAAACGTCCTAGAAAACAACATCTAACAGGTAAAGCTTTTATTATTATTATTATTATTAACCCTGCTTATCAACCCTGCTTATCAATATTAACCACGCCGAAGACAGTGATATAAAATTCAACGAGATCTGCTAAGAAGAAAACAAATTTTGAAGTGTTGAAAAGTGAACAGAGAGGACCGTGGTCAACAACAAGCGAAGGACAAAGGACGTCGCCGTCTTTACAATCTTGCCATAACTGCCTAAGGGAAGAAAGGTGAGTCATGAAGTGTATGAAATGCCTGGAAGATTTATCGTCCGACGGAAATAACATAACTTGTACGAAATGCAGTAGGAGTCTACACTTAAAATGTGCCAGCTTTTGAGAAACAACCGGGCAACATAAATATAAATCCGATGTAACACGCGAGGAATGGAAGTGCGTGCTCTGTAGGAAGAACAAAGAAATGCACCTAAAGCAGCCATCTACGATGCAGCCGATTATACCGGAGGAAAAATCAGACGATGAACTGAACAGACAAAAAAATGCAGGTGAGTCCTATAATTTCAACTCTGTAAATTTACTAATAGGAAACGGTCTAGACACCATAAAAGCCAGGCTTAGTAGACCTTGTGTAAACAGAACGAATAAATAACAAAAAAAATCTAGCGAATACGAAGATTTGGTAAAATACAATAATTTAGCAGTGATAGAAGTGTTGCAAACAGTAAAAGATATTAAAATGAGCATTCACGTACTAAATGACAGGCAACACAATTTGATGAAAGAGACCTCCGAACTCCGTCAAGAACTTCATTCTCTAAAACTACAATACGAACGTTTAAATCAGCAACAACATAAAGAAGAAGATCTTGTCATAAATGGTCTTCCTGAAACTGCACCTACAGAAAACCTCAGAGACGTGGTTTTAAAATTAGGCCATGCAATTGATACCCCCCCTACAGTTTAACGACATTCAGACCATAAATCGGATTCCTAGGAAGTGCAAAAAAGCCTTGCCACGACCTGCACCAGCCCTAATTCGTCTTATGAGCAAGTCCACAAGAGACAATATCATAAAAGCCAGCAGGCAGAAAAAAAACAGTTGCCAAGGACTTCAATGCACAGGAAGAAAATACACCAATTTTTTTATCAGAATATTTAAGACCATTCAACCATAATCTTTTGTACCAAGCAAGTAAAGCAAAAATAGAAACAAATTACCAATTTTTGTGGACCAGAGATGCCAAGATATTCATAAGGAAGTCACAAACTTCAAAGCTGATACAAATTAAAAGCTCAGAAGACATAGAAAGACTGCTAAAGTGAAAGAAAAAAGCTTATATATATATATATATATATATATATATAACCATTGTCATCCTCAGATAAGCTAATTACAAAGCTTCGAGGATGCAGTTGAGACATTATATCCCAGTAGTAGTATTTATCTGACATTATTTACTTAACATTCTATAATGAATACTTGTAGTAAACAGAAAACGTGATAGTAATACTTCAGTTATATATTTAAATTTAAAATTACATATCAAATCAAAAAAATCAACTAATGCCTTTTATTCCCTAATAGGGAGTAGGCGAGGGTTTCATTAGTAATTGTTGTGTGTGCACGCTCTGTAGTTTGCAGTGATATTAAATTCTGGCAAGCTTAGCGATCTTATTAGGGTTTTCCATATGTCAGGCAGGATCAGTCCTTGATTTCTGTTTAGGTTGCTTTCAGAACGGAGAACCACTATAACTTCTTTGAAATTGCGACACCAAAAATTTTCTTATTACATATTTAATTTATATATTTAAATTTAAAAAAAAAAATTATTATGTAAACTGCAACATTAGTAATATTGTTTAACTTCTGTAATCGTGAGTTATTAAGTGTAAAGTATTACGATGATTATTATTAATGTTAATAATACACGCTTTTTACTCATGTCAATGAGAAATTCTGCAAATGATAATAAGTAATTACAATTTTCACTCAACCATTTGCAAGAAAAAGTTGCATTGTTGCCTAAATTTTAGTATATTCATGTAATTATTTGAGAGATAATAAACAATTATTATTATGCCAAAATATACTAATATACGCTATAACAACGTATGCTTTCTGTGCACCCTACAAACTAAATAGATTAATGTCATTACAATACAAAATGATAAAAACTGATCTTTTGGGAACAAAGAGACAATAACGACTTTATATACACTGCAATGTCAGAACACAAAATACTGATAGCAAAACATTTATATCACTATGCAGCTTTGCTAAAACATTATTTCGATGCCAACTACAGGACAGTCAGAAATACATACCGTATAACAAGACCTCAGACAACTAATATCAAATATAAATATATAATAATCACTACGGAAAGGCCACACGAAACTTCTACATCCCAGACATGATAAACAAATTACCTTTTGAATAGAGAAACCTTACAAACTACAATAGCCTGAAAAAAGCTCTAAGAAACATGCACCGCCGGAGTTACCATTTAGGCAAACTACGCAACAGCCTATTGCATAAGCCATGAACGGGCGCAAAACTTTCAAAATTTTGCAAAATTGAAGGCAAGAAAAATTGAAATTTGATTTTCATATATTATACATATTGTATATTACTTTGTATATTATTAATAAAGCATGCCAAAATAATTTTTATTTTTTATATTTAAAATTTGATTTTAAAAAATATCCAACTTGTGAAATAAGGGGTGCACTTGTAAACTTGCCTAGGGCGCAAAATAACCTGACACCGACAGTGCACTCACCCAAAACACCATACAAACTTGATGAAACACAATATATTCGTTCAGGCTTCCAGTTCAGGGATGCATCAATACATTCCAAGTTATCTCTCTATCTCTCGTATGTGTGTGTGTGTGCGTGCGTGTGTGTGTGTGTGTGTGTGTGTGTGTGTGTGTGTGTGTGTGTGTGTGTGTGTGTGTGTGTGTGTGTGTGTGTGTGTGTGTGTGTGTGTGTGTGTGTGTGTGTGTGTGTGTGTGTGTGTGTGTGTTTCTCAATCATAGATTTCGTAGCTTCCCAACACAGCAAACAAACCAATAAATAATAACCAACTGGTGTTATCCTCAGATTAGGCTTCCTCGAAGCTCACAAATAAATAAGCTTCGAGGATGAAAGCTGGGAAATTGCATCTCATCGAAGATAAAATATATATACAGGTATCCGTTGATTAACGTGATTAATTAATCCCTCGATATTACCGCGTATATCAAAATCGCGTTAATCAAATCTAATAATCAATGGTAAAAATTACAATTCATCTATGATCGATTACTGTATTAATAATTCGTTTTATGTGGTACTCCTTTAAGAAAGATAAAAAATGAATGCAAAGTAAATGTTTAATAAACGCTTGTACCTACATTAGTTATTGCAATTTTTTATCCAAAAAAGTTTATCAAGAGTCGTTTGAACAGTTTTAGTTTTTCTTATCGGCATAAATTCTGCGTTAACAAGCAAAATTACTCTCTAGACCTAGGCAAGCAAGCATTCTTCGATTAACATCTGGATCCATATCCATTACTTGCTGCTTAAGCGATTCTAAACTGCGAAAACCATCCGGTTCTTTGATTGTTATCTCCTTTGGAACTTGATCTTCACATTCCATTTGTTCATTGTCTTCATATGCGAATTGTTCAATTTCAAGAAGATCATTGTCACTGAAATCTTTTGAGTTTGATCAACTGCATCGACACCATCAAAACCAAAGTCTTCAACAATTGCAACGATTTCTTCAACCGCTTTGTTCACAGGATTTTGAAAACCACCTAAGTCATTAGCACATTCTGGCAAAAGGTTTTTCCAAACAGCTCTCATGCAGTTAAAATATACTTGCTCACACGAGTCATGAATGTTTCAATTGCATGTTTAATGTTAAAATATTTCGAAAATTCTTGTAGCGTAATCGCATTTTCTCCAATTGTTTCTACTGCCTTTGAGAATGTCTTTTTAAGAAAATAAGCTTTGAAAATTGCAATGAAGCCCATATCCATGGGTTGTAGCAATGATGTATTTGGTAGAAAAAATAAAATTTTCACATCACACAGATCATTAAGAGAATTTGAATGACCAAGTGCGTTATCTAAACGCAAAGTTCTGTTGTAATTTTTAAATACACCAGAACAATTGGAGCTTGGAATATACCCACTCTTAATGCTTAATGGGAGGAATGACGTCATCTGCTTATGACTTTCTTTCGGCCAGGAAACACTCCTCGAGGCTTGCATGTTTTGGTGTATATATATATAAAAGTATGTATCATATGTAAACAAATGTAAGTAATGTTGTATCATATGTAATCAAATGTATGTAATGTATGCAATAACTGTAACAAATGTATGTAATGTAATTTAAAAAAAAAAATATTCTTATGTAAAGTGGCGTAACTAGGGGGGCGAGGCGGAGGGGGAGGTCCTCCCCGGGAGGCACTTTGAACCTTTTTGAACTTTTGCAGTTAATTCTATAATACAGTCTCAAGAACTCAGTTCCAAATATTGTAATACGGCTGCGAATTTTCCTCACTGCTATAAGTGTTACTAGTTGTGAGAGGAGTTTTATAAATATAGTTCATTAAGAATTACCTACATTACTATGAAGTAGACTTCGCCAATGTCATCGACGATTTTGCTAACAGAAAATAAAGAGAAATACATTTTAGAATATTGAAATTAAAGGTTTACTTCAAAAATAAACACAGTGTTTTTATTTATTTTCCTATACGTCGTTTTGAATTTTTCTAGTATTTTTGGTGTGTATTGAGAGGGGCGGTAAACTTAGGGATCGCCCCGGGCAGCAAAAGCTCTAGCTATGCCACTGATTATGTAGCATTTTATTTTCACATCCAACAAAAGCTCCAAATATTCCATCGTGTAAATAGTTAACAATGTGACAATGTCATCTTCATGCATAGTTTTAGGTCGCCCAATGAATAACTGTTATAAGTTCGATTCTATTTGTAGAATACCAAAATTTTTCTTTCTCATCCTTTCTCCGAACGGTTTCCGAGTTAATCAATTTCTCTCTCTCTCTCTCACTGGCAAATGACAGTTTTTCTTTCAGAATGCTTTCCAAGCAGTGTACTCGTATTTGTTTTGCATTTCAGATATCACTGAAATGCAGGTTTTTCCCCGCTTAGGTTTTACCTCTTTTATATATATATATATATATATATATATATATCATGGTAAGAGGCCCATGTATCTCAGTGCAAGTGAAGTTTGCATCCATAGCACTAAGCCTCCCAAAGAAAAACTTAAGTTCAATTCTAGCCACGTTGGAAGAACCTTTCTAAGCCTTTCTTCGACTGGTTCTCGAGTTAGTCGACCGCTGGAAAGGTCAGCGAGTTTTTTCTTCCAGTAAACTCAAGGGATGTTTTGTCCAGTAAACTCCAGGAATTCGAATAGAATCAGCACTATTTCAGAAAATAACACATTTTTTAGGGTTTGAGACCACGAGATAGCAGCACTTGTTTGCCGTTTACTCACTGGATGCCTCTTGAAATTAGGTGATAGTCTTAGGTCAGCTATCTCTGAATGCTACCATTGGAGACTGAACTGGCCACTCTCACTCTCCAAAAGTTAGATAGGACTAATATGGCCTCTCCTGTACCTGTAAGGGAAAGCTGTTAGTTTATTTATTTATTTATGTTACTATTATATGAGTGTTGTACGATTTGCTTTTTCTCCTTGCTTCCTTTTCTGCTTTAGGTGGAATGTCTTTAAAGGTTGTTTAATTCTTTTGAACAACCTTTTTTTCTCTTTTATTTTTTTCAGTTAATCTAACAATTTTTTCTGTTATATTTCTTCTTGTTGTAGTACTTCTATCTTATATTTTGTTTTTCTCTATAAATTTGTTTTATTTTATTCTTTGAAGTCTTTGCCAGCTTTACCTTTCCAAGTACTATCTTATGGAAGCTTCCTACATATTGCAATTCTTATATCAATATTTTTTATTATGATTTCTATATTAGTGATAATGCAGTCAGTTACAGATTTTTGCCCTCTTGTGTTCTTCCATTTAATTTATGTTGTATTATTCATTAGTCATACAAAATTGTAGCAAATTTAGTCCATTTTCATGAAAATTTTCTTTATCTTTGGCGTATATCTCGAATAGCCACGTTGCCAATTATTGTTACATATTTTTTGTTTATTTATTTTGTTTATTATATTTTTGCAGATTTTCATAAAATTCTTCAGTTTCTAGTTATAGTTTCCCTTACTTTGAACTAAATACACTAATAATATTAATAATTTCTTCCCTTTAAATGTAGTATTTTGCTTGATATATTATTATTGTTGTTGTTATTACAGGAGACCTTCAGGGAGTCAGGGACACATCAAGGGAGGCCACACGTCACTCAACAGCACATATCGTACATTCTCTTGAATTCATTCACATTATCTGTACTCACAAAAAGCAAGCCATCTAATTATGCTCAATGAGAGGAAAAATATATCTCTCACCTGTTGATGCACAAAGATCATTTGATATCAGGGAATGGAAGAAAAGACGAAAAGGATATTTTCACAAAAGAAATGCGTATAAGATTTTGAAGAGATACCACTTGCCGATAAATTTCACCTGTTGACTGCTTTATACAGAGCAAATCAAATTCGCTTGCTTGGCTACATTCATTCTCAACTTTCATGGATGTCTTCTCGACCTTTCCCCACCTGCCGGTCTGGTTGCGCACCCGCTCTCCAACCAATTTCGCGGGTTCGAATCGCACTGCGGGCATGGATGTTTGTGATTGTCTTACCTTCTGTACTGCTATAACCTTTGATATGGCTTATTATGACCTTTACTGTCCTTGCACCATTAAAAACACAAATAATCATCACCTTTCCTCACCATCCATAAAATGAAAAATTCCATCTGCTAGTATACTGAATGATCATTTCAAAAGTTTGTATGTCTCGTATCATATCATCCCCACTTTCTCCCATCTGCTGAGATCTGCAGTGCACAAATTTTCAATCTCACCTTATAATCAACATAGCACAATCCCACTATCATCGTTAGCACTCCCTTTCCACCCTTGCCATTGTATCTATACCGACTCGAAAAAAAAAAGGGAACCAAATCTGCGTGCAATTATCCAGATGTATCAAAGCTGTACAAAGAGGCAAAAATGACTTCTCAATTCTCACACGTCAGTATACGTTTCAACGTTGCAATTATTCTCTCAACTGTATCCATTTTTTCTTATATGGCTACTGAACTGCAACTTACCCTATCTACTAAAATTCCAAGATACAAAGCTTGGCCAATTTCTTCTATCATAATCTTGCGAACATGCTAAATTAACTAGCGGATGACAAACCCAAAGGACATTTCTTCTTTTGAAAGACAAAAAAAGCTGTTCCAAGTAATGACCACCCAATAACTTTGCTATCAGTTATTCGCTGGACTTCTAGCAACTTTCATAAGTCAATATTTATCACGAAACTAACTTCTGCCTATTGGATGAAATGGTTGTTGCAGAAGTTCCAAAGACCAGTTGTTAATTAACTGACGAAATGATATTGAAAAATTCGAAAAGACGAAAAGCGAACTTATATATAGCATTGTTATATTATTACCAGAAAGCATTCGACTTCTTGCCGTATTCTTGAATTAGAAAATGTGCAGAAATTTTTGCTTCAGTAAAAACATCAGACAATTCCTTGTAGCTCTCATGAAAATGGAAAATGCAACTAATAATCAATGAAGACAATCTAGGCACAATTGATATCGAGAGAGAAATTTTCCAAGGTGACTCGCTGTTACCTACATTGTTCATTGTAGCACTGATTCCTCTAACATTAAAAATCCTTCCGATATCAAACATCAAAGAAAACAGGAAAAATATCATATGGATGAACTTATATTATACGGAAACTCATCTAGCGAAATTGAGTCAATGTTTAATACAGTCCGAATCTTCAGTAAAGAAATTTGTGTAGAATTTGGACTTGAAAAATGCCCGACACTCTTCATGGATAGTGGAAAAATAACAGATAGCAAAAAAATTATATTTGTAGATAGAAGGAAAATTAAAATCTTGTTCCAGAATGAATCCTCCAAAAACCAAGGAATTCTTGAGCTATACGACATTTTGTGTTCGGAAGTCAAAAAGAAAAGTATCTGAAAAGAGTTAGAAAAGTTGTAAACTCTGAACTAAATGAAGACAACGAGACAACACTGTAACAGCAGTCAACTTGGGTCATCCTTATAATTAGATACACTGCAAGGATAGTTGATCACAATGAAAGATGAAAATTAATGACAATGAATCATTTTTGTATTCAGGCAGTCATGTCAGTTATACATAGCCGGGGGGGGGGTGAAGAAAGTGGCCTTTTACAATTCATGAAAACAGTAGAAGAAAAGGGGGGGGGCGTTGAATGATTATACTATGGTAAGCAGAGAAAAGATGCTAGTTGAAGCTTACAAGGAAAATGTGGTATTTGTAGCAGATTCAGAAAAACAGTCCAAGGAGAATGAAATAGCAAAAAGAACAGAAGTTGGAAAAATAAAGCGCTCAACGCCCAATATTTGAAGGATATTGAAGGTTGACAGTCGCTTAATTTGGCAATGGCTTCAGCCGGGAAATTAAGAAAGAGACAGAAAGTCAGATACTTGCTGCTCAAGAACAAGGACAGCACGGCAAACGAATGTAGGAAAGACAAAGATAGAAAAAATCCGTAAAGATAGCAAATGTCGACTGTGTGGAGATAAATAAGAGACAGTGGACCATCTAATTAGTTCTTACAGCAAGATTTCTCATAAAGACTATAAATAAAAGCATGATTGGGTAGCAAAAGCTGTATAGCACTATGTACACTGCGTGCGCTTGTAAAAATATCGTTTCTCAGTGTACAAATCTGCTTGGACCACATAACATAGTTGAAAAAGTTATTGAATTTTTCAATTCACATAATCAGATATTATGTGACATTAAAATTCAGACAAATAGACATCTGGAACACATCACTGTAGTCGAACCACAACATGCGGTTTATTGATGTAGTAAGACCAGGGAATAGCAGAGTAAAAGAAAACATGCATGAAAAACTGACCAAGTATAGGGATCTGGAGAATAAAATTCAACGACTTTTGAACAAGAAAGCAAAACAGTTCCAATTGTCATAGGAGTTCTAAGAGCAACATCAAGAGTATTTATGATACATCTGGAAAAGCTGAGCTTATCAAATATAACACGATCTCAACTCCAAGAAAATAGCATTTCTAGAAGCATTTTACATTTAAGACAATATTCGGTAGATTCCAGGGCCTTTGGATAAGGTTTGAATCGGAGTCGTTTGCTAGTCAAAGATTTCATTATGCGCTTTCATGTTTTTATCTATTTATTTTTATTATTTTTTAACTCATTGACTGTAAACTCTGCTAACTGGTATAACAATAATAATAATTTATCTCTGGATGGATCAAATTTAATCAAATTTTGTATTTGGGGTATCTATTAAAATTTGGAGTCATTAAAAATTTCTTTTCGATTAATTCAGAATATTTTAATGGAAAATTAGACAAAACTAAATGATTTCTGCAGTGTAATTGGTTTGATATCATTGTGTCTCTATACAAGAATGTTTTACTAGATACACCATTTTATTACAGTGTAACGCTCGTTATCTTGCTTATTTTTATTTGACTCTCACCTACAAAAGTTATAAACCTATAATATATTAGTATCGTGGATGCTATGGATTTTTTCTATTTTTTTGGGGGAGGGGGTAGCGTATATTCTGTTTATTTATTCTCATATTTAACATATAATGTTTGTTTATTTCAAATAATTTTGCTATATAAATGGGTCAGATTTAAACCAAAATTGAAGAGACGACAATTTTTAATAAAAATCATAAGTAAGTTTACATTAAATTTCATTTATCTGGAGTAGGATTATATTTTTATAGATTATTACGCAATGTGTGCCAAACGTTTTTCACCAAACATTTTTCGATGTAAACTAAAAATGAGAGATGTTGCGTCAAATGTTAATCAAGAATCGAAATACTAAAGTTCAATAATCGCCCATCGAGAAGGAAGTCGTCATATGACGAATCTAAAATATTTTGTGGAATGCAACCATAAACGACACAAGAACTGATGGGCAGTTTTTTTTTCTTCTTTTTTTTCTCTCGATTGATTAGTGAGCATACTCCCATGAACGAAGCGCTGATTCATATTATTTATCGATTTAGGTAATAAATTTTCCATTTGAGTCACCAGTGAGTTCCGAAAATGAAAAACCTGAATAAGCGATATTGGCGTATCAATGTCGCCTCAGTTTTAAAATCTGTTTTCCTTTCAAAAGTGTTATTATTATTATCACCTGTTTCTTAACTACTAAATAAATTAAAGACTTAATTCTATATGTTAGTCAAGTAAATATTAGTTTAATATCCAACGTTTCACTGACTGATATCTGTCAGCATTTTCAAAGGAATGCACTGGTAAGCAATAGAAAGTAATAAAAACTACGAAACCAACCGACAATTCTAAAAATTACATAAAGTTATCAGTGTGCGTGATACAATGATATAATACGCGTGTCGCAAACGTTTTATTTGTTGAGATATTTAATGTAATTTTCATGAAAGTTCGTTTCTTTTTGGTTAAATGATCTGATTAGAGTTTTCCATATATTTGGTAAGATTAGGCCTTGATTCTTATTTAAATTACCTGTTGAAAGGGCGACTGTAGCAGCTTCTTTAAATGTTCTGGAATGGTAGTTGTCTTCTATGTAGGGCATATGACTCATATCCCATTCAATATTATGGTTGGTAGAGGCAAAGTGTGAAGAAAGGCCTGATATATCGTGTCTGTTATTCCTTACATAGCTTATGTGTTCCTTCTTTCTTGTATCAAAACTTCTAGATGTCTGTCCGATGTAATTAATACCTCAAGAACAAGGTATGCCATAAACTCCACTGTATTTGTAGAAAGGATGGCTATCTTTCGGTGATCTTATAAACTTTTGAATGGTCTTAATAGGTTTGAAGGTTACTCTGATATTATATGGATTTATAAGAAGAGCTAATTTTCTGGATATGGCACTAACAAATGGAATTGTTATAGAGCTGATGTATTGGGTTTCATCTCGTTGTCTTTGCGGTATGTCACTAAAGAGAATCTTGTTGATGATTCTTGTAGGGTAGCCATTTAGGGACAGATCTTTGGATATTTTCATTAATTCTTCTTGTTGGTCGCCAGGGTCTGTGGTACACTGTATAGCTCTTTTTTTGAGCATATGGATAATGCTGAGTTTCGGGGATATGTGGTGAGACGAGTCGAAATGGAGGTAGCGTCCAGTGTTAGTAGATTTTCTATATACTGACAGGTTGATGCTATTGTCAGTTTATTTCTTAATAAGGACGTCTAGGAATGGAAGTTTATTATCTTTTTCTAGTTCCATGTGAACTTGATGGTGTTGTGGAAGCAATTAATTTTGTTTAGATAATCTATTAATTCTTCTTTTTTGTGATTCCAAATGATGAAGATGTCGTCAACTACTTATACCATGTGGTTGGTTTTGAGGTAGTGTGGGATAAAATTTGAGTTTCTAGATTTTCTAAGAATAGGTCGGCACAAGATGGAGAGAGAGGGCTACCCATGCTAATCCAGTGAGTTGTTTGTAGTAGGTTTTTTAGCCATGTAAATAATTTGAAGTTAAGCAATGCTTGAACAACTTGGTGATGTTTGGTGAGAACAAGTTTTCTAAGATGTCGATGACTTCTGAAACTGGGATATTTGTGAACAGAGATGTGACATCCAGGCTAGCCATAATATTATCTTCAGAGAAACTGATGTTTTTTAATTTCTCCATGAAGTGTTGGCAGTTCTTGATATAAGAATCAGTGTTGAGAATGTGTTCTTGTAACATTTTGGCTAGATATTTTGATAGTCTCTAAGTAGGGGAATGGATACCATCTACTATTGGACGTAATGGTGTGCCTTCTTTATGGATTTTTGGAACACCATATAATCTTGGAGTTAATATCAAATTATCAAATTTGATAATTTTGATTATTATCAAATATAACACAATGAAAGAAAAGTACTACTGAAATTAAGGAACTACAAAGAAATCATTATACCGAGAGCAGACAAAGGCAACAACACTGTCATCTTAAACACTACGGAATATGAAGAAAGATCAATAATCTATTATCGGACACATCTGTCTATGTTGTTCTTAACACAGATCCTACTCACAAAAACCATCTTGATACCAATGAACTATTACGTGATATGACCAACTGGCCTGTGAACCTAATCGAAAAACTAAAATCTATGCGTCCGTTAACTCCAAGACTATATGGTGTTCCAAAAATCCATAGAGAAGGCACACCATTACGTCCAATAGTAGATGGTATTTATTCCCCTACTTACAGACTATCAAAATATCTAGTCAAAATGTTACAAGAACACATTCACAACGCGGATTCTTATATCAAGAACTCACAACACTTCTTGGAGAAATTAAAAAACATCAGTTTCTCTGAAGATAATATTATGGCTAGCCTGGATGTCACATCTCTGTTCACAAATATCCCAGTTTCAGAAGTCATCGACATCTTAGAAAACTTGTTCTCACCAAACATCACCAAGTTGTTCAAGCATTTCTTAACTTCAAATTATTTACATGGCAAAAAACCTACTACAAACAACTCACTGGATTAGCCATGGGTAGCCCTCTCTCTCCTTCTTGTGCCGACCTATTCTTAGAAAATCTAGAAACTCAAATTTTATCCCACATTACCCCCAAACCAACCACATGGTTTAAGTATGTTGACGACATCTTCATCATTTGGAATCACAAAAAAGAATTAATAGATTATCTAAACAAAATTAATTGCTTTCACAACACCATGAAGTTCACATTATAACTAGAAAAAGATAATAAACTTCCATTCCTAGACGTCCTTATTAAGAAATAAACTGACAATAGCATCAACCTGTCAGTATATAGAAAATCTACTAACACTGGACGCTACCTCCATTTCGACTCGTCTTACCACATATCTGGGATATGTGGTAAGACGAATCAAAATGGAGATTTCGATGTAAGACGATTTTTGAGCATTATCCATATGCTCAAAAAAAGAGCTATACAGTGTACCACAGACCCTGGCGACCAACAAGAACAATTAATGAAAATATCCAAAGATCTATCCCTAAATGGCTACCCTACAAGAATCATCAACAAGATTCTCTTTAGTGACATACCGCAAAGACAACGAGATGAAACCCAATACATCAGCTCTATAACAATTCCATTTGTTAGTGCCATATTCAGAAAATTAGCTCTTCTTATAAAACCATATAATATCAGAGTAACCTTCAAACACATTGATACCATTCAAAAGTTTATAAGATCACCGAAAGATAGCCATCCTTTCTTCAAATACAGTGGAGTTTATGGCATACCTTATTCTTGAGGTATTAATTACATCGGACAGACATCTAGAAGTTTTGATACAAGAAAGAAAGAACACATAGGCTATGTAAGGAATAACAGACACGATATATCAGGCCTTTCTTCACACTTTGCCTCTACCAACCATAATATTGAATGGGATATGAGTCATATGCCCTACATAGAAGCCAACTACCATTCCAGAACATTTAAAGAAGCTGCTACAGTCGCCCTTTCAAAAGGTAACTTAAATAAGAATCAAGGCCTAATCTTACCAGATATATGGAAAACTGTAATCAGATCATTTAACCAAAAAGAAATGAACTTTCATGAAAATTACATTAAATATCTCAACAAATAAAACGTTTGCGACACGCGTATTATATCATTGTATCACGCACAGTGATAACTTTATATAATTTTTAGAATTGTCGGTTAGTTTTCTAGTTTTTGTTACTTTCTATTGCTTACCAGTGCATTCCTTTGAAAATGCTGACAGATATCAGTCAGTGAAACGTTGGATATTAAACTAATATTTACTTGACTAACATACAGAATTAAGTCATTAAATTGTTTATTATTATTATTATTATTATTATTATTATTATTATTATTATTATTATTATTATTATTATTATTATTATTATTATTATTTTAGTCTTCTATCAGGAGACCTGGGTTCTTCAAGGGTCTTTCGTTGTATTTTCTTTAATGCATATACGAACCACACAAAATTTATCAGTAATGATATCAATTAATATTCATAGCACGTTCCTTATGAGTCAACCGCTAATTGGCTAATCAATTTTCTGATGTTAAAAACACAATAAACTCTTAACAAATAACAATAGCACCAGGACACAGTTATACAATAATAATACTCCTTATTCCCAAATAATTATAATGTTAATTCTAATTATACAGTATATACAAGTTGTTTGAATCAACTAACACGCAGACTTTCATTATATCCTCTTTTTTTTTTAATGTTCATATTAATTACTTATAACAAAAGTCATTCAAAATTTATCAGTAATAACAGTTTATTAATTAATGATTAATTGATCTACCTAACCTTCAAAATACAATATTTAACTAATTATTGCTGATAAGTTGATGTGTTTTGAACTATTCAACATTGTGTTGAACTATTGTGTAAACCAGTCGTCCTATACAGACTAATACACAGCACATACACATTCCTTTTATTATTATATTATTTTTAAATTTTTTTATATTTTTATTTTTTTAAAATATCTTTCCATCCATAACCATTATCTATTTTGCACTTAGAGCGATTCGTACTGCTAGTTATCTACACTATTTAGGGCAATATCATTGATAAAATTTCGATCCTAACCCCTTTAATGATGCCTTTGAATTGGTCCTGATACGGCCATTTGCAATAATAATTGGATATCTACATTATATTGTTATAATTTATAAACTTCAACTCTATTTTTGTCTTTCTGTTACTTCAGTTGCACAGTTTTCCAACCGAGTCTCATAACTTTTCTGATTTAATCCTGCAGCATACTGAGTGAAAAAAGTCTTCTAATATGCCTTCAATTCTTTTAGCGTCCATTCAACATCTGAGTAGCTAAAGGTGAGAGTCATAATCGAAGAATGACTTGACCCCAGAAGAGACTTGTAGAAAGATATCAATATTTCTTTCTTCCTGCAGGTGAGCTTTCTTTTCATTACACCAACAATTTGCTGTGTTTTACTTGTTGGCTTAGCAGTGTGATTCCTGAACTTAAATTCTCATCCATCATGCCACTCAAGTCCTATACATTCGGTTACCCCTTCCAGAACCTTCACATTTATTTATAAAAATCATGTTATACATGAGTTTACACCACGTTTCAAGGATTATTTGAAGAAAAGAAATTAGGAATGACCGTGTAAACCTGTGGCAACACTTTAACTTCCACAATGCTAGCGACTGTCAGAAGAAACACATTATAGGG
Organism: Typopeltis vanoorti; assembly: GCF_054136105.1. Classification (NCBI taxonomy): domain Eukaryota; kingdom Metazoa; phylum Arthropoda; class Arachnida; order Uropygi; family Thelyphonidae; genus Typopeltis; species Typopeltis vanoorti. The sequence continues at coordinate 77,333,549 of NC_143550.1, read as the reverse complement.
TAATTTCTGGTCGCCCAATTAGAATAACCTTCAGGCCTTTTCATCTCTTTCTGAGTTATTCCATCGTTGACACAGACAGATAACATTTTTGTCCCAGAAGCACCGGTTTTTATTCTCGTAACTCCGAAATATCGATAGTTTCAGGAAAACTATTGAGGGTCACTAATCATGGCAATTACTTGCCGTACTGTCTTGCACTTATTATTATACCTTCAATATCAGTCACGATGAGCTTAGCTATCTGTGATGGCGAAGGTTGGAGACCGGCTGCCCACCGATTTAAGCGTTACAGAACCCAACTTTCTTTGTTGGGTTAAAATAGGCGTTAGTAGATTTATTTTATTTATTCAGTTTAATAAAATAGGTTATTATGGGTGTTATTTTTAAACAAAAATAAAAATTAAATTTGTTTTAAGCGCTAGATTTTAATGAATTAGCATTGGTTGGGAGCATGTTAAAACACACACACACACACACACACACACACACACACACACACACACACACACACACACACACACACACACACACACACACACACACACACACACACACACACACACACACACACACACACACACACACACACTGTAACCGATTAGCTGATTAGTAAACCCAAGCCAGGCTTTTTTGGCGCCAGGATAGTAAAGGCGCCAAAGAGGAGGAAACACTTAAAATAGGGGCGCCAACTAAAGTTTTGCACACAGGCGCCGGACACTACTGGCGCGCCCCTGAATTACATGCTCATATAAGAAACTTAGTAACCTAGCAGCTAAGCTATACAGAACTCACTGCGCATGTAATTTGCACTGCTGTTAAGAAACGGACGATTTATCGCTACCTTAAATTAACATTTGGGGAAAGAAGTATGATAGTTCACCAATAGATGGCAGTTGCTATACTGAAGTTGTCTTTTGTACTTAAGAAATGGCTATTTATTTATTTTATTTTTTTATATTCGGAAACTAATTTGTTCATCATTTGGAAAGAAATCCTGTAGTTAATCTTTCATAAAATTAAGAAATAATGTTCGTGATTAGATAAAAAAACAGATATATTAAACGAAGTCCGACATATATAATTATTACATTGAAAAGAATATGTTATATTGATCGGAAATTATTCATGAAATATGAATTGTGTAGGACTGGCACATCCCTTGAGGATATACATTAGAAAGTTATGGTTATGCTGATGATATTAGTAAAGCTCTTATAATAGTTTCAAAATGTCTTTCTTCTGCTTGTATATATACTGTATGAGCACATTTCCGGTTGTCATAATAATGCTTGCATTATTCCCTTCATCATAGATTAGTCTTCTAGAATGAAGTCTGCAGTGTAACCACAGACGCAGTATTCTGAACGAGTGTCAAAGCCAAAGATAAGAAGCCCCTTAACCAGTCTAACCTGGAGGGTGATAATTCGAATAATCGGGGGGAAAAAAGTAGTTTTCATAAGTGAAATACATACACCATCGCATTATTAAAGGAACATTCTATCAAAGGAGAGGCAGCTAATTTTATAATAAATAAATAAATAAAATATAATAAAATATGTTTTTGCCCAATGAAATGCTCATTAACATTCGATTAATTGGTCCCCAATATTTACTTAATATTACTGTTAGTAATAAGTTTCAGTATTTGCAATGAGAATATATACATTCCCTTTCCCGTCAAGATGCTTCCCTTTGCAAATATAGGTCTATTATATAAAATATAAAATATATTTTATATAAATATAAAAAATATAGGTCTAAACATATTTTACGTTGCGCCCTCCAAACACTTGTTTTGAGACTTGCAAAGTAAGGTTTTCGGTTATTCGTTGAGTACTTACTTTTATATATATATATATATATATTTTTTTTTTTTTTTTTCATAAAACTATGTATGTTAACCGAGTCAATGATCATTCTGTCATATATATATATATATGTGTGTGTGTGTGTGTGATAAATTTTTTAACTTGGGAATATTGTATATTAGGATAACCAAGTAATTTTATAAACTTGGTTATTTTAACTCCTAATCCCAAGTATGCAAACAATTAAGTTTGCGTCTGAAACAAAGTTCAAGTCTAAAGATGGTACAACACCAGGGCAACTCATTATAATATTAATTGTTTGCATACTTGGGATTAGGAGTTAAAATAACCAAGTTTATAAAATTACTTAGTTATCCTAATATACAATATCGCCAACTTAAAAAATTTATTACGTCTATATCTCCTCTAGAGATTTTTATTAAAAATAAAAGCACCTTGTTGCAACTTCTATAGGTAAAGGTGATAAGGCTCCGTATTACTAAAACCTTGGTATTTAAGGTCTAGCTACTCACTGAGGAGACCTCAAAAAAGGTTGAAACCGGTCTGGGTAGTGACCTCACCCATAATACATTGCAGTATACATCCTCTAGTGAGATGTGCTTTATATTATGGGAAAATACTAAGAATAGTGATCAGAGCTTTACCCACCTTTATAATGAGTTGCCCTGGTGTTGTACCATCTTTAGACTTGAACTTTGTTTCAGGCGCAAACTTAATTGTTTGCATACTTGGGATTAGGAGTTAAAATAACCAAGTTTATAAAATTACTTGGTTATCCTAATATATCCTAATATATATATATATATATATATATATATATATATATATATATATATATATATATATATATATATATATATATATATATATATATATATATATATATATATATAATTTTCTGGCATATAATTTTCTGGCGTATGTAATAGGGTTTATTTTCTCGAAGAAATTTTATTTTGAAATAATCAACTTAGAAAAAAATCTACAGTATATAACACCACTATTAAACATCACAAATAATATAATAGTTAATATTAGGAACACAAGATGGCGCCACTTATCTGATGTATTCTCGTATCACCTGTCTGTCCATGCCTATTTTTGGAAATTGGCCGGGGATCGAAAGTAGTTTCGATTGCCAAACGATTTCCAATCCAGTTTACCCACGAAGAGCCGGAGGTGTTTTCAACTGAAGGTGAGTTACAACGTCTCATATGAACGGAAGAGGATTTTTTTCTCTTCCCGGAAACTTGTACGTTTCATCTGCTTTGTTTAGCCGCTTTGGCTGTGATTTCAATCATTCCTACATACCTATTTGAGGAATGGAGAGGCATTAGAGAATACATGTGTGCGTGCGTTACATCTACAATAACTACATTAAAATAGCTATTAACTCATATTCCGTTTTAAATGGATTCGGGATTAATTGCCTATAGAGAGCTTAGTTCACCGAGAGTGTGAAAGCACAAAGTCAGGAAAACTAAAAATTACATTACACTTACTGAAATTAATCAGTAAGTGTAATTTCTTGCACTTACAGATTAATTAATTGGCAGATGCAGGCAAGTGTGTGTGTGTGTGTGTGTGTGTGTGTGTGTGTGTGTGTGTGTGTGTGTGTGTGTGTGTGTGTGTGTGTGTGTGTGTGTGTGTGTGTGTGTGTGTGTATTCGTGCGTGCGTACGTGAAGGCCTATGAAGCGAATGAGTGTGTGTGAATGAACAAAAAATGCTGAATCTGGTCTCTTAAGCAACAATTTCGAATGAGTTAATCAATTCAGGATGTAAAGCTGGTTGGAGGGGCCTAAGGGATGTTGCAGTTTCTATACGCTATTGCTAGAAACATCAGGAACAAGAGGGAAGAGTTTTGGGCATGGGTTAATGCAGCCTCGCCAAAAGTTATACGCATTGGTGAGACTTGGCTAACACCAGATGACGTAGTTACAGGGATAGTGATGAATGTAATGAATTTAGTAATTTCAGGGAGGATAATGTACACAAGAGGGAGGTGGGGAATAGTGCTGATGATAGCATCTGAATTGCAGCCTACAAGTTTAGGAGCCACTCGGGTATATGGCATATCTGATGTGAGATTAAGGCCAGTAGGACAAAATACAAGATTGGCTGCTGCTATAGGACAGGGGGTAGCAAGTCGAGTAATTATTATGGGAACTTCAAATTCGGATATATAGTTTGGAAGGAGGAAAGATCACATGACATGAAGGAACTGGAATTTATACACTTACTGAGAGAGAATTATTTGTAGCAGAATGTGACGGAGGGGGACTCGGGTTATATGAGAGAGTGCTGCATCTTGTTATAGAGTCAGAAGGCCTGTCAATAACTAAGGTGGTCACATTGCCTCCAATTGGGGAAAAGTGATGTAGTCTTGCTTGGGAGGTAGCAAAACAAATTCCAGTTAAGCAAGGGTATATGAAGAAATATAAGGCAGGTGATTACGATACACTTTGGAGACAGCTTGAATCAGTACCATGGCATAAAGTTATGCATGGGAAGAATGTTCACAGTGCATTGGGGATATTCCAGGGATATCTAGAAGAAGCAATATCACATTGTATACTCAAAGTTAGGGGAGTAAATCGAGTAGCAGAATGTGACGGAGTTAGATGAATAGTATCATTAAGCATGACCTGCAAAAAAAGAAATTGTTGTGGAGGGTATATAAGGAGAAAGGTGACCAGCATGGTAAGGTGGGCAAAATCAGATTATGAAAAGAAATGAGCCCGTCAGGCGAAAGGAAATTCGAAAGAGATTTTTCGTTATGTGGCATATAGGAGGATGATTAGGAAGAGTAGGATAACCTTAACGAGTGTGGATGGTAGAGAGGTAACGGAGGCAGACGAGTTAAACTACTGAGTGATCATTTTTCAAGGGTATGTCATCCAAGTGAAGATGCTGTAATAAATGGGGAGGGTGACAGCGACTAATGTGAGAAGAGAGGTTGAAGAATTGGAGGTACTTAGTATATTGCAGAATCTGAATGCAAATACAGCTGTGGGGTTTGATGGGATATCGGCTCGCGGTTTGTGAGAATGTGCAAGGAACTGGCGACACCATCGACTAGGCTGTTTAATTTAAGTCTGAACTCTGGCAAAGCCCCAAGAGAGTGGAAGGAGGGCAAAATAATTCTTGTGCATAAAGGAGGATGATCTAAGTTTGTGGTAGCAAATTATAGACCAATCAGTATCTCAGGCATGGTGGTAAAAGTATTGGAAAAGTTGGTCAAAAAGAGAATTCAGAAATGGATGGATAAGAATATGATACACTATGAGAGGCAGCACAGCTTTGTGAAGGGTAGGTCATGCTTTTGGAATCTACTAACTTTTTATAATAGGGGTTACAGCTGAGTTGGATAAAAGGAATAAAGGAATGGCTACACGATAATACTACAGAATTTCGCAAGGGCGTTTGACAGGATACCACATGGAACACTGTTAATCAAACTGCATCAAATGGGGATGGATATACAACTAGTGATATGGATCAAAGGATGGTTATGTACAGATACCAAAAAAATAGTATATGCAGGAGAAGAAGAAAGCAGGTGATTAGTGGCATTTTGTAGATATAAATGATAAAAGGAAATAATTTGAATGGAGATATTCAGTTATTATCTAAATGATGCAAAATTAGGTAGCGTAATTGTTTAATCAAGGTGGTGTAGAAAGCAACTCTTACAGGATAATTTAAACAGGCTGGTCACAGGCAAAACATAATCGATATGAATTTAATATGGAAAAATGTAAATTTATGCATTTTGGGATAAGAAGATTGCAAGTTGTTCCACAGTGGGAACTCTACTCCAGGATATTGATAATGAAGACTGAGATTTCGGGAGAGTAGAAGATACAGAGTTTAAGTTTAGAGGGAATATTGCTAAAGTAGCCAGGGTAGCTCACATGATTATTTGATTATTGACGAACACACTAACAAGCAGAGATAAGGAAGTTATCATTCCTCCTTATAAAGCCTTGATACAACCACTTCTAGATTACTGCGCTCAGGTCTGGTCACCTGAGTTTTCCATTGCTTCCTCATCTGGTGTAGAGGATCCAGAGGCGAGTGACCAAGATGGTGAGTGGTCTGTGGAATGCTCCCATTAAGATTCGCGCAAAACTGCATTAGTCAGAGATCCGAAGAGCAAATCAACTTGTAATATTTAAAATTGAGGCTGTTTAAAATATTAGAAAACCAGTTAAAATAAATAAGAACCAAACCACGTTTTAATCGTGTTTTCTATGACTTCGGTATAATTTATTCATGAATATTTGTGAATATCGTTTGGTGGGAAATTAATTTCATCTTCCAGTTTGAGATCACAACGCCTCTGCTGAGTGAAGGTCTGAAGTAGTTTGAAAAAGTGCAGTATGATTGGTTTGTAAACCACAGTTTCCAGATTATCAAATCTTTAGCTCGTCTATAGTATTAAGATTGTTCAGGTTTATGACCGTTTTTTGAATAGAATTCTCAAAAAAATGTTCATGAGAATATTCCGATGACTTTCGTTTAAAAAGACTTCAGTTGAAATCCCATGAAAGAAGCGGGGCGTTTCTTGGCATTTCTATTTCCTATTTGGTATAATGCATGTATTAATTCAGTTGGTATAATCATCGATACAGAAATATTACTAATTATCATTAGAATATCATAAAAAATGTGAAACATCTATTTTCCCAAATGATGCATTTTTGTTAAAATGTATGTTTTTGTTATTTAAAAGAAAACGGATTAGCAATGTTGCTATTCCATATGCGGGATGAAGCCCAAGCGTAAATTGACTTTAATTTAATTATTCTAACGGAAATTAAGAGGACGTTACTAAACAGAGATTAATAATGGCTGAATAAAGATGCTGTGTTGTTTGTTGCATTTGATGAATTTAAAACAGCTTTTATACCAAAAAAACTTGTGGCGCTAAAACATTCCCTGACTCCCTATCGTCTACAAGCAGTGCTCTGAACATTAATCTCCATGCCATTCTTCAATGGAATTGATGACAACTTAATCACTTCCAGTGTTACCAAAACATAGTCCTGTGTTCTCCCATCCTCACAAAATGAGATCTTAGTTTACCTTAGTTCACCTAGTTAAAGAAATTATCTATGTTGGAGGAAGGCCTTCATTCTCGTACATACTGATTAGTCCCGACAAGCTCTGGTTTTCTAAGAGTGCCATGACATCCAAGAAAAAAATAATAATAATAAAATTCAGCATCTCGCAAGTTGCTTAAAACAAAAATGCCAGCTTTATTCTCAGCCTACACTACAGCCCCTAACATTTCGTAAAACAGCCACTAACAGATCTGAATCTGACTTCGAAAAGCCACACGAAGAAAAGTCTTTCACCCGAATGCTAAATAAATCTAAGCGCATCAGCGAAGACCAGATAGTTCTTGAACCGATGTTTGTTTCAGGCATTGCTGGCACAAATGCATCACATCTGTCGCTTCCTCACTGTCCAAAAAATTTCCCTCATTTTCCAGTCGAAGTGCCACAACGATGTCTAGCTACTAACTGTTTCCTTCCCAAATGTTTCCCACCCTTAGAAGATTGCGCAGATTTGCGCTCATATTTAGTTTGGCATGCCAAAAATCTTCCGAAAATTCTTAATGCAGTCCAAAAAAAAAAAAAAAGCATTCAATAATCCTATGTTCCTTTCTCACGCCCTCCTGTCATTGTCTCACAAAAGATCTGTTTCTGCATTGTGTCTTCTCCACAGCTGTTTCCATGAGCTATGTTTCATACGACTGGCATCCATCATGAGGATTTTGCATTTATGCAAAATCTTGAATAACACGAGGACTAGATGTTCAATAGCCATTTGTAGTTTAACTGTTAATTTGCTTCTCTCACTCCTCTTTCATTCCATGTACTTCAGTTCTCTCGAAAACCTTCGCTTTCCTTCCCTATGAAAGATTCTCCAAGAATTATAAGCTTCAGCTGTCCAAAAAGAACACTAACGAATTCCTTTTTTCTTTGCGTCTACCCACACACAAATCTCATTTCTGACAGGTTCTTTTGTATGCGAAACTGATATTAAATAATAACAAAACAGATTTCCGGTAAATATTGTGGTGATAAAATGGTTAAAAAAATTCGGAGGCCTTAGATAAGAAGGAGAAATTTGTTTAGTTAGAATAACCGGTATCACTTCTCTGATTTTTACTTGGGTACATTACTTTGATGGTTGTATTCAAACTCTTTGAATACAACAACGAAAGGCATTTCCCTCTTGACAATTCTGTGCGCTGATCAAGACTGTATAAGTTTTGTTTCTTGTACTGGATTTTATATTAATACTAACTTATATTATGCTGTTTTGCAGATATTTAAGAATCAAAGCCATATTTTTGACGAAACTGATTTTTTTTTAAAGTCACGTGAGAAGTTACAGCTGTAGCGCATTATAGTACCTTACAAGTTAACCGGGGATCTCACATTTTAGAGAGCATTGATTTAAGTTCCTTTCTAATCATTTTATTAAAATGTAACAATATATCGGCCTCATTTCAGCATCATAATACAGGTTGCATACCTTTGTATCAATAGTGCTAATTCGCAAGTATTTGACTTCATTCAGAATACCAATACCTTCATAGATTATGTTTTAAATGATAGTAAGTTATTGCACATTAGATTTCAAAACTGCTTAACTTTGAAAAATATTTTCTTTTCAAAACTATTCTGAAATGTGTTGGCTTCATCAGTCACATTGTTTATAATTATAGATTAGAAACATATGGTCTCAAGAGTCTCCGTAGCCCAGTCAGTATAAGCCCTTTGATTGGAAGGATCTGGTTTCGAATCCAGTCTAGGACGCGAAAAATCTTTATCACGGCTTTTCAACTGAAGGCGCTCTCATACGAAGGTGGGAGGATTTTCCTCCAGGAATCTCGGGTTTTTCGTTCTGCAACCAGGAAATCGGCCAGTAGAATACGCGAATTTTACAAAGGAATACTTATAGGCATAGGGCTAACCTCATTGTCCTCGAATTAGTTACGAAGTCCAAGGATACTTGGAAAGGTCGTGGGGGCCTTTAAGTGCCTGTTAGAACCACTGATGTGAATACGGTTTCAAGTTTTTTTTTTTTTTTTGGCTTATTTTAAAGCAGCGATCAGAAATCTCAATTTTAACATTTAAAATTAACATTTTAATTTCGTGCGCTACCTTATTTTGCAAAGATCAATGATTTCAAATTTTCTTGTTTTATTATCATTCTACAGTTAGTTTGTAACTGAACTTATGAAGTTCAATCTTTTTATCTTTTCTATCCAAGGATGGATTGAAACTCTTGGTTAAGGGTTTCCACGCTCTTTTAATGCAGCCTGTTTGGATTCTTCCCGAGTATTATTTAAACGCGGATGTGTCACGTCTATAGACGTGTATAGAAAGGTGTCGAATGGGTGAAAGAAAAACATGAATTTCAGAAAAGAAAAAACTTTCCATATGAGACTTACTAATAAGACTTCTTTCAATCCATTGGCAAAGGCTGGATACACCGTATTCTAATAAATAAGTCATCTAACTTCGAGAATGAAGAAATAAAAATTCTCTAACGCTTTTTGTTCACCATAGTCCCGAGTAGACAGAGCATCTTTAACCCTAACTAGAAGTATCGGATTCCACAAGTATTCTGAATACTTCTTGGCCCCGATATTTAAGAACGGTCTCAGTTTCGCTCTTCGACTGAGCTTCTATGTTTATCTTTACCTACACTTTACCTCACTTCGTCCGATTGAAGCTACGTTACTACGTTGATACTGTCTTTCACATAGACGTTTAGTCTCTGCAATTTGTATATTCTATAAATATTTTCATGGAAAATGCTCATCCGAAACAGCATCAGTAATTCCCTCACTCTGTACTAAACCCATTGGAACGCGTACAGCGATCCCTTAACATCCCTTCACAGCAGTGGCAGCCAGTACACAAGCACTGCGACACTGCAGCACTCCCAAGCAAAAAATGAAAAAAAATTAAATTTTCTTTGTGTTTATAAATAATAATAATGCTTACTACATTATATAAATGCAATACAACATGTTAAAAGTTACAGTTTATGTTTTGACATTGATTGAATAGTTAATAATTGGAATTGTTCGATTAACGCTTTAGATTACGAAACAAATGCACTGCGATCTAACGCCGATATTCGTTTAAGCTTGTCATTGCACGTTACGTCATTCCCACATTGCCCAAACGGGAGTGTATTTTTAGTATCCTTACGCACGTTATTTCTGTGAGATATGAAACGTTTATTATTGGTGCGTGTGGGTGGTGAACTATTTGTTGTCAATATTATTTTATTTTGTTAAAATAACATATAATTATATATTTATTATAGATACAAGGCTGAATTATGACGAGTGTCACTGTTGAAAATATGAAAATAATTATTTTTTTTCAATTATCGTTACACGAAACAAAAGCACTGCGATCTAACGCCGATATTCGTTTGCGCCTGTCATTGCTATTGATACGAAATTTTTATTATTGGTGTTTGTTCGTGGTGAGGATGAAATATTTTTAATAAAGCAATTTTTAATATGTAAATTTATTTATTAATAAATTCGTTACTGATTAGGAAAAAAGATTTTTTTTTTTTTGTATATGCAGCGCCCCCACTTAAAATTTTCAGCGGCCGCCACTGCTTCACAGTACACCTTGAAATCCACAGAACAAGTTTCTTTTCCTCCTTCTTCATCCCTGATACTGCCGAACTGTGGAACAGTTCGACCTACAGTTCGGCAGTAGACCTACTACTGCCGAAATGTGGAACAACCTATAGGTTGACCAGCCAACTTCTCGTATATGGGCCCAGCATAAAAAAAAAAAAAGAAAAAAAAAGCGAGTATATTACAATATTGTAAAGGACAACCAACGATGGTCTATAATTAAATGTAATATTATCAACTTTTCTAATTGCAATGGATGGTGCTATATATGGTAATACTGTTAAATTTAGAAATGAATCTGCATATTTATTTACATTTCTTAAGACGTGTGATGAGTGAGGTTGGGTCAATAGCCCATTAATTTAACCTGGCATTTTCCATATGTATATTTTTTAGACTGCACGTGAAGACTGTTTGAGTGAGTACGTGAGTATTTTTTTTTATTATTATTATTTTACTTTTCCATTCACCCTGATCTCCTCATTACAGGAGTCATGTTATAACGACACCAGGGAGCCAAGAAGGAACTCAGTGTATTAAACATTTTCGAGATGGATATCTCTGATTCTTGCAGTATCACCGCGAGCCATCTTTGGAAATATTTACGTTAAACCAAACTAACGCAAGGGCTGTCCGCCCACACCGTTTTGCTACCAGGCCCTTTCCCACAGTAAATCCCAACATCTTGCGAGCATCCAGCATCGTATTCCCAGCTCTTCCGTTACAGGAAGCCTCTGCGTTCTCATCAGGTGATAAGATCTACTTCGCCAGACAATCAGGCTCACTTTTGGATGCTGGAGAGTAGAAGGCAAAGATTAGAAGTGCAGATAGAGGCATTATCAGGGCAAAAATAAGAGGGGAAAACTCTGGTAGTTAACTGAGAGTCTCCCAAATGCTTCACAATATGTGTTAAGCTTTTCGTTAGGGGAAAATTGCTTTCCCGCTCTTTGTTGCTTGTCCTATAGCGGGACAAGGTGGTATGTGGAAACTGCGCCGCTCAGGCGACAACGGGATATAATATTGAAAAGTCTATTTCCCTCAACCCCTCCCCATCCCATCGCCTATTTTCATTTTAGTAAAAGCGATTTATCTTACTTTTTTTTTTATAAAGAAAGAAGATAAATTTTTTTCTAAAAAAACTTCGAATTATTTGAGGGGGGGGGGATTATTTTATTTCATGTACATGTATATCACAGCAAACATCACATCGTCATTTAATTGCATCGCATATTTCTTAGCGTAGATCATAATATCTCAGCGTTGCCAACGCCCCCGTTCTGTCTGAACGCAAGTTCTTTGTACTTACTAAGAATTCAAGCAATTTAAATTTCGAAATCTCCTCACTGTTTATGTTCATTGCTAATAGATGGCGCTACCTCTCAATGGAAATGTGTTTCATTTTATGTGAAATCATAAAATGAAAATATAAACAAGGCTGTCTTGTCTTTCATGTTTCGTGATGATTTGTTTGTTATAGTAAAATACATTTATAGAAAATTAAATCACTATTTTACAACCGCTTTCAACGAAAGTATAGCAATGAATAAACTCATTAATCAATTAACTACTATTAACCCATTAATTATCCATAATAACTCCAGGTTAATTAACTGTGGTCAGTGCGAATTTATTAACTATCGATCCGTTGGAATTTGTCATCTAGCTGGGGATGACAGAAGACAAACAACTTCGGAGAAATTCAACTTAGCTCGAACTTTCAAATATATGTTAATAGACTTTGTGCATGCCTTTTGTATTTTCTACATTTTATAAACTTGGCCAGAGTTAATTGGGTTTATAGTGGCCATTTACTGCACGCGATGATGGAGAATGGTTCTCTGTTCTCAAATAGCTCAGAAAATGTTGAATCAGTCTCTCTCTCTCCCTCTCTAAAACTTTTTAAGCATAAATATAGCTCAGCTAGATATATTTATTATTTATATTATCTATTTATTATCTTTATTATCGGCTAGACAGATTATTAGTCTTTACTGAAAGAAAGAGAATAACTTATCAAGATGATAATTTGTTTTCTTTTCTTTGCAGTATAGTTTTACACTACTGATTCTGCTCAAATTTTAAATCCAATATACAGATGAAATTTGACAAGTTGCTTGGGCCTCTATTTTGTCTCAGAACTTTCCTAAAATTATTTCACACAGATATTCAAATATGGCTAACGTCAGTTTCTTGTGAGTCTTAAACTCATCTTTCATTCTTGTATAATATATTTGGTAACACTGCATTCTTGGGATGCAGTGTTACTAAAACGCCTACCAAAATTGTGACTGCCGAGCTTGTACAAATTCCAGACTCCCAAAAACTACTTTGTAATATTCGTATTATCAATAACGTGTTCAATTTCTGCACGAGTGAGGAGATGTTAACAGTGCAAAAATATAATTAAACCGAGAACTTTGTTAGGAAGAAAACATCTTAAATCTACGGAAAGGAAAGTGAATTATGGTACGAAATAATTTAATCTACGAACTTTAAATTTTAAGTGGCAGAAACAAACATAAAGTATTGAAATGTGGGATAAGACGTGAACATGTGTGATGTGAGTGAGAATCGTCAAATATGCAAAGTATTTAAATGACCAGAGACCAAAGTAGCGTATAAGCAATTAAATTCTTGTAAGCGAAGCCATTCGTTATCAAAACAGTTGCTTTCTACACTGGTTATCTACTGTGGTTTATTTTTTTGTCATTTGTAACATATATCGCCTACTGAATTCAAATCGTTTTAGCTGATTTTTCCTCTACAAATGGCCTGATTTAGTCTAAAATTTACAAATTTCAGTAAATATCCCCCAAAACAAAATTTTATTCAGTCAAAGCAGATATATTCTATGACAGACAATAAGGACAGACAATAATAATCTTATAAATGTTTAACCATTTCGCAAAATACATTAGGGAATGGGACCAAAACTCATTCGCTGCAGCTAGTGATATCAAATAGCTTAAACAGTCCTCGCTGTGGTGAAAATGAAAACACTAGCCACATTGAGATTCATCAGCTAACGTAACAAAACATGCTGCCGCTTCAGTAGGCGATTTTTGTGCGGTTAGTTGAATGAATGGAAAGGAAAAGAAGATGGTAAAATCTCCTTGCGTTGTGTCCTCAGCTGTATTGTTCAAGACAATTTCTGTGTTAGAGGAAATGAGAAACCCTAAAAAGTTCTTACTTCCTCTACAGGATTCAAATTATGTCGCATGTTCGTCATTGATTACGTTAATGTTTGATAATCTGTCATCCACCTTTTCACTATTAAGGTGTACTGCAAGGTACAAGATTCGAATCGCCATATCACAGTCAAGTGGATGAATTATCGTGAATCCGAGTCTTTCCAAAAGGTCAAAAGGTCTGTCTTTATTTCCAGATGCAGACATTTTTGTGTCGCTGAACCTATAAATGGATATTATCTTTTTATTCGCATAAATCTTAGACTTCAATAAGCAATACAGAATTTCCTAGAAATACAGAAATTGTATCTTAGTGGAAAAGCAACCTTTCTCATTAAGATAACAGTTAAATATATACCCAAAATAATTGTAATAAGTTATCAATAAATATTCTTTTTGGAATGCCATCATTACTGCAGCCATTTGACCTTTTTGGGACAACTGCTTATTGCCTTCGTGCTGCGACACATACGACGCAATGTCAGAGGTGCTCAAAAACTGCGAAACCACCCAAGATATTTCCAAGAGTTCTAAGTGTCATTAAAATTTACAAACCGGTGGTCTTTATTGAACATTCAGACGATTCCACACGACACACTGGAATGACCTCTTAGGTCAGATGAGTTTACAACACCATTTTTACTGCCTGCCGTAAATCTTAAGCACTGGGTAACGGCTACGTGATATAAGAGTCCAAAGCAGCATAGATAACAGCTAATGAGTCAAGTGAGAGAAAGCAGTGAAACTCTATAGAACGTTAAACTGTCAGGTAAAAGGGGGGAGTTTAAGGTGGGAATTCTCCTCCTCCTTTTTATTTATTAACGGTAACAGGTGTTTCGAATCATTGTTATAAGAAAATATGGTTTAATTCAGCAGTGTGAACAAGGAAAATATATGATTAATATATATACAGTTATATACATGAAGTCCGCGCTGTTAGCCTAGTGGCTATGCGCTTCGCAACCATATGTCTGGGAAAGGAGTGTCCCGGGCTCGATTCCCGTCGCCAACATGAGAAGCTTAAGGATCTTTCTCAGACATAGTCAAGTTAGCCGGTCTTGAGAGTGGACTGCAGGGTTTTTCTCTACAGTTTATCTGGGGTTTTTCCTCCCGCAAGCAGACAAACTGTCCCGTGACCACACGCATCTACAGACATAGGACACACCAGGAGGTATAGGGCTGGCCACCCTTCAAGTCACACCCTCGGGACGGGTGCGGCTTGGAAGGACTGAGTTTAGCCCCGTAACAGGCCACTAGGCCTAATTGAAGGGAAGAAGATGAATTGGCATGCATGATACATATTTTTCAAATAAGAATGAAGAATGTAAAAATGTTCTAAAAACAGAATATTTTGAAAGTATGATACCTCCTAGCTTGGAATTTCTATAAATAGTTAAAAGTAATACAAGATTCGTATTCACTATCTAGTTAAGATTACAAAGTTTTTTTTATGATGATGATGATGATGATGCATAAGTTAAGATATATGAGAGTATTTGTAATGTAAATGGCTCAAAAATTAAACTTCAGTACAAGCTGATTAAGGCACTAAAGGCTATCACCAAAAGACGCAATTCCCAAGAGGGATAAACATGCCTATTGCTTTTTTTTTTATATATTTTTCATTAAAAGAGTTTCGAAATCTTTCACAAAAAGTGATAATTTTTTGCGGGAAAGGGTAGAGGGAAGGTAGTAAAAGTTTCCACTTAGAATTAGGGAAAGGAAAGGGCAAAAACTTATGTACGATTATACATGGCTCATTCATAGCTTATATTGATACAGATACTAATGCCGCAAAAAAAAGTAAACAAATAGGTTTTCATCTGTAATAAGTTTCTCTATATAATAAAATAGTTTCATTTGGTTGATTGATTAAAATGGGTGTGATTATGCTTGAGTGTTTACATGGCAACAATAGGTTCTACTTACGCTTATCAGGATAGGTTTGCGTTATGAAGAACGAAATACCCGATCTTCCACAACTCGCTGATAAAATGCTTCAACGCACGCTGTTAAGAATAAAATAAGCAATATTTAGCATGTAACGTGTGTGATTTTATTTTTTGATGTATAAATATTTCATTCATAATAAGTGGCTTTGTAATCTATTGTATACCATTATAAGCTACGATATCCTGAGAGAATGTCATCCTTTTTTTTGTAACCTGATAGTTAATCCACCATACCCACATCTAAAATATGAAAGTATCCTTTGCGCGCTTCAGTATATGTAAAATCATGCGATGAAGTCTCTTATGTTAATTTTATATAAACAAATTAACATTGTCTGAAATATTGTTAGCTACAAGATAATTTTTTTTTTTTAAATAGGAGTCTGTAACGATTTGTTTAAAATTATACGTCGTTTTAATACCCATTGTGTAAAGTAATGCTAGTGTTAATCTATTCGCAGTTCAAGGGCATCTTGTACACCAGATTTCATTAAATACAGGATGAAGGTTTCGTGTCCCAGCAGTCTGATCCGAAACTAGCTTTTCATTACAATTATGAAAGATGCAAACACTTTTGATAACAATTGTTACCCACAGAGTAGCACAAAAAGAAGAAATACGTTAAGAGAACTAAAATTTCTCATCCTTTCTATCTATCCTATTCACCTGTACACATCCTGCCATCTATGCATTCATGTTTTAATGACGTGATGCAAACTCCAATATATCATTCGGTAGGGGGTTAGGCTCTGTCTTGTTTCAAAAGACTGTTTGTGGTATATTTGCAACACTATTTCGCTCATTTATACTCATGGATCTCCCCCCCCACACACACACCAATCTGAGCTGTCGTGATGTGTATTGTTTCAACCTTGTCCTTGACTTAAAGGAAATAATAAAAACTTCGCTGCAGTTATATTTCCTCATAATTGTGCATTAAACAGTCTCTCCTGTTATCCGATATACAATTTCTGGACCAACACGTCCCGAGGCTCCCTCTGCTGGAGGTTTACTGCCTCACTGACAGCAATCAAGTCAGTATCTGGCTTAGTATCAGTTCGTGACCGGCATCTAATACAGGACTCATTACGTTGTAAACTGTCACTGAACCTAGCCGGCTTTCTACCCACCATTACACGACGCCCCCCACTTTGTGGAGTATAAACAGCAAACGCTTGTTAAAATGAGATTTCTTCTTTATTTTTTTCCCCTTTCTGAGATGGAATTACTGATAGTAGACGCATTAATGATACTCCTACGATGTGAAACTTGATGTTGTGTGGTCGAACATTTTTGGAGGCCGGTGGTTTTCTCGTGTCGTTGGTGAAACTGCAGAAATATACTGGAAGAAACATTGTGCAGTACACCACATCACACTTTTGTCATAATAAAGATGGATGGATGGTCATTTTAACTCTCCTTAGTAATAATAATACAACAAATAAGAAAAAAAAATTGAAAAGTGGGAGTAAGAAACCAGCAGTAAGTGAAACCCGCGAAATAAAAAAGCATGCACTGAAAATAAATGTGATAGAAAAAAAAAATCCACAAAAAACGTTTTCTCTCTCTCTCTCTCTCTCTCTCTTTCTCTCTTCTTGTCCTTGGCTCTTCCATCTCTTTTTTTCTTTGTTTCTCTTCATTGCCTGAAGGTGTTCTTAATTTCTTTGCTTTAGTTTTGCAGCTACTTTATCCCCTTTTTAAACTACAGACTAATCCTTTTGTTGGAAGGTTGCCTATTTTTTTTTTTTTTTTTCAAATAGAGAATTCATCATTTGCTATTTTCAGAATCTTTCCACTTTTTTATGCATCTCTGCTATAGTAGTAGTAATAGTGCTTGTCGTCGGGCTGTTGTAGTCTTCAACAATTTCGATTTTTAAAACATTAAAAAGTGCCATTTGCGCGAATTTAAAATTCAAAATTATGATTCATTTCAAATATAAGAAACATCAACAATTTGTAGTATGTAGATGAAATAAATACATTACCATCTGATCGCATTAATTACATTCTTATTCAGTCTTTCTTTTATATATTAGGGCCAACACCGATTACGAGCATACAACCGGCTTACCTAGCTAAATTTGAGTGAAAAGCCCTTACAAATGTTCAATTGCGTCTTTACCTTTAAATTTATATGTTCACCCAAAAGCAAAAGCAAAATGAAAAAAAAAAAAAAAAATCTTTTTATGATTTGATTTTTCACTTTTATTCTGCTAGCATTCAACGTTGCACGCGCAAGCTGTTGTGAAGCTCTTAGAAGTTTCTTGCTAAGCATCATTGCATTAACTTTGGCATTTACTGTATATAGTAACCATCTCTTAGCGCTCAAAGCACGCGAAAAATATCACATATTTCTTTCAATTTTAATAAAAAAACTTTGTGATGTAAAGTAGATATTAAAGCAGAACGTTTGAAAGTAGCAAAACAGAACCTCTTGTAATTCGTAATGGAAACATTAACTCCAAGGTAGCGATTTTATTTATTTATTAGGGGGCTCCGCTCCCCCCCCCCGTTCCGGACTGGTAGACCAGTTCTCCTTGAATTCTGATGACTCGAATTTCGAAGACTCGACACTCAGAGTAGCCCCTGAGTGTCGAGTCTTCAAAAAAAAGGGGGGGGGGGGGCTCCGTCCGCTGGCGCCTACGGCGCCCAACCCCGGAGTTCCGGACTGGTAGGCCGGTAAGCCGGTTCCCCTTGAATTCTGATGATTCGAATTTTGAAGACTCGACACTCAGGGTAGCCCCTGAGTTTCAAAACATTTCAAATAACTTGACAAAAAACGTGACACAAAAACGTTACATAAAAAGGCTTATCAATTTATATCTATAGGGTAGATTTGTTGTTGAGTGATTTTAAATATATTCCAATTGGATTCATGCCGAATAAGTGGATATTTGAGGCAGTATATTTATTACAACATTACATCACAACACAATGAAGCTGGCGTCGTTTTAGCATTTTTTTTTTTTTATTATTGTGTGTGTTTTACGGATTAGAGATGTAGAAACTTGACATATTTTCAAACCTTAAAAATTTTGGAAAATCGGAAACTTGCCGAACTTGCCAGGTAATTCGGATTTCAAAAAATTCGAAATTAATCCGAGCGTAATTAATTTATCAGCTTATCTTATGGAATTCAAACTAATAAAATCTTAAAGATATAAAACTTGAGAATAAAAACAAGAAGTAAAACAATTCCCGTCTTGTCGATGTTTTGAACAACTTTTAATCTTTTATATTATGAAATCAATTCGAAATAACATTTTTCCCGCATAAGTTGAAAAGATACACCTGCACTTCCTCAAAATTGGAAGAGATAGAACTTTTTATGATCAAGTGTGATCATTGAAAATTTCTTTAATGATCAATAAATAAACGATGCAGTGATTTTAAAAGCAGAAGGAGGTCATTTGAAGATGAATATCGATTGGCAAACCGGTCTCTCTCACATGACGAGACCACAAACTACTGTATGATAAAAATTCATGATATGATTATGGGTGATCAGTGTTGAATAATAAGAAATTGCTGGGACTCTTAACCTTCCATGATCTTCCATCCATCATGCGTTTCACTGAGTGCACACAAGACTGGTAGGAGTTGTAACTTTTTTGACTAATGATTTCTTCGTAGAATAGTTTTCTGTTGTTTTAACCTGTTCGCTAGCATGCATCTTATGTTTCTTTTAAAGTAAAAAACTGTCATTTTTTTCTTCTTTTTTCATATTTTAGCATCCAATTCAGTGTAGCTTGAAAATGCCTAGAAAACTTGCTTGTTAAAGTATCTTGGAAGCATTTATGAGCTGGAGGTGTCGAGCTTAATCAAATACTCTTCCATCATATCATACAGATTCTAGCACCACCACCAAATATCTTAGCCAAATGCATCTTATGCTTTGGAGAAGTCTTCATACTGGAATAAACAGAACAATACATTCGATACGGAACAGTAGTGCATTTTGATATCCCTTGGACGTAATCCAGGGAATGTTTTAAAGTTGAGATAGTGGATGATGTTGGTATTTGACTTTCCAAGACCGAGTATAGTTCGCTTTCGTCAGAAGGACATTAGTGAAATTTGACTTGAGACCATATGATAATCTTCTAATGAATATATCTTTGAATATATTCTATGAATACGTTTATATTTTAAATGTAAATATAAAGTGGATTAAACATGGTTGCAGATTAACTTGGAATTGCAGGGCTAATATCATTTGACTTTGCGTCTAAAGTGGAATTTTTGATCGAGTGTAGTATGTAATTTAAGATACAATAAATATTTTTCTCTTATAAGTTCTCTTGCATTATTGATCGAACCAATCCATGCGGATTTGGTACTGTACCAAATTATACGGACTATGCATATGTATGTGGTCGACTGGGACACAATGTATAAGACCATTGCGATAATGGCATTAAATCTTTTCGTTTTTGTGTTTAATGATTTACTGTTTCTCGTTGTACTCATTCTTAATAATAAATGACGCTTTTGATGTGACGTCACTTTTCATGTTAACATCATGACTAAAATCTGACTAGAACAGTCAATAAATCTCTCTCTCTCTTTTTCTCTCAGCATGAGACTGTCGTTTTTTTTAAAGTTCCTGTTGGCAAGACAGGATGTATTTTGTTTCACATACGTTATCTGATAGTATCATTCAAATATTCAATGAATTTTATTTTATTTATTTTTTAAAGGTAGGTTTGCGAAAGGAAAAAAAAGGCATATCAACTGTTGTATTTTCTTCGCGCACGCATACAAACTAGTAAAATCTGTAATCAATAAAATCTGTCCAGTCATCTCCATGCAATTTGAATCGGACCATTTTAACAGCAAAATTTGACAACAACAACAACAACAACAACAAAAAAAAAAAAGTTGAAATGATAATGATTCACTCACTCTGGCTGGTTGTAAATTTAACGAAATTTACTATTTAGGATGTATGCTGAAATTTGTGGTCATTATGATTTGATTTCAATTAGACCAAAAAAAAAAAAAATCGGAAAGGCGATTCGCAACGATAAAAATTATGTTGTCAATGACAATAAATAAATAGTGTCGACATCTACGTTCAGTTGTTGTGATAGCGAATGACATCACTTTTACAAGTTTATGCTTTTTTAAGTTCTGATTATTTCTAATCATCAATGTAAGTAGGCTTTAGAATCCTTGGAAAATTCGTAGCTAAGCGCCTTTTATATTGTGACAATATAATGCAATATTTGATAAAATAAATATCCTGCCACTGGCGCCCTTGGCAAATTACCCAATGCTAAATAGTTCCTACATCTGTGATCGTTTCCATACTTATAATAAGGAAAATTGCTTTTTGAAATGTGACGTTTAAAATGTATTCTTTTGACATTACATATTCGATAGCTTTATTGAAATACAGAGTTACTTTTAATGTGAATATTCTTACCCCCTCCCTCAAAAAAAAAAAAAAAAACCAGAATCACACAATAAAAGAAAAAAAAAAGTGTAAAGTAATCTATTAATTATTGAAGCATTATTATCCAGTGCATATTATAACTAAAGTGCAGTCACAGCAAAAGACAGTCTATGATCGAGATTTCCTGAGGAAGATCTACCAATTGACGAATGCACCATATTGTTATATAAGACCAAATGAATCCAACAGCAATTAAGAGATAAGTAGCTGAAGTTTGCAAGAACATGAATCCAGGGCCCCAAATTGACAGTCTCCTGTTGAATGAAATCCTTAGGTAGCACACATTATGTCACTGTACGCTTTATTTCTTAAATACCTCACTGGTTGAAATCAGCTCCAAATCACTATTTGTATTTTAATGTATTTTATATGTATTTTAATGTAATATTCAATAATTTTAAAATTATACGCCTCAGAATGTAAAAAAAAAAAAATATTTTTAACATAATTCAGGAACCCTGTTCTAGAGATCAGAACAGAGGAGCTTTTCAAGGCTCCTTTCAAGGCATGGACATAGATGCTCATGATTGTCTTTCCCACCTAACGATAATCATGAATATCCATGTCCAAGAATGGATTCGAAGCCCTAGACTGTCAATTGGAGAGTGGTATAAAACACTCGACGAACCAAGCCTGTCCTGTCGAGTACTTCGTAATCTTAGTTCTAATCTTATTAGCATCAGTAGACACATCAAACTGAACAGACTTATGATATGGCGAATTACAAAAATTCCGCTTTCCCAATGGAGTCACATATATAAAGAATAACTACAGACATTTAAAATATTAAATAACTTGTTTTTATTTAATTGCTGAAATTATTCTTGCTGAGATGAATGCCTTTATTCCCCACTCCACTCGAAATCTCTGACAGTTATGGTAAAGTAGCACAAGTTAAAAACTAAAGTTTTTCACTCAGCTTACACTACGACCAACAGACTTTACTAAACATTTAAAAAAATTCTACAAATCTAATTCAGTAAGGGCCAAATGCACTAAGCTCGTCTCCTTCTCAAATAACATTCGAGACTTCTGGTTCCTCGCGAAGACTGTGTGTTCGAACTTCTGTCCTACTGTATTTCCACTACTGTCTCGTTTGGTCGATCTCCTAAATAAAGCTTTGTTTCCTTTTCCAATACTTGTTTTTACGACAAAGAAAAATCTCCTGCTACTGTTCAACAACAAACCCCTCCCAAGGCATACATCTTTTGTCTTTCTTCAGAAGGACATTAGAAAAATACTCACCACTCTTGATACTAGTAAGTCCTACCCAGATATTATCCCTCCAGTTGTACTAAAGTATTGTGCTCCAGAACTAATAGCACCCATCTTTTATCGCCTTTACAAACTGTCATACTTATCTGGCATTATTCCTAAAAAGGAAGATAAAAGTCAGCAGGGAAAAAAAAAAAGAAAGAAAGATAACTTTTCAAGTTTTAAAGTCCCATTTGTCCCTCATCTCAATAATCTGAAAAGTAGTGGAAATGATAATCAACAAAAAGAATCTTCGCTACCTGTCAGTTAATGAGACCAATCAGTTAATTAGCGATTACCAATGTGGATTCCACCATTGACATTTTACAGTTGACCTCCTCGATAACTTTACACATCTTTAGATTAAAAGATTTGGACAAACTCATTTGGTCGCTATTGATATTTCCAAGGCATTTGATCGAATCTGGTGTCGGGCCTTCTTACCAAGATGACATCTTATGATCATGCTCCTACCTTTTGTCAGTGGATTGCTAGCTTCCTTCTCTAGTTGTTCAATGCGTGTCATGGTGGATATTTCCTCTCTTTTTAGATTTTTACTTCAATACCAGGTACCCCAAATGCCGGAATACTTTGTGCTTTTACCTATCTTTCTGCCATGCATTAATGTTCTTCTCTCACTAACGTTTAATGAAGTTTTACTGATGACAGTATACTCTCTTCCTATTTGTAATTTATAAAACCCTTGTATTGCTGAGATGACTGAAACTATAAGATCTTCGATGGCCAGCGCATTAAATTTACATCTATCCTCAAGCCACTCTCAAGTGGGATGAAGATAATTTGGCGAATTTTAATATTACTAAAACAAAGTCTGTTTGTTTTTTCCGTAAGAAACACCATGCCTTACTCTCTCTCACTTTGGATAACATTTTGCACAGCAACCAAAATACTTCTCTCTTACAGCGATCTTCTTGAGATGACTTTCCCATCTAGCCTATCCTGGCAGAAACGCATCATGTCCATCGCTGCTTCACCTTCCAAAATGTTTGGTATTCTTTTTAGTTCTGAGCATTTCGTTTCTCCTGCTCATCTTTCACATCCATGATATGGCATCAAAAACTTCCTCAGAATGATTGACTGTGCAGTATTCAGAAGAGAGCTATTGGCTTATTAGATGTGCTTCTCTCATTGATTTCCTTCCTTCAATCGCTTTTTTCACAGATACTCTGATGTTTTTCTATAGGCGTTTCTGTGCCTGCTCCACTAGTCACCACTATTCTTCATTTTTTTGTGTTCATGAATGAACACGGTCAACTGTTGGTCAACAGGTATACACAGTCCAGCTCCAAACTAGGTCATACTGTTTTCCCTAAAGACACAATCCCAACTCTCAGAGCTAAATTAAGTTGGCTCAAAACTGATTTATCCATGGATGACATTACTGAGTTCGAATAAGCACGTGGCCACGCTTACATAGTAATTTAATCATAGATGCGTAACGGTCTAAGAGGTTACGACTAAGATTTACATTCACATGGAGGGTTGAGCATAACTTTTGTAGATTCCAGTTATCTTTCATTCTCATGATCAGAGGCGTTTCTAATTTGGTCTATTGTAGACTGTTCATCGGCTGGGCCCCTAGAGAACAGCACGTGTTCACCTTAGCTTTATATTTATTATTTTGTTCACATCTTTCGAAGCCAATATTTGGCTTATATGAAGATGCTTACATTGTCATTAAAGTATATTATAATTAGACTAATAATAGTTTCTATAGTAGACACACTGTATGTATAAGAAAAGTGTGTGTATGTGTGGCATTTTAAGTAGAAACGGATAATTTCACCAGGGGTAATTTCACCAGTCCAATAAAATGACTTTTTTTCTTTTTTTTTGGAATGTGTCTATTTCAAAATCAGACACAGTTATTGCAAGGTGTTGAGTATAGGGATCATGAAACTCTCTTTAGGACAGCACATGAAGTTGAGTTTTAAATATTTTATGGAAGTTTATTTAATAGGTCTAGTACATAGAATCGATGAGTTTCTTTTCCATATGCATATGTATTATTATAGTTACTCGTAATGTATATTATATGTTGGGTTCTGATTTGATATGGGATTGTTATCGCTGTTCGGTATTTTCTAGAAAAATTATGTCAGCATGATTATTATTACATAATATCTCCAGGGAGTCCACGGACTCATCGAGCGAAGGCACCTATTCTACAGCTTTGTCTCAACCACTCACTTCACTAACTACAATCATTATCTACACCAACGCCATCTACTGCTAACCACTAGTATTTTCACAGACAATCACAAACATTCGTGCCCACGGCGGGATTCGAACCAGCAGCCTTTTGGCTGGAAAGCGGATACATTAACCACTCGACCAACCAAGCCGACAATGTAATGTAAGATTTAATATTTGGTATAGCAAGAAGTCGATTGTCGGCATATATTGATGGATGAAAAAAAAAGAGTGCTGTTTTGTCACTCCAGAGCTGTTGTTGCCATCAGCCTGTTTTGTAATGAGTTTTTTTTTTCAAATAAGTATTGTGGTGCAGATCCATAGTAAGATATACCATATATCGGTATAGACTCACCGAGGGATATGTATGTGATTTTCGTAGTATTTGGCGGTAATATATCTTGTAAGCAGCGCATTTCAAATAGTAATATGCGCAAAATTTTGTGTATATATTTAATGTGTGTGTGTTTCATCGCATGTTGTAGTCAAAGTCCAAGACTAAATATTTGAGGTGTTAAATAATGTAACACAAATACGAGTTACAATACAGTAATACAAATACAAATGCGAGGAAGTTACAAATATGTAACTTTCTCGATTGTTGGGCAATGCAGGATTTTGTCCTCTTTGGACAATATGAGGAATGACACTTCAGTGATATGTATGAGTGATCTGTGCTCGTCCTAGGGTTTCTAAATATGATGAGCTTAGATCTAATCGTATTGCTGTTTATTATGATGGAATTACGCATGAGCCAATCAGTGATTATGTTGAAGTCTATGTGTAAGTGTTATAAGGCTATTGATGGATCGTTGTGTATGGGTATGAGCACTGAGTCATCTACGTACTGCTATATGTGACTGTATAACTCTAAATTGGTTAGATCGTTTACAAAAATAGTGAAAGATATTGAGAAAGCATGCCGATAGAGTTGGCCTTTGCGAAATACCATAGTTAATCTCAGTTTTGTTGCTGTAGACGAGATTTATTTTTATAACGCTGGTTCTGTTTCTCAGAAAGACTTCGAACCATTGTAGAATTTTCCTCTTATTTCAACCACTTCGAGTCTTTTAAAAAAAAAAGAAAGAAAAAGAATTGTGTGCTTTATGATATCAAAAGCTTTAGAAAAGTGAAGAGCTTGTGCAAACACAAGGTAGTTTCTGTCCAGAGATGAGTTAATTATGCCACTGAAATCATCCAAGTTACTTGTTCCTTCTTTATATTTTACGAAATCCGTATTGAGAGTTGGATATTATATTGAATTTCCCTAGATATGTGACTTCATTTTCATTAACTATTCTTTTCATGATTTGTTCTATTACTTACACCCAGGATATTGACCTGTGATTGTTAATTCATTGAATTTTCCTTTTTTATGTAATGGAGTTTAGCACTGCTGTTTTTCGATCTGGTGGTATTTCAGATTTGTATAAAATTAATAGAAATTTAGCAATTTGAGTTTTAATGGCGATACGAAACAGTAGTGCATTTTGATATCCCTTGAACGTAATGCGGGGAATGTTTTAAAGTTGAGATAGTGGATGATGTTGGTATTTGACTTTCCAAGATTGGGTATAGTTCGCTTTAAGTTTGTAATTTGCTCCTTGAGAGTGTATCGTTAAATCTGTCCACTAGTTGCTTGTTACTTCATCCGTGTTTGACAAAGGTTTGGATGATAACCGTTGAGGCACGATGAGGTTGTGTTTTATTGAGTGCTCGTTTATTGTATTTTATTATTTATGATTATTGTCTATGTTCCGTTAATTTTTCCTTAATTTAATTTAATTTTTACTTTTCAAATAGTTACGTTTATTTCGGCGTATTTCTGATTGCAGTTTGTTTCTGTAAGTCTCTATATTTGCTTTTTAAGCTCTGATTACATGAGTTTCTTTTGAGTCGATACAATAAATTGCCATTTTCGTATATTTTAAGTAATATATCGTCGTTTAGTCATGGAGGTGAATCCCTGCTGGTTCCAAACTTTATTTTCCGGGTAGCTTGCTTGTATATGTGATGCATCGACCTGACGAAATAATAATTTGAAAATAGCCTGACAATATTTTCAATGCTTTATCTAGTAATAATAGGCTTGCGTAACTCGTGATATCTACAACGTTAGGGTTGAAGTTGGAAGCTTATCATAGGTCCAGTTCTAGTCCGTTTTCGGGCTAAAGGCAAGTTTCATATGTGTGTGTGTGTGTGTGTGTGTGTGTGTGTGTGTGTTGTTGTTGTTGTTGTTGTTGTTGTTGTCCGTAGCATGGCCGAATGTAAGGTCAATGTATTATGTTTGTTAACCGAGTGTGACCTTTCTTAATTTCTGGGATGAACCCTGTTATATTCTTATGTCTTTTTATAGGCGATTTTAAAGTTATTAGATTTTTTTTTTCTGAAGGAAGAAATCTTGGAATTAATTAATCACTTAACTCAACCAAATCAATTTGACACACGCATGTGTGTGTGTGTGTGTGTGTGTGTGTATGTGTGTGTGTGTGTGTGTGTGTGTGTGTACATGACATACATGCGTTCATACAAATAAATACTAGTTAGAATTAGGAATTATAACATCTTATCATGTATAGTGTGGAATTCCAAAAAAAAAAAGAAAAAAAAATAGGGAAAGAAGAATGCCACCTATTCATGCCCCCTCCCCCACCGAGTTTTGGGGAAGTGAAAACGCGTTTAGATGGTATATTTATTTTTATTTCATTATTATTATTACTACTACTACTACTACTACTACTAATACTACTACTACTACTAATAATAATTATGAATAAATTTTAAACGTAAGACACACAGAAATCAGGAAGAAGTCTGGACTCACGGACATAAAAAAAGCAATCTACAACAGCAAAAGAAGATGGGCAGGACATCTCGCCAGAATGAAAGACAACAGATGGAGAGTCAGAGTTACAAACTGGTATCCGAGAGATACCAAAAGAAAACCTGGAAGACCAGCTTTAAGGTGGGAAGATCCAATGATTAAGAAAGTCGGAAGAAAATGGAGAAGAAAGGCTCAAGACAGGAATAGCTGGACTCTTTACGACCTGCAGTCATGGAGAAATCCTGACTGAAATCACAGGTCCATCAAGGTAATCAAGGTAATGAATAAATTTTATAATTGTAATTTTCTTTATTCAAACTGCAAAGAGCAGTATTCTTGTTTGATGATTGAAGATATCACATATTTTCTGCTTTACTTTTCAATATAAAAATGAAAGTGAACGCGATAGATTTTCAACACCTACTTTAGTCCCACTGCATACCGTAATGAAATAGATTTATTACTGTTTTTATATAAGGAAAAAAATTGCTTGAAACTGCTACTTGGACTGTGTAAGCGCATGTATCACTGGCAAGTATCTGCACTAACGACAGCCGCAGGAAGGTTATAAAAATAATTGCCGAAATATCCGGTAAATATTTTAATACCTTTTTTTTTTATTTCATTTTTAGTTAATTACATTCAAGGGCGTGGCATTATTAAAGTGGATTTTTCCCCTGGGCAGTTTTGCTTCTACCTTCTATTCTCCATTTATAGCGTATCGCAAAATTTAGTTTGCTGGTTCCTTTTCGGAGAAAAAATGAAGGTGAGCAACTGCTGGTGCAGGTGATTTCTCTCTCTCTCTCTCTCTCTCTCTCTCTCTCTCTCTTTCTTTGTGTGTGGTGGGGGGGGGGGTCAGATCACTAAGTTCTAAACTCATCTTGAAAAGCAATACATGAGTCACTTTTTCAGCACCATACCCTAAAATCATAACGATATGATTTAGGCTGGTGTTGTATGAGCGCTCACTAGGATTCAATACCTATAAGACACGTTTTCATATCATCTTCGAAAGCCATTTGGAAGCCATTTGCCCAGTGTTCTGCGAGCTATCCATTGGAAATATATTTGATTATGAAGGAAGAAGAATATTTTTTAAATCAGTTTCAACCTTCTGAGATGGCACCTGAGGCGATTTTGTGGGAGTAAAATGACTAAATATAATACATAGAAATATGGTTGAACTTCTCGGTTTATAATTTTTCTCTTTTTTCTTATTTTACAGGAAATGATATGCATGGCAAAAATATTTAGCTTGATACGTATTTAACATATAAGTATATTGGTGAAATTATTTCTATGTAGTTTCGCTGGACCATAACATTAAAAACTCTGAAAAGTGCGAATCTGGAGAAGTTGCCAAATTTACTAATGGAAACAATAAGTACGCATTTCCATTGAAGTTGCAAATTATATTTAAATTTATAAAAATCGCGTCTTGAAGAATAGTGTCCAACTGAAAATAAACTCACATCCACTTTGATTTCAGTCTTTCGTTTTGCCTATAATTGAATGAAGCAAATTCATAAACCCTGCTTTCGAAAGCAAAAAAAAAAAAAAAATTCATTTATGGCATTCACAAAGCGTATGTGCAATAACAAACCTTTACTACTTTCTAATGAGCAAATAAGCCCATGAATGAACGCTTTATTTTGGCTCTTCAAAACTTTCATTGTGGTTTCTTTTCCTGTTCCCATTTCACGCGGACATTCCGGTGCGAAGTGTCCGTCCGTTATATTGCTTATGCATTCGTTTATAATTTTGATAACTAAGCTAGTTATTGAGTTTAGTGCCTCAATTGTAAAATAAATAAATGAAAATTAATCAATTAACGCAAAGGAATATGTACAATCAAAAAAACGGATCTCAGATTTTATTATCAATATAAATTTATTACGTTTCAATATACGCTACTTTTCTGCCTTTGTATCTCTCCAGATCCGGACCACGGAAATAAATTTTTAAATCATCCTCAGCTACCGAGAAAGACAAAAACGTATGCATTATAGCCGAGCTCAATTGTAATGGCTTGAATTCTCCCTCCTTCCTCCCCCATCGCTTCACACACGTCGCCACTGCATACAATATATATAATGCCACAAGCTTATGGTATAGTGTAGAATAAACTAATCAGAATTATTTATTACCTTGAAAAAGATTGTTGGGTGGGAAGAAAAAATATTATATTCAATAATAAAAAAGCATACAGGTCAGTCAAGAGATTAAGAATCATGAATCAAAAAATAAAATAAAATAAAAAATAAAAATAATAAGACTCAAGTTGTTTCAAAACACGTTGCACCCATCAACGACCATTCCAAAATTATATATATAAGGAATAATACAATTAAAGCTCTCACATGTCTAAAGCACTATGGACTGCTAGGAAGTTAAATAATAAATGTGAATTGAGTTATTAAATGAAATACTTTAGTATAAATGATACAGTGCAAGTGGATATGGACTTGTACTTATGTTTGACAATACCGCCACCGCTGTTAACTGACCATTGCTTAGAAACGCTAGTTAAGGTTAAATATAAGGAAAATAAGTTAAGAATCACTTAGAATCACCATCAAGCGTAAATTTAAATAATTAAGCTGGCATGTTCGCAAGCAACTCCATCAATGGTGATCCAGTGAGCTAGAAGGCCACAAATGGCATTGCTTGATAGTCGCTGGAATTCCAAGTGTGCACTCGTAATTTTGTCCGGATTAAAAAGAGGTGTTGGACAATCCGCTACACAGGAAGCAGAATTCTAATCTGCTTCCTGTGTACCACTGTATATGTTCTTGGTAGCGATCTTGACACAATGCTGAAATACAATTTCAGCATTGTGTCAAATTTATTTGCAATAAATTTATATTCACTCCCTCACTCAACACGATAATGGAACTTCAAAATCATTTACGATGATTATTCGTGATATACAGAGAAAAGATATAGATCTGTGTAACGAACATTTATAACAATCTGGCTTTAAAGGATTCAAACCTTAGGGGGCCCAAATGAGGTGCAACATTTTGTTAATGTTATAATGATGAGCTACTATTTAATGCATAGATAATGCAGAAAAATCTTTGGTGTCCTTCAGTGCGTTGAAATGTAAATTTAAAAGAATAAAGATTCAGCGAACAATAGGCCTATTCATTTTTTTCCTCTCCTTTAGCTAGTTTTACAAATAGATAACAGCAAAGCGAAAGATATTGATCATTTGGCTGAATTATTAAAATATTTCGAAATCTTTATTCCGTATCGTCAATGTCGTTCAATCGTGTAGGGCCAAACTACTCATACGATTCTTTAAATATTACTTTCGCTGCTGTTTAACTTTGCAATATCACTGTGATATTGCAAAGTAGAGTTTTATCTCCATATAGCAAAATTCAAGGTTCTAAAAGCATCTCGCTTAACATTGTTTCGTACACAAAATTATCTCTCTCTCTCTCTCTCTCTCTCTCTCTCTCTCTCTCTCTCGGCATCAGAATATTTCTGTGTGTAGAGTAACATCGTAAATGTGGTCCTCAGTAAACATATATTAGTGGTGAGTTCAGGACACACGTGCCATCATTGTTTCAAAAGAAAGTCCATCGCCCACTTTTACGTTGGTGCAGTCATCAAACATTTCTTGACTTCTTGTGGCAACATTAGAGCTATGTTAGCTGAGGGGGATGCTGATCTTTTACTAGGTTGAGTACTAATGTCAAGTATAACGATCGAATCGAACTAGAACTAGATTTCTAGATGTTGATTCGCATTCGCTTGCTCTACATATTGTCTCCTGGACATCTTCCCAAGTAAAAAACAATCATTAGATGAGTTGTCTTTATCTTCATAACTGGAAAAGGAATTCACAGAATTATGAAAAAAAAAAAAAATCAGTGATTTTTTTTGGATGATTTTTTTGATGATTTTTTTCACTGAAAATAATCACAAATAAAACTATTATTCTTTTAAGCTTTAAACCATGCAATCATTCCGTGAAATCAACTGCGTAATCTGATGATTTTACATGAACAACACAGGAAGTCATTCATTAAGAGTTTCATAGATCGCATATGCTCAACAAGCAATTTTAAAACTGAGCCCCCTATTCCTCAGTGATAACTAATAATATAATGGCTGAAAATTATAAAATAGGAACGAAAATAATCTTATTGATGTTATTTCAGTGAAAATTTCGGAAAATAGCACAGTCCATAATAGAATGTAATAGAATTAAGCCTTAATTTAGAATAGAACAAAAATCGGAACCACAAAATTAAGTTATGTTTAATATGGCATGCACTAATCTCATACCATATTAAATATAGCTTTAATTTTTAGGCGAAATTCGTATTTGTACTGGTTTTTAGGAGTGAGTTCGCATGGAGACTACAAATTTCTTTAGTGAAGAATTAGGGAAGACGATGATTCCCCTTGGAATGGATGAGTTGCATTATCCTTTATGAGAATGGATGGTATTTTAATTCAGCCCGTTTTTCATTTGTCTATTGGGTTTCGTGTGAATGTTTCCGTTCCCTGGACCGTTTAATAAGTGGGCTTGAAACAGAAACTGGTTACCTCTTTGACTGTTGATGGCAACTGTACTAAGCCAGTCATATCAGTATTTATTTTTTTCAGCTTCTTTCTTTTGGAATGCATGCTCAAATGACTTTTAAGGGAAATTCTACTCATTTGACAATGCTAATTTATATTGAAAAGGGACAATATATATATTTTGGAAATTACATTGGTACTG
The DNA here is from genome assembly GCF_054136105.1 of Typopeltis vanoorti. Lineage (NCBI taxonomy): Eukaryota > Metazoa > Arthropoda > Arachnida > Uropygi > Thelyphonidae > Typopeltis > Typopeltis vanoorti. Next base: position 77,301,399 of record NC_143550.1, on the reverse strand, counting down.
TATCACCTATTTCGTGTAGTACAATATATTATCGAGTAAACTTTTGGCTTCCCTGGAGGGGCAGTTACCCAAGCTGCTTGACCTTGATGACTCAGATGAGAGTGAGGTATTTGAAGTCCCGAGCAGCATGTCGAAAGCAAAATTTAGAACACGAGCCTAATTATTTTAAACCAAATAATTTCCAATGGGTGGGTAGTGGCTATTATGCATGCGCTCTTTCCGGGTGTTCGTCCTGCATTTAGAGTTCAACATGACTAACTAGAAATTTCATGGTCGTGGTAGAGATGGCGTTTTATTTTTCCCGATGAATTATTGGTGACCTCCGTGAAATTGGCGGCTCTTGTAGTCCTTTGTTTTAACAAGACAGTTGAGATGTGGGTTGGTTTCGGCTGCACAGAGACACGGACGAAGGAAGGGAGTCTTGGAGAGGGGGGAGAGAATGGAAGATTATCTCGATTTTCCGCCTGCCCCTTCAGGTGAAGGCCGCACCGCTGTCGAAATTATGTAAGTGAAAGGGAGTATGAATGCTTTCATCTCCCTCTTCTCTGCCGTTGACGACCTAGCCGACTTCGCGCAGCGCCGACAGGGAGCGTTCTCGAAATAACGAGGCCTCTTTTGTTCCTGGTTAACAAGGGGGATGCGTCTTGTATAATGTGGCTCGTTTCGCTGCCTGCCTCTGGGAAGGGGGGGTACTGATAACCCCTCACTAAAGTCATGTGTGTTTATATGATCTATACCTGACCGTCTTCGCCCACCCAACAAAGGGTAGCCTTTTATTAACGGATGGAGTTAAGTGTGTAGCCAGCTCTGGAGCACTATTTGTCTTGTGTTAACCACGGCCAGACCGGATAGTAATGCGGATAGGGGTCAAGTAGGGGGAGAGAAACGGCTGTGCACGTGATTGCGGGACTGTTTAGATATCCCCCCACCCAATAATTAGCACTTCGGAGTGGTCGTCCGTGCCATGATTTATAGTAGTGACACAACCGGCATCGGGCCCCTCGCCGTCGGGCCGATGATGGGAGGCTCCAGTCACGTGGGGCCAAGGGGGTGGAGTTGCCGTGTCACCTTGACGAAGAAGGGTTGAGGTAAAGGTGAAGTCGCATAGAAGAAGGTATGCGCGGCTGGTGCTAACATAGCCTGCTGTCATGTCCCGTGGAAAAGCAGGCGCTGCTGATGATGGAAATGCTTCTGTTCCCAAACAGGATTTGCTGCTACCATCCCTTTAGAGGTCCGAGATATTGGCGGTCATAGCTTTAATAGGATCTCTCTCTCTCTCTCTCTCTCTCTCCTTCTCTCTATCTGTCTCTCTTGCTTCTTCGTTTCTTGCTTTTCCTCTCTTATAATAGATCTTTTCCAACCATCCCATTCTCGATTTTTTCTTTCTTAAATATGACGCAACTTTCTGTGTGTGTGTGTGTGTGTGTGTGTGTGTGTGTGTGTGTGTGTGTGTGCGTGCGGGCGTGCGTTCCTATTTTCTGAATCGACAGTCAATTTGCTTTGCATTCCATTCTGATCTTTCATTTTTAATTTGTGTGTGTGTAGCTTTCATTACTATATGTAGCATTACCTTATAAACCAAGGTTCGAGATCAGTTCCAAATCCTGAACTTCATGCACTCCAATTTTAATGTAATATAGCATGTAAGACCGATTGGCAAATGCACTGAATCTAAAACATTAAACTTTTTTTTTCTTAATAATTATAATTTCTGGATGCACCTAATTTCTAAATGATATGAGCGTAGATAAAGTTTTATTTTATTTTATCAGTAACTATTTTCCAATTTTCTTTTCTTTTCTTTAATGCTAATTTCATGCACGAGAGGTTGTGTTAACACCTGGATTATCCTCAATACTATGAAGGATGAAATAATGAAGAGAAAGAAGAAACTTGCTGATCTTAGATTTGAAGACCTGTAGATTGTAGTCGGAAATACACGAGGGAAGACTGCTCTTTTAGTAAGACAGTAATTAGAAAGACTAAATGAATGAAAAAGAAGAACATTTTGTTCTGTGAGTTTGGAGCTTAATTGTCGAGGAGTGTATATTATCTGTTGTAAGTATTTTAACCGATTTAAAGGAGAGCGACGGAATTATCGATGCCCTGTTTGATGAACAGTGACTATGGAAATATTTATAGAAAGCATGCAGCAGCAACAGAACGGCTCTATGAAAGAGAGAGGGGAGTATATTAGGCAGATGGGTCATTAATCAACCTAAATTATCTTTTCTGCATCGGGTTAACCCCCAATATAGAAATAGATATTTAGGTTGATTTTGTGGATCAGCATATAAGGCAGCACTTCAAATGTGAGAAAAGTATGCAATAGATGGACGTTTACGATTTGCATAGTTTAATACTGTTCAGAGGTAAAGTAATGTCTAGAGAAAGAGAAAAAAGCCTAATTTCTTGAATGCTAAGGAAGCAATATTTGTACTATATTAATACCAAGAAAGAGTTGAAATAAAAGTAATCCAAAATTTGTATTTTGAGTGGTTTAAAAAGTAAGATAGGGAGAAGTTTTTTTTTATTTTTTAGAATAAGAATTTAAGGTTGTCAAAGTTGATATTGTGGATGTTTTATTGATTTCTGTTGTGCAAAGTTTGTCAAGTGAAAACTGTAGATCGGATATGAAATAACTGGAAAAAGATCAGTTGCAAAGTTTATGGATAAAAATTTATCCATTATGTGGTGTGCAGCTAAAGATTATGATGTCAGCCTAATTTAAGAATCAGGAGGTAGATCATATGATGACATCTTTCTGTGCCAAATGCTATCAGATGCCTTTGAGATATTGAGAGCAACCACTGGAGATTCTCCAAACGCTTTCATGGCATTTATGCAAAGGTGGATGACATAACGAAGAGGGGTTTCTGTTGACCGATAGTGGTGGAATCTATACTCGCGATTGTTAATTATTGAGAGGTTTCCAGAAAGCTTAGAAAGCAGAAAATGGTCTTCTCCATTACTTTACAAAGAACAGGAGTGAGATAAATTGGACCATGATCTGATGATAAAGCTTTTTTCATTGCTTATGAATAGATTGAATATTGGCTAATTTGCAAGTTGGAGGAGAGAGAGAGAGAGAGAGATGAACAGGAAAGAATTTTTAAAAAGTTACATAGACCAACAGTCAACTCTGGAGCACAAACCTTCCCAACAATCTGAAAAAGGTCATCCGGAAGGAGACATATTGATCTAAAGTTTGACAACATTCTTCTACTTTCTTTTTTTTTTTTAAAAAAAAATCAAATTCCAATAATTTAGAATGGTAGGAGGACGTTTATTGAAGCCATCAATTTATAAACTGTAAGAAGAGTAACAAACCAGGAGATTGGTCTCCTTCCCCCCCCCCCCCGAGTAACAATGCATTCGAACCCTCCCAGTGCAAACGAAGTGGAATTAGACATGTAATTTAGTATCACTGAACAAATCAATTATTGAACACTTTAAAAAATAATTTATTAATTAATAAGTATACAAAAATACGATCTTCAAAAATAACTATAATTTACGTTCAACGCGAGTTCTGTGATGTTGATTGTAGTTCCTCTTACACAGGTAATTGTAACTGATTTTAATAAACAAGGTTCTTGTAGGCCCTATTCTTATGAAATAGTAGTAGGTGAATGCTATTCTGTTAATGTTAGATAACGTCTAGAATTTTAGACCTATACAGTCCCCATTAATGGCTTCACTACCTCACTAATCGGAAAGGGGTTGGTGAGGTGGTGATGAACAGTTAACCGACAGACACCTCAGCCACTCATCCCCCCTACACAGCAACTATACTTCCCAACATGATTCTATATATCTAGACTGGTCCAAATACTATTGGCGAGGGACTCTAATTTTTCGGTTGTCTGTGCAATAGTGGTTTTGTGATAGTCTATGAGAGAGGGAGATTGAAAATATGTTATGTAAAAAAAAAAAATCAGTCTAGTTTTGCAAAATACACATGAGTTCAATAAACTATAATGGCTTTATCATGTTTTTGAATCTTCAGATTCAGGTTTTCAGATCCTAATCCGACTGGCAGTTAAAAGAGTGGGTATTCTTTTGCATTTACTCGTAGATATACAGGATATATTTAAATATTATTCAAAATTTAAATGCAATTGTTAACAGTTCATTTGTTATAATTTCTCCCTTTAGGTAATAACATTGCATTCTATTGAATGGATCTTCCTTTGAAGATTCTACAGAAATTCAATTACAAACTGTATGAAAAAAAATTAAAGAGACCAGTTCCTTTAATGATAATCCACGAATTAAAAAAAAAAAGAAAACTGATTGTAAATGATGGTAGACTCTAGAGCATGCTTCTATAAATAGGCACCGAAAATCCGTAAGACGAGCTTCATCGAAACGAAGTGTTCCCAGCAGCCTGTTCACAAAATTTTCGAAACAAAATCACAATCAGTGCGTGTACTAATGATTCAAGTCGACTAAATTATTGGAAGAGGAGTACCAGCAAGATTAGATTTCTGCTATCATTTTAGTCATGAAAATGGTGTCTCATTTATTGACAATTTATTGTTTAATGATGAAACAACATTTCAAATCAGCAACTATATTAGTTGCCATAATTATCGTATTTAGATGACAGTGAACCACAAGAACTTTGAGAACATGAAAGAGATTCTCTTAAAGTGAACATCTGGTATGCTCAAGAAGAAGATTCCATATATATATATATATATATATATATATATTTTTTTTTTTTAAGGAACTGTTATGAATGACGCAGTGCAAAATTTAGTGCAGTCTGTTATCAAGATGGGAGAGGGAAGTTAAGAACCTTTCTACTTCCCCTGCACTATTCCAGGATTTGTAAATGAGATTTTTTCTCGATAGGTGGATCGGAAGAGGTGCACCGACACTTTAGCCACTTCGCTAGCTAGACTTGTCCCGACTAGATTTTCTCCTGTGAAGATATATTAAAACTCAAGCTTACGCCATAAAGTGCCACTTTCTAAATGGTCATCCCGCTAGGATAACTAATATGATCAGTGCTTTCTAACTCAACTGCAGAAAGTGTATTTTGGGCACTTAAAAATCGCGCTGTGCTTTGTATTCAACATGGTGATGGTGGTGGTGGATATATTTAAAGATCACATTTCTCCAATTAAATGCATTCTAAATATTGAATGTGTGCTAAATCAAAATAGGAAGGGATGTAGGAACATTTTCAATAAACTTAGAAAATCGTATACTTGAACAAGTAATACAATTTAAATATCTTGGCAATCTCATTACTCACAACCTCAAAAACTAATGTTAATCAATTAAAGAAAATATGGACATATAATAGCATTTTAAAAAGCCTCAAACTAAAACTCTATGAAATCATTATTATATCATATTTACGGCAACGTGTGGAGCCGAGACATGAAGAGAGATAAGAAAAAATATAGAAAATCTCGTTTCAAATAACGAAATGTTTTAAAAAAATAAAAAGACTAGTCAGAACACAAAGCAAATGAGCAAATCAAGCACGAATTAAACTATAAAGAAGATATCAGAGCTGTAATTCTTAAAGAGCAATTAAGATGATTTGGATACCTCCAGAGAATGTCCTCTCAGAGCTTACTAAATATAATCTTGGATGGAATCATCAAAGGAATCAGAGCTTACTAAATATAATCTTAGATGGAATCATCAAAGGAAGACAATTAAGAGGCAGATCAAAAAGAACTTGGGAAGGAAAGGTCGCAATTATCAAGCTTTAGAGAGATGACAGAAATAGCCAGAAATAGAGCCAGGTGGCAAAGATTTCACAGGGGAACTCAACCCAACATCTGACGGATGAGAACGAAGAAGAAATCTTGAACGACTTTCATGTCTGCTGGATTTTGCAGATTGGCTATATCTTTTATAGAGGTGAAGTTATTAAAAATTCAAATTGCACTAGCACCTTACAGTTAATCAGATTCATTGCTGTAAATAGGTGTGTCGTCACACTCAGAACAGCATTTCTGGGTTATTAATAGAGGGGAACAAGCAAAAGTAAACTTTTATTTTCTTTTTCACTCTTTTTTGATATTTGTCAAAAGGCAGAATTTTTAAAAACGTTTCGTCAATATGTCAAATTGTATTTAAAATATACATAACTTAAACTTTTTAGATTATATTGTATTTCTAATTAAGATTAATATTGTATATTACCAAAGAGGCCGCGTAGATCCTGTTATGGTAACTTACATAACTCAAGGTAGAAGGAAAACCATTATAGGTTCAATATCAGTCATGACTAGAGAAACTTTCTTTGGTCGATTCCCGAGTTAATCCCTTTTTATCTCAGGTAATTTTTTTAATCCTATAGTTTAGCAAAAATCGACCACACGACACCTGAATACATCTTTTCTCCTCAACCTAATACATACATATAAATATTAGGATTAAGAACATTACCACTTACCTAGTATACAGTTGGAATGTTCTGAACCTATATGCAATGATGAGAAGTAGAGATTGGCTGCCTACCGACTTCAAAAAAAAAAAAAAGCTTTTACAGATTTCCAGAAGGAATAAAAGAGTACCATCAAGCTCCTTTGGAAATAAAAATGTATTAAGGAGAGGATAACGTCAGCACAAATGTAACACAGCAGCAGAATTAAACAAACCAAAAATAACATTTTTCTTTTGGCAAACATAGAAAAATGTAGTCCAAGAATAAAAAAAAATGTTACGTTTAAATACAAAACTGCTACGCTTATGCATTTTCCCCACTGTGTTTTCTGCCAAAGAGATAAGAAAAACAGTTCATTGATATGGAGTTGTCCATTTAGTCCAGTCCATTCGCTTCTTCCATTCTGCACTACTTGAATTCTTAATTACATTACGCTTATTATGTGAATTAAAATAAATTTGATATTTTAATTAAATACTAAATACCTTTTTTAATGAAACTGCTGATTCGAAGCTAAATCATATTTGAATTTTACGATAGTAAAATTCAAATAATTTTAATGTATTAAAATTATCTAAATAAAAAAAAAAGTGTTGTAATTTGTTATCAGTATAATTAAACCTTCAATTCTATTGAAGTTGAGCAGCTGTTTGATCAGCTAGTCCACTAGTCTAACCAACAATGTTTCAAAAATCTATGAAAAGCGTATATGTGTGTTAAAACAATCTTCACATGGTGGAATTATTTGATTGCAGATTTGGATTTAGCAACGCTGAACGGCAAATATTGAGATACTGCAAAATTAAAAATAAAATAAAATAAAAAGCATCACGAAACATATATTGCGGCTTGGTTTTTCTCTTGTCATTTTGCAGAAAGCCAAGCTTATAACCATTTTACTCTATTAGAAGTCTTGTTATGTTACATTTTGAGTATTACTTGGAAAATTTCATGATGGCACATCGTATTTGCAACACGAAGGCAATTTTTATCCTTTAATCATTTGACTATCAGCAATTCTCTTCTATCCTCAAACCACATCAGTAGTGATCCATAAAAGATAATTAATCTCGTTAAGGGAATGTTCATCTGTCCTATTATTTTCCTTATTTCCAGATGTATAAGACAACACTATAAAATCTCACATCTCTAATGACCTTATCTACATTTCCGTAGCTGCGATTTGTTGTCCATTGACTTTGTTTGCTCGATAAACAAGGCCTTATCTATACATTCATGTAATATCTCCATCACGTACAGGACTTGGAACCCAAACTACTTATTTGCAATATTTTCAACGTCCGTCTTTCACGGGTCACTGGCTAGCACGTTCTTTAATGTGAGGGTTTATCTATAGTCGGTATCGACTTCCGTACAGAGCGGCAGTTTACTTCTAAATGTAACCCGGAAAAACGTTTAATACCGATAAGTTCTAGCATTTTGCACACGTTCGTCAGATCAGCCTATATTAAAGTGGATTACGATGTAGGCGGAGGAACAGGAGACCAGGGACGTGGAGAATGATTAAACTGCAGTACCTTTTACAGCGGTATTGAACTGTCAAAAGAAATGTTTGTCCATTGTAAAATCCAGAACTATCGCAACAGGTGAAAAAGAAGTCTTATAGCGATGATTTTTGTCCTAAAATATTTAATTGAATTTTATGTGCGACTTTTTGATGTTATATACATGAGACGGTTACGAGATTAATGTATCTATTAGCCATATCTTTGGCGGAAAGCGAAACTTATGGAAACAGCCAACATCCTGTCTTGTGAGAGGAAAAATTCTAAGGGAAAAAAAAAAAAAAACGCTCCGAAGCAGCCATACTTCATGGGTGTGTGATCTAACTTAAGTCAATTAATACTTAAAGAGTTGACAGATGAATAACTTTCAATATAGCTAAGTTTCCAAGTCGATTTTCTGTTTTCTAAATAACACTTAATTATTATGAAGGTATTAATGAATATATTAATGTCGAATGTTAGTGGAAAGATTCTCAAGATGTGTTGTGGAGGTAAAACGAGATTTTAACTTGTTTTGAGAAATGTTGATAAATATTACATCAGCATTTCTCTACAAAGCGATATTTGGATTATTGAAATTGTAGGATGAGCAATCAGTTGGCAAATACACATACCTGCCACTGAATTAGAAACTTCACAGAAATCAGTGGTTTCCGTATTGGCATGCAACTGCCATACTAAAATACCGACCCTCTTCAATTTCCTACGCATAGTTCGGTGAGATATGGATAGAGAACAGCTTTCATTAAATGCTTTCGGTCATTTGCTGCACATAGGAAGTTCTGTTTGTCAGTACAGATCTTCTCAGACGACGGCAATCTTTTCTGACAGACTGTCTTAGGACTATAGTTATGCCTCATAGACAAGCAAGATGGGTTATTTTCCCACTGATTATACACCCGGGATAGCTCAACTTATTATATCTCTCACACTGCGTAAGTGATGTTTTCGTACATCTGCATAAAGGTGTCTAATTCAGTGACCGGTATATTCGTATAATTTCTTATATATATATATATATATACACTTAAGTATATACACCAGAACATGATTTGTTTTTTTCTGATGTACATCCTCAAATACAAAATCTTCAATCCTCGTATACTCACAAAAATACTCATATTTTCAAATGTAAGTAAATACTCATATTTACTTACATTTTCTGGTGTATACACCAGAAAATGTAAATAAACACCAGGCCAAGAATTACGACGATTAAAACACAAGTAAGATTTCGTTACTGATTTGCTAGCAGTAACTTTTTTTTGCTTCAAATTCATTTATTAATTACATATATTTCATTTGTAAATTGAATTATATCTTTCTCTCTTCTCCTGTGGATCATTTTTTCCAAACACACACACACACACACACACACACACACATGCATGGAGGTTCATTTACTCGGTTGTTAAACATATTTTTTAAAAGAATTGAATGACATAAACCGAGAAAAAAGGAGAAAAAGGTTTAATAGTATCACACGACTAGTTTTGGCTTTTCACAGCCTTCTTCAGGTGTTTTTATAAAAGAAAAGAAAAAAACATTAAACATTGAAGATAAAAAAAATGCGAACAGCACAGGAAAGTCACTATACATATTTAACGTGAAAACGTTGTAGTTAACGTATTCAAAGCGGTTCCTTCGTTGGTCACATTGTTGGGTGAGTGCGTTCGTATAGCATCACGTTAGCGCCAATATTTGATCACAGCAGAATGACAGTCTGGGGGGTTATAGCTTAAATCAGTATTTAAATGTACAGGGTTGAGGATGATTTCTCTAGATTCTACAATTTTTCTCTCCAATTCGTCATGGCAACGGAAAATGTTGTTAGATCTATCCCAAAGGATTGTATGACTATGATTTTTTCATCATCAGAATCGACCGAAAAAAGGACATGGCTGGATAAAGCACTGGCACGTGTTCTCTTGTAAGAGATGTCCTCTCCTATGCTCTTCTATACGCAATTCAATAGACTTATCCGTCTGGCCAAAGAAAGGAATGTCGCAGTCACACCATATCTTATACACACCAGGATATATTAGATTGTGATGGCTAGGCTTTGGACGGCTCACTAGAGAGCGAATCTTAGAAAGCGGAGTAAATAAAGTTCTAATGTTATATTTTTTGAGAACATTGGCTAATCTTTTGAGAAACTGAGCTTATGTATAGAATAGACATTGCCTTTAACATTATTTATTTCTTGAGTATGGCGACTAGGAGGATTAAAAAGGAATTTTTTAGTAATTTTTTGAGAATAACCATTCAGTCTGAAAGTAGATGTAAGAAAATTGATTTCTTTACGAAGTTCATCTGGGTCGTCAAGAAGAGAGCGAACTCTATGTCCCAAAGTAGAAATGATTCCAAGTTTCTGAGGAGGGAAATGTGGGACTGACTATGGAGATATCTATTGATGTGTGTGTGTAGGTTTTCTGTACATCGAAATTTTAAGTTTTTCAGAAGAACGAGTCCGTTTCACGTCCAGGAAAGGCAGGGAACCATTAGTTTCAAACTCAGCCGTGAATTGGATATTCGGGTGTTGACTATTGAATCACGTCCATGGCACCAAATGAGGAAAATGTCGTCCACATATCGTTTCCTTTTTTTCCTTTTTTCTCGGTTTATGTCAATCAATTCTTTTAAATATATATATATATATATATATATATATATATATATAATGTTTGGTATTCAGCTTTTATCATTCCGCTAGGAAGCACATACAGGTTGGTGAGTCTAACCAACCAGATGCTTCCTCATCACGATTCCTCTATTATATTAAGTGAAACTTTTATGCTAATTATATAGCATATCCTTAGTTCTCTCTGCAAAGCGATATTAGCATGATCTGATGTTGAGAGAACCAGGGGCACGTTATCGTCCCTCTAATATCCGTGAAAGGACACTTATGATGGAGGTGGTGCGATGATTTAGAGAGACATCTTGTTGGGTGAACGCACTGACGTGTGTGTGTGTGTGTGTGCTTCCTAGAGGAACAATGAATGCAACAATTTATAGAGATTGGGTCATGAATCCATATATTCGCTTGATGAGGATGTGCATTATAATACAAGACGATAATGCTCATCCTCATCAAGCGAATCTCCTGGATCAATATCTTTAAGAAGAGACTATCGTACATAGGAACTGGGCTGCCTATGCCAGAGTATGTCTGGAGTACTTAGGTGGACGTATTGCTACTCTCAAACCTTCTCCTCCCCAAAACCTTCAGGGACTCAAGGGAACTTTGCAGGAGCAATTGATATTACAATGGTTATCACAGTATGATCTCCTAGAGAAGATTATAAACAGTATGAAACATTACTGTGAGTGCTGCATTGTTCTGAGGAGTGAACACATTCGTATTGAGGCAATTTAAAATCTAATTTTGACCTCTTTATTTTTGACAACTGTCTTTGTGTACGCATTTATTACTGAATAAAACTATTTATTTATAGTTTCTGTAGGCATTTCTTTCACATCTCATGTGATACTTCTTTTCATCGAACTTAAAAATTCGTTATACTTTTAGATATCGTGATTTTTCTCGTTGTGCATTATTACTATCTTCCTATCAATGATTTTCCGAATTATTCTGTTATGTATCAAGTTCAATATTGTGCAGAATTTTAATATCATGTTACATTTCGGTATTTTGATATACTATTAATTGCATCAGTTAACCTAGATATTGATCTTTCCCTGGTTTTTACTGCCATGTTGGCATCCAACTTGCTTGCTGATTTTTCTTCAGTCAATTTATTTAAGTGACCATGTCATCTTAGATAGCTCTTCTCATACATTATTAAATATTAACAACATTGAATTTCTTCCTAATAACTTCATTATTAACGTGATTTTGTATTAGGGGAATTTTTTTTTAAATTTCTTAGTTCGAAAAACAGAAACCTGCCTAATTGACAGTTGGTTTGTTAAGTTATTTTATGTTTATTCTTGTTTTCGAAAATGCAAGAAAGTAAGAGTTTACTTTTTCAGAAAATACTACACCACCATATATTAAAAATTAGAAGAGAAAAAAAAGTTCGCTCATATTGTTAGTGATATTCCGAACACAGTAAACCAAATTTATGACTTGAATTAGTTGTATTATAAAGAAGCGAAAACATTTTAAACTTAAATATTCATAAAATGTGCATCAAATATACTTAAGTAGGTAAATAACAGGTAGATCGTGTATCCGCTCTCCAATCCCGAAGTTGTGAGTTGGGATCCCACCGTGTGCATAGGTGTTTGTAAAAAGCCTATTCTGGATGAGTTTGCGTAGCTTATTGAGATTATAAAGCGTCATTAAAAATGATTCAAGGCAACCATAAATAAATCATGTTGTTCGCAATAGCATCTTATTAGTGACATCATTTTCCCAACAGTTTTAATTAGGGCTGGTTTTCGATGCGTTTCGCCAAATTCCGTAAGACCCTGTAGTCATTTGTCGTCAGTGAGTTCGTCTAACCATCCCGTGTCCTCCTTTAGGTACAGGATGGTTAGAAGTTCCTAGTGGTGGTGGTGGTGGGGGGGATAGACAATGCTCTCTAGCCCTGTTCTACTTTCTCAAAGAGGATTCATGGCTACCCATTAATCCTGAGCCATTACTGCCCGAGGTTATGTCATAGGATTTCAGTGATTTTATAGCAATCAAAGGGAAGAGGACGGCAGATAACAGTTACAATCTCTTTATTCCTAACCCTAACACCACATATTAGTCTAAAATATAGTACGAATGCAGGAAATCCCGGAGAGAAAAATCCTACTTGTCTGTGCGAAAATTAACTGAAACCTGCAAAAAGTCCTAGAAAAAGTTCCTCGGGCCATCGACTAGAAACGAACTGGTAACAGCTTCATTTCTAGCTTTTCTAATAAATAGCTGTCTAGAGTCTAGACTTATGGAAACAATCACCATATCCGCAGGCTAACATAAGATGGTATTATTTGTTAAAAATGTTTTTTTTATGTTTTATTTAACAGTTTCTATCTTATTTTTGTATTTGTTTAATTATTTACATACACAGTTGTTCTATATTTTCGTTAGAGGGCACTAGTTGCTTAAGGTAATTGTAATATGTGTGATTCTCGTTGTTTTTAAAATCGATTAATTAAAAAAATCAGTTGAAATTTCTTATATTGTGATGTAATTTTAATTGCTACGAAATGATGAAGAAGAAAGTGAAAAAAGAACAGTTAGTTGTTTCCAGTTAAGTAGTTTAAATTCATTTAATTATTGCTTACGTAATGCAAATATTCATAGCTTCCAAGGATCTTTAGTGATGAATGTTGGTGCTGTTTTTATTTGTTATGCTTCTTTATTATCCTATTACCGATTTAAAATTAGAGCAGTAGGCATAACAAATACAGTATTTCGTATTATCTTGCTGGCATTTTTGTATTTATGGCTCAACTCATTTGCCAGTTTCGGTATTGATGTTTAGATAACAGAATCCATACAGCTAAATCACATTGTCAAATAATGTATAAGTATTGATAATGTTATGAGTGTGTATTATTAATGTAGTATAAGTTATGTTTAGGACTGAAACTGCTGGTTAACTGAATACTCAGCAGAGAAGGCTCTTAGGGACACTGAAGCACTTGTCCTAGCAGCTTAATAAGTGTAACCAAGACGAAACAAGAATCAAAATGATATGCCGAACGTGAAAACAATAATAAGAAATAAAATAAAATGTGTAAAATGGTAACTGCGTCGCATTATAAGATGAACTTTATGGCTTTTTTTTTCAGTTTAGTTGTGCGCTGTTCGCCAGATATAAATTTAAAATCTCGCTTCTCTCACCCAATGTAATTTAACTTTTTTTTTTTTTTTAGGTTTACATTAAGATAACGTAAAGGAGAAAAGAGATCAAATAATGTTTGTTATAAGTCAAAAGTGCGCATTGCTTGAAAAATTCGGGAACAGAGGTACGTGTGGGCTTGCCCATTTAGAATTATTATTATTATTATTATTATTATTATTATTATTATTATTATTATTATTATTATTATTATTATTATTATTAACTAATAAGATAGAAGCTTAGGCAAAGTGAAATTTGTCAAAAATTACTTATGGTTTTAAGATGGGTTAGGAACGTTTAATGAACCCAGCAATCCTTGGCATTACGATCGAATCACTGATTCATTCACCAAGCAGAAAACCCTGAATAGTAAATTTTGTGGAGATGCTTTTTTTTTTTTTTTAATATTTTTGATGGAACTGTACTTTTGCATTTTTCCAAATAGAAAATAAACTTTTATATTATTTCATTCACATTTTTCTTTGCAGAAGTAAAAAAATATATATATAGATATTTGTGTATTTAAAAAATAAAGTTAAATTTTTGAAACTTATCATAGGTGCTACAAAAATTGGTCTCTACCCTTCTCCGATTTTTTGTAGATCTGACCTCTTACTTAGTTCAGTTTTTTTTTTTTTTTTTTTTTCTCCAGGATCATAAGTCACTATGATGTAGAAACATCGTCGGTATCATGAATCAAATGTAGATTGTGAGTTCGATTCTTAATAAGAAAGCAAACAAGAAATATGACACTGCTAAGTCAACACACACACACACACACACACACACTCAAAATTTTACAAGTGCTGTGCTGTTTATTTACTCACTGCTATAAGCTTTTCACATTTCTCTTTGATCACTCATTCCTGATTGAAAAATATGCAAGCGGTGTTTGGCGCATCCATAATGCTGAGGTTATCATATTTTAAATATTGAACAGAAATTATTGCATTAAATTCAGTATAACCGTTTATTTTTATTTTATCTTTTAAAGTAGACCTTTCGGCACTAATACGCAATATTGCATCTTATCTCTCGATGCGTTTATCAAGCTCGAACATGACCTTTTAGGTCACGTTGCTTGTTCTTCTTTGATATATTTTTCGGTTGACAAGAGAATCATGCACTGATCACTCTGTTCCATAGAAACATGAAAGAATGACGTTACACTAATCTATTGATAACAGACAACTTTCATTTTGTTTTATTGCACATGCAAACGTTTTGAAAGAAGCGTATTCACACATTTAGCGTGATGCGAGATGTCAGAAACATTTCTTCATCATGTGATTGTTTCCCGCTGCAGTAGGAACATAATTATTCTAATAACGTAAAATAGATTACCAGTCAAAAGAAACTGCATAATACAATGACATTTACTACATTGTCACATTGGTATCAAGGTGGAGTCAGCAGCAGTCTATTCTGATAATGTGTATTTTGAGATTGGTCTTGTGTGTGTGTGTGTGTGTGTGTGTGTGTGTGTGTGTGTGTGTGTGTGTGTGTGTGTGTGTGTGTGTGTGTGTGTGTGTGTGTGTGTGTGTGTGTGTGTGTGTGTGTGTGTGTGTGTGTGTGTGTGTGTGTGTGTGTGTAAAAAAGCCAGATGTTTCTTCTGGACATCTTCCTATCCCTATCGCTTAGAATCGATTAATTTTGTTTAAAATAAAGGCATGAAAGTCTATCTTCACAAACCCTTGAATCTTAGACTTTCTAATCAAATCTGAGAGAAAAAAAACTGAATTTCAATCAAAATCCTGTCTGTGATGGAAAGAGTTTACCAGAAATTATAAGGAATCTGTATTGGTGATTAATAATCAACTAGTGGGCTCACACGTAAGGCGAAGTGTTAGATTGTTATTAGATTGTTGATGACTTCTCCATTCTTTTCGAGAGGATTAAGTTAAGAGCAATGGTACGTCAGTTCGGAAGGTGACGTTTATCTCATTTTGGGGTGAGGAAAGAAAATTGAATAGATCGAATAGATTGAATAGAAGAGATTGAATATAAATTGTTAGATGACAGACGTACTGTACATTTGAGAGGACATTTCGTACATTTGTTAAAATATAGGATGGTTGCTAATTCTGGATCAGGATATTTCTTGTTATCCAAGTTATTATGGATTCTTCTGATACTTTCCTGAGGAAAAAATCAGAAAAAGCATGAAATGAATTGCTCTTGATTTAGTTAGCGGCTATTTGCTTGGTTTTCTCTACAAGACTTGGTGGAAAAGACGTTAGTCTTATATCTGCGTGATGTTAGAACAGTATCAATCAGATGTGAATAATTTTTTGTAGATGTTGTAATGTAGCTTGAGTGCGAAGTCGCGTTTTTCACTTGAGCTGCTTTAAGACACTAAACTTTTAACTTAGACTGCTAAACCCACTTGTTGGTGACCCAAGGATTGGAAGTGCTTGGAAGTTTTGTGTGGAGTGGGAAATGAAGGCACTCTTTTAGCAAGGATTAGTTCAGGTATTCACTTGGAGCATATATTAGTGAAAATGGAAACAGTAGAGATCATGGAGCTGAGCTCATTTCATTTGATTGCCATTGTCGCCAAAGTCCACCAGACTGAGAGTAGCTCACTGATGGACTTGCTGTAGAAAAGTAAAAAAAGTTTATGATCTTATTTACCAAAGGTAAACTGACATCTCCAGTATGCACTGTCAAGTGAAAATATTATGACTAATTATATATATCAGTTCGTCGCTTTCCCCTCTTTTGCTGTCAGAACTGCCACTATATTGCATGAAATGGACTCTGTAATAGAGTCCATGTCATTAGAGCGTTGATGAGTCATGTTATACCACATCGTCAGGATTACTTTTGTAAATCTAGACCGAGCGAACATTTGGGATGGAGGAGTTTAAATTCTATAGGATTCAAATCCAGCGAATTTGGCAGCTATGATAGCACACATTTTTCTGCAGTGTTTGGCAAACCACTGGAAAGATACATGGCATGGTGCATTACCCTTCTGAAATACACCTATGTGATCTGGAAGCAGTCACTATGAAGAGGTGTATATGATCAACGAAAATGTATAGGCACTTTGTAACATTCGCAGTATGATCTACGGGCGCGCACAAGATGGAACACCCCAGCTTACTACACATACCGGCCACTGAATTAGAAACTTCGCAGAAATTAGTGGTTTTCTCATATAGGCATGCTACTGGTAGAAACTAATGAAATGTGTTCCAGGCGTTTGTTAAGAGGTCGTCCTCGATCTACCGGAGAGTTTTTTGGTTATAAAACAGCGAAACGTAATCCACGCACCACTGACCACGGAAGGTCAGCTTGCAAGTTGGCTCCATTCAAGCACAGGTAAGCGGATATCTCGACAAACTATGGCAAGTCGTCTGCGAAAAGTAGGCCTATTCTCCCGAAGTTTTGCAGTCTGCGTCCCTTTATCCACAGCTCATCGCAGAACACGTTTTCAGTGGAGTTGTATCCATTAAAATTAGACAAGACACCAATGAGTTAATGTTCTCTTTACAGATGAGAGTCGTTTTAGTGTTTCCTCTGATGTTTCTTGGACGACACTTTATCAGGCCTGAAAGTGGTACTGCTTACCATCGCAAGAATGTTCTCGAAAGAGATAGATATGGCGGTGCTGGAGTCATGGTGTAGAAAGGCATTAGGCTTAATGGACGCACCGAACTAATTGTGTTGGAAAAAGGGACTATAATTATGAACGATATTACAACGAAGTTTTTCAACGTCATGTTCGATTGTTCCTGGTGCTGAAGGCGAAGAATTCAATGCCACACCACATCGTACACGAAGAATGGAAATACTTCTGTAGACCGAGGATATTATTCGAATCGAGTGGTTAGCACGCTTCCCAGATCTCAATTCCATAGAACAGTTTTGTGATGCGATAGGAAGACGCATTGCTTCTCGAAATTCCTTTCCAGAAAATAAACAAAGCCTTATCCTGCTCTGATAGAAGAGTGGGCCAGTTTGCCTAAAGAACTGCTGAATGACTTGCTGATTAGCATGGTACGACGTTGTAAGACCTGTCGCAGTTCTAGGTGGAAATATTCCATACTGAAATGTCTCTTCATAGCTTTCTGTAAGCATAAGCAGAATTACCGTACAGTAATTCCTTAAAACCTTGGGAAATTTGTAACTTTTGCCCAAAACTGTATTGCAATTTCATTTGTACGAAATTTATAATACATTTTTTGTCTAATATAATTTATTAGTTTGTCCACATTTAGCTGCAGCCATGAAAATTTTTCATATACACATGAAAATGTAGTTTGTCCTTAGCTTTTGGACACCACTGTGTATGTAAAGTGTAGTTTGGATAACTTACTGAGATTCTTGGAGAAATAGCAGGTCTGATTTAGATATAGCTTAGTTCGTGCATATCATTTATATTTGTAAATACGTCATAAAATTGTGCCTTAACCCGAAATGATGAATTGAGTACGGAAGTAATTTTTTGTAGGAATTTTTTATTATCTTTTCGTTATATTTTTGATGCTTTTAGAGTATCAAAACTAAAATACTCAAAGCTAAAGCAAAAATCGAACCAATTTTAAGATTTCAGTAGTGCTATAAATAATTTGATCAAATTCGATATTTATAACTGTATACTATACAGTAGTGTCTATATCTGTAATTTCGAGATTCATCTTCATTTTTATAATATTCACGGTGTGGATGTTTCGTATTGAACTTGATTTTTTGGGATAACGTGGTCAGTCATGCCTGAAGTTAATTACAGCCGTGAATGCGCATCAGCAAACTGAAGATTTATTGGTTGAAGCTGATTTTAATGGGATAAATTGGTCATATTTTATGCTTACAGTTCTTCATATCTTCGAGTGACCATTGCTCAATTTAGTTTTTTTGATCTAGTGAAACCTGATTTTAACAGGAATACGTGGTCAGATCCACACCTGCAGCCTATTACATCTGTACATATACATGTTCATAATTACCTTTACTATTTTTCAAGAGGTAAAACATACTGTCTAAAACTGACTGGCCTTTTCTTGCTTGAAGAGGCTCTATAGTTCCTTCTTAGAGGAGGTTTGAAATCGTATCGCTTTCACAAGAAAATTATATGCTGAATCCACTTATCCACGGTGTTCGACAGGAGTATATAAAAAGGAAAAATTATGTATGTTTTGCACTGTCCTCGTTCTGAATATAATGAACCATTGTTCATGATATTCAGCCCGCTTGAATATCATGAACAACGTACTCACATATGAAGGACAGGACAAGAGCACAATTAAGAGAAATAGTAATTTTTCTATTTTTATCACTGTAACGGTAGCGTTTGAAATGTTATTGGGAACATCCAATCTTAATTACTAAAATAGCTGAAATACTGGAAATTACTAAAATAATGTTGGATCTAATATCCAGTATTAAAACAAAATATTAAAAAAGTCCCTTTAATAGCAATATTATAGTTGTAAGATCATGCTCCCAATAACCACGTTTCTTCCTTTGGTCAATTCTGTTATGTATACCAACTTCAAGGTAATGCGTGGAAGTGCATCTCATAATTTTTCCTCATCATTGAGGACGCCTGTTAGTTATCTTATTTGTGTTGCATATGATGGATTGTGGCGACTGTGCATGCGATCTTCTTTGAAAGAATATTGCTCGAACCGACTTTGCCAGCAGTACAAATATTTTCAGCAGTTCTTTAGAGGCGTGTTCAATTTCATTTTAATTAAAAGTATGTAGCAATAAATACTTGGACAAATGGCCTTTGTTGAAATCTCTCTCTCTCTCTCTCTCTCTCTCTAGTTAACAAGGTTAAGTTACTGGTCTAACATACAGGAAATAGGATTTGTTTTAATGGTAACTTGAGCTTTAATTTTCTTTCAAACAGACAAACTAGTTAGAGGACATATATTACAATTGACAAAAGAGTTCACTACTGAAGTCTTCTCATATTTGTCTTTTAATTTATTTATGTATATTTTATTTAATTGAATTGCTTAGTTTTTAATTTAATTTAATATAATTTAATTGTGTGTGTGTGTGTGTGTGTGTGTGTGTGTGTGTGTGTGTGTGTGTGTGTGTGTGTGTGTGTGTGTGTGTGTGTGTGTGTATTCCCTTCGGCCTTATGGCTGGTGGGGAAGCAATACACTAATATACCAGGGAGACGAAGCAAGTATATTTATGGCTATAGCTCACCGGTTGGCCTGTTTTGAGGGATGAAAAACCCGAGTTACTCACCTTTAGTCGAAAGAGACCAGATAAAGGTTCCTCGCCTCATGGATGGGAATATCGAACCCATATATATATATATACAGGGTGTTCGGGATAAATTTGACATATTTATAATTAATTATATTTTTCCGTAAGTTACATGTATTAACACACACTTCTCTTCATTTAAAAGTTTGGACCCTTCTTCATTCATATACAAGATGTCAGAAAGGATGGATAGCTGGAACCCACCTGAATCATGGAAGAGAATAACTTGTATCATGATGATTCGTGCCCGCCATCAAAATAAGGATATTACGACTGCTGCCCTATGCTCCCTGAATACAGTAAAAACAATCAGGCATGAACTAGAGACTTGCAATGGTGACTACGAGGATGTAGCAAGAAGAAAGATCCCTAGCAGACGATCTGATTGCGTTCGTACAGCAGAATTCCTCGCAAATCTGCAGGAACAGGTGTTGAAGAACCCTGGCATTGGAATTCGGGCTTTGTTCGTGGAGTTGCTAACTGTAGTCAAGCCCTGGATAACAAGGGTAGCCAATGGTAGGCCGTATGTATGGCAGCAGGATTCGGCCCCTTGCCACACCTCTGGGAAAAGTCAAAAATGGTTGTCTGAAAATTTCTACGACTTCACCAGTCCAAATGTTTGGCCTCCAAACTCCCCAGACCTTAACCCCATGGATTATTTTGTATGGGGCGCAGTTGAAAAAGACACCAATCGCACTTCCAGTAATACAAAAGCCCAGTTAATGGATAAAATTAAAACAGTTTTTGCGGCCCTTCCCAGGGAGACTGTAGCATCAGCTTGTTCGAGGTTCCGAAGCAGAATTGAAGCTGTGATCGATGCTAATGGTGGTTATTTTGAGTAAATCTTGTTGATAGTATTGTAATTAACTCTGCCTGTAATGTTTTTTTGTCAATTCATTAAATTTAATAGATACAAAGAAGATTTTCTTTTTCCTTACGAAACTGTCAAATTTATCCCGAACACCCTGTATATATATATACTATGCTGATAAACGTATTTGGAAACCTTACGTGCCATGCAAATTTTGGATCTTACCATACAAATATTCAGGGGGTATCTGCGTAAGTTTGGTAATAAAAGGTGGGATGTGCTGTATGTTTTGCACTGTCCTCGATATCAAGATGTCACGTTCAGCTAAACTAACAGACTTCCAATATGGAATGCTGGTTGGGTGTTACATCAGTGGTGTTTCTGTCTATCACATTGTTACCCGTCTCAGTATACCAAAGTCCACTTTTACTTATGTCATTCGTTGATGGAAAGTTGATGGTGTTCCCACACCAAGAAAATGCAGTGGGAGGCTACCGACGCTCACTGACCGAGATCGACGATCTTTTTCTCGCAGTGTTTGACCATTTCGCATGTCATCAGTAACGGACCTCGCAGTTAATCCTAGAAAACGCTCCTGGGACATCTGTCATAACTAAAACTGTTTGCAGAGAGTTGCATGCCTTGGGTTACCACGGCAGAGGTGCTCCGATCAACCCCCCCCCCCCTCAATGCAACGACGTTTAAACTAGTGTCTTTCACACCGTTCCTGGACCGTAGATGATAAGAAAAGAGTTTTGTGGAGCGACGAATCACGTTTCCAAATGTTTCGCTCTGATGGTCGTGTTTGGATCTGGAGATTACCCGTGGAACGTTTTCTGCAGGATTCCCCCCCCCCATTTCTTTGCTTTCTTCTAATCATGTACAAACAGAGGCAGCTGTTGGTCAACATCTATACACAGTTCAGGTCTATACTTATCGAACGAACTTCTCTTTCTCTTTCTTCATTTGGTCACAACATTTTTCCCAATGAATACAATCTCCGGCTCTTCAAGAATCGCATTAAGAGATTCTTTTCTTCATTCGTCCGTACACAGTACTGTATGGGCATATAGTTACAATCTCGCTGTATTCGAAGCTAAATTAAGCTTTTGCGAAGAGTGGGATTATTGTTTACTGTTCGTGTTTCGGTGTATATGCGCATGTGGTATTTTCTCTTTAATTTAGATAACTGATGATGTTTAGTCTTTAGGTTCTATGTTTTTGATGTGCTAATTGAGTCGATATCACTTCCTTGATTCTTGTTTTAGTGTTTGAGAACTGTTTAAGTGTTTTAAGTTGTGTGGACGACTGTTGAGCAGATTAGTATAGAGTCGCTCGCAGCAGCGCCGTATTTATTATTGTAATGGCTTGTGATGTAGAGAGTAGTAGTAGTAGTACACATACCGGCCACTAAATTAGAAACCGTTATGCAGATGTACGTAAACGTCACTTATGCAGCGTATATGCAAAATACTTGGTCAGGTGCGTCACGTTTGTTCTAGGCAACTACTGTATTTAAGAATGCTGCTGGTCAATAAATCGTTAACAGTATTAATCACAATGGGAAAAACAAAAGATCTTTCGGAGTTCGAAACAGCAGAGCTGACTGGTTTCTCAAAAGGTATGATATACCAATTGGTTAATCAGTGATAAAATAACCTACATTGCTTGTCTAAGAACTATGGTCCTAAGACATTCTATCACGAACGAGATTGTCGTCGTCTGAGAAGACTTGTACGGATAAACAGAACTTCCTGTGTGCAACAATTGACCGAAGCATTTAATGGAGGCTATTCCCAACTCATATCTCACCGAACTATGCCCAGGGAATTGAAGAGGATCGGTACCGGCAGTCGCATGCCTATACGCAAACACGGTATTAAATGAAAGTTTCAAATTCGGTGGCCAGTATGTGTAGTAGGCCACGTTATGCAGTATGTGTCTTTACGTCTACGGTAATTGTTGAAGTAGTTATCTAATGTCTATAATATGATTATACAGTGTCTCGGGTTTCATGTACTTAAAATTTTATGTGTGGCCATTACACATAAAATTACATATAAAATTATATGTGTGGCCGAAACACTCACCAACTCTTATTAAAGAATCTGTGAGTGTTTCGTGTGCATTGGGTTTTCAATACACATGAAACATTCATGAAAAATTTTCTTCTGTGCAAGTTCTTTCATTTCGACAGGTCACCTGTGGAAATGAAAAACCTTGCACAGAAAACTATTTACAGTGTTCGCGTAAACTGTTATGCCATCCCTTAGTAAAGTTTCACAGCTGCTGCGGTAGATAATTTTCTTGGTGTTATTATATTAATAACAGTATCTTAATGTAACGGTGGGAAACAGTTACTTAGAAATTCTGTTTATCTTTAATATCTTGATAGGAAAAAAAATACTAGAGAAGTTATGAAGAAAGTTTCTTGTTTTATTTCTCCAGAACAACAGTGCTCATTCCCAATGGCAGTCCTAATCATTTGAAAAATCTGTAGCTCTTAAGATAATTGAACAAATACAAACAAAGAAAGCTTTCATAAAATGTCATTTTAATCCCCATATCTTTACTAGATATGCGGATTAAAATAGGGATTAGTAGGTCACTCCCATCACTCCATGGAATCCACGTGTTCATCTTTAAGAGAACGCATCATGTGTCCCTTCCAATATATATCAAGCAGTAAACAGATACTTAGCGGCCCCTACACAAGAACATTGTCCTTTTGGTTCTTTTCACCAACATCCGGTGCAGTGTCTTTCAGCATTTGCTCTTCGCAGTGGAAGACCAAATGTCTCGAAAAGACTTGACCCGAATATGACATTCTGTCAAATTCGGGTAAAGCATGCAACCAGTAGAGGTGTCAGCGGATAAGAAGAAAAAGAAGATCCCTTTTTTTCTTACTTTCAAAGTGCTGTAGTTTTGTAAGCAATTCATAACGCTTGAAATTATGTAGCTGTTGCTTCTTGAATGCCTTAGTCGAAGACAAGGGGTAGATCACTAACATCCAACTTGGAACGAGTTACAAGGTCCAATTTAGACTTCATGCGTGTGAATAAAAATTGTCATGTGATTCATTTCATCAGCTCTCTACCCAACTGCCTGTCAGAGCACTGTTAAAATATCATAGATATTAAAGTTAATATAACTAATATATTCTTTAAGTATACCACTCTCCTGCTTACTGGAAGCGTGAAGTTGATGGATAAATATCATTCTTGGTCTCTAGAACGGGTTCACAGATTATCAGCTCTTCCTTTGATTCACTTGGCCAGTGAATCAAAAGAGTTACTGTTGGCTCTTGATCCACTGGTGATGGTTTAAATATTCTTTGGATGGATCAAAAAGCTAAAGATAAATAAAATTATCCATTAGTATAAGAATATTTGTAAATCATTTTATAATTAAATTATTAAATAAAAATACTAATAATTTCTTAGTATACATTCTTATATTAATTTCAAAAAGAATTACTAATAATTTTATTATTAAATCAAGAAATTATAATTTTTTATTATGAAACTAAAACACTAACATGATTACTTACGAGGGTAGTGGGAAAACTTCTCGGCCTAACAATTAAAAAACGAATTTATAATTTCAAAATTATTTTTATTTTTCAACAAAATCTCCCTTAAGACAAATACATTTATTCCACCGATGCTCCAGCGCTGTTATCCCGTCCCTGTAGTGCAGGGGTCGCCAAACTTCTTTGACCGTCGACCCCTTCAAAAGTTTTTTTACTTTTTATCGACCCCCTCTATTTTGCTATTACGTAATTATGACAGAACAAGCAAAAAAAAAAGACGCTTATGTGAGTTTTTAGATTGTTTATTTTATAGTTACAGTGTTTCTTGTATGTATAATATAGTATATATTATTATATTGGCTTAACGTCAAAGGGATACGTTTTTGTTTTTGACGTCCTTATTAACATTACATATTTGATAGGAGGGATAAATAATATACAAAATATAAAATTTAATTTAGATAACAAAATAATAATAATACAATCTTCCTATAGGTATATATAGGATGTACCACGGGCGGGAACCACGGACATCCGTTTATTGGTAAATACGTCATTTTGGCCTACATGATTGGCCTCCGTAACTATTTTCATGACCTTGCTCCATCTTACAGGTCCTATTCATGTCACTGTTCCCACGTTTCACTCTTAATTGCGTTGTCATTCAGAATGGAGGTAATCCAAGTTAACCGAATTAAATATTACCCGTACAATGATTTCTTATATTTTTCTATCGACCCGCCAATCGACCCCTGAGCCCGAATCGACCTTTCTCTCTCTATGTTCACTGGGCATCTACAGATGCCGTATGGTCACTCCGATGCTCGGTGATGTTCCACACCAGGCCTCGCCATATAGTCCTGTTGTTTGCTTTTCTGGTAGCCTCAGCTCTCTGAAGATCAGTCACTCCACACACGCCCTCCATCCATCTCATTGATGGTCTACCCCTGCCTCTTTTTCCAGGAACTTTACCTTCTATTACTGTTCTGGGAAGTCCTCCTTCCATCCTTTCTATGTGTCCAAAATATTTTAACTTTCTTCTGTCAATATCCTTAAGGAGCCCTAAAGTTCTACTAATCTTTTCTAACACCCATTCAATCGACCCATAACAATGTTATATCGACCCCTGGGGGTCGATTTGGACCACTTTAGCAACCACTGCTGTAGTGGTTCTCAGTAAGATCTGCAAAATACCCGTCCACAGCTGCAATCACCTCTTGATTCGAAGAAAAACGCTGACCATCGAGGAAGCGTTTTAGTTTTGGGAAGAGAGAGAAGTCAGAGGGAGCTAAATCTGGGGAACAGGGCGGATGTTCCAACAATTCATAGTGCAGATCCCTTAATT
The DNA here is from genome assembly GCF_054136105.1 of Typopeltis vanoorti. Classification (NCBI taxonomy): domain Eukaryota; kingdom Metazoa; phylum Arthropoda; class Arachnida; order Uropygi; family Thelyphonidae; genus Typopeltis; species Typopeltis vanoorti. The sequence continues at coordinate 77,275,729 of NC_143550.1, read as the reverse complement.
TTCCCATTGCCAAACCACCTTTGTGGGGAGGTGCATTGTCCTGATGAAAGATGATTTTTTTCTTCCTCAAACCTGGTCTTTTCTCACGAATTTTTTCGTCTAGTCTAGTTAAAAGATCGGAATAATATTCTCCGGTTATTGTTTTACCCTTTTCAAGATAATTAATAAACAAAATGCCTTTAGTGTCTCAAAACACCAATGCCATACCTTTTCTACTGATGGAACCGACTTTGTCTTCTTTGGCGCTGAACAATCGGCTTCTGTCGAGTGTTTTGACTGCTGTTTGGATTCTGGTGTGTAATGGTGAATCCAAGTCTCATCCATAGTAATAAATCGACGCGCAAAATCAGTTTTATTCTTGTTAAAACGCTCCAAGCACTGTTCAGAGATTTTCATGCGATTGCGTTTTTGATCTGCTGTGAGCAAGCGCGGTACCCATCTTGCGCAAAAGCTTTTTCATTTGCAATTCTTCATGCAAAATATATCCTACACGTTCTTTTGAAATGCCTATAGTCTCAGCAATTTCACGCACTTTGACTCGCCGGTCATCCAATACCATATCCTGCACTTAATCAATGATTTCTCGTGTTTTACACTTTTGGACGTCCTTCACGTGGATCATCTTCAAGGCTGGTGCGGCCACGTTTAAACTTGACAGTCCATTTCTTAATTGTCGAAAACGAAGCAGAAGAGTGCCCATAAACTTTTGTGAACTTCGAATGAATTTCTTTTGGCGTTAAACCTTCTTTTACAAAGAATTTTATAACCTCACGATACTCAATTTTATCCATTTCAAGGGGTACAGACGACACTTTTGCTTCAGACAGCTGTATAAAATAAACTACTTCATAGAATGACTTGCAATCTCGCATGGATGCTTATGACAGATGTACCAACTTAGAAAAAGACATCTTGCCGATAGTTTCCATCTATGGTCTTGGCCGAGCACTTTCAGACTACCCTCGAACTTTACAGTATATGAAGCTTGTGAGACATATGAGGAAAGGGGGGGGGGGAGGTATTAGAAACTGTGACAGTTTGTGACGAAGGGGGGGGGGTCCAGAATTATGATACTAACTTGACCATACTTTACCATTGGTCTGCCCATTCATTGATCTTAATTAGGAAATTATTTGTTACCAACATTTATGCAGAACATGCATTCAAATTAAAAGTATGACTAGTTTTTGCATGGAAGCAAATATTAGCAGTTAGTTTTCTTAAACAATATGATATTTTCAATTTTAATACATATTGGAATAATTCTTAACGAATTGAACTATACTAAGAATAAAAGTGTGTCCTCATATACTTAATATGATATTTTTGAGATGTTATTTTTAAAATTTTATTGCGATAAAATAACCACCCTGAAAATTTATTTAAGTGTTTACCTTTCAAATCGATTTAAAATATCGTTTCACAAATAAAATAGATCTAAATGTTTACTCACGAACAGTAAAGTTTGCCCCCACACACCCATGATCTAACGAACTGTCCGAAGGAATCGTGACTTAGAGATATTAGTAGATAGCAGGCATGCGGGCAACACCATTCCAGTATCTTATGAGTAGATGCAACGGGAGTTGGAAAATGGTTGTCTTTCTGGGCAAAATACCTCTTGCCATTTTATCCACTTAGAGCTTCTTCGTGTCGCAAGCGTTTGAATGCATGGGTAGATTAACTACTAGTTTCGTCCACGGATTTTAAAAGTTCTATAGTATTCAATAAAATATACTTTTTGTGTGAAATGTAGTATTTAATAATTATCGAAATATCGCTTAACATGTTGATTATTATTTTTTATTAGATCATGAGTATACTGTGTAATTTATCGCTTATTCTAAGCCTGTTCTAATCGATATATTGGTGAATCAGTAGCAGTAGCATTCGCTTGGTTATAAAAGAGATTGTTAAGAAGTTATTTAGAAACAGATGGCAGGCATACTGAAATAGTATTTGAGTGAAAAATGTGTAAACGTGGTTAAAACCTCCTTAGTTACCATTACGTTGCGGGGAACGAGAACATAAAACATTTTCAATTAAAATTATCCGTTGTACGTGTTTGCTAGTGGTTAACTGTACCTTTCTTATTTCATTTCTTCTTTTCTTCCATTCATCTATTTATAAACCTTTGTGTTTATCTCTTCTGTTAAGTCTAATTTACACTACAGGCTTCCCAATTTTTCCCAATACCCCACAGCGTCTTGTCGGTTTTATTAGCAGCCAATCCTACATCAGGGGTGTTAATTGGCTAACGAAACGATCCTTTACCTTTCTTTGCCACCTTCCATACAGCCTCCAATGTGTCCGCACCTTAAGTTCAAAGGTCGTTAATTGCTGCATTATAACAGCACGTTTTAATCAAGTTGGCGGCTCGGTTCCCTTCCGGTAGGTCGTCTATTCTCAATCATTGTGGGTTGTCCCGACACTCTGTAGCCCGTCTGACCTCAATAGGATTGTGAAGAAAGGAAAGCAACTGACCCCCCCTAGATGGAAACAGTTGTATACACACGTATATATATCCATCTTACGTCCCCTTCGCTTCATCCAACAATAGGCCAAGCAGGTTCGACGCTATCTGGACGCACGTGCAGTAGAAAATTAGCATATTCGCTCTCTGTGTCTTCCTCGAGGCTAAAAAAATGAAAGTCAACGAAGTATAAATTCGGGCTCGTGACTGACTCTTATTGTCCTGGGCTCCACTCCACCCCCACCCAGTAGTCGTACCCCGAATTCCTTTTTTCAGTTTGTTTTGTTTTCGAGCTTTACTTTCACGGCCTATGCCCCCCCCCTTCTCCTCGAGCCAAGTATCGCTATGACCTTTCTCTAAAAATCTATATCCGGATCATCGATTGGGAGTTTCTTCATCAACCCCTCCATCTTCTTGACAGTTTCATTTAGCCACTTAACAAGTTGAAGTGATGAAAACACCCGTAGGGGGGCGCTCCTTAGTATACAGGAAGACAATAGAGCGACATAAGAAACTGAAAGGTCTCGTTCGTGAACTAACGCCCCGCTACCTCCGACGGAAGAGCTCGTCGGCTGTGGGTTGGTTTATGACACGAGGATTCTAAATTCAAAGTTTGATGATGCATAGCCGTGGATACTGGAGATCAGATTGTTTGGTCCCCTACTGGTTTCGAAGGGCAACTGCCTAAAAATAATATAGACGACCAAGGGTGTGCTACAGTCTGCTCTTGAATACGAATTCTCAAAAAAATGTTAAGCGTAATAAGAAAATATGTTCCATGAACGGCTCGTTAGCGAAAAGTGGCGACTGCAATAGAAAGTTTTCACATTGTTTCAAAGAGCTAATATTCTTCAGATGACAGAATATTTTTATTTCTTTCATAAAAAACGAGCTTTTTAATTAACTAAATTATCACATTCTTTCTATTCTTTAGTATTCTGATGCCTCAACTAGAGGAGGGAGCGCAGAATTTGTAAATACATATAACGTCAATGAAAATTAGCTATTATTTAGATATTGGTCAAGTGTAGGTGAATGTAGTTTAATTACCAACTAGTTTCGTCGGCTTGTGCTGTCGGCTTCATCAGAGTACAATCAGGAAAGCAAAGAAACGAAAATTACAAGCTATACGTTAACTGACAATTCTATTTCAATAACAAAATAGTTCTGTGAGTGAAACAATACGCGTGTCGCGGATACACGATTTACTTGTTAAGATGCATTTTATAGTTTGCACTAAGTTCATTTCTTGTGTGTTTATGGATCTAATTAAAGTCTTCCATATATCTGGTAGGATTAAACCCTGGTGTTGAGGTTATTTGTGGAACGAGCGACTGTAGCAGCTTCTTTGAACCTTCTGGAACGGTAGTTTTCCTCTATATATGTCATAAGACTTTTATTTCATTCAATAATGTGGTTGATTGTAGAGAAGTGGGAAGAAAGGCCAGAAATATCTTGTCTGTCGTTTCTAACATAGCTGATGTGTTCCTTTTGTCTCACTTCGAAACTTCTAGACGTCTGATCAATGTAACTTAGACCACAGGAACAAGGAATGTTATAAACTCCTGCATGTTTGTAGAAAGGATTGAAATCTTTTGGTGATCTTAGAAATTTCTGAATAGTTTCAACTGGCTTGAAGGTCACTCTAATATTGTGTGGTTTTAGGAGGCGTGCTAGAAAAGAGCTATACAATTCACCACGGACCATAATGATCTACAAGAAGAATTAAATAAAATATCAAACGATCTACTCCTAAATGGCTACCTTAGAGGACTTATTAACAAGATTCTCTTCTCTGATATACCACAAAGACAACGTGATGACACCCAATATATAACTACTATAACTATTCCATACGTTGGTACCATCTCCAAAAAACTAGCTTATTGAATGGAATGAAAGTTTTATGCCATATATAGAAGACATTATTGAATGGAATAAAAGTCTTATGCCATATATAGAGGAAAACTACCGTTCCAGAATCTTCAAAGAAGCTGCTGCAGTCGCTCGTTCCACAAATAATCTCAACAGGAACCAGGGTTTTAGATCCATAAACACACAAGAAATGAACTTCAGTGCAAACTACAAAATGCATCTCAACAAGTAAATTATGTTTCCGCGACACGCGTATTGTTTCACGCGCACTACTATTTTGTTATTGAAATAGAATTGTCAGTTAACGTATAGCTTATAATTTTCGTTTCTTTGCTTTCCTGATTGTACCCTGATGAAGCCGACAGCACAAGCCGGCGAAACTAGTTGGTAATTAAATTAGTTATTCACCTACACTTGACCAATATCTAAATAATAATTAATTTTCATTAATCTTTGTGGTCAAGAATTAACAATTTCTACATCTAACTTCTTCATTATAAAGAAGCTACCGATTATTTAAATTTGAATTCGGTGTCACACAAATAATGTTGGAACTTTTGTTTCCACAGAGAAGGAAAGTTATTTCCCCGCTAGAAAATAATAGCCAGAACATTAGATTAGATCACCGATTATTCTTCTAAGAAAGAATATTTTGTCGAATTGTTTTTAGCATATTATGGAAGTGCAAAATGTCTAAAATATTAGGATGTCTTACTTTTTTTTTTTAAAAGAGCAACGATCTTGCTGGATACATCCAATCCTTTTCGTGATCATTGTTGCAAGAATATCGCGACATTTACAGCGCGTTGGTTTCTGTTGATTTCACATGTTTAAATCTCACCGTATTGATAAGGAATGAATATCAAAAATAGTATTTCCATGCCTAAGTTGATAATAGTTTCGCATGTGAGATGAATAGGGTGAACTTGGAATTTTTCTGAAAGAAACTTTTTTTTGGGGGAGGGGGGGTTTCCCCTGCTAAGTAGCTGATCTGCCGTGAAATGTTATGGTTATCATCCAAAACAACAGGCAAGCGAACCTGTGGAGTATGTGTAATTTATAAATATTGCATATACGAGTTGAATCATGATGGAAACCTAAGTTTGCTTATTTTCTAGTCATAACACTTCATTAAACTATTTTGTTTGATGTCAGCAGTAACTAAGGCATATATTAGCACAACGTGTTATGTTTGTTAATTGTTTGCTTCTTGTGTTTGACTGTTTGCGGGATGAAAAACTCGAATTTCTGGCGGGAAGAACTTCTCTTCATTTTTTACCCATGTGTCTCACACCTACGAAAGGTTGTAAACCTATAGTACACTAATAGATGAACTATTTTTAATTTTTATTTATTTCTGGATAGTCTGGAAACATTGTTCTAGAGAGTAAACATGGAAAATTTTCAAGTCACTTTAGGACTCCAACACAGCAGGAAGGTTGTTTCACACCGGGCAATGAAACTCATCTTTAGGTTGGAGAGCGGGTATATTTTTACTCGGCCATCTAGGCCGAAACAAGCATCTTATTTCCCAATCAGTAGCCGACTATACAGGATATTACGAATTTTTGGCATCAACACTTCAAACGACTTCATTCTTAAGGTCATTTGAAGTAGTTAATCATTCTTTTATAGAGATATTATTATCAAAACCATTAGACAGCAGACATAATTTTGTTTTGTCTAATTTTGCCATTAACATGTTCCGGATCGATCGAAAAGAAGATTACATGACTAAATTCAAACAACACATATCCCAAATACTAAATTTGATCCAGCTAGAGAGGAATTGTTATTATTTCAAATTCAGTTAGCAAAGTTCAGAGTCAAAGAGTAAAAAAAAAAAAAATAACAATAAATAAAATAAATAAAACATGAAAGAACATAATGAAATCTTTGACTGCCAAATAATCCGATTCGGGCCTTATCCAAACGCTTTGGAATCATCTGAATATCATCGTAAAATGTGAAGGGTTACTAAACATGCCATTTTCTATGTTCACAAATACTCTTGATATTGCTCCTAGCGCTTCTATATCATTTGGAACTGTTGTTGCTTTCTTGTTCCAAAGTAGCTCAATTTCAGTCTTCATATCCCTATATTTGGTCAGTAGTTTTTATGCATATTTTTCCCTACTCTACTATCCCTTGTACTGCCATATCAATAAAGCATCAATATTGTTGTTCATCCACAGTGACATTTACATATTATATTCTAGATGTGTATCTGTCTGTCTGTCTGAATTTTAATTACATAATATCTTTGCATTTATTATTATTGTTGTTATTATTATTAAGAGAGAGAGACCTCCAGGATGTCAGGGACTCATCGAGGGAGGCCACATACTACACGCATATCATAATTATTTAAACTGAAATAGATATTGATTTTTAATTGACCAGTGATTTATAAACATACAACGCCAACATAGCCTCGAAATCCGAAAAAAAGAACATGTAGGAGATGTTAATAACAACAGAACAAACAATTCAGGACTAGCCCATTTCGCGATTACAAACCACACCATTGATTGGGATAGGAACTCCATGCCTTTTCTTCTAGATAAGGCATGGAGTTCCTAACTTCCGTTGTAGAAACTCCAAGGAAGCCGTAGTAGTCCTCCGTTCTGGAGAAAATCTTAACGGAAACCAAGGAATGATAATAGCTGACATATGGAAAACCTTAATAAGATCGCTCTGTTTGCCAGAATTTTATTTCGCTCAAAACTACAGAGTGCTCACACAACAGTGACTAATAACACTCTCCATGCGTGTAATATTACGTTCTGTTTCAATTTTAATTTATACGATAGTGTTACTCAATTTCTCTGTATTAGCCATTCAGAGTTTACTCTTACCGTTAGAAGCTCTGAAGAAGCCAAACAGCTCCGTTGGCGAAACTTGTTGGCGTTGTATGTTTATAAATTACTGGTCAATTAAAAATCAGTATATATTTCAGTTTAAATTATCTAATCGAGTGACCAAATATAGCTTATCATACTTATTCTTGAATTCATTCACACTGCTTGCACTCACAACATCCAATGTCAATCCGTTCCAATCACGCACCACCCTATGAGAGAAAAATCTAGCCATCACCCTTAGCAGCATAAATTCTCAGCTTCCAAGGATGCCCTCCTGTCCTTTCCCCACCCTACATAAATTGAAAAATTCCATCAGTTGAAATCTTCTTCGAACCTTTCAGAAGTTTGTAAGTCAATCATATCACCTCTCTCCAATATATCAGAATCACAATGGAAACCAGACCTGCGCCCAATAGTCCAAGTGAGGTCTTATCATGTAAAGAGGCAAAATGGCATCCTTATCTTTACATGTGAACTTAAAGATAAGTTCAGCATTGCAATTATCTTTTGAGTTGTATATGAAATCTTTGCTACATGGCTCCTGAGCTTCAACTTCCTATCTACTAACACTCCAAGATCCCTGGCCTCACCAGTTTCTTCTAGCATAATCCCACCAATATAATACGACATTTTATATCTGATCACACTAAAGTGCATGACTTTACATTTACTGACATCCATTTTCCCATGCCCACAATTCCAGCCTATTCAAATCATTCTGCAAGGACTGCATATCAGCAGCATTCTTGATTACCCTATCTATCTTTGCATCATTAGCAAATAGCTTTATGTCGTTTGTCAAATCCTTCCCAATATCGTTAATGTACAGACTGAATAACAGTGGATCAAGCACTGATCCTTGTGGTACACCACTGGTTATTTATTATTATTATTTTTTTTATTATTATTAATCTTTGTACTGGTTATGGGCAGTACTACCCTTACATCACGACCAGACATCTCGTCCAGACTTGATATGGACCTAAGCCTTTACAAGTGTTTTACCCTATGCCTGTTCTAGTTATCATTGTAGTCATTCTCTGGTGGCAACGCCATGCCACCAGTGTGCCTGTAGGGCCCTCAAGGAAAGAACTTTTATATCCTTCTGCGTAAGCCCAAGCTGTTTTAAATCCTTATAGCTATCTGCGCTCCATGCAACATGTAAAGAGATGGTGGCGCTGGTAAACCTCGGAGTTGCCCCATGCTCCTCTCGTAGTCTTACTAACTAGATCTTGGTTATTCTTATAATAGTTTACTTTATTATTATGGCTATAGGCTAGTGAGAGTCCTGTTCCCACCACATGGGCATCAACTATCCAAACGTCACCATCTCTTTTAATCATTAAGTCTGGCTTACGCAAACCCGCAGAGGTCCTATAATGTGGTTCCACCGCGGTCTCCCAACCTTTGTTCTTAAAGCGGTTGCTCAGAATGGAGACTACGGCGTCATGCCTCCGCACGCGGAGCCCATGCGAGCGGAAGCAACACTGGGCTATATGAGACAATGTCTCACTGTAGTGGCAGCCAGCCCTACAGTTTGAGTCGTCACTACTCCATGTGCGGGCTCGAGTTGGTAGGGCATTGATATGCCAGATATGACTCTTTTAAAGGAACACCATCTACAGAACAGTGCAGCAGAGATGCCCATCACTTGTGTTCTGCAGGTGCTAACTCAATTAAGGTATCTTGATAATAGGACCAGCCTTTAGCTCGCCTAAAGTCTTCTTGTATTAATGGGCTATAGAAAGCATCTCTGCAGATAGGGGAAGAAGATAGTTCTAACTTCGCGATTATGGACAGCCGCAGTCGTGGGATCAGCCATCTAAGTGATGGAACCTCAAGCCCGCCGTCCTTCACCCTCGCGTGGAAATATGCAGTAGGAGTGTCAGGCGGCAGTCGGAACCATGATCTCACGGCTGAACGGATAGCCCTGTCCATTCGGGACAGTACCGAAATATATGTCCTACCAAGCACCAACTTCTGGTAAAAGCGAGGTAGGAGATAGTGGGAAAGGAGAAACAGTCTTGCTGGGGCTTGAGAGGAGTTTTCTTCAAAGAAGTGATCCAGCTTCTAGGATAGAAGTAACAGAAGACCTTCCCTTTGGGGGTGAATATGAACCGAGGTATCTCCACTCTTCCAGGATGGTCAAAGAATGCAACGGCCTCCCGCCGTTGGTCTTGAGTATAGAGGGAAATAGAAGGGCCTCGAATAGAGTAAAATCAACTGCCTGGTCAAGGAGTTCCTGCAAGTCTACCTTAGTAGAGGCTACGAGAGTAAGATCATCCGCAAAGGCCATAGCATTAAAGGAAGAAGCGCCTAGAGAGTAGCCTATATGGCTAGGAAGAGAGTGAAGAAACTCATCTATGACGTAGTTAAAGAAAAGGGTAGATAGAGGATCACCCTGGTGAACATCCCGCATTGCGGGAATAGAAGCCGCACCGGACTCTGTAGTGATAGTGATGGAGCTACCCAAGTATAGCTCCATAACATAGGAAAGAAAGGGTTCTGTATATCCAGCAATAGACAGCTCTCGAAGGAGAGCAGGAAGGGAGACGCTATCAAATGCCTTTTTGAGGTCCATATATAGAGGCTTAAGGCAGCGTTAGGAATCAGAGAGAAGAGAAGAAAGAAGATATATAGTCTCCCCACAGCCGTCCGAAAGGACACAAGCTCTCTGTCTATAATCATGCTGTATATGAGCCGTTTTTTTTTTTTGAAAGTGGTATAAGTCCATTTTTGAACAAAAATGAGTTAATGATAGTTTTAGTGAGACATAGATGTCCTTTTTTTATATTTTTAATAACAGTCAATGGTGTACAATATCCTCATAAATTAATCAAAATTTATTAATGTTTGCCAATATGTTTTAGTTGGATCAAACGCAAACCCTTAAATATCTCAATGTATGAATAAATGGACTTATACCACTTTCAAAAACAACGGCTCATATGTTGCTGAAGTCGTTTAACTAAGATTTTATGATAGGGTCTAAGTATTACAGGGGAGATGGTAATAGGTCTAAAGTCTGATGCTCAGCTTGAAGTTTCTTTCTTCGGAATGAAGATAGTTCTTGAAGCGCGTAGGTATGGCGGTATTGCTTTACTGGAAAGGAGAATGAAATCTTAAATCTTAATCCTTAAATCTTGCAGGCTCACATCCCCTGTATACCACTTTTTGATATCTGTCAGTCAGCCATCCTCTATACATGCTAATGTTTTATAACACAAACCGATATTCTCCAATTTAGGGAACAATCTATCATGCTGTATTCTATCAAAAGCCTTAGCAAAATCCAAAAGCATCATGGTGTATCCATTCCCCTTGTCTGGTTCAATGGTTGCTTGTTACAGAATGTGAGGAAGTTGCTAAAACATGACCTTCCCTTACTTTCTGAATTTCTGAATACGAGAACTAACCAATTTTTCCAAAAATCTTCACCACCACTCCTGAGATACTAATTGGTCGATAGTTGGATACATCGGTCTTTGCACAACCCTTGTGCAATGGAATTACGATACATTTTTTCCATTCCTGCGGAATCGTACCTGTTCTGAGATTCATATTAAACAGCCTGGTCAAAGGAATAGCCGGTTCAGCTGAGCACTCTTTTAGCACACGTGCTGATATCCCATCAGTTCGTATTGTTGAATTCCTATTCAGTTTGTACAATAGCTCTAATACCTCCTCCTCATACACCTGTTTTTTTATCCAGTGAAGTGGTAGCAGTGAGCTCAATTCGCGTATACCAGGTTGATAGCTTTCAACAAAATGGGCACTCGTTAGTTGAATAACCCCTTCTGCATCTGTAACCCTCACGCCATGTGCATTTAGAAGAGTTATTCTTTCATATTCATTCTTCTTTTATTTGCGGCATATCAATAGAATTCTTGTGGGTTGTATTTAGCATGCAGAGCATATCGATAGAATTCTTGTGGGTTGTCTTTAGTCTGCTGCTTATAATGTTCGTAACTGATGCCAATCTTTAGCACACGGTATTTCTTCTACATTGTCTTTTTCTTACGAACCTTTCTTAATAAGATTACACATCCATTTGATTCCAACCCTATTTATTCTTCGAACTCTCGGGACACATTCTGATATCGCATCTTTCAAGTATTGTTAAATGCTTCCCATGCATTGTCGATATCTTTCATTTTCAAAAACTTTGTCAGCTGCGTGTTCCCATGGGATTTTGCAAGTTGGAGAAACCATACTTCATGCACAAGGTTACAGTGTAAACGATATACATCTTGTTTGCTATCCGATCATGCCTTTGCTTATAGTATATATATATGAGCAATCTTTCTGCAAAAATTAGATGGTCCACTGTCTCTTCTTTATCTCTGCACAGTTGGTATTTGCTATCGTTACCTATCTTTTCAATCTTCGCCTTTATTCCATTCGTTTGCAGTGCTTATTCTTGAGCAGCAAATATCAGACCTTCTGTCTCTTTCTTGATGTTGCCCTGCTGAAGCCATTTCCAAGTTAAGCAACTCAACTTTCCCTTCAATATATTTTAAATATTAACCACGGAGTACTTTATTTTTCTTTCTGTTCGATCTGTTCTTATTGCTGTTTCATTCTCCTTGTACTATTTTTTTTAATCTGCTACATTAACTGCTTTTAATTTGTAAGCTTCAATTAGCATCTATTCTATGCTTTCCTTAATGTAATCATTCAACGCTTGCTTTTCTCCTTCTACTGTTTACTCGACTTGTAAAAGGCCATGTCTTCCCCTTTTCCTGGCTGTGCACAACCGATCCACATCATTGCGTGGGTGGATCGGTTGTACATGATTAACTATCATTAATTTTCGTCTTTTACGATCAAGTGCATCCAAATCGGTTTGTGTCCAATCAATTCACTCTCCTTTATATCTTGATTATATAGAAGGCCCGTGTATTGATTGCTGTAGGCAGTTGTCTCCATTCAATTCGAAGTTTCCACATCATATCCACATATCCACATCAAAGCCTCCACATAAGAAAGTAATATAATATATTATTATGGGTGAAGATAGAAAAACTTCATGGCTTCTTATAACGCAATCCGATAATCCGGAGGAACTGCATAACTCTGTCATCAAAACGATTTGTTGTACCCACTGAAAGCTCTCGGGAAAATAAATATTAGAAGCAAGACAGATTCACCTCCATGGCTAATTATTATTTTTACAGCTACCTTTGGGAAAAAAAAAACCCATCTAATCAGAGCTTAAAAGGGAATATACGGACTACAGAAACAAACTCCCATCAGAAGAATGTCGAATCGAACGTAACTGTTACAACAATAAAATAAAATAAAATGAAGGAAAAATTAAAGGAACACAATAAATAAAAAAGCAAGCACCCAATAAAACAGCACCTTCCTATGCAGAAGGAACTATTATCCAAAACTTTGCCAAACATGGTTTAAGCAACAAGCAATCAGCGGACAAATTTAATGATACTTTCAGGAAAGGGAACAAATTCCAAACTAGGTGAACTACAGTATATCCGGTCTTGGAAAGCCAAATATGAACATTATTTAGAATCAAAATATGACCCGTTATTCTCCCTTTCCAGATAACACAATAAAGATTTGGATGTGGATGTCCCAAAAGTTATTTTCGAAACATCCACTGAATTTGTACATGAACAAGGAAGCACCACAATGCCGCATTAGCATTTATATTCAGACAGCTAAATCTAATTTTTCAGAAATGCAAAAACCACTAAACTGCAGCGATATCCATTACATTAAATAAAAGGAAAGCCGATGATATGAATAATTGCAGGCTTATTTCTTAATCATGAGAATAGAGAAAAGTAAAGTAAAGTAAATGAAAAAATATCCACATTTCTAGAGAAATTCAGTGTAATATCCAATATGTAATACGGATTTTTAAAAAAATAAAGGAACCAATATCTTATTGGATGATATCTAGAATGATAATCAACTTATTGGATTATCTCTCGAGTGACAATCATCTCTTCTCCAGATAAAAGACACTTTGTGTTTGCGCTAGCTTTTTCCTTCTCTAAAGATTCTGACACCATAGCGCACACACTTTTAAAAAAAACTCTCAGCGGTTGGCATACGTGGAAAACTCCACAAATGGTTCGAAGACTTTCTGAAAAAATAGAATTAACATTACAGAAATTAATTGCACTTATAGCAACAGAACTGAACTAAATTGTAGTATTCTCCAAGGGTCAATTCTATCCCCATTCTTTTACAACATTTTTGTAAACGATCTAACCAAGCTGCAGTTATATAGTCCCATCTGTCAGTAGGCAGGACGTGTTTTCCACAATTCTCAACTATCACCATTACAAGTAATCTTATAGTTAGATCTCACTACTCAAATCTACACACAAAGATCCATCAACAGCTTTGCGATATTTACAGATAAAATTTAACATAATCAGAGTAGATCATGAATAATTCTATCATAATAAATAATAAGTCTCAACTCCTCCTACTCAAAACCCTCGGATCCTCGCAGGTCACTCACACATATCATTGGAATGTCATAACTTCATATTATTCAAAGTCAACAAAAACATGCCCTTTCAGAACAATCTAGGGAGTGATAAACCTCAAATACTTAGTTTAAAATTCGCTACTTACGAGATTTATACCACCACCACCTAGGAAAATCATCCAAAAATCTCTGGGTAAGTCTATACTGAGATATAATGTATATCTTATACATTATGTCTTCCACTCGTTTGCGATCATCCCGTACAGAGAAATTTTATATTTAATATTTGAACTTAAATCATTTATATAAAACAGCAAGGTTCCTAATACCGATCTTTGTGACATCCCGCTCCTAACAACTTGGGCCTTGAAGACTTCCATCTAAACCTTATTTTTCTTTTATCGTCTCTGTCTATTAATTAATCTCCTGCTCATCTTACTAGGTAGTCATTAATACCTTGTGGCACATTTTAATCAGTAAATTTCTATCAGTGAGTTTTTCGCTATCAAAGGCATTGATAAAATTCAGCAAATCACATCACAGTCATTATTATCGTATATTTCTCTCGTAATTTGATAATAAAAAGTAAACGGCTTTCTCTCAAAACCATATGTGTCGCGCCTACAAGTGAATTATATCAATAATATTCTGGATACAATTATTAATTGAATTTTCAATTACTTTGTCTATAATCCTAAGAAGGCTTACCAGTCTATAATACTCCATATTATGCGATGAACTACCTTTATGAATTGTTCCAGAGGATCTAATATACTTAAGTCGATTCTATTATCCTTATTCCGTTTTACATTTCTAGATATCCTGGATATTTTTTCGGATTATTTTTAGCATTTCTAGCTAGTTGTAATTCAAATTTTGGTTCACAATTTTCAGTTAGCAATTTAGTTAATATTAGTATTAGTATCGCTTCCATTAAATAGTGTCTCCCAGTTAATTTACTTCTTAATTTCCCTTATCATACTTTCAAACTTAACATTTTTGAAATACCACCCTCACACTTTCTAATTACTGTTTTCCCCATAATCTTAATTACCCACCGAAGGTAAAATTATTACTGTCAAAGAGAGGTTCTAAGTAATTAATATGTTCCCCAGTTCATCTTATTTGGTTTACATAGTCATTAAATTTTCCGATTTGGTGAACTATGGAAGACCTGAAAGTTTGTCTTTGTATTTCCGAATGTAACCAACAGTTTTATTCTTCGGCAAATTCTTTATGGAGAATGATGTAGACGGAATGAATGTCGAAATAGAAATAGCACTTTTATTGAGTCAGCAGTTGAACTGTAAAAGGATGTCGACAACTGTTCCTCGTGCAACTGCGCGTTTAGCAGAAGTGGGGTGGAACATAATAGATACTAGTTCTATTGAATACGGTCCCTGGAACCATCTGTAGAAGAGACATCGTGCGGAAACCGACCGTTTATGAGACAGTAGTCGAAGAAAGTCTGTGAGAGAGGGGTCATCATTCAATTGAATTCTCCGACTGAAAAATTTCCGACTGAAATTCCGTTTTAAGACTAAAACTACCCAAGTTTTAACTGCAAATACTTGCCTTTTGTGCTACTTTACGATTTCAGTTCTACTGTTAGGATGCATCTGGACAAAGGTCTGTGTAATTCTGCAGAGATTTAATTCAAACCTAATGTTAATCGCATAATGCATCGGTTTCTTAAGGATTAAGATGTTGCTGTGCTATAATATCAGACTGTGCATTGATATTTTGGGGAAATTGGTTGACATATTCCACGATATTCTTGATGGCTGACCATCAAGCTACCAATTAATTAATTAATTAATTAACAAATAAAACAATTAATGAAGAGATTAACAGTGTCAATATACAGTAGTTGAAAGAACAAACAGATTCATGCTTTCATGTGTGTGTAATAACGTAATGTTTGCTTGACACTTAGGTGGAAGATTTTTGTAGCTATGTGACTATCCTTGCTGCTTTGCAAATCTGAATTTAAAGTGTGACATATCTGGATCCTAGAACAACTCTGTAAATTCCGAGTTCACCTTTCTGCCAAGTAATATGAATGTTATTTCAATTCAAAAACAAGCAAAAAAAAAAAAAAACACTAGTGAAGGGTATAAAAGTTGCATGTTTATTATTTTTACTTCTCCTTTATTGTGAAACCATTAAACTGCACTACTCACTTACCTTTATTGAAATAAATTTACACCCAAGTTTCATTTTCCCAAACTTGGAGAAATGAAACTTTGGTATTATAAATATTTCTCTCATGTTACGATGGGAATCGAACGCATATCTTTTCGACCAAAGGGAATTGTCTAATCTCTCTCTCTCTCTCTCTCTCTCTCTCACTCTCGCTCTCTCTGCTCCACGTCGTGGTGTTAGTCGCAGCGGTATTAGAAATTGCAATTATGATTATGGTTAGCAATACTTCAGCTTTTTTCCAAATATATAGGGACTTATAATCGTAATGATGCACGCTTTTATCTACGATCTTAAAAATCTCACAGTGTTAACAGGAGATCACTATAAACGCCCTCAAATACCGGCTGCGCTGGTTTCAAATACTTGCTCTTTAAACTACTGAACCGAGTCTGGTTCAGTTTTAAGGGTGTTTTATGAAACTTCTCCAAATGCGGATATAGCGAAATACATGCGTCATAGATTGGAAATAAGCTGTTCATTTTCTTTCTGGCTCAGAAGAGCAGGCATAGTTTTTTTATGGTCCGGTAGTACTTTAGACCTGGTTTTATCTCTGCAAGATAGCATTAGTTTACATTTGTATTCAGTGAAGGATGATCATTGAAGATGAGAATAGCAGAAAGAATGGAACCTTTAGGTTCTCTGATTTTGATAAAAAAGTTGGAAGATGTATGGAAAAAGAAAAGATCCAGAGGAAGATGCTGTTAATATTGTCTTAAAATTCCGCAATGTAAGCTCTAAGAAAACTGGTAAAAATAGCAGATTAATTATGAAGAAAAGTATTAATAGGAAGCTGGTAATAATAGAAATTTATTTATGTACTACTGTAATAGTATCCTCTTATAATTACCTTGAGGAAACATATCAGAGGGATATAATTTATACACAAACAATAATATCGACTCATTAATAAATTAGATAGCATTATGCATAAAATTTAATTATTTTACTCTGCAGCCATAATAACTAATTATTTCTTAAAGTTACATAAATTCACTACTTCTATTACCTGTTGCTGAAGGTCATTACTCATATTATGCATGGCTAAGCCTCTGCAACAAGGTAATAAATATAATTTTGCCAATAAGATGGCGGTTAATCTTATCTCTATAACCGTTTTTATCTGTAAATGAGTCTGTCCACGGGTTGTTTCGTTTTGCAGGAGAAAACCCTTCAATGGTTTCCTGGTGAGAAACTTTCCATCTTCATATGGGACTGTGATTCCGTTGAAATATATAAATGTTTCTGGATGGCATTCGAACGTTGACTTTACAGAATGTCGTCGTTGCGAACTGCTCTCTGTTAATATTTTTTTAAATATTTTTCTCCATTATTCTCGAAAGGAATGGGATGAAAGTGTGAGACGACAGTTAAACGATATAGGTTCGGTTTATTTCCATTTTTGGATGAAAGATTCTGGATAAATGTGATCAGAAAAGGAGAGAGAGTAAAAATACTAAGCTGTAAGTTGGTAATAGATCACATGTTATTCTAAATTGATTTTTGGCTAGCTGCCAAAAGTGAGGAAACTGTAAAAAAAAATGAAAAACAAAGCGAAACGAAATTGAACAACAACAAAAAAAAAAAAAAAAGGAAGGCTTTAGTGTTCGCCGTTGGAGGTCATGCCAATAGTGTTAACCGTTGACTATTCTAGTGTGACTTTAGCATACTTTGTGTATTGTAGCAGGTAGCTTGTTTGTTTGTGTAATATGTGTATACTTCAGATGATGACCTTCATATGAAGGTCGAAACGTCGGGTGATTATTTTTGTTTACATTAAACTGAAATTTTTTTACCATAACGCGGTAATTGTCTACTTAAATATTTAAAAATGTATGAAAGAAGAGATAAAATGCCAAAAAACCAACGATTAATTTTAAGATTTTAAGGAAGTCAAATGTAAACGTGAAGTGAAATGCGATGAACCGATAGTGTAGATGTATGGGTGAGCAAAATACTAATAAAATAATCCTGTATGATCACACATTATTAATGTTTTTTTTATTTTTTTATTTTTTTATTCAGTCTGGGTTTCATGCGTACTGTTACAGTAGCGTGATTCTTAGGAATATGATGGTTGTTAACAAACTGAGTATATGTAAACGGAATAAATCTTGAAACATGAAACAACGTTAATAGAATCCCTGTTAAAAAGCAATAGTTAATATCGTGTTTCATATATCATAGGCATGATTTATTGTTGATCTGTGCTGCATTATATCCATCGCCTACTTCAATTTTTTCTAGTAAATGCAGACAAAAGCTGGTTTTGAATGAAGCTTTGATTTTTTTTTTTTTGCACTGAATTGGACACTATACCATCTTTGAGGCTTCTTTGAACTTGCAAATGTGACTGTTGAACTCAATATATGGAATTTTTGTTACTCCAAGATTACTTCATATTTCTGATGAATTCGTAATATGATAGGCTAGACCTGATTTGTATATTCTCCCTTTCTTCCTTCCTTGAAATGTTATTTCATGCATGCATGAATGACCTATCTATCCGACATAACACACGTGTGACGCATGAGCAGAAAATTTTATATACACCTAATTTCTTGAGAGTCAAACGTGGTTGTTTAGGTGATATTAGTGTTAAAGAAATTTTTATTGGGTATGTGGATGTATCTATTTTGCCATATCCAGATATGACAAAATAGATGAACGTGGATAAGCTTTCTTTCTGTTCATAGCACTCATTGTCAAATTGAAAAAAGTGTTGTCCAAGCAATGTTTACAAAGATTGACGGTACATAAAAGAAAATGTTTTATAGCACTAATAACGTTTCTTCTCAGAACACAAGGAAATAAACTTATTCATATCTAAACTTTCTAATATGTCTATAGGTACTAAGATGATGACGCTTTGGACTTTGTTAAAGGAATCATACAAGTTCATATAAGAAGTTGTTTTGCTTACATGAGACATTAAAAGTTTGGCTAAATAATATTTTCCTAACAAAGATAGAACTGTTCCATATCTAGCGAAGATAATAACCAAGAACATAAGTCGAAAAATATCTACCCTTAAAATGAGTACTGTGTAGTATTCACTTCTTCTTTCTGCAGTGTATATTCATAGGATGTATTTAACCATTAGTTCATCTATTTCACTACATTTGGCGAATACGTTCGTCCTTTGACCATTGAAAAAAGATCATGGAAACTTTTGATTATTCTGGCAAGTTATTTAGATGTTATTTTCCTAATCTAGCCTTGAACTAAAGAAAGACTTCATAAATTCACCATCCTGAACAGCTTAAACACAAAAACATATGTTTTTCACTAGACATTAAAGAAAACAAGACACTCCCATCTCCTGATGCACTAATCTCGGACACCCGCGAAACTGACTGCTCGATATTTACATCCTACTTCTCATCATCACCTTGTCCAGAAACGAGATACTATAAAAATTCTTAAAGACAGAACTGTTCCATATCTAGTGATGATAAAAAGCAAGAACATTAGGTGGCTTATGTTAGAGATATTATTACAAATGTCGTTATAATTTTAAAAGAATTAATAATATCCTAAAAAATACATCCAGTGATCTACTAACAGATAAGAAAACAAAAACTACTAAAGTGCAGTCGTCATACCGTACATCAAATCAAAATAACGAGATAAAATTTCTTTGCTGCTGGAACAACGTGATCTTAAAGTAACACTCATACCCATGTTAACAGATTTCCTCAGTAAACTAATATCACGTAAGTAACCTTATCTGCCTCTCAAGAAATCAGGTATATACATGTATAAGTTTTCTGCTTATGTGGCATATGTTAAGTTGGACAGACAGGTCGTCCAAGAGAAACACGTATGAAAGAACATTTCCAGGAACGATAAGAAAGAGAGAATTTGCAAATCAGGTCTAACCTATCAAAGTGCACCTGAAAAACATGACGTAATACTAGGAGCTAATAAAAATGTCGTATATTGACTTCAATAGCTATATTGTGAAATTCAAAGTCTCTAGATGTTACGGCGTTCAGTAAAACAAAAGTCAACTTAAAAGACCCCAAGTTCACAGAAGTAGGTGATGATAGACGTTGTGCATCAGATCAGATGAATTATGTATATGATACGCGAAACGCGATATCACCCATTATATTTTCATAGCGATTCCATTAACGTTGTTTCATGTTTAAAACTTTATTCTGCTTGCAAATATATTCAGTTTGTTAAACATCATATTCATGAAGAAGTACTCCATGTTGTTTCGTAAAAAAAAAAGTATAATTCTATGTAGTCATTCGGAATTATTTAAAAAGTATGAGAAGGACACAGTAGCTTACGCTCTTCAAGTAGTTGGATTAAAGTAAAACAACTTACTTCTGCCATTGACTGTAAGATGAGAAATGAGAAATTCATCCAACTGAATCATAAAAAACGCACATTTCTTCTCTTTGCTTAAGTTTGTTAAGAAAAGATCCTAATATACTCGTACTATATTTAAGAGAAGTAAATTATACCTAAGAATGTAAATTATACCTACTGTCCACTACATCGTTTGTTCGTTTCTTAATTTTATGGATATACTCTCTCCGATAGCATATCTTTATAATAAGAAATGCAAAAAAAAAAAAAAAAAGTCAACATTTAAAGTGAACTTCTCAGAAAGCAGCTTGTTATCGGAATGTACATTTTTTTCATAGCTAAAATGCAATCTTATTTCCTTTATTATTATTTTCTTAATAAGCTGCACGTTTATTAGTATCTCTTCCCCTACATCCACTATCCGTCGCGTCGTTAGTGAAAATGTTATGTGACAGATCAAAGCAACTAGGTAGCCAAATACACTGGTGTCCAAACGCTAAGGACAAACTACAGTTTTACTTTTATATGAAAAAAGAATTCATGACTACAGCCAGCTGTGGACGTAAATTTATTGCCAGAATACTAATGAATTATATTACACAAAAATTGTGTTATAAATTTTGTACAGATTAAATTGCAACACGTTTTTTGGCAAAAGTTACAAATTTCCTAACTAAGGAATTAACATGTTCAGGATTCTCGAGGTAAACTGGCTCACTCCTCCTTCAGAACAAGGATAAGGTCTTGTTTGTTTACTAGAGGGGAAATTTCGAGCAGCAATGCGTCTCCCAAACGTATCCTACGGGGTTGAGATCTGGGGAGCTTGCTACTGGCCACGCGATTCAATTAATATCCTCGGCCTCCAGAAGTATTTCCACTGTTCGTACGATGTGGTGTGGCATTGGAAATCGATAAAAGTGAATTCTTCACCTACAGCATCAGGAACAATTGAACATGAAGTTGAAGACTTCGTTGCAATATCTTTCACCAGTTTTAGTTCTTTTTGCCAACACATGTAGCTCGGTGCGTCCATTAAGCATAATGCCTCCTCACACTATGACCCCAGCCGTATCTGTTCCCTTTCAAGAACATTCTTCTGGTAAGGAGTAGCACTTTCACGCCAGATCAAGTGTCGTCTAGAAGTGGAGTAAAGACTAAAACGACTGTCATCTGTAAAGAATACATTAGCCCATTGGTGTCTGATCCAGTTTTTATGGATAAACACTGCTGAAAACGTGCTCTACGATGAGCTGTGGATAAAGGGACGCAGACTACGAGCTTTCTGGCGTATATAGTCCTGCTTGTTGCAGACGACTTTCCACAGTTTGTCGAGATATCCACCTACCTCTGCTTGAATGGAGCCGACTTGCAAGATGACCTACCGTGGTGCATTGATTACGTTTTACTTATAACCAAAAATCTATCTTTATGCTCCATGGTAGAGCGAGGACGACCCCCCCCCCCTAGCAAACGTCTGAAACACATTCCATTGGTTTGAAACGCTATCCTCAGCCTGGATACAACGCTATGTAAGATTTCAAACTCTGGGAATATCAATAATTCTTCTTAAAGCTTTCTTCAGCCTTCTTCAAGCTTTCAGACATCATCTGAAATCATCCAGATGATGTCTTTGAGATATTACAAGACATCCAGGTTTGCAACTTTATTCCTTCGCGAAAAGAGCTTCCTTCAAACACAATTGGCTTAGCGCAGCCTTTTGCCTTTTATCCTGTTGAGTGCTACTACGTGACCAGTTTGCGCATGATTCGAAAATTTGAATGTGTACCCGCTTTCTTACAAGTTGCCACAAGCTGATTCGTCTGAATTGGCAGTTGTAATATTCAGAAATAGTGTTCATCCTTAAGTTTTGGTCATCAGTGTAGTACGTACCTGTTTGTGTGTGTGTGTGTGTGAGAGAGAGAGAGAGAGAGAGAGAGAGAGAGAGAGCGTAATAATTGACGAAAATTGTGACCGAAGCTATTTGAGGATAGTACGAGTGTGATAGTCCATCGTAGACTGTGAGGCATGCTTCACGGAAGCTGCTTTTCTATTAGCGTGCTTACCCCCCCCCCCAAAAAAAGAGGCATATCTCGTATTTTTTATTATTATTTTTTGGGGGGGGGGGGATAGATAGTCCGGAAATCCTCTCAAAAGAAACTTTCAAGCTCTCAAGCCACTTGAGCTTCCAATAATGAATGTGAATGAACTTATACACGTTGATGAAAATTATCTACCATCTAAAGACTTTCACAAATATATCCATGTAACAGTGGGATTCGAACTCACAGCCTGTTGGAGAGCAGAGACACATTCCACTTGGCCTACCAGGCTGGCCAGTGCGTATCTATCGGGAATGAGTTAACAACCAGAAAGCATACAGCAAGCGTCTTGTGTCCGGAAATAGACTGTTGACGTGACAGATTGACGGTTACTAAAATCATGAAATCGAACATACGAATAAATGTTGGCACAATACTAGAATGCACGCAAAAACAACAATGATCCAATTTCTCTCACTCAAAAGTAAGCAGCAACATGCATTTGATACATTTAATGTATCGAATATATACATTTGATATATAGGATACAATTCGATAAAAATCTCGCCGGATGTCAGCGAGAGCTGCTGTAGCTTTATAATCCGCCACACTTAGTTTGGGATCTGGAACGATCCAAGGATGTCCAAATCTCTTGAAAATAAGTATTTCTGGGTCCGATTGAGAGCAGCGCTGCAGATTTCAGAACTATTTCAAGAATATCGTCATGATATTCAAGGATATTTCAAGGCATCTAGAACAAGTCTTTGTCCATATTTCGTTCGAAATGGATGCAAGCTCCATTTATCAATGGATGTTGGCGGAGTTAGTGTCGAAGTATATGTATTTAACCTTGTCACCGTTATCTCAATGAACTGGTACGTCAAAAACTGCTTATTCTATCTTAAGTCAGGAGTTTTGGAACACCGCCAATCAGTTCAGGTTGCGAATATGCATGTTGCAGGTCTCTTAGTTTGTTATTTCAATACGCAAAGTTTGATACCTATCGCGCCCCTAAACATTCAATAAATCTGAGAAAAAGTTTCTGAATTATTTACTTATTATATAGAACAAACTGAAAGAATGTCTCAGAAAAAAACTAAACTCCGAAACACACACACACATGCACTCTTATTATTAAGTGACACCTCCAGGGGAGTCCAAAGACTCATCGAGGGAGGACACCTACTCTACAACTCGTCTCCACCCAATTCTCCAACTACAGTCATCATCTATACCAACGCCATCTACCGCCCACCACCACCACCACCACCTCTAGTATTTTCAGGCAATCAGAAACATCCCTGCCCATGGCGGGATTCGAACTCGCAGCCTTTTGGCTGGAGAGCGGATACGCCAACCACTCGGCCAACCAGGCCGGCATCTACCAATAATTGTCCGGACACCCCTGTTATTTGAAGTTATTGAAATTCCAGGTTTGTTAATAACATACGAACTACTGTACAGATAGTAAGAAACGGTATTTCATCGTAGCAGTTGAATACAGATGGTATGACAACACGACGTGAACTCAGTGACTTCGAGAGAGGTGTCATCGTGGGCTGTCATATTGGTGGCATGTCCATACGTGCCATTGCCGCCCAACTGGAGCATCCAAAATCAACGGTTGGCGATGTGATCAACAAATGGAGACGTTCTGGCATCACTAGTGCAGGAAAACACACAGGGCGGCAACTGAAAAATGACTGACAGGGACAGAAGGGTGTATGGTGAGCACTAATAATGTACGAGTATGGTGAGCACTAATAGTGTACGAGTATGGTGAGCACTAATAATATACGAAAAGAGCTCCATTTTACTGGGTTTCCACGGAAGGGCAGCGGCATACAAGCCGAACATAACAACAATGAACAAGGTGACTTGTCTGGCCTGGTGCAAAAAGGGTGTGAACTGGATAACTGACCAGTGGAAAACGGTACTCTGTGGGCGATGAATAAAGGTTCACCTGTTTTCAATCTGATGGCAGGGTGTGGATTCGGAGGCAGCCTGGTAAATGCTTGTTACCAGAGTGTATTGTACCCATAGTAAAGTTTGGTGGTGGAGGAGTAATCGTGTGGGGAGTACATTCAGCTGGTTTGGTGTGGGACCACTGGTTGTTGTCCGTGGTTCCATGAAGGCAGCTCAGTACCTTGATATTCTGGATAATCAGATACTGCCTAGACTGTGGAGTTTTTATGGAACGAACCCGTGTTACTATCAAGACGGCAATGCCCCCCCCCCCATGCCACAAAGCAGCAGCTGTAATAGAGTGGTATGAATTGTGGTGTGAATTGATGGGTGTTAAACGACTGCCCCAGTCTGTGCAGAGTCCTGACCTCAACTCCATCGAACACCTGTGGGATGAATTGGAGCGGCGATTGAAGTCCAGAGCAGCACGTCCTCAATCTGTCGCTGAACAACTCAGTGCTGCTTTGATGGAGGAATGGAGACAAATTCCACCTAATGTCTGCCGCACATTAGTGGAAAGCCTACCTGAAAGGGTGCAGGAAGTGATCAAAGCCAAAGGTGTACATACCCGATATTAAGATTCGCCTGCTGTTATGAATTGTAAATTACTAAAGTGTCCTGACAGTTATTGGTAGATAGTATATATAGACATATGCAGTATATATATATATATATATATATGTCTGTTTATATAAATAAAGAGCATCTGTTATATATATGTTAAAGATACCAAGCAATTTTAAACCCGGTTTTACTCCATTTTTTCCCAAGTAAGCAAACAGACAAAAATGTCAAGTTCTGCTTACTTGGGAAAAAATGGAGTAAAACCAGGTTTAAAATTGCTTGGTATCTTTAACATAATTATACCCAAGGTAAAAATACTTTCTACATATATATATATATATGTATATGAGTAGCTAGACCCGGTTTCAACCTTATGAGTAAGTAAAGCCGTCTCTAAAAATTCGGACGATCCCTAGGCCACTCAGGCGTGGGCGAAAGACCGTCCATCTCAGCGTTGGCTCCACTCAGTGATGGCCTTCCACCCACACGCCACCACTGAGCAGAACCGCTCAAATTCCGAAGAAAATCATTCACCGACAAAGCCCCTCAGCGGGCCGTGCCGGAGAACACTTTCCTCGGAGACTCAAATTGCTCCCTTAAGGCAAAAACCCTAAGGGAGCGAACTCATAATAGTCCCCACCGGTTTCAGCCTTTTTTGAGGTTTCTTCAGTGAGTAGCTAGACCCTAAATACTAAGGTTTTAGTAATACAGAGTCTTATCAACTTTGCCTATAGAAGTTGCTGCAAGGTGTTTTTATTTTTAATAAGAATCTCTGGAGGAGAGATAGATGTAATAAATTTTTTAACTTGGGGATACTGTATATTAGGGTTACCAAGTAATTTTATAAGCTTGGTTATTTAACTCCTAATCCCAAGTATGCAAACAATTAAGTTTGCGCCTGAAACATAGTTCAAGTCTAAAGATGGTAAAACACCAGGGCAACTCATTATAAAGGTGGGTAAAGCTCTGATCACTATTCATAGTATTTTCCCATAATGCACATCTCACTAAAAGATGTATACTGCAATAAATTAATGGGTGGGGTCACTACCCAGACCGGTTTCAGCCTTTTTTGAGGTTTCTTCAGTGAGTAGCTAGACCCTAAATACCAAGGTTTTAGTAATACAGAGCCTTATCAACTTTACCTATAGAAGTTGCTGCAAGGTGTTTTTATTTAGGGTCTAGCTACTCACTGAAGAGACCTCAAAAAAGGCTGAAACCGGTCTGGGTAGTGACCCCACCCATAATTTATTGCAGTATACATCTTTTAGTGAGATGTGCTTTACATTATGGGAAAATACTAAGAATAGTGATCAGAGCTTTACCCACTTTTATTATGAGTTGCCCTGGTGTTGTACTATCTTTAGACTTTAACTATGTTTCAGGCACAAACTTAATTGTTTGCATATTTGGGATTAGGAGTTAAATAACCAAGCTTATAAAATTACTTGGTAACCCTAATATACAGTATCTCCAAGTTAAAAAATGTATTACATATATATATATTCCTTTTTCCCAAATATATATATATATATATATATATATATCTGAATATATATATATATATATATATATATATAGTGTATATAAATGAATAATTTGTAATCAGATCTCAGATTTCTTCATATAAAATGAAAAAGGACTCCTAGAAGCTCTTACAAAACAGTTATAATTCTGATGCATAAGAAGGGACAACGTTCTATTAACGTATCAATAAAAATGTTAATAGCATGAGCTACATCGATTGAGAGATGTGTTCCTAAATTGTATCAGCTGGTTCGGTCGGATTTTGTCCAGATCCATATCTGTTAAGCGATTCAGCTTCAGTGAAAAGTAAGTCTAAAATATTAAGATTTGCTTTACTAAGTGCTTAACATTTCATAACACCTTATTATTAATATCTATAATTCGTTTATTATGTGTATCGTATTTAGATACTTGTGCCAACGACTACTTCCACTTCTACTAAAGTGGCATCGGTTTATCATGTCTGTTTATATACAGTAATTTATCGCTCTGGTTCTCCGGGTAGTTAATATACTTGCTCTCCAACCCACAGGTTGGTGGTTCGAATACCGCTAGAGGCATGCATTAACGTTTGTGAATGTCCTTAGATGGGAGATGAATTTCATCGCCCGGTACGAGATCACCATCGTTCTTATTGAAGGCTTAAAGCGGCTTGTAAAAATTCATGTTTGGTCTCTAAAGTAGAGTTTCTAGATTATGTAAAAATGACTAACATATTTTTTAAAAAAATAAATAAAAAATATTACTCACAATGCTAATTCACTACATTGTCGATACCGACTTAGCTACAGGATCATTGGAAAGGGCGAGGAAAAGAAAATAGCATTGCATGCATGTGATTTCTAAGATCATAAGAAGCAAGCTGAATCAAAGAACAACGTTCAGAAGAAAGGGGGGAGTAGGAAAGGAGAGGAAAGTTTTAACTGAGAATATAAGATAATGTTTTAAAAGACTAGAATAGACCGCAATTAGTAATAGGAATATATCTTTTTGTAAATTTTCTTGATTGAAATTTAACAGGAAGAATGATGTTAGCAGCAGAGAAAGTTGGAGACAGAAGTATGTCAACAATGGGATAGGTGCAACTGGAACTTTTATATTAGAGTCGTCGCATCTCATAAAGCTATGAGATGATGCTTGAGACTAAGAAGCGGTATAGTCTTTCTTGGATATTTACTTTCATTAAAATACAATAAATTATCTCGAGTGAGTATTAATATAGTATTTTGGAGATCTTCAGCTAAAGCGGTTTAGCACAATTGGGTTTACGAAGCCATCCAGAAAAGAAATCTGCCAACAGGACTCTTTCCACTACTCCTTATTAAACGATAAAATGTATTTGCCACTGTAATTCAAATTTACAATATAACGATTGTGTGAGTATATCAGGGCATAGCTTTCATTTTTTCAAGAAGCCGATATCTTTTATCGGAAGAGCGGAAACGTCCTGTTGGTAGATTTCTTTTCTGGATGACTTCGTAAACTCAGTTGCGCTAAATCTCTTTAGATGAAGATCTGCAAAGCGATACATTAGCGCATACTCGAGATTTGTTACTGCATCTTAATGAAAGAAAATATCCAAGACAGACTATTGCTCCTGTGTCTCAGTTTCATACTTGTAACGTTTCAATTCATAAAGTCTCTCTCTCTATATATATATAGATGCAGTATATTAAAACACTGTGTGTGTTTTGAGCAAATTCTATTCACGCTTGATTAGGATCAATATAATGTTCGCGAATGTTCTTTAAGAAGAAGGCAGGTGAGGAATTATTAGAAGCCTTTCTAACAAGGTGATCAAGCATTCCATCGTTTTGCTTGGGGGGGGGGGACCCAATGTTTTCCGTAAACGTGCCTGGTTGCTACGGAGGCGTCAATGAGCTGAACCTAATTGACTTCCAAGCAGTCATTAATATGCTCCCCGTCGCTGTTGTTCGAACACCTCGGCAGCACCATGAACAGTCAGCTGCGGCCGACAAGTCCAGTCGTCGGAGTGATGCTATCTGGCGGGACCGTGTGGTGAGTGAGCCTAGCCGCAGGCTAGTGGCCGTTTAATCATGTCAGACCTGCTCGCCACCCCGTAATTATTTCTCACTCTGCACTGGGAAGGTGGAGACGTGTTTGCGGAGGGGGTGGGGCCACAAAGAGCGTGAAGTTCGCCGGGGGATGCTACAAGAAACAAACAGATCTGCCGGTGATTTGCCCCCTACTGTACCGCAGAGCTGTCAAGAGGGGTGATTTTTCACCACCATAACAGGACGTGGTGTAGATAACATGCAGAGAGCACCTCGCTTCTTCTCCGCATCCTGGTTGGGCTGCTTATCGCACCGATGACGTCATCAAGGGTCCCCCAGCCGTTTTCTCGCCTACCAAAACGAAGCCGGTGAACATCGCTATTGGTCGACACTATCTCTTGGGGAAATCTCGCGCTGGACGTCTATATCACTAGCATTCCAAGACAGATTGTACGCTCGTGACATTGATATCGCGGTGAGCATCCTCCGGTCTGTGTTCTCTCACTGTCTATTTGTTTTATAAGGTTCCGATAATCCATTTTTTACAAGGCGAACTGCATGGTTTCCTTCTCTGTAATGGCCGTAATTGTACACGAGAGAGGGCTACTCATTCTTTTCCTCCCCACTTCTGCCTTCTCTTCAGATTATTAGGCAGCGCGTGCATCTGTGCTCAGCGTTTCCTTCAAATCTGAGACGACGTAGAAAATCGTGTTCTGACTACCAGGGTGGTCATTGATGATTATCGTGATGTTGTTCCGCTGTCATTGGAGGTTCCACAGCATCTGCGTTAATCTTGTAATAAGTCGGATTAGGATGCACGGAACTATGTTCCTCCCTGGCGAATTAAAGAACACATAATAATTGGATGAGACGTTGATGTAGGTTAATTGGTGTAATGCTTAAGATGCAAATTGCTGTGCACTTTTTGCTGCCTTGAATAACCCATATTTCTACTCATATTAAATTTTAGCTTACAATATAATCAACTCTTTAAAATTCTTTTTTTTTCTGTATTACGTGTAGGTGATCTACCTCACTTTTATAAATATTTTGGTGATATATTTAGAAAATATTAACATCAACATATCATTATCATCAGTAAACACTTTATTGGTGTTATATGTATACCTTCCACTTTTCCGAGTTTTGGGCTTTGTTGATCGTGTGAACATAAGCTCTTTTTCTTACCATGCCTCTTGTCTCTTCTTTCATGTCTTTCTCTCTTTCACATGCCCTCTACCTTCCCTAAATTGCTTTTTTCAATGACTGACTTGTTCTCATAACATATCAAAGTATTCAGTTCTGTTTAGCAGTCACTTCATGCCTCCGAGGGTTATTCTGTCTTCATGTGCTCTAAAATGTTATTATTAATCATTCGTGTTGCCATGGGATTCTTAACAGTCTCCTTCCACATTTGAAATACATTTCGCTTTTTGTCTTTCTTCTTAATGATTCATCTTTCATTTGCATATTTGTCACTACTAGGAAGATCATTGCTTTAACAATTCTTATTTTTGTGGTTTGACTAATATTTCTATCCGTCTAATTTTTGTCATTTAGCATACCTTCTTTCCCATAGCTTTCTTTCTTTTAATTTTATCTTCAAATGGCCACCATAACCATTTCTGTTTTATAAATTCGTGCAAATTACCAATTTGTTTTTCTGATATTTAAATTTAGTCCAATTTTCTTGCTTTCCCCTCTTAACTAACAGAATCAACTGCTCTAGATTATTTTCCTTCGTTTCTGCAATGAGGAGTATATCATCTTCGTATTTCAAATTATTTATTTTCTGCGTTCAATCTTAACGATGTTGGGCCATTATCTGAATTAGTCATTCTCATAACATATTTACTGCAAATGTTAAAACGACAGAGCGACATTATGTACAGTTGCATTACCTCCCCTCTTTTTTTTTTTTTTTCACTCAAACACTGCGTGTTTCTCCTAATATTATTTTTATTCAAGCTTCTTAGTTGTCATATAGTTCTCTGATTGAGATAATTAAATGCGCAGGTATTGCATCATTCATATTGCTCCCATCACATTCCACAGTGTATTATGATCAATATATTGAAAATATTTCTTATAATTAATAAAACGCATGACTACTTCGTTTATATTTTCTTGTTCTTTTCATAATCCATCTTGTGTTCGTTGTCTGGTCTCGAGCTACTCTACCTCTCCTAAAATCTGCCTTTTCTTCTATCATTCTCTATATGAATAGAGAATGCCTTTTCTTCTGTCATTCTCTATTCATATAGTTCCAGACTTTTTTGGATTACTTTCATCATAATTTTACTTGCATATTTTAAAGCAATAGTTCTTACATTCGCTTATATTTTACTATTTTTTTTTTATTTCAGTTTATGGATTTTGCAATAGCAAGAGTGTTGCTGCTGTCTCTGAATATCAGCGAGAGTTTTCAAGTCGAAGAATTCCAAGTTGTAATCTTTTTTTGCAAATTTTGAAGAAAATTCTATATACAAGAGGTTAAATAACCTCTTGTTATGCATATGGAATTTTCCAGCCGAAATTTAGTCCAGTTCTCTTGCTTTCCCTCTTAACTAACAGAATCAACTGCTCCATATTTTCCTTCGTTTCTGCAATGAGGATTTTATCATTTTTATCTCTAATATCTGAATTAGTTATTCTCATAACATATTCACAGCAAATGTTAAAAGGACAGAGCGACATTATGTACCTCTGCATTAACCCCCCTTTTTTTTTTTCACTCAAATAA
This sequence comes from Typopeltis vanoorti, assembly GCF_054136105.1. NCBI lineage: Eukaryota > Metazoa > Arthropoda > Arachnida > Uropygi > Thelyphonidae > Typopeltis > Typopeltis vanoorti. Next base: position 77,244,673 of record NC_143550.1, on the reverse strand, counting down.
TATACACTGCATCATGTATATTGTAAATTTTAATAGATACCTTATCTACTACGTGTTTATTTATGCTTATGTTTTAGCTTATTTTGAAAATTCCATAACAGCCTAGTGGCTGTGCGCTTTGCAACCATATGCCTGGGGACGGAGTGTCCTAGGTTCAATTCTCGTCGGTGACGTGAGGAGCTGAAGGATCTTCCTCAGCCATAGCCAAGTTAGCCGGTCTTGGGCGTGGACAGTAGGCTTTTTTCCCCAGTTCATCCTGGGGTTTTTCATCCCACAAAGCAGGCAAACCGGCCTTGAGAACTAAACACTACAGAACATAGGATACACGGGGACATAGGGCTGACCACCTTATCCTGTGAACGGTTTGAGGTCCGATGATTAATAAACTCTCGACACCGCAAGGTAAAAGAGGGTAAAAGGAAGATGAGATGATATATATATATATATATATATATATGAGTTCAAAAAGCAAGGTAATTTTTGTGAGGCTTGAAATTGTCCTAAAGGGAAAGTTCAAAATGATAAAGGCTTATCACCAGATCACCTAATTCTAGTTTACTGGCGGTATTAATGTCCTATAGGTTTCCGATCTTTTATGAATGGATTATTAAAAAAAAAAAAAAAGAAAGAAAGAAAGAAACCTGGTACCGAAGCCGGTGAACTTATTTCAGAAACGATTCATTATATGAAATAATATAACTATTTCTCATTGCTTTTGAACGCGATATAAAACTTTGTAGCGTTAATTAAGTAGAGCATTAGTTAATCTGATGTGAGTGAAATATAGAAACTATTCCTATTTAAAACAGAAGAGTATGAGTTATTCAAACAATCCTGTATATACAACTCCACTGTTTGTTGGCCTACCAAATAACAAGTATCTTGTCTGTGGCAATGAACACATCGCTTATCTTTCCACAACATTTATGGCTACTAGTCTTCTGAGATTTACAAGGTAACACTGCTCCTAAGTAATAAATTTCGGGAATGTTTGACATTCTTTTTATTTATGACAGCATTTCCTGCTTTTAATATCAGTTGAAGATATCCATCGCTCGTGATATGCCTCAACCTCACGTTTCAAAAATTAAGATGACTAATTTGCCGTATCTCTTCTTTCGTGCAATGCATAGACCATTAGTTTAGTTCTGTGATGCTTTATTTTTCAGACTCACATCAGACTGTATATCTTTCTTTTGACTGCTTATTTTAGATTACATAATGTACATACAGTTAATTATTTAAATAATTTTAGCTTAATAATTACTATTTTCCCCTAGTATAATCTTATACGGATTATTACTTTTGAATAACTGGAGTGCATTACATTTTATGTTCAGAATAACTGTTTTGCAATTACCACTCTACAGCATAAAAGAGCACTGAATTCTGTAGATAGGAGAAATGCTATTTGATAAAACTAGAAATGGTCACATAAAATCATTAAGTAAATAGAGATTTGTTGCTACATACAACGAGGACAGAGCGGATATGAGACGCGATATGAAGTTAAGGACCTCGTTCATAATGAATGTCGCACCATTGTTCTGCTAGACAGTCGCTTAATTTTTGCTTTCGATAGATGGAGGCGGAAATGGCTATCATTAAGCACTTCTCCAGGCAATCTCACAAATGGCTAATTCGAACTGAGTTGACTAGGAGAACTATGGAAAATGAGTGCTTTCATTTCTATGAGCTTGAAACTAACTGATTTACTACATTTGTTTCTTGGACTGGAATAGTGACATCTTAGGAGTCATCTGTCAGGAAAGAAATGCTCTGTATGCATCTGACATCCATTTGATTCCTCATTGCAACTGAGCGCGAGACTTCAGTCTTAATCCTTGAATAGTTTGTTGGAATGTTGCGTCATGCAGTTCCATAATGCTGCTAAAGCATTATGGTTCTATGGCATAATGCTCCTAAATAGTTATGGAACCACTTGACTCTTTTACTAGAATTCTTCGTAGACAATTATATTAAATAAGTTAGGTTTTATAAGGGCAGTTCAGACAATCAATATATATATACCGGTTTCGACCTTCATTGAGGTCTCGTCAGTGGAAGCCAGACCTGAAAAATGCCAAGGGTGAAGTAATACAGACGTTATAAATATTTTACCTAAACAAGTTTCCATAAGGTGCTTTGACCTCATTAAATAAAAATCTCAGGATGAGATTAAGATGTAGAAAAGTTTTTTACCTTGGGTATATATTATGTTAAAGATACCAAGCAATTTTATAAGCTAGGTTTTTTAATCCTTTTTCACAAGTAAGCAAACAGACAAGTAAGTCAAGTTTGCGGCCGCAAGTAGTGCAACACTAGACAACTCGTTGTAAAGGTAGAGTAAACTCTGATCACCTTCCTTAAAATTTTCCCCCATACTTGCAGGCGCAAACTTGACTTATTTGTCTGTTTGCTTACTTTGGAAAAAGGATTAAAAAACCTGCTTGTTATCGTTAACATATATATATATATATATATATATATATATATATATATATGTTAAAGATATAGTAATATCCATAATATATTGCAGTATACATCTTTTAGTGAGATGTGCTTTATATTATTGGAAAACACTAAGAATAGTGATCAGAGCTTTTCCCACCTTTACAACGAGTTGCCTGGTGTTGTACCATCTTTAGATTTGAACTGTGTTTCAGGCGCAAACTTAATTATTTGTATACTTGGGATTAGGAGTTAAATAACCAAGCTTATAAAATTATTCGGTAACCCTAATATATATATATATATATATAAGAAATTATATTTAATTTCTATATAATAAGAAATTATATAGAAATTATATATATATATATATAAGAAATTTAAGAAATTATTTTTTAAACCATACTGCAATCTGACTTTTTTTTTTATTTTGATCGTCATGTCACTGACAATATTTTTTATAATTTTGGATCCTTATTATTTCATAAAAATATGGTAATAATCTATTTAAATCAAACACGGTCTAGTTTTTAAGCAAATACAACTTTCACTGTTCTTTCGAACCGTTTATCCAAAGCTAATTTCCTTATCTGTGCATCCCCAAGAAATCATTTCTCCTCAGAAAAGAAAAAAAAAATAAATAAATAAGTACTTGAAACCTTTTCATTTTTATTAAAGAATTAGTAAATTCCACCAGACAAGATTTGTGTGAAGCAGATAGCGACATGTTTTGGCTCGTCATGCTTTCTCGTGGACTGATTTTCACTTCAACCAGCGTTCGCATGGAAACTCCTCCGTAGCGCAGTTCGAAGAATGACGAGACTTAGGCCCTTCGATTGCAAAAGGTTGATTGTGTCTCGTCATGATAAGAGGAATGTTTATTTGATCTTTTTTCAACCTACGGTGAGTTACTCGCCCTCATATGGATGTAGCATGGTTTTTCCTCCCGAAATTCTGATTTTATTTCCGCAGTACAGTGAAGTCGGCCAGACACGCTACTCATCATTCTTCTCCTCCTAAGGCAATCACGAACAGCAGCTTTTTACTCCAGTAAAACTAACTTTTGTTGCTTCCTGTAAAACCATATTTGATTCCTGTTATTGTGGAATATCGTGGTGTAATTCTTCTCTGAACTCCCCATCGGTTTTCACTGCGGTGCATATTGCTTTATTTATTTTCTTCAAGCACTTGTTTTCAAATTCTGTTAACCTTTGCTCTTCCTTTCGTTGGATAACTGAAGTCTGCACCATAAAGAATTGCATGCATATATACTTTGAATTTAAGTTTCTTTTGAGAGATGTATGTTTTTCCAAATATTTGTAAGTTTGGTCGTAATAGACTACCCTAGATTTCTTCCGAGTTTAAGAATTTCTTCGTAACTTAAGTGATATAAAATTAAATAGCTAAGTGACTAAATTTGAACCTAAAAAATCTGAAATTTATTTCCATTCACTTCCAAGATAAGCTCGTTTCTACTTATTGTCATAGTTTTGGTTTTACTAAAATTTATTTGCACTGCACTGCATAGTCCTTGCTGTTTTTTTTTTAATTCGTATATATGTATTTGCATGTATTTTTAATTCGTATATTTTAAGTTTTCCTTATTATTTATAAATAATATTATATCATCTGTGTAATTTATATGATTTAATATTAATTTGTCCGATTACGGATATTCTCATGTTTTTTTGAGATGAGCTCTTTTATCCACCAGTACATCGGTTAAACAAAAATATATTGTTACGGTGGTATTTTTATTGGTTTGCTGTATGGTATTGAGTATTTTTCCTCTTTTATTTTATTATTTTTTATTTAAAAATTTCAAATGGTTTCTGATAATTGATTAAAATGTTTGCTTCAAGTTTATAGGCTAGTAATAAACATTTTTGTTTTTTTCGACATCATTTCAGATAATTGTAAAAGAGCATAGACTGCATCAGTTGATCTTCCGCTCCTAAATCATTTGCTCTTCTCATTAGTGGTGCTAATGAGTTGCTTTTATTCTATGTTAATTCTTTGGGTAATTCTGATAAATAATTTGTATGTATGATTTATTAAGGTAAAGTCATTAGTTTATATTTGGCACAGTCATTATATATATATATATATATATTACCATCGTCTTATTATTTTAATCAAAAATTTCTTATACTTTTTTATTTATTGATTTTAAAGCAATATTCAGATTGCCTTAAATTTACCTTTCATTTTTAATGGTATAG